>NC_084460.1:46586250-47315000 GCF_027409185.1 Cynocephalus volans | reverse complement strand
TCTTCAAACAGGTCATGAATACCTCATAATCTTTTCTCTTTCCTTGATAGACAGCTTGACTGTTGCCAGAAACTACCTTTGATGTGTTCCTGTAAAGAATAACACAGACTTTCCTGTTTGTCTCAAAGCTACTGAACTGAAGCTTTGACTGCAAAGGACAAAATGATCTGCATTGAAAAAATATCAGCACACCTCCCAAACACACACACACACACACACACACCCACACACACCCACACACACACACACACACACACACACACACAACATTGTCGTTGTGAATCCAGACCTGGCCTCCCTGGGGCTCAAATAGTTCCTGTTGTTCCCCTCTTGGTTGTTTTAATGTGATTTTTTTTTTTATCATCTTGGCTCCCCATCTTGGCTGTGTCTCAAAACAGCAACAGTAATTATCAATCTCTGTCCCCCTTTTCACTCCTGGCTGAACTGCAGAGCCTCTGAGATTTCCCCACCGAACCTCCAAATCCAGGCATGGGTAGCTCATCTGTCTTTCTAAGTCAGCACAAGGAAAAACACAGGAAGACTGTGCTTTGTGCTCTAATGAATCCTGGACCACCCCTAGCTTGTGACAGTATCCCCTGAGGAAATTTTTACAGAATCAGAATTCTGGAAAAGTCCTCAAAGAATCAAAAGTCCTGAAAACAGAGGTTCTAAGAAACTCAAAATCACAGAATATTAAAAATGGAGAGAGTTATAGTCATCTCTTGCCACCTATCTTTTCTCATTCAGGTTAAATCACTTCCATTATTTTCATTTTTTTCTATACATCTCACTTCCTGGCTCTATAAACTAGTGTTTACTTTTATTTTTCTATCACCTGCAAGATTTTTGTTTTATCATACTACCTGCACTATTACTTATTTTTCAAAAATTGATTTCCAGTGGATTTGGTTTTTTTTCTTTACATTGGATTCAGCAATAACATCCATAAAATCATGGTTTTAATGGATTAGTTATACTTTCCCCTTCTAACACACAGCAAATTAAAACCATAACTATTAAAAAATTCATGCTTGTACCACCTAAAATTATTTTGCATGTGACTGCCTTATGCATATAGCAAGTTGGGAGATAATACCCTGCAGCAGGCGCAACAAACTTTTCCTGTAAAGTGCCACATAGTAAATATTATAGGTTTTGCAGGCAAAGAGGCAGAATCAAGGATATTATGTAGGTATTTACATAACATGAGAAAAAAACATATTTCTACCTTTTTCTTCCAATCATTTAAAAACGTAAAAATCATTCTAGCTCATAGGTCAGACAAAAATAGGGAGCTGAATTTGGCTCATGGCACATAATCTGTCAACCCTTGCTTGCAATCACATATCTGATATTTATTTGAACTTTCTCTGAAATTTCTATAATGGCAAGTGAGACATAAGAGGACTTACAGGATGGCTGCAAAGATGGAATAGTTGGGCACGTTAAACCACTCAGCATAAAACAATGTCTCGGTAAATATTAACTGTTGTTTTTGCTGTCATCACCATCTTCTTTCCTCTTGATAAGATTGGTTAACCACCGAGCACTTTACCTGGCACATAGTAGGCACTGAACAAATGATAGGCAGGGTTACTATTTCAAATGGCTGGAGCAGGGCATCCCGACTTTTTATGCAGATCAGACTCAACTGTGGGATTATTTTTAAAAACACATGCTCGGTATCTACCTCTAAAAATCCTAATTCCAAAATCTGCCCAAGGAACGAGCTGAGCACTTGTGATTTTTGAATGTTCTAGAAGTGACTCTGATGATTCTAATCACAAACCTGTTGTTTAGAAAGGCCACAATCTGAACATCAGGGCTAGAAATTCCAATCTCCTGATTGGCCATGTGCTCTGCTTTATGACCACATACAACACGACTGGTGCTCAGCCTCCTTCATAAATAACAGATTCCATTAGTCAATCATCAACCGATATTAATTGAGGGCCTATTATGTGCCAGGCTTTGTAATACATGCTGCAGATATAGCAATGAAGGAAGCAAAGGCCCTACAATATTACAGTCCCCCTTTGTCACCTTCCATCCCTTTGTCACCCTTATTTTCCTTCTTCGTCCTCTTCACGTCACATCTTAAATGGATATTGGCTCTGCCCCATAAGAGCAGGGACCTGATACATCTTGCTCACTGTAGTTCCCACAGCCTACATCGGTGCTTGGCATCCACATGGTGTGGTCAATAAAGATTTGTGCTAACAAGGTGAACAAGGAACTCTGCACCTATTCGGGAGCCAAGTGGATGGCCAACACAAGGCAGAGCCACGTCGCCAGGCTTCCTGGCCTTCAAATGCAGCAGTGAAGAGTGGAGCATAGTTTGCTGTCTCCTTGTTGCTTAATCTAAAATCACTGTTTTAAGCCTCAGTTTATTCATTTATAAAATTTACAAAATGATGTGAAGATAAAATGGGATAATGCTCAAGGTGTGAAAAATGCTTACTATGTAGTAGTTCTATCGTGTTGGTTTTCTCATCACCTGGAATTGAAAAAATAGAAAACAGTTCTAGAGATTAACTGAACATTTCTGAAGAGATAAACTGAGTAGCTGGCAATATGTCTACAATATTTCTAATTACATAGTTTGCTAAACATGCAACTGTTTAGTGGACAAATATGAGTATTTATTGAGCTTCTGCCAGGTACTGGACACTATACCAGGGCCTCAGGACCTGGAGGGTAATGAAAGCAGACACAGCCCCTGTCCTCGGGGAACTTACCATCTACATGGAGTAGATGAGTGAGAATCCACTAACTCAGGAACAGAGAGTTTCAACCCCGGAAAGAATAAGGTGTCAAGGTATATGGTGCTTTCAAGCCTGTATAAGGGAGGGGCGGTGGGTTTGACATAGTCTAAAGAGTCAGAAAAGCTTTCCCTGAGCAAGTGATACTTGGGCTGAGGTATGAACTATACGAAGGCATTAAGTAGACTAAGAGGGGACATGGTGAGGCACAGAACAAGGACAGAAAGAAGCAGCCAAAGTGCAGGCACAGAGAGTGTGAGATTTTCAGGGCAGAAAGGTAGGCAGGAGCCAACCATTCAGGGGCCTATAGGCCAGTTCTTCTCAAATCTTAACATGCTCACCAATTTCCTGGGCATCTGGTAAAATGCAAATTCTGATTCAGCATCTGAGAGTCTGCACAAGCTCCCAGGGGATGCTGAGGCTGGAGGTCCATGGACCACACTTTGAGTAGGAATGTTTCAGCCCATCTCTTTATCCTAAGAGGAGTTGTAAGAAAGGGATTCTTCTAAGATCCCTCTGGACTTGAGGAACCATCTTGCAGCTGTCATGGAGTCAGACCTTCTGCCTGGAGCTTAGGAATCCTTTGGAAGCCACGAAGATTTGGTTGGAGCTATTGTTCTTTCCTAGAGACATGGTCTGCCATCTCCAGACAGCTCCAATTGGAGGTGGCATTGCCTTGAACAGGCTGTCTTGGCCCAACAGAAACTCCCTGGCTTGTGTGCTGCAATTCAGAAACTCTGGGTGGGAGGACAGCCCTTGTGTGTTTTTGTTTGTTTTTCTTTCTTTCTTTAAATTAAGCTACACTTGCTAAAAATAAAAAAACAAAAACAAAAACAAAACAAAACATTAGGATACTTCGGAAAGTTCATGGAAAAATAGAAAAGATAATACAAATCTTTCCATGAACTTTTTGAAGACCCCCCCTCGTGTGTGTGTGTGTGTGTGTGTGTGTGTGTGTGTGTGTGTGTGTGTGTGTGTGTGTGAGAGAGAGAGAGAGAGAGAGAGAGAAAGAGAGAGAATGCATGCACATATGTACAGGTAAATAGTCTTTGAAATGCAATAATAGCCATACATGGGGTTGAAATGAAATTTTACAAACACTAATTCATCTTAAATGTGATTGCTAAAGGATTAAGGGACTGGTTTGCTTTTGTTGTTGCTGTTGATGCCTGGGTAGACCTGGGTTAGAAATCTCAGGGCTTCCAGTCCATATGGCAATACTGATCACTGCTGGAGCTGTGATTGTCCATAGGTGACAGTAAGGAGCTAGTGAGCAGGGCCATGTGCTGCACCCACATGGAAGGACGAGCACATCAGCCAGGACAGATGAGGCTGGGCAGGCAAGTCTCCCCTCAGTGACATTTGGGAGGGCACAGTGAGGAAAGCAGCTGCCTGCACAATGCCTTCGGTGCATCTCTCCCAGGTCTACTGATGTCATTCTAAGACAATCTGGGTGACAAATATGGGCCCAAGCGACACTGCCCTTGTAAGCAATCGCAGCCAATTCTGACGAATGTCCCCAAAGGTTGCACGCCACCCCCCATGCTTGCAGCTCAATTTAATTACTCACCTCTGCAGCTTTAAATCAAAGGTGGCTCCTATTAAGCATAATTACCTTCGCCAGCAGCTTGTATAACACAGTAACTGAGGAGCTACTGACCAGGAATGGTTTCTACAGAGTGTTAAATATGTGCTGGACTAAATCTGCAGCAGCCAGGGCACACAGCTTCAGATACACACATAATTCAGCCATGAGCACATGCATGTTGCATGCAGAGTTTCACACACATGTGTGAACACATTTCCTTCGCCTATGTCAGCAGCCTATGGAGGAGAATAAATTACGAGAGAAAAGGCTTCTCTGAACCTCGAATATACCATACCTATTGCTTTGTCAGTTTTTTCCACAAGAAAACATATTGTCACCTAACCAGTTAGTCTCTGAACAATCCCAAATACAGTAAGAGAAATCAGACAAATTCCAACTTTCTCAACTGCCGAACACTCACATTGCACCACCTTTCTTACCCGGGGGAAGCAAGAATATGATACTGCCAGTGCTGACTCTGATAGTCATTTTTCTCCCATTCAACCTCACCACATCTTTCATTCCTGACATACAAAAACATTTTTTTAAATCATGAGCATCTTTATCATTTCAGCCTCGTCAATTCCCATTTTGCCTAATTAATAAATAAATCAAAACCTGAAAGGAAAGGAAAGAAGTTGAGAAGAACTTTTGGCCCTAAGCAAAACACAGTGATGGTGAGCTAGACTTAGAATGTGGTTCTTTCAGTCCTGTCAGCTCATTCTGGGGGCCATATTTCACCTACTTCTATTTTATATAAGCCTGTTTATTAAACGATGTACCAGGAAGCATGAATGAAGACCTTGAAAGAACATACCTCTTGCTCCAAAGACATCCGTGTGCTATTGCAGTAATCCTCAAACTGTCATTGCCTGTCACCACCACGACCACCACATTAACTAACATTTACTGAGCACTTATTATATGCCAAAGATGCATTAAGCACACTATATACACAATCTATATAAATCAATACAGGGTCACCCACGTGGATTAAGGAATTTTTTTTTTTAAATTAAGAAACTAGTGCTCAGAAGGTTAAATAAGTTGTTTAAGTTCAGACAGAAAGTAAATAATGACCTGGATTTGAACCTCAGTCTGTCTGAGCTCAAAGTCTTTGGTTGTAACGCTACGCAGCATGTAGTATAAAGCTATGGACTTTGCCAGCCCAGTGTCCATCCCCCTTTATTTTGGTAAAACCATGTTGATTTCACTTTAGCAAACTGCCAACCAGCCTTCCTAGCTCCTACAGTTCTGGATGCACACATGGCAAAGGGAGGCCAATCAGAGGCCAGTGATTGGTTTGGGGAGGGTTCTGCAAAATCCACGTGGGCCAATCTAAACCCCAGAATGTTTGCTGGTACTCCTTGGAAGGAGATGCTCTCTTCTGTTACCGTCCCTAAGCCTGATGGATGACACAGCTAGGTGGCCATTGTGACCACGATGTGCAGAGGTTCTGACTGAGAAGGAAGGAAAACAGAGTCAAAGAGGGAGATCTTGTCCCCACCCCATCCCTTGGCTCTCTTTATCCATAGGTGCTGAGGCTGAAGCTCCTGAGTCACTCAAATGATGCATCTACAGCAGGAGTCATCAAAATAAAAATTTGGCTTTCAGAGGTGCTGAGGTTATGTACTACCTATGGCTTTGGAGTCAAACACACATGTCTTTAAATCCTGGCTCCACTATATATTTACCATGTGAGAAAATTACTTAACAGTTCTGTGCCTTAGTTTTCTTATCCAGAAAATGGGTTTGATAGTGTGTCTACCTCCTTATTGAGAGGAAGCTTAAATAAAGTCAAGGCCATGTAAGGCAACTGAGATAGTGTCTGTGTCTGGCATGGAGTGAACTCTCAGTAAATGTTAACTCATCTGATTATTATTGTTTCAGGGAGAAAAACAGAGGAAAGGAAGGCACAGAGAAACCAGACTGGTTCAATTAAGGGTTGTGGTAAACAGTGAAAAAGACACAGAAGTGGCCAACCAGGGGCACATTATTGCTCATAAGAGCTGACCAGGTAGCTACTGTGCAGGACAAAAAGGATCTAAATTCAGGAAGGAGCAGTCAGAAGGGAAATCAGGGAACCACTACTAATGGAAATGTCAGGGGCTGCCTGGGATAAAATCTGGGTGGAAATCAACAATTAGACCCAGAAACAAACAAACTTACAAACAGAAATGAACTTGAGTTTCTAGGGAGACACAGATCAGATTCATCCATTCGCTCATTCATTCATTCACTTATTCATTCATTCATTCAATTAACACTTCCTGAACCCTTGCTGGTGCTTGGCTTTTGCTGGACACTCCATTGCTAAAATCAGAAGACAGGGGCTGTGCCTTGTTTACCCCTTTAGCCCTGACACGCAGCACAATGTCTTGAAAACAACAGAAATTAATAAATATCTGTTAAGTGAATAAAAGAATGACTCAAATACACATGCTCCTTTCAGGGAACTTATCTTTTCTAATCCGTTTGATCTATCCACTCCTCCTTTGCTCACGCAGTTTTCAAGCCTCTTTCACATTATTCTTGGAACCAAATTTGCACCCTAGAAGATCTGCACGGCAACATCAACTTTAGCCCCTCAAAGTTTCAAATTCAAGCTGTCACCCTACAAATCTTCCTTTACTCCTCTGAAATTCAAGGACTGCCTTTTATTACTGCTACATGTTTTTTCCATAGAAAATTAAAACATCTCAACCCATGAATTGATTTGCTGAGTGTATTATGGGTCACAGCTGTTGTTTTCATGATTGCAAAAATTGTAGGAAGCCCTTCCCCTTATTTTCGTTATGATTTTTTTCTTTCTTTTAATAAAGTTGTAAGTTCCTGTTGCTAGTGTTTTATCTTGGGGGACTCCCCATTAACTTTTCTAATTCCTTCTCTCCACTACAGGACAGCAGTTTAAAATACATGCCCGAAAATTCCAATTGGAGTTACGAACAAGTGTTCCTGTTTATTTTGTCAGAGTGCAGTGGCAGATTCAAAAGTTAACCAAAGCCCAAACCTTTTCTTGTGGAGTGGGTGCTCAGGGGACTGTGGTCCGAAATGAAAATCAGATTGTGGCTTAAAGAAAAAAAAAAAAAAAAAAAGAAGGGGAAAAACCCTCACACAGTACGTTGTTACACATTTGAAAACATCTCTGTGTTCCGTAAATGTTCTGCTAAGAGTACTAACAGGTCAGCCCACAGGAAATGCAAGAATACGTTATATTTTAATCAGGGCACATAAAACACTGTCTAGAATGTTATGTTGCCCAAGGGAATGCAGTGAGCAGAGAACATTTACAAACTCCAGGTCTGTCTCCCCATTACATCACTGTGAAAAAAATAAATTTATGAGGTTAAATTATATGGATGTTATATATTGGAACTGTTAGCCCATTCCCCGATGAGAATGTTGGCTGAAATAGCCAGATTCCCTGAGAGAAATTTCTAAGTCCTCCTATTGTGGATGTTTTTACAGTAACTTTCCACAAAGAAGTGAAGACTTATTCTTTGAAGATAATGAAATGAATATAAAAAAAGAGAAGTATAACCAAAAAAAAAGTCTAAATTCCAATAGAGAGGGCACCTAAAAGAGTTACTTGCATTATTCTTCTCCAGAGATGATAATACAGAAGTTATTTGGTGGAACTTATGTGTGATTTACTTGATCTATTCCTCATCTAAGTGATTGGAAACACAGATGTTGATGCTATAACTTCGCTTCCAGTAAATAATTCCTCAAAGGACTCACATTTGTTTAACCTCAGTCACAAGATGATAAAACTTATTAAACATTTATGGAAGCAACAACACAATTTTGTTGGTTTATGCATTTGGCAAGTTTGAAAACTTATTTCCCCAACTTTTCCACTTTCCTTTCACCCTCTTAAAGAAAAATATCTTTGGAGAAATTCCTGTACCTGGATTATGAAGATTTTTTCCCCCTTCGTTCTTTATTTCTCCATTTGTGGCTCCAGTTTGACAGTAAACAGAAAGGCTGCCATGCTGATCTTAAAGTACAATAATTAAACCAAAGGGACAGCACACAAGGTGCTCCTGTGGGACCAACAGAAGAAGAATAAAAATCCCACCAGGGAACTGTTTTCTTACAATTGTCAACCTGCTTCTGAGATAAGCAAACGTTCATGTGTGTTGTGTGCGTTTATCCATTCAGAACCTGCTAGATTCAGCCCTGTGGGCATAAAATAACCTGGGTATCTAAATATTCAAAAGGCTTCAGGGAACTTTGATAAACTGTTCATTCATTCATTCATTCATCCAAGTATTCAACCAAAACACCTACTGTGTTCCAGGCACCACAATTAAAATGATCCCACAATTTGTAAGGTCAATCCCTGAATAATGTAACATATAGTTTGGGGAGGAAGACAGACAAGGAAACAGAAACCACAATAGGGTGTGGAGCTCTCTTTCCGGTACTGTCTGTCTCTTATACGTTTCCCATCTAGTACTAATTTTCCTGTGCAGGGGACATCTTCTGTAAGTGCAGTTCTGGTTTTTCTCTCACCCAGGGCTATAATCAGGAGGGCAGCGTGTGGAGCCACAGGGACCTCCCTAGGGAAATACCTTGCCTTGTGACATTGGCTTCATGTTCACATGGGAAATCCTGAAGAGCTCTGTGGTGACATTTAGTAGCTTAGCCTTGGCAAGAAAATATGCACATACCAGGTCCACCAGAAGCACAAAACTCATGTATAATAAAGGTTTTTTATACTCTCCCCCCAGACACAGACACTAACACCCACAACATACCTAATCCAGCTTTAAATGAAACATAATCACAACACATGTAATATACACATATTCAGAACTCATAGCCACAATAAAACAGACCCACCGTATATATACACACTCAAAATATATAGTATGCCAAACTCATACATGTGAATAACAGAACCCCAAGAAACACACACACACACACACACACCAATTCTAAGGATGACTCTGGTCTTGGTTATGAAAAGCATCTGGTATCACACGCCCGTTTGAACCCTGGGGTCCTATCTTATTCATATTTTTACTCTAGGGCCTACCATTGCACCTCAATACATGTTGGCTAAACTGTGTTAAACTGAAGTTTAACTGCCTGAAATGTTAAATTGCAGGACCGACCGCTATTAGTGCTTCACCTTGTAACGCTTACTAACAAAAGGAGGCCCTTCCTTCCCTGACCCCACCCACCGGTGCACATTTAACGCCTCCCCCCCACCCCCAGCTCAGCATCACACCCGTAAAACAGCAGCTGTCCCGCTCTGAAACCCAATCATTACGTATTCTGAGGACAAATGCAATTTCTTTTATGTTATTCGTGCTTTTCTTTCTACTTCTATTTCCCACCCCACCCCAAGGCAGCAACTAACAGTTTTCTTGATGTACTTAGGATCCAGACCATGTTGATGACTGAGTTAAGCTCATTACTGGAGTTACTGATAGATTTTATTTATGCTCAGTTTACTTCAAGCAGACATTTAGCAAGTGCCTAGTAGGTGCAAATTAGCCAGTTACATTTTTGGTTAGAGAGGTATATGTCTCAGTGAAGGAACCAAGAATGTTCAAAGTATGAAATATTAACTGTTTCAATAATTCTTATTTTTCTCAACTGATTCACTTGCCAATAGAGTAAAATTTCCATAACTCCTTTTATTTACATAAATTATTTGTGACAATTTAAAATTTTTCCAACAATATTCAATACAGGATTGTATGTAATAGTAAAAAAAATAAATATGCTAAATGTTCATTAAAAGAGGAACTGATGGGCTGACCGCGTGGCGCACTCGAGAGAGTGCAGCGCTGGGAGCGCAGCGGCGCTCCTGCTGTGCAGGTTCGGATCCTATATAGGGTTGGCCGGTGTGCTCACTGGCTGAGCGCAGCAGGCGATGCCAAGCCAAAGGTTGCGATCCCCTTACCCGTCACGAGAAAAAAAGACAAAAAAAAAAAAAGAGGAACTGATAAATAAATAAAAATGGACATTCTTATGATGGAATATTATAAAGCATATAAAAAGGAATTAATTACATCCGCTTTTAATCTATTATCATCTCTCTCTCTCTCTCTTTCTCTACCTACCTATCCACCCACTTGAGAAGAGCCCCAGAGCAAAAAAAAAAAAAAAGCAAAATTTAGTATAAAACTATTTACACAAGAATTTTTAAGTAGATACGAAGAAATAATATGCCCCTAGCTACATATGCATGCATGTAAAACTATAAATAATGGAAGATATGCATACCAGATTCTTAATAGTGCCTATCTCTAGGGAGAGTATGAGAAGGAAAATTATAAATATTTGTTGAATACTTATTATGTGCCAAGTATTGTTCTAAGTGCTTAATATGTATCAACTTTTTAAATCCTCATAATAACTCTTGAAAGTAAGCACTCTTCCTATGCCTATTTTACAGGACTGAGGCATAGATATTTAAGTCTGGTATTCAAATAGAACTCATTTTTAAAGTTTAATTCCATTATATCTAAAATGTATTGATCAAGTGATAAAAGCTAATCTTATTTCTAACAGTTCTTTCTCTCTTCTATTCCATCTGATTGACTATTCCCATCCAATACTAGTAAAGAAAATATTAATGTTAAAGACAATAAAACATGATGATAATTTTAACCTATTTCTGATTAGAATAACCTCAAATCTGATGGCTAGGAAGCTTGCCAAACTTTGTATTATTACAAAAGTTTGTTTTAAAATGTCACCCATAAAAAATAAACAAATAAAAACGTTAAAAAAAAAAATTACCACCAACAATAACTAAAAGCAATTTTGTTTTTTGTTTTAAAAGAAAGATCCTATTATGATTTCTCTTATAAGCAACACTTTTCCTCTGAGGAATGAACCCTTGAATTCCACGATCATCTTTTTTCTTTTCTATTATTCAGAGTACTCATTTAAGTTTCACCTACATTTAAGTACTTACATGTAGGAGACATCTTTAGAGACCCTGACCATAAATATTATGATGGACTGTAAGGGGGAAATCTGTAAGGGTAGCTTTTCATTTGCTAAAATAAATAATGGGGCAGCATCATTGCATGTGTTCCATATTTTTTGACAGCCAGGAAGAGTCATGGAGCCTACACAAGATTTATGAGGAACAGATGAGCAGTGCCTGACTTAAGGACACATCCTCAAAGATGCCGTAGGAGCGGGTGAGTACAGTCCTTCCTGAGACACCCCAGATGGACTGTGTTGGGGGTTTTCCTGTTTCTTTTCTACTTCTCTTTAATAGAACTGGAATGGATTTACAAAGAAATGCCATTGTGGAAAGCACAAGAGGTTTTTAAAATTCTTTTTTTTTTCTTCTTCTTCTTTATAGGCTCAAGTTTTAAAGATGGTGTTTGAGGATTTAGATAAGCAGGATTATCCCCGTTTTTTTCCTTTGACACACCTGACTTATTTCAACCTGGGGGAAATACTCAATTTCGGTCTGTGCCCTTGACCTCCTTGTGAACATTTATGTCATTCTTTGCTGTTAAGTATTAAATATCATGAAGAGCAACAAAACATAGTGTCGGAGTTAGGTAGGCCCAGGTTTCAATGGCCTATCTAAAAGCTTGTGTGATCTTAGTCAAGCTATTTGAAATTTCAAAACTTAATTTCCTTATCTATTCAATGGGCCAACAATAATACCTCCTTTACGGGATGTCTGGGGGAGAGACTACGTAAACCTGTATGTAGTCAGTGCTCCGTGATGGTTAGCTACAAGTTTTGTCCTTTTGGTTTAGCTGTTTTACAGGTTAAGTAATGGTGGCCACTATGACAACACAATTATGATTAATGTCGTCTTTGTCATTATCACCATCATTATCAATTTTATCACATTCACCTGAGGAGGCACAGATCAGAGATAGAAAGGGCTTGGAAGTCCAATTACTGGCAGGAATCAGGAAGGAAAAGAGAGGGAATCAAGGAAGAAAAAAGAAGAGGGATCATTGAAAAAAGCATGAGAAAATATGAAAAAGACAAGAAAGTGGAGGAGGTTTCAAAGAATAAAACCAGGTTTTCTGCCCTGTCATTCTAGTTTCTAGAATTTTAGAGAATGTTAGAAATTAAGCACCAAGTCTGAGAGATTCTTTTCATTTCTTTCTTGTCTCACGGATCAGGTACCCAGGTTACCGGTGCCTTCCAAGCAGACAGATTCCTGTTTATCCATTTGCTGGGTTGCTTGTCTTTCTCCTTGTTAACTGAGGGATTCTCTGGGCTCTGATGTTTGATGCTGTGACCAGGTAGACAAATGCATGAATGGATGCACCTCCCTTTTGAAATACAGTAGGGAAAATGGTCCTCACTGTTTCTAAAAACACAAGCAACTGCCCTGAGAGAATGAGAAAGAGACATCCTTTACCTGCTTATTAAAAGCCAGAAGTGAAAATGAACCCTCCAAACAATTTTTTTAAATGTAAGTGCTTTGGCATTTGAGAGAGAGAGAGAGGAAAAGAGAACTTATACATATGTGTGTTTATGTGTGTGTGTGTTTTCCTGTATCCTATAGTGGATACAAAGCCATAGTGGATAATTAACATGGAGATTCCTAGATTCATGGATCTCCCCCCAACCCCCCAAATTCTATGGAATCAGAATCTCTAGGCTTCGGCTTGGAAATCTGCAAATTTGCATTCTAAGAAGTTCTCCAATTGTTGAGTATACCAAATAAAGGTAAAAACCCACTGTTCTATTCCAGATGCAAAACCAGGGCATCAATCCCAGTCCCTCCATAATTGCAAAATTTCCTGGGAGAGTAAAGGCTTTGCAGAATCTCCCTCTGATATCCTGGGAGGGGAGATTCCTCCCACTTTTCAAAGTTTTTTGAAGTTTCAAGGAAAGCCTCTATCTTCCGGGAGTATGTCTGGCCTGGGGGTGACTTTGCGGCTCTGGCTCCCAGCTGCTTCCACTGAGGCCCTGGCACTGCCCAGGCTCTGGTATCTGTCCTGCTCTCACATGTCATTCCAACCCATCCTCACTGTTTGTGCAACATCCCCCAACCCCAACACTATTGATTTCTTTATCTGTTTCTCTAAGAAAATTGCCTTTTGCTGACTTAATTTTATTTATTTTTTCTGACCAGTAAGGGGATCACAACCCTCGGTACCATGTTGTCTGCACCACGCTCGGTCAGTGAGTGCACTGGCCATCCCTACTTAGGATCCGAACCCGGGGCTTTGGCGCTCCCAGTGCTGCACTCTCCCGAGTGAGCCATGGGGCCGGCCCCTGACTTAATTTTATTTAAAAACAAAAATATGTCTCTACAGTCACAGTCAATGAAAAACCAGTATCATTTGCCATAAATTGATGGTAATCAGACAATGAAATTTCAAGATTATTTTTCCTTTTTTCTCTGGATACTGTTGCTTGCTAAAGTTCTGAATCTAAGGTCTGCTCTTTCTGATAAACCAGGGTGAAAGAGGTGTTAAAAACAGGCTAACATGAAACAGAGAACTTCTTCTTGATGAAACCAGAGGAGTTGACATGTATTGAAAAAGGGACATTATTTTCACTATGTGACTCAATGCTACTTAAAACTCTCTGCCACCAGTGGTATGATAGCCCATAATGGGATAACTTTGGGTTAAAAAATGTTCAAGATAGGCTTCCTTCCTTCATTAAAACTGCATAAAAGTGTGGCCAACTGGCGCAGAGGAGCTAGTCATTAGAAGTTTCCCCTGGAGGAGATGACAGTTTGAGTGGGTGCTCTCTAATCCTTCCTCTTAAAGACACACCTTCATCTCCTTGGATTTTCTCACTTTGATTCCTAATAGCCATGTCACTGTATTTTATTCTTTTAAATAATATTTATTGAGCTCCAACTATGTACCAGGACTGATGGACATTAAAGCAACAAGACACAACGTCTGTCTGCCCTTCACGTTCACAAGCTCAGAGTCATGTGATAATTTTAATCATTTAACATTTATTGAGTGCTTACTGTGCAAAAGGCACTGCCCTAACTGCCTTGTCAGTATTAATACTTTACTTCTCTCAACAATCCAAAGAGGGGTTTTTATTATCTCTATTCTACCAATAAGGAAACCAAGGCATAGAGAGGATTATTAACTTGTTAATGTAATAGCTAAAATTTATTGACCACTTACCATGTATTGGGTACTGTGCTAAGTGTATTCTCTGACCTATCTCCATTCATCCAATGAGATGAATCCTTTTATCAGATCTGTTTTGTTAATGAGAAAATGGAAAGTCTGGGAGACAAAGGTGCCTAAGGTCACATAGGGAGAAAATGACCCATTGGAGAGAAATGGAACCCTTGTCTATCTGATTCTATGGTCCACCGCTGGCCCTGGTGCTGCCTGCCTGATGGGAGTGGGAAGATGTGTAAGAGACTGTCCCAGGACTCGAGCAAATGTGCTTGGAAAAGAGTGGGCTCTTTCCCTACACAGTCAATTCCAGAATAAATGTAGCTCCGAACACTTCTTGTTTCCACTTTGGCTCAGGGAATGACAGACTACAATTTTCAGTAAGATGCTTCTGTATAACTAGAGGGGGAAAAATAGAAGAGAAAATTGCAGAAAATATTAATGGGCTAAACAGCCAGATTTTATCATGGACAGCTTTCAGAAGACTCCTCTTTTCTGCTCACGACCCACCTGCCATGTTGTCTTCTACCTTTGGACCACTTCCTCACCTCTCCCGCCATCAATCTGGCCCAAGTCACCAACAGCTCTTTTGACGGAATAGATGCAGGAACCTCCTGAGTGGTAGAACTGCTTCTAACCATGGGCCCTGATAGCTAACATGGCAACCAGCATGATCCTGTAAAAACCTGAGTCAGATCCTCCTCTCCTCTGCCCCTGCGCTTGCCTGGGCTCCCCATCTCAGTGATAGTTTCAGCTCCTCGACACATTTCTTGGCCAGGAGGTTTAGCGCTTGCCTGTTTCTTAGCAATCACCTCCCCTGTCTGCTCCAGACACCCCTACCTCCTGCCCCCAGCATGTTCCAGCCTGGAACTCTTAGCCGTGCCTGGCTCTGTCTTCCCAGAGATTCGCCCTTTTCTCTTGCCACTTCATCCTGGATCCAGTTTCAGCATCACTTCGCAGAGAGGGACCTCTCCTGACCATCTCATCCAAAATGCTGCACTCCACTGTCATGCTCTGTCCCTCAGCCTCCTTTAATTTTCTTCACTGCAATTACCACTCCCTGACACCATGATGGGATGTATCCGCTGGCTAGTCTGTTACCCGTCTGGTGCACTAACAGTAAGTTTCGAGAAGGCAGGCACTTTGTCCATGTGATTCAAGGCTCTAGTTCCAGCACCTTCTACAGTACCTGATACTCAATGGACCTTCAATCATATTTGGATCATATTTTTTAAGTAAAGATTTCAAGGCAGACAGCAGAAACTCCCAAGTGCTCTCCAAGATCCCAAATCTGTTTGTCCAAAGATCCCTTAACAGGCACCCAGCCAGACTCCCTTCTTCCTGCTCTCAGGCACCTATCTCAAGGTGACAATTAAAAAGTGAAGAAGGTGTTACTGTTACCAGGAAACAGCCCGTGGCCTTCTATTAGCTTAACAACCCCCAAGCTTTGCTGCCTTGGGCCTGAGGGGATGAGAGCAGGTTCCCAGGTGGGGGAGGGGTGGAGTCGCCAAGTCCTGGGAGGCTGCTGGGCCGGGGAGGCACCAGGAGAGCAGACAGGGAGAGGGTGAGCCTCAGGGGTCAGAAACGAGGATGCTCCACCAACAGCCATGCTCCATCCACGGCTCTCTCAGCTTCACTAGGAAGTCTGCAAATCCATATTATCAGCAAGCACTGTCTACAAGATGGATAAACATGGTTTCCCGCACAAGGGCTATGCATCACTGCTCTTCTACTGAAGGTGGATGATGTCATGATGAACAAAATACAAGTTTATGACTAAAATCACAGTCTTTTTGTCATTAGTATTTTCTAAATTGGTACATACTCATGATTGGTGCGGAGGTCTGCCAAAAATTTTAAACGTGTGAAAAAGATCCTTATACTCAAAAGTAATGAATTAGTAAATAAAGTAATACTCCAATGAGAGTATTTATTCATTCATTTATTTACAGAGTCATTTATTCATTAGGAAATATTTATGTAGTGTCTAATAGGTACCAAGGACTAAGTCAGGTGCCTAGATTTCTCTTAGAATCTCTACAGAAAAACAAAACAAAACAAAAATAATAAGAAAAAAAATTCATTTACGAAGATCCTATGCAAATGAGGGCGCTGCACCAAGGGTTTTATTTACATCACATCCTCTAATCGTCACAGCTCGAGTGTGAAGTGATCTTATCCCCATTTGATAGATGAAGAAACTGAGGCACAGTGAGGTTAAGGAACTTGCTTCTAAGTACACAGCTAGCTAGTTAAGTATGAAGGAGTTGCAACTGGATCCCAGGTAGCTTGGCTCTTAAAAATCTGCCTTTCCACAGCCTCCTTGAAGTCATTCATCCCAGCACCAGTCAATCTCTCTCTAAAACCTGAGCCTGTGTTTTTATCTCCAGGTGCCACAACTGGGGAGGTCCAGGTAAGTAGACTGGGTGGGTGAACATGCACAAGTTCATCACCTCCTCTGGAACAAAATAAGGGTCTGTTTTCTGCTAAAAAGCCAATCATTTCCCTGTTTGGACCACTCCGGTGGAACGTCATAACACCTAGAATCAAATGTAAAAGGCCACCCATGGTCTGCCCTCTGCCTACCTCTCCTATCTCCTTTCTTATCAAGCTCCCCCATTTTAAGCGGCTCCAGCCACAGTGGCCTCCAACATATTCCTTACACACAAGGTGACTCTGGCCTTGGGCTTTGGCACTTCCTGCTTCCTCTGCTACATTTGGGACACTTCTCTCAGCTCAGTGCTTGGTGAGCCTGTCACATTTTGTTCAAGTCTGATCAGATCACCATTTTAGAAATACCACCCTGACCTCTCTCTATACAAGGGTAACCTTCCCATCACTCTCTACCCCATTAATCCTGATTTATTTTTATGAAATGCAATTAGCCCTATTCAATATTTTATACTTATTTGTTCATTAGGTTTTTGGTCTTACCCACAAACGTATTAGCTGTGAGAGGACAGGAACTTTTCTATTTTTTTTAATACTACTGCTAGGTCCCCTGGACGTAGAACAATGCCTAGCACATAGTAGGTGCACAGTCAATATTTGTTGGATGGATGAATGTATGAATACACACACATACAAGTGAAAAAACACTCAAGAAAGAGCCGACTTCATACCTGATAGTAGATGGCCTGAAGATTTGGAGGTGCCATTAAAAGCAGTGTCCTCTGCCAATTATCTCAATATACCCCCACAAGCTGAGACATCATAACAGAGGGAGAGGAAGAATACTGGAAAGTGAGGGTCTTCCCTTGGCAAGTCATTATAGCCCTTCTAGATAAACTATCACACTAGACTAAGTTCGTGGGCCTTGGAAACAGAGAGACTGAGTTTAAAACCCAGCTTGGCCATTGAATGACCTTGAATGAGTTATCCTGCAAGTTACTCAGATCCACATCAGTAAAATAGGGATTATACCTGCATTGAACACAGAGGAATGTTCCAAGGGATGAAACCCAGCTCAAACGTTGCCTGCTCTGAGAGGTCTCCCTCACACGTATGTTACCCAACTCCTGCTCTCATAATTTTGCTTTAATAAAATTATTGTCATCATGGAGCTTTTTTCTATATAAAAATGATCTTTTCCTTTATATACTTACTTGCATGTTCTCTGGCTTCTCCCAACTGGAGGGCATGGTCCCCAAACATCATACTCATCCTATTCACCCCCAGGTCCCAGGTAATAGAGCAAGACCTGGCATTGTTTTATTCATAGCAACATGGATGAGCTTGGAGAAAATTGTATTAAGTGAAATAAGCCAGGCACAGAAATACTGCATGTCCTCACTCTTAAGTGGGAGCTGAGAGAGAGAGAGAAAGAGAGAGAAAGAGAAGAAAGAAACAACAATCACAATAATACATTGATCTTTCAGGAGGAGAGAACAGAACTGCAGTTACTAGAGGTGGTAAAGGGGGTTAGCAAGAAACTGGTTAATGCACACAAAGAATGCTTACATTTTGTAATGATGGATATGCTAATTATCCTGATTTGATCATCACATATTGCACACAAATATTGATAGTCAACTCTATACCCCACAAATGTATATAATCAATTATGTTTCAATAAAAATAACAATTGCTGTTTAAATGAATGAATGTGTATAATGCACTTGGTATATAATAAGCACTCATGTAGTGGCAGATATCATTGTTACTGTTGTTATAATTACTATTTCTTGGGAAGAAAAACATTGTTTGAACTGGTGCCGGGCTCCAAACAGCCCAGCATATGTCTGCCTCCAGAGAAGAGGCTAAAACTATTCAGCCATTGTATTTCCAGGTTTAAAAATCAAAATGCATCTATGCCTGATTTCTTTCCAGCCCTGGCTTCCCCGTCCCATGTTAATTGGTGTGTTGCTTGTTTCCCTTCTGGTATAAATTCTCCATGGTCTGGCTATTCAGGGCAAAGATTCACCGTTCCCTCATATCTGTGTGGCATCTAACAGTTTCAGGGCACTTTCTCAGCCCTTATCTCCCATAACCCTTTCCACACACCTGAGACATAAGAAGAACTAAGATTACCCCCATTTTATAGATTACAAGTGGAGGGCAGAGGTTTGAGCAGCCTGCTCAAGTTTACAAGGCCAAGAAGAAGTAGGCCTAAAGATTTGAACTTGAGTCAGCCTGACTCCAAAAGTCACATTCTTATCTCGTGAGCGAGGTTTATTTCTAGAGCTCGCCCAGGGCTCCTTGACTAGCACAGAGCAAAGCTGCCACCAGAACCCAAATCACTTCCTCTTATTCCACACTCAATCCACAGTCTAAAATCCAGTCCCAAGGGAAAAAACAAGAAGAAGCACAAAGCAATGTACCCAACTTTCTAATAAAGGAAAATAGCCAAAGGCAGTTCTTATATAAAACGTGCTTATAGCTTTTCATTTTGGCATTTTCTCTGTACCAAAGGGTACCGAATGTATAGAATAGATTTAACTCTTCTCTACAGCATCATTTAGCCCGGAAGCTATTCATATCTCCCTGGGGTATATGAGAGAGGCTCCTAAATAACACAGAAAGTTCCAAAGACCTGATAAATTGAAGTGATTTAAAGGAAACCCCATGCAGTTCAGATAGAAATATTTATATGCTGTTACTCTTGCTTACACAAGTCATTTTTACCTATAGAAGACCTTGACCCTATGCCTCATTTTTGTATCTCCCGTGTTACCAAGTTTCATGGATTTTTCATGATACAGTAAAGCATTATGGAAGTTTCTTTCAAATTCATTACAAACGGAATGTCGTTGACAACTGTGTTTATCTCATTCCTCGCTTTGTAATTATTTTCATTATGAACAATAACTGTACTCTGCCCACCTTCATATCTAAACTATATAATTTCCATAGAAATGGCTTAGATGTAGCTTTAAGAAGAAAGCTCAGGAGTGATTTTAGAGTATTCATTCAGTTCTGAAAGCACTTAACTAATTAAGACCAGTGATCTTAATTTTTGTACTAACAGAAACTGCAGAATCGTGTGCGTGCGTGTGCGTGTGTGCGTGTGTGTGTGTGTGTGTGTGTGTGTGTGTGTATTTAACCCACCTTAGTGTCTAGCAGCTTTATGGGAACATGAGGCCTTTCCTTTAGCATAAATGGACACTACAGCTTTTCAATTAAATTAGTCTTTGGAGAGAGATGCAAAAGAGATAAAAAGCTCCTTAAAAAATCTTCCCCGCTTCACCGCTTTTCATTTGCCAAGAGGAGATGCGTAGTTAAAATGCAATGTTATTTTCTTCTGATCCTGCCAAAACAAAGTTTTCAATCTTGAACCCTGAGCTAGCTATCTTACGAAGATTCTTGAGGTTTTTCTTTTGGTTTGCATGCCCACATTTGATTTTCTATAAGAATTTCTAAAAAAGGGATGTGCATTATAATGTCCTACATTTTGGGGCATCCTGGGAGAACTAACTAGATGCTGTTTCAGGTTGGGGAAGTGGCAGGGGGATACGGAAATTATTTCTTAAATAACACAGATGGAAAGAGAACTCTTATTTACATGAGCAAAATTCAAGACAAATGCTTTCAAATATGATCCAGGTATTTTTTCCCACGTAATTTCTCTAAGCTCATTATCTCTAAAACTTTTGCATTGTGCCTTACTCTGCCATTAAGCAGATCTAAATAATACCAATACATTAATAATAGGATTATCTAGCTGTGCCTCCTGAATTTTAATTTCTAAAATTTTAAATGATTTTAGGCATTGCTTTGGCATCTCAGAATATTTGGCGATACCCAGAGGACATCTTTTTCTATAGAGGGAATGCAAAAGATTGGGAGAGGCAATGATTGGAAATTCCAAATGGCCATGACTTTCAAATGCCTCCAAATTATTTAATCATTTCATCCATGGAGTTTGCTTTGGAAACAAATATATCAGCAATTCCCACTTGCATCTCAGATTTCTTTTCTGTGTGTCTGTGTATGTACATAATGTCTTCGGAACGGACCTGAGTCCGATATCCTCCTGATAATTTCTCAGACAAAATGAGCCACATTGCTGGAGATGCTCCCTATTAACGTACAAGTTAGAGGTGGAACCAAGTGTTTGCAGAGATGCTTTCTTATTAGTTTGCAGAAATAGTCCAGCAGTGAATATTTGTGCTTTAAAGTCTCTAATATTTACTATCATTTCTTAAAGACCCGGTGTACCTTGAAATCCACTTTAAATGCTATCCCTATACCTTCTCCTGAAAAAAGTTCCTAAAACAAGTGACTGCAAGGTCAATAGTAGAAAAAAAAAAAAAAGAAATTATAAATCCCGTGAAAAAAGTGTTATATGACAGTGTTTTTTCTTACGGCAATATCCAGGTAATCAAGCAAGCACTCTCAATGAGGTTATTTCTTATGTGGTTAGAATGACTAAGCTCCTTCATGATCGAAGAGCTGCTTGCCAAAGGTCACCCTAAAGAACACGAGGATTTCTAACTTCAAATGGAACTTGTAAAACCTAAAAATTTTTTAAAAATACAAATTGTTTCAAATTACTGAAAAATGCATATAAAAACCTCTTCTAGCGTGAGCAGACTCTATGAAGGTAGAAGGATGAGCTGTTTTTGATTACAGACTACAGTAAAGGACATACTGTATCTATCACAACATTAGAAAATTAAAATAAATTTCTCTCAAAGAAATAAAAATATAAAAGCATCCTCAACTCGTGAAGCAATAAAATTATTTGTGTGCCAAGCTTCTTTTAATACCACTGCGATTTTTTTTTATAAAAGTCATTCAATTTGGTTGTAATTAAATATGTAATGAAAAAGCACTGCTTCAGGGAAGCCATGCAAGACACTTTCTAACTGTTAGTTTAATGTATTTCCAACTGACTTTGCATCAAATGAAAATGATACTCTGTGTATGCCTGTTCTTAATATGGAATTTGTTAAGCAATTCTAGGTTTTTTAAAGGGGACCTGGGTGGATGCAGGCATTGCCTTTGAAATAGTGGTGGAGTCTTCCCAGACCATGACATTCCTAAATAAAATTGATAGTATAAATACAGTGATGGAAGGGAAGCTTGACTTTAGACATTTGACTCGTGTCAGCTAATTACAGACCCAGCACGGACATGAACAGGGCCTAGGTTTTCTTCTTGGCTGATTTTCCTAAGCTCAGCTGTAGTGATGAGCAGAGGTGTATCATTTCAATGGCCTTAAATAATGCCAGGCTCAGCCCCCCTTTAAAAGCTACTCAGTCGAGAGCACAATTCCCAAGCCACTGGGAAGAGAAATAGACTAACCCAGGTATTATCCAGCAGGAGAAATTCCATCAAATGAGTATGAAGTCAGCTGGGTGAAATAAAAGCATAAACCTCCATTGAAGAAAATGACAAAAGTCAAGATGCTTCAGGGACAGAACTCCTAAAGACACCTAGGAGGTATTTGTTGAGTGTGAAGCTTTTCCAAACAGTAGCAATAGAATTGAGGCAATTGGGAGAAAAAGAAACTGGTAAAGTGGTGGGAAAAGCAATGTAGAGTATCACTGAGAAATGTTCCTACCCTCCCCTAAAGTATCCCCAGATTTACATTGTCAAGAAGTTTCTGAGTCTCCTCTCCCTTACCTAGTTTCCACTAGAACTCCCTGTCACTTGCAATCTGCTGATTAGGGTTAATGTATTGTGTCCTGATATGGCAGATTAAAAATGAAATCAATAAATGCCTAAAACAAATGGGCTTTTGAGATGTCCCATTCAATCTGGTCTTTAAGGGTGAGATGAGAGGTGGGAGAAGGAAATCAGGAGGGGAGTGGCGAAAGGACCACTTAAGCGATCAATTTCAATCCAAAGCACTGTGCGGACAAAGAGGTTTCAAGGTATCTGTCCTTATTTTTTCAAGGGCCTGCCTTAAATAACAAGAATAGCCAAAACAGTTTGCTCTGCTGAGACCCTTTAGGCTTTATTGTATGTGTGTGTTTATTTTTTCCACTTATCTGTTAAAATCATACTGTTTGAGTAAGTGAAGGGATCTATAGCATGAGATATTTAAACACTCAAGATATGAACTTGGCTTTCTGAAGGATGTTTAAACACAGTGAGAGAGCCAGGGTCCCGAATCTAATCCTGTCCCACTTGCCAGTAAATTAAAGGTAAACTTCACCCTGAGCTGCCTGCCCCCGCCCCTACCCTGCTAGTTGAGATTCCTGGGATCTTACCCTTTAATCCAGAGTCACACTATCTTGAGGTGGAAAGAAAAGATCTCAGGTCATTTCTACTCCGTTGCCATATTCAGAATTGTCCCTGCTGAATATGTTTCTCATGTAAATAACCTGTGCTATTAAGGTGCAAATTGCAACTTTTAAGTAATGATTGCTAATAGTCTAGTGTTTACTGCCACACAAGGACATTCATGAAAACAAAATCTGCATTATTCATCTCCATATTAAATAAACAAAATAAATTGAGGGAGTTGTTCTTTTCTGCAAGACACTCCTCAGATCTAGATGATCAGAAAGCTTCTTAGAGTCAGCAAGAAGGAAACATCTAATCGCTTGAGCCGGGGCAAATCCTGTAACTTACATGTATGTTAGACATTCACATGTATATGATCCTAAAAGATTTTGTGTTCTATTACAATTGGCTGTCATTAATATAAAAACAACAGTTCAGGATGGTGAAATAAAATATGTATTGCACATGAATGCAGAGGATGAGATAGACTGTATAGATGGGTTAGAGTATAAGTAACCAATTTTAAATTTTTAACCACTCTGCCTCCTGCAAAATTCAAACAAATCAAAATGCTGTTGTTTTATTTTACCTTCCTGCCATCTTCTGTGTCTTCTGTAAAGTGGATAGGGGGAAACGATGCTGATATAGAATCCTGCAATGTTTTCAGGTACAAGTGAATGCATTTTGATGGTGAGTGAAATATATATCCAAAGAAGCAAGCACACACTCACACATATACAAACCCCCGGAGTACAGTAGACTGCTTTCTAAACTTTTTTTCTTGTCCTGAGTAATAGTATGGTAGAAGAGCATAGCTTTAGGAAGCCAAGGAGAAAGACATTTCGGAGGGAAATGTTCTGACTTAGCTGTTTCCTTAAAGAGATTGCCTACCTCACATTTCTTTTCTCTGAAGAGGGAGGAATATAACAAATAATTCCCCATCACTTACAATATCATCCTGTTTATCCTATTTGGATACCTGCTTTATTAGAAAGTTCTGTGATTGATTCCTTGAAACATGGAACTTAAAATTATTAATGCAAAGGAATCAAATTGCCTTGAACAATTCTTGGGAAACACAGAGCTCCGGGAGAGCCTCAGCTCTGATTCACTCACAGCCTCTTTCTATCTTCTATTATTCATTAATCAAGCTAGAAATCAGGCTTTCAACATCAGTCCATAGAAGTCATTATTTACAGTTATGCATTGTGTTTAATTTCAAGCAGTGATAAAAGTCAGTATGACCAAGACCTTAGAATCCACCTTTCTTCCCTTCCTGGATATTAACTAGCTAAAGAATCCCAAAGTGGCAAACTTTACTTGTGAATTACCACCTTAGCTAAAACAGAGGACACGGATTACCTCAGATGAGAGAAAAAAGAAAAATGCATAAAAAACTATCTGCTTTACTTACATGTGAACAAGTAAGTACCTTATGAGGGGCCTCACTGTGTATCAAATGAATTATTCTCTTTCAGCTTGAAAAGGGTTTTCACTTCTTCCAGTGAAAATAGTAAGTCTTGAAAACAAACATATAAAGACACTAGGAATACAGTAGGCCAGAAAACTGAAACTACAGCTGCAAGTTTCTAATACACACACACACACACACACACACACACACTCACACACACACTGCAATAAATGGACTAGCCAGCTAGTCCAATAGTTACCAGCTAAATGAAAAGGATCTAATTTAAATAATGTGATACAGTATTATGTTACGTACACCTGGATTCTCATTGATCAGAGGATAATTATAATCAAAGTAGTGCAATTCTGAGCAATGCACTTTTTGTAATGAGCTTACTAAAGAAGACATGTCCAGTCATTCTGGTAATTTAAATTACTGCCTAGTTGTTGATAGCTTTACCGGAACAACAAGGGGAAAAAAAAAAAAAAAAAAAACAAACAGTAATTTTCAGGGCAGTACCACTTTTTTGCTGGACTCTAGCCTAGGGTTTTCTTTCAGGACAGCAATAAGGACATTATCTCTAATAATCTAGCTAGACTTAAACTTATGTTTCCAGGACTAGACACAGCAGGCTTACTCTTTCTGAGTCTCAAAGGCCATTGCACACACCACAATGCTGTCAGATTGCAAAGCAGTCTGTTTTAAAAAATACGTGAGTTAAAAGCAGAAATGGCACGGGAGATAATTTTTTAAAAAGAAATAGCTATAACTGAAAAAGGACAATTCACTGACTAGGCAAGTTCCAAATATATATGGTCCAAAAATATTTTAATTATTTTTTCTCTTAGGGAAACAATTGGAAAATAATACAAATCAAAGCTTTATAAATGATATTCACGCACACAACTCAAACCAACCTAAAATGGTTAGGGATGCAATTCTGTGCTCAGAAGGGAAGATAATTGTGGATATTTCAAGGCACATGTATTGCCATTCAGGCAGGAATCAAATGACAAGGATGGAGAATGAACTTGGTAGTCCAGCATGTTCAGATACAAATACCCACTTTCCCCAGATTCTTAACTAACTTTGAATTTGTTCTAAGGGTGACTGCAAAGTTTATTAAACTGTTCCACCAAACTTCTCCCTGGGTTTTGCTCAAGTTGGAACAGAATGAAATGTGGGGGTGGGTCTGCAGAAGACCAGCCTTACTAACATTGCCTCAATGAAGACGAAGGGGGGGCTCCGTGGGGGGGGGGGGGGGATCCGCGGAAAAAACTTAAGCGTTGCTAAAGCCCTGATTCAACTAAAGGACACAAAGAAATAAAAACGCCCACATTAAAAGCCAAACAAGATAATAATTGTGCATGTCTGGCTCTGAATATAGAGGGCAAGGCTTGCGTCACTGGTACTCTGAGTTACCATGGTGAGTGATTTATTGATATATATCAAGAATGAATAGATCAAAGGCAGTGAGATGACAGGTGATCAATCAAATGTCAAATCAAAACTAGCAATCAAGTGGAAAGCTGATTTTTCAGTGGGTGGGTCTGGCAGGAGAAAAATGAACTTTCATATTACACTTCCGAGAAAGAAAACCCTAGCATACTATTAAAAAAAGCAATTAAGCAACCCAAGTGGGAAAAGAAAAAAATCCCTTAGATGGTCTACTGTACTGATCCATTGACCTGTTCCTATCTTTTGGGGTGGGCATGTGGTAAGTAAGGATTCAGATGGGATAGTTTCTACTACACAAATCAATTCACAAAGTTTGCGACTCTCTCTGGGTAAAGAAAATCCAGAGCTGTTTAAATTTCTATGGGGCACTCTCCGCCTCCTCCCCCTTTTTTTAAGAGAAAGGAGAGTATTGACTAGATTTCCGAACGTGGATCCTTTTGGAAAACATATTCAAAGATCCATCCATTTCCTGGGGTGTTTTTTCCACCTTGATGATCAAAACCAAACTCCTATTACTAGCCCCAAAGCCACCCTGCAGCCCAGGGCTCGGGCTCGCCTCACTTCAGCGCCCCAAGCCCCAGCGAGAGGAGACGCTGTCCCTGGAGGCCACAAGCCCCTGGCGCTGACCACACGGAGGGATGAGGGGGTAGAGGGGGCTGTCTCCCTACTCCGCACCCCAAATCCTTTGGCCCGAGAGGCAAGAAACAGAGTGGGAGAAAGTTAGGTGTGGGGTAGAGGGTGGAGGGGAAAAAGTTTGAGGGAAGGTTTGGTGGGATAGCTCCCCCCACTTCCCACCGGAGCCTGGAAAGGGGAGGATGCAGGAGATCGGGGAGAGAGGATGGGGTTATCAGAGGGGCACCCGGAGCAAACTCCCCCGGAGGCTCAGGGGGGAGGCGTTCCGGGGCACCCGGAGGCAAGAGCGAGGCCGCGGAGCTGGGCGCACAGGGCAGCCTGGCCGGACAGCCCCGAAGCGCAGCCGTGTCTCTTACCTGCCGCCCGCTTGGGTGCCTGCTGTTTCCGTCTTGGCATCGCTCTACTTTGCTCCAGTCCCACTTCTGGCGCCCCAGCCCCGAGCCGCGCGCGGGGGCCCGCGGTCTCTCTCGCCTCTCTGGGTCTCCTCCGCCTCTTGCCCGGTGGCTCCTAGGACGTCACTCGGCCTCTGTCCCCCTGATGATCCCCCCTGCAACTCCTCCACCACGGGCCAGAGACCCCCCTCTCTGGGTGGCAGACACGGATGGGCTTGTGCCGGCTGGTTTGAAGTAGAGGTTGGTTCTGCCTTGTTTGTTTTTGTTTTGTTTTGTTTTCCTCTTTCTTTCTCTCTCTCTTTTTTTTTTTGTTTTTGCTTTTGGAATTTTTTTGTTTTTGCTTTTTTTTTTTTTGGTGACTGTGGAGACACTTGATTTCTTTATTAAACATCCAAGACCGGGTTCAGGTGGAATGGACGAGCGGCGCACACGCGCCCCACGCACACGCGCGCGGAAAGATAAGGGAAAAGGCAATCCTGGGAAGGTGGTGGGGTTCTTCTTCTTTTTCTTCCCCTTCCTCCTTCTTCTCTTTCCCTCCTCCTCCTCCTCCTCCTCCTCCTCCTCCTCCTCGCCGATCTCTATGGCGGATTCGTGCAGGGGGAGAGATCACTCACTGTAGGTTTGTGGCTGCTGTCAGATCCCCGTCTGTGAGTGATATGCGAGAGGACAGGAGCGGGTTTGGGAAAGACAGAAAATCTGGAATTCACTCACTCATACACACACACACAGACAGACACACAGACACACACACACTCGCACACACGCACTCTCGCTTCCTCTCACACACACACTCACACCCCCCACATATGCGCGCACACACATACACACACACACACTCACACACACACAAGACAGGGCGAGGCGATGCCAGCAAACATCGATCCCGCTGAACAAACTGAACATTAACAAACTCCTCCTCCTCTCCCCGCGACCTGACGACAGGGAGAAATTTACTCCCCAGCCGCAGAGCGCCAGGCAGAGGGAGTCTATTAAAGGGACAGCGTCCCGCCGGAGACAGGGGCTGGGGGCGGGGGGACCCGGGCGTGTCGGGCCCCAGCCCCTTGGTGAGCCCTTGTCGCCGGTCTGAGGGCGTGCCCACAGGGCGCGGGGACACCCCTCGAAGAGGAGGATGGGGAGGGGGCGAGGGGGAGGACCTTAAACAGTGATGACCTCCATCCTCTAAGTCTTAACCTGACCCCCCAAAATGTTTTCCCCGCCCCCCCTTAAGTTAAGCGTTCCTTCCTCTCCTGCTACCAATAGATGGTCATAAAAACAAAAATCTCCCTTCTGCTTCCTTCATGGTCTGATCACACATTCTTTCTGTTTGTTTTTTAACAGTATTTATTGAGCACCTACTACATGGCGTTCCGGAGATTCAGCAGCCACAGAGAAAGGGGGGATCCTGGCCCTCTGGATGCTCCTACTGTGACAGGGGAGAGCAGACAAGTCACCCCCAGATATCCAGTCTGTGCAGAAATGTTACTCTTTTTCAGAGGTCTACCTTAACTTAAAATTTAACACTGCATCCCATTTCTCCATTTAATTTTTCCTCACCGGGCTTGTCAATGTTGCCCATATTATACACAGTTTTCTATTTTGTTTATTGTCTCAGTTCCACCTCTAGAATTTAAGCTTCCTTGGGAGGAAAAATTTTTCCTCTTTAGTCCACATTCCCAATGATGGCAAAGGACAAGAAATAGAGTAAGTAACCAATAGAATACTTGTTAAATGATTGAAAAATAAGCAAACAAATAAACAGGATAATTTTAGAATGATAAAATCCTAGAAAATGTCAAAATTGGGTGCTCTGATAGTGTCTGACAGAGGGGTAGCTCCAGATTCAATATGGGAGACAGGAGATGTCTTTGAGCTGAGACAGATGGAAGCCCACATGTGATTACTCAGTCCTGCACCTTTCAAGTTGTTGAGGACACATCTGTGAACCTGGACTCTGCCCTCAAGGAGCTCTCTTTCCAGTGCAGGAGGCAATTAAGGGGCAAGGGATGTAGGCTGGGACAGGAGGGAGGTGTACTTAGTAGGGAAAATTAAACTAGACTTGGAGGAAAAAAGGATAACTAGCAGGTGGGGCTTCATGGGAAGAGTAATATCAAAAGCAAGTTCTAAACGTGGAGAAGAAGTTAGACAAAAAAGGAACTCTGACATAAATGCCCTTATGTTAAAAAGACAGGCATTGTCAAAAGCTTCTGCTTCCTGCCTTAATATCTTCTGAGGCCCGTGTTCAGATGCACATACCTGACACTCACCCTAGAACAAGCTTTTTTAACCCCTGCACTATTGGCATTTGGGGCCAGATCACTCTTTGTTTTGGGGGCTGGTCTGTGACATGCAGAATCTTTAGCAGTATCTTTGGCTTCTACCCACTAGAAGAAAGACCCCTCCACCGGAGGTGTGACAATGAAAACTGTCTCCAGATACTGCTCAATGTCCTCTGGGGACCAAAATCACCCCTGGTTGAGCACCAATGCCCTAGACCATCTAAACTGGAAACTTCTGGATGAGGGCTTAGGAATTTGCATCTTGAACAAGCAACCTTCACCCCCACATGTGAATCTCCTGCTTATCCCAGTTTGAGAACTTCTGCTAAAAAAATCAGATATACCCAATATTGCTAACTATAAAGCCAACTCAGGCTTAGCTATTAATATAATTTAGGGTTCAAGAGGTGACATTGTTATTGTGGTCATTGTAATGGGGTTTCATCTGTGCCCACTCCTCACAGCTTCCCGCCCCCCACCACCCCCCCGAACCTACCACCAGCAAGATCTGACCCAGTATGATCTGGGACCCCTCACACCAGCAATCCACTCACCTGTCATCTTTGCCCTGCCTCATGGGGAATTGCCAGGTACAACTAGTTCCACAAATATTTTTCTTCACAGTTCTCTTGGGCTACAGGAAACTTAACCTTCCCCATCCTACGTGTCAATTGCGACATGTTATTGTCACTGTTTGCAAAGTGCTGTTTAATCATTTTTAGCATCCCCACACATATCTCCATCTCATGTTGTTACCTCACCCACCCGTAAATCACCCAAATAAGTCTCCACCCATTACCAGCCCCACCCAATCCCAGCCAGTCCTAAGACAAGTGAAGCAGAGCAAACCCTGTTTGCTAGTTGGCAATGTCAACAACAGGGTATGGATTCTAATTACACAAGGGACCTTATGGAGTGTGTGCTAGGGACCATGGCCTACTGAGTAAAAACCTGCCTCCAAGGGACCACAGTGACAGGATCAGGAGGTACAGACTTAAGGCCTGAACAGAAGGCTGAGGCCGCAGTAAGCTCGCATGAAGTCGCCACATCCTATGGAAACCCCATACCTGCTGATCTGGTGTGTGCATCACATTCAGTCAATTGTTTGTGAACATCACTGTATGCGTTAGGTGTGCCAGGCATTGTCCCAAGCACAGGAGAGGCCAGAATGCATAAGACAGGATCCCGCCTTCAAAAACTTCTGTTATAAAAACATTTCTAAAGACTGGGAACTAGGAAAGAGGGAATTCAGGAGATGCATCCAGCCTTGGAGAAAATCAGGAAGGAAACAGGAAGGAGAAGTTGACTCTAGACAACAGAATTTCTCCCAGGTTCTCTCTAGCATTCTCAAAATTTTACCACCACTCCCTCCTGGTCCTCAATAGCTGGTTATATAATGAGAGGGACTTAAAATAACTCTAGTACCTACCCTCTGGCTACTAACACATTGTTGAACCTACACTTCTGGAATTTTTTTTTATTTATTTGTATTTTTTCTTACTGCTACTAATATAGAGTATTTAGCTTAGTTATTAACAAAGATTTTGGTTACACCAGTGGGATGCCCAGCACAATGGTACCAGATGTTGTTAAGTAGTGAAGACATGGCATTAAATAACATTGAATCACACAGTGAGAAAGTTACTCTCTCTCAATTCTCTTTCAGGATGAAAAAGCCTGTTTGGAGCTAGTATCTCTTTTCTACCTAGCACTTGCTAACTTCCAACCAGGATATCACAGATCTCAGGCTTAGAAGCTTGGGAGGGGCAAGAATATCTAGCTGAGCTGGTGTAAGGTGAAGGGTTTGGATCACCATATCGGCCAGCAGCCAAAAAAAAAAAAAAAAAAAAAAAAAAAGGAAGAATGGCTGGACTTTTAGAAAATGGTTTCTTTTTATTCAATTTGCTTTAGGGTTACCATCTATTTTAGTGAAAGACACTGCTCTCCATTTATGGCAGCAATCAAAAGTTTAAACAAATTTAGTTGAGTTTTAAAAATAAATCTATTTAAGGAACAATGGAGAGTAAATAATGGTTCAGGCGGGACATGGAGATGGTGAAATGTGAGAAAGGAGCCATAGACACTACTAGACTTGGCAAAACCTGTACTGAACCACAGACTCTGGGCTTTTTGGAAACTTCTTCCAAAAGTCGGTGTCTTGGAATTAGGTTATGTTTAAGTCTCCAGGGAACATGAGTTCCTAGGATCCGGCACTCTAACTTTGGGATGTGTAAGGGCATGAACAGATTGGAATGACTCAACCACATCTTCCAGAACAGTTGTTCCCACACTGGCTGAACATCAGAACCACCTGAAGATTTTTATTTTATTTCTTTAAGGTAAAGAAGCCCAGGCCCTACCCCAGACTTACTACATTAGATCCCAGGGTGTGGCCAGAAAATCTGAAATTTTTAAAGTTCCCAGGTGATTCTGCTCAGGTGCCAGGCATGGAAACTTTTTCTGTATAAACGTTGAATTTTGTAACAAGGGAATCAAGTTCGTAGAGTTTATTGCATGCAAGAAACAGAAAGCACATCTGTTCTTGGATTCACTCAAAAACGTTGGATAAAAAGTCTTCTCATTGTACCCATAGAGGCCTATAAATCCCCCAATCAAAGCACTCATAGTATTGAATTATTGTTGCTGTTGTCAGTTTGCCTGTCTTACCACTGGACTCCAACCCTGTGTAATTAAAGCAAATAGTTGCCGAGTGCCTACCTTGCATTCTAATTACTGGACATTAGGGTAGCCTGGGAGATTCTCAAGTGTAGAGACAATGTCTCAGTTACTGTGATGCCTCATGTGCAGGCTTTGGGGCTTCCTTCTAACAAGATCTGCTCCCCCTCCATCTGTTTTTCCTCTTCACTTTAAACTCAAATGTTACCTCCTTTGTCCATCCTATCTGCCCCACTCTTTCTCTGTATCTTCTTCATATATTTGTCTGTTTATTATCTGTCTCCATTAATTAAAATGCAAGTTCTATTCACCTCTATATTTCCGAGTCCGGAGCAGTACTGGTGCTCCATAAAATACTGGGGAATGACCGGCTACCAAGCTAAGTATACTTGCAAGAAAGCATGTAGATTTAAATACCTTAGCCTACGTAGGGTTTTTACTAGCTGTGGGTACACAGCTCTGCAGCCTGTGCACCTCTTTTCCTGTTGACCTGTCCTTCCCTCACCAAAGTTCCTCCTTCTGCTCCCTTTCCTCTCTCTTGGCTATTGCTTCTTTCAGATCTTCCCTTAAATACTGCCTCTTCCAGGAAGCCTTCTGGGTGGATCCCACGTAATTCAAACTTCTCTAGTCCATATCTTCTTAAAACAGGGACCCCATGGAGAGTATGAGTCCACATACGTAAGTATACAGATGGGGAGAACTAATTAGGTTGGATATCAGGATTACCTTAATGGTCCCCTTAGACAGTGGACATGAGGAAGCTTTTGCGGAGCTGGTATTGTTCTTAACCAGGGTGCTGGTTACTCCTGTGTGTTCAGTCTGTAATAATCAACTCAGCTGCATACTTAGGGCTTGTGTGCTTCTATATAGATACATATTGCTTCAAATTTTTTAAAAAAGCAGTATTCTCAAATTTAATGTATAGTATAATCAACTGGGGTGATTTAAAAAGTCCCAATGCCCAGGTCTTACCCTGGACCCATTACATCAGTCTGTGGGGGTGGGATTCAGCCATCAGAATTTTTTTAAAGCTCCCAGGTGATTCTAAGGTATGGCCAAGTTTGAGAGCCAGTGTACCATATGATTTTGCCCTTGAGGATATAATTCGTCGCCCTCCTCTATGTCATTTAACTCTTTCGGGATATCCCTTTTCCCTGTAACTATTTTGTGAAAACTACAAGGTAGCAATCTCTGGTGGTTTTCTACCCTCCCACGACACCTGGTACAACATCATGTTGGTGGGGAGAGTCAGAAGAGAAGAAATCCCAGATCGTGGAGAGTTAAGGGAAGACAATAAAGCAGGGTGTTGGGTCAGAGAACCAGACAGGGAGAGGGAAGACAAAATGATGTGGGAGGGTTGGGTGGGGGCTAGATCACGGACAACGTCACTCACAACACCGAGTCTGAATTTTATTCTTCCACTGTTGATAAATGATAATCCACTTATTTACATCCTGAAAAAACCTAGTCCATTAGAGCCTGTTTGCTCAACCAGCACAGGAGAGAATATGCCTTATTCTACTTGGAGGAAATTTGCTTTCTTGAAACCGGTAAGGTTGACAATAAAGTTCGGGGATGCTCAGGAGTTGGCAAGCTTACTTCTAAGACTAAATCCTCCAAAAGTTTTTGGGCTGTCTTTTAAAAAACTATTTTGATTTGGCTTGGTGTAGAATTTTGCAATAGCAATCAAGCATTATGTATATTTTAAACAGAATGATTGCTGAGTGGGCAGGTTGAGGAGATGGGAGCTGTTAGATTTAACATATATCACATTTCTCCCTTGGAATTGGCTACTTGCAATCAGTGACAGTGTTTTGCTGCTGCCGAAGAATCCAGACCAAGTCGCTGGCCCAGTAATCCATTGCTCAACTTCATTAACCACAGGAAGACATTAAGTGAACATAAGGACCGGAACAGCCTGGAAGCCGTGTGATGAGCAGCCTTTAAGTTTTGGGCTCCGGTATATTTTATGACACCTCAACTGTGCATCAAGCTCTACTTCCTGGACTCATTAGAACTGTGAGCCCAAAGGTGCCCCTCAACTTTCAGAAGCAAATACAGAATGATATAATTTGCTCTGAGAACACCTTTCTGTCTTATCTGGAGCATGTCTTATCTATTATGATTAGGCATTAAGCACCCTATTGTCCTTAAAATTTTATGAGATTCTACCATTGCTTGCTAGAAATATGTCAGAGTGACTTGTCCTGAGTGCTGTTTTCACCCAACAATACAGCTTGTCTTTTCTCCTTAACCATTGCTGGGCAGTCCAAGGAACTCACGGGTTCAAAATGGTTGAATAGCCTGGGACTGCTGCAAATGCTCTTTCTAGAAGTCTTGTGTTTTGCTTTTGCTTCTCCAAGAAGCACATGCCGAGATAAAGATTTGCGTCCAAGTGGTTTATTGGGAGATGATCCTAGAAAACTCCAACAGAGGAGTAGGAAAGTGAGTATGGGGACAAAGGCAGCTAGCACAGGGTGTGTTATCCAGAACGTTATCACTGTGGGCACCCGGAGCTTAATGTTGCTGGAGAATGCTGGGAGACAGTGTTGATTATGCCCTTTAGAGATATCCCTGCTCCAGTGTGAGAGAACTGGGGTATTTATCCACTAACTCCTGCCAGTCATAGGATAAAGGCTGCTCCTGGCCTTCCCTGCAGGCAGAAGAGCCACCAGTGCTGGCAGTTAGCAGTTAAGTTGGTGTGTGAAGATATGCACTGGGCAACATCTGTGGGATGGGGATCCCCCAAACTGTGAGCTTCACAAGGGCAGGGACCGAGACTGTTTTGTTCACTGCACAGCCCCAACTTAGCAGAGTGCCAGGCACACAGGAGACCTTCAATAAGTATTGAATGCACCAATGTGTCCAAATGCCTCTTTCAGGCTCTCTCGTCTAGTCCGATTGTTTTTAATAATTTATTTAGCACTTGCTTGTAAGTCTTTTTTATTCCCTGATTTTGTCAGTCTTCTCTCCCCCAACAAGTGCGCTCACTTGGGGACAGGGTCTCTTTCCTCTTCCCTGTTGTATCTCTAGTAGATCTATAAAGCAGAGTTCTCATTATTATTGTTGCTCAAACTTTCAAACAAAATAAAAGACATGTGGTCTGACTTTCACTACTTACTAAGACTATGACCTTGGGCAAATTATTTAACCTCTCCAGGCCTGTTTTCTCATCTACAAAATGGGGATAATTATATCACTGACTTCATCAGGCATGAAGCAAATGTGAAATACTCAGCACACACCTGACACATAGAAAGCACTCCCACATTTTTAGCTTTTTCATCATTTTATAAGCATTTGTGGATAGATTATTATTTCAGATATATATGGAGTCCAATCTAATTTGCACTGAGGGATAAAACTCACTTTAGCTCAATCCTCTGCATTTGCAAGGGCACCGACTCACAGAAACTGATCAGGGCAGCTGGGATCCTCACGCAGAAAGCACAAAAGGCAACAGCGCCCGAGCTTTCACCGTTGGAGGTGGAGCAATCCTGCTGTCGCCCTCTTCTGTCCAAGGCATCTTTCCTTCTCCCACTCACGCTCATTAAGCACCTGCTCCATGCCAGGCACTGGGCTGGGTGCTGGGGAAGTTGCAGAGAATACAGCATTCTGTCCCCATTGGCTCTCAGGGAACCTACAGATCTGGGGAAAGAAAGGCAAATGATACTAATGACAATAACAGCAGCTGACATTTGCCAAGCACCTGGTGCCAAGCATGGTTCTAAGCACCTTGCAATATAAATGTATTTACCCTTCAAACAATTTGATGAGGTGAAGTGCCTTTATTGTTCCCATTTTACATATGAGGAAACCGAGGCACAGAAAGGTTAGGTATCTTACCCAAGGTTATGGAGATAGCACATGGGAAAATGGGGACTCAAACCCTCTGGGTGTGGCTCCAGCTTGTGTGCTCTTCACCATCACGCAGCACAGCCTCCTGGTGCCGCTGCTGCTGCAGTGACTTTCACATCACAGAACGCCTGGTTGTTTATTGCATTGTCCACATTCTGCAGCCTGTGATACTATCTCCCAGAGAGCTGAAACAGATTCTCGGGCCCCACCTCTAGAGTTCCGGGTTTAGTAGGTCTGTGGGGGGCCTGGGAATGTGTATTTCTAACAAGCTCCTAATGGCAGGGAAGCTGCGAGTCCACAGACCTCACTTGGAGTCACCAAAGTCCTAATGGAGATGATCTTCTCCCCGCCCCCCATGGGACATTTGACAAAGTCTGGAGACATTTTGGTTGTCACAACTCAGGGTTTGCTACTGGCATATGGTGGGTGGAGACCAGGGATGCTGCCCAACATCCTACAGTGCATGGGAAAGACCCCTGCAAACAAAGAATAATCTGACCCAAAATGTCCATAGGAAAGGTTGAAAGTCCCAGTGCAGGGCACAACCTCACAAACCTTAATGTGTACAGGAATCGTCTAGGGATCTTATTTAAAACACGGATTCTGATTAAGTAGGACTTGTGTGGTGCCCAAGATGCTGCATTTCTAACAAGCTCTAACAGATGATGCTGACACTATTGATTCAAGAACTCCAGTTTGAATAGCAGAAGCTAGAATACACCTGGCATAGGTAAGGGTCTTGAATCAAGGCTTAGGATATAACAAATTTCTAAGAAATAAAACTCAAACATCCTCCTGCATTAGTTCAGAACAAAAGTAACTCTGAGTTTAAATAATCCTCTTTCAACCTACCCTGCAGCAAGTTTTGCCCCTAATGAATCACTGCAGCACAGGGGCTGGGGGGACACAGCTCTCTACTTCTCTCCTGCAAATACAAGCAGCCAGGGGCCTGCTTAAAACGAGGAAGGACAGAGTTTCGTCAGAACTGCCGCACTTCAGTCCCAAAACATCAAGTCAGGTCTATTGTTGCATGGAATCATGGCTTCTTTCCAAGATCCGCATATTGACGATGGGGTTTGTATCGGCCTGACTTTCAGGTCTGCAAATGTGAGATGAAAAAGTGGCTGTTTTTAAAATGGTTGCTCTCTTGGGAAAGGGGTATGGGAGAAAATGGACTCTCTGCGTCCAGCCCTCCAGAGATGGCACCCTGGCCCCTGTGATAAATGGCAGCATTAACAAGGTTTGGTTGAGAGGGAACCTACAGATTTATGACTTCCTGTGTCCGCCAGCAGATGTCATTACGGCTGACAGAACAGAAGGCCTTTCAAGAGCTGGCTGGGTGGAGCTAAGTAGGGGAGAGGGGGAGGCAGAAGCCAAAACGAGTGTTTGCTTAGTGGTGCTATTGTTGATACTGTCATTTTAGGAACACAGGAAAGTTTTACATTAACCTGAACATCTTGTAGGATCTCTGAGCTCCTGCTTCTGAGATTCAGGCAGAAACTCTCCAATGAAACACATTTATTGGCTTCACGCAAATAAGAAAACCTACAGAATTTTACTCCTGGCTTGCATGCACCCTTAAAAATTCTCTAGGATTAAAATGTACACTTTGCACTGAACAAAGATATATTTTACCCTGAAACATCATTTCGATGTGTTTTTAATATATCCATTTTACAAATTCAGCAGCTTGTTCTGAAATTCCTTTGATATACATATAATTTTATCCATTTAAAAAAATTGTTTTATAGGATGTCATTGGTATTTTACTTGCCAGAGTTTTTTGTGGTATTGAAAAATGGTGTAAATTTGGCATTTATCATGGGCCAAAATACCCATGTTAATAAGCAGATCTGCTAACACATACTTAACAGTAATTACAGGTCACATTTCCACATTTCCTCCTTTTAATCTTCACCTGAAGATTTACCTTCTGTGGGTGAAGAAGGCATTTTTTAAAAGTTGACTCTCTTATCTAATAGACACTTGAATGCATCCTTTGGGCTCATGTGATCAGCGCCCCAAGCTGCACACCAAAAGGAACGTATCTGTTTAGAGGGGCTGGGCTGTCCTTACATCTGTCATCAACAAACCATCCCCCATCATGGCTGCACAACCAGCGTGACTTGGCAGAAATTAAGGGTCATGGAGGACTTCATAAGAGACAGCAACAGAGTGCCCTTTGCCCCTGGCTTCTCAAAACAAAACAACTAATTTTAAGCAAACACTTAATCAAGAGCCTTCTTCTATAACTAATCAATAGCCATAATGTTGGTACGTGGGTTGTAATGAACATATGATTTCATAGAGATTTTCAAAATTTATTCAAAATAGCTCAGTGAGTATGAAAACGGCCACCTCCCTAGTCCTTTTGCAAACCATTTTGGAGCAGCAGTATGGCGACATGTTTACTAACTCCAGACACTCACTCTGAATTCCGTTCCTGGCTCTTCCACCCTCTACCTACGTGATTCTGAGCAAGTTACTTAAGCTCTTCAAATCTGTTTTCTTACCTTTAAAAGGTGGACAATAATAGCACCATTCTCTTAGTGTTTTTTTCTAATAAGGATCAAATGCAATGTTTGCAAAGCGATTAGCCAGGTGCCTGGCACAGGGGAGGAGCTCAATAAATTAGCTATTGTTATAATGATTAATGTTAAAATATCTTCCCTCTTTATTATTTCACAGGTAGACATGCCAAGTCATAGACTTATTCATTGGCCACCTAGAAAAGAAGTCCAATAATAATAATAATAATAATAACATTAATTGTAGCTGTCATATATTGAATTCACACGAAGTGCCAGACACTGTCCTAAATGCTTCACATGTGAAATCTATTAAATTTAATCTGTACAACAACCTTATGAAGCCAAGTATTACTTCCATTTCGTGTACAAGGAAACTCAGATTGCATAGGTTAAGTCAGTGGTTTTCAAATTTGAGTGTGCACCAGAATCTCCTGGAGGGCTTGTTAGAACCCAGATTGCTGGATCCCTTCCCCAGACTCTCCAATTCAGTAGGCCTGGGCTGGGGTTTCAGGGTTTTCATGTTAACAAGTTCCCAGGTGTTGCTGCTGGTACTGGGGACCACATTTGAGAACCACTGATTTAAATAACTTGTTTAAGTTTACACAATGAGTAAGTGTCAGAGTGAGTTTTCAAATTTAAAATTTAAATAATTTTTTTATATGTACTCTTAGCAAATACCTGTATTTCTTCAAACTTCTTAACATCAAACTGTTGAATTAATACTTCATTGTTGAATTCACAAAATACAATGATTCGGATAGCTGCTTGTTAGCGTGTCCTGTTCCATGATGTTTTTCACAGCACAAAGCAGTTTGTGATGCCCTAGAAGAGGAGAATTTCTGGAAATTTTTCAGAAAAATCATCAAGTTTTTTAATCATCCCCATTCAGCCACTCTTGAGATCGCCAGCAGTCCTACTGGGCTACAGGAGAATGCAAGGCCTGTGACCCACCTCCAGCTGGAGAATCCATTAGGAGTTCCAAGATGGAGCCCAGCTGAGCAAGTCACACATGGCTACCATCTGTGCTTGAGGCATGGCATCTCCTTGGTCTCCAACCAGGGAGGACTCTCAAAACACAGCCCATTGGACATCAGAAGGCCCTGGAGATGTCTCCATTGAATGTCTAAGATCCAGATACCCCCACTGTCCAGGTGAGCTACTTGCAACCAGTCAGCCCAAGAGATCATTGGTACCAGCTGCTGTCTGGAGTAAGAACGGAGATGTTCTTTAGCCCACTTTGGAGAGTTTGGGAATGCAGCACCAAGACTTCCAGAAGCCTACAAAGGATGTAGGCCAGCGCCAGGATCAAACCTTAAGTCCCTTAGTGGGTAAAGTAATCCAGTAAAAGGTCAATGGTATCTTCCTCATTCAGTTGCAAATGAAGAGCTCTGGAATTCAAATACAGGCAGGATTTGTAAACCCTCAAGGACTGGAAGAAACTAGATGAACTGAAAAAACAGCTGGTGGCACTGACACAGCGAAAGCTGGCTGGTGGGAGACTGGGGATTCCCATGGCCATGATGTAGAACGTAGGAACAGAGAACACATTGGATTTCCTCTCTGGAGCCTGGATTCCAGTGGTTGTCTCTACAGAGTGGGCCAGCTGATCTTTGAGGACCCTGCTTCTTCAGACATACATAAATGCTATTTACAGTCACTCACCCATTCATTCATTCAACAAATATTTACTGAGCACATATTATGGACTGGGTACTGGGGGGAAAAAGCACAGACCCAAACTTCTGCTCTTGTGGAGCTTGCTCTGCAGTGAGAAGGTGAGACAATATACAAAATGAATTGTCTAGTATATTAGGATGTGAAAAGTGCCATAGAGAAAAATGACGAAGGGAAATGGATTTTGGTTGCCAGGTGGTGTGGTTGGGGAATAGACCATCTCTGTTCCCAACTACAGCATTTATTGCCATCAGTGAGTACCCTTTGGTTACAAAGGAAAGAAAGTTAAATAAAATTGGCCTAAGGACAAAAGGAAAAATTTTGGCTGCACATTAACCCAGAAGCCTAGAAGTGGATATTTTTAATAAGCACTGTAGTTTTTCCTCCCAGCATTTACTCCATTGATCCTTTCTGACATAACTCAGATTTTTACTGGGATATCTAGCTCTTCCCTATTTGATTTATGTACCTCCCAGGAAGCAGAACCCTTCCCCAGCACCGGGGCTTAAGCCAATCAGCACATTTCCTCCTCCCTGATAGAAACGATTGCTTCTTCAGCAGGCAAGGGGTCCACTGAAGCTGAGTCTCAGAAACTCTGCTTGGGATCTTTCATTTACGGAAACAGAAGGGGAAACCGTGTTACTGGCAGTCATCTCTTATCCTGTTAAAATGAAGTAGAAAACAGAGATGGAGAGAAAACAACAAAAACAAGAATAAACACCTAGGATCTTGATGACACCACCTATCCCTTAGAGAAGTACACTCTTGAATAAATCTGCCCTATGTCTAGACTTAAAGTTGAGTGAGTCAAAACCAATCCCCTTTATGGCTTAGAGCCATTGGAGTTGGGCTTTCTGTTATTTTAAATAGAAAGATAAGATATCTAGTTCAGGCACCTTCACACCCAGGTTCCCATGAGTGACATCACAGACCTCCAGTTTTCCCTCTGGGTGGACTTTACTCCCAGCCTGGCCCTCCCATCTTGACCACCAGCAACCTCTTTCCTGGAAGCACCTGCCAAAGCTTTGCAATTGTCCTGTTGGTATTACCTTGGGTCTCATGCCCATCTCTGAACCAAGCACTTAGATCAGGGTAATAGAACACTTCTAATTCTGAAATTAATGCTCTCTCTTGAAACCAGGGCTGCCATCTGCCTCATTTGAATCACATTGTTTAAGAAAGTTGATTCTTCAAATTAAGGAATTGTTACCAGAAAGGTAAAGCATGGATGCTGGACAATCAGAAACCATAAAAATTCACTATAATATCTAACTTTTTATTGTAGAATCTCACTTTCCCCATTTGTAAAATAAAAAGTTTGAGATAAAGTGATAGTCTCCAACATTGTTACTACCAAGGACTCCCTCTTTTGCCTTTCTCTGTTGCTCACTGTAGAGATGAAATTAAAATAAATTTGAAATATCTTGTCTATAATTCATCCATTCATTCATCAAATATCCATAGCCACCATTCAATACACTGTTATTGAATATTTGCTAGCTTCCAATTTTGTTCTAGCCCTGGGAAGACAGCAATGAAAAAGGTTGGAAGGAATGTGATTCACTCTTTTCAATGAAATGTAATTGGGAATCTGCTGGTGGTTGTCTTTCTGTATTAAAACGCCAAAACTTTGGTCGATGATGGTTTCATGCTCATGCCCCTTAAACTCTGCTTAGAATGTTGGTATGAAGATGTGATGCCTATAATTGGAGCAAAAATTTTGCAGCCATAAAGTGAGATGCCTAAGGACAAAGAATCAGCAAGCTGAGCATGGAGGAGCAGGAAGGAAAGTCAGAGCCTAGGGCCATGAAGGCTTGCACAATCCTTGGCCCTCTGTGATAAACCTAGACTTGTATTCATTCAGGTTTCTTGCCCAGTGAGATAGCTCAAATCTTCATTGTTTAAGCCATGCTTAACGTCTTCTGTTACTTGCAGTCAAAAACATTCCTTATTGAAACAGTCAGATCCAACCGTGATCCCCAAGCAGCTTATAGTCTGAAGATGTCTAGTGAATACATAATTACAGATGTGACAAGTGTCCTGAAGAGCAAGTGAAGGTGCCTATATCAAGGGGAACTAATCATTCAAAGAAACTGCATTTAACAGGTAATAACTTTTTTATTACTTTAGAGAATTATATCAAATATAGGCAGAATTTTTCTTAAAGGACAAATGATAAATATTTTGTGGTTGAGGGCGACCCTACCACTCTTCAGAAACAGGAGCACTCATGGGGTCCTAGGCAGGAAATGAGGGCAGTGCCTCCTGCCTGGCAGAAGGTAGGAACATGCCAAAAACACCACTTTCATGCAGGTGGCCCACCACAGCCATGGCTGCTGCAAAAGCAGCTCACTGCCACACTAGCAGCCACAGCCACTGTTCAGGCAGCCCACCAGACACTTGACTGCATTCACACAAGGGAAGTCACCAGCAGAGACCACAAAAAGAAGAGGATGTCTCTATCCTCAAAGCCTACTCCACAGTAACAGAAGAAGCAATTGCTCTACCAGATGACCAGATATCAATGTAGAGATACTAGAAATATGAAAATCCAAGAAAATATGACACTACCAAAAGAATACAGTAATTCTATACCAGATGGTATAGAGCAGGAACACCTTGAAATGGCTGGAAAGGAATTTTGATCAATAATCTTAAAGAAACTCAATGACGTATTAGAAGACTCAATTAAGTAACATAATGAAATGAGAAAAAAAATCTAGAATATGAGGGAATAAACTTACAAAGAAATTACTATCTTAAAAAAGAATGTAGTAGAACTCATGGAACTGAAAGACTCATTCAACGAAATGAAAAACAACCAAGAGCTTAAGAAGCAGACTAGAACAAGCAGAAGAAAGAATTTCTGATCTTGAAGATAGTCTTTTTGAAATAACCCAGGCAGATAAAAAAACAGGAAAAAAGAATTTTTTAAAAATGAAGAAAATCTAAGAGAGCTAGCAGAGAGCCTTAAGCATACAAACATTCAAACTATAGATGATCCAGAAGGGGAGGAGAAAGGAAAAGGCATTGAAAAATTATCCAATGAAATAATAACAGAAAACTTCCTAGATTTTGGGACAGACACAGACCTTCAGATCCAGGAGGCTCAAAGATCCCCAAACAGATTCAATCCAAAAATATCCTCCCCAGGACACATTACAGTCAAACCAGCAAAGCTCAAAGACAGAGAGAATGTTAAAAGCAGCAAGAGAAAAGCATCAAGTCACCTATAAGGAGCCCATATAAGACCAACAGTGGACTTCTCAACAGAAACTCTACAGGACAGAAGAAAATGGGATGATATATTCAAAATACTAAAAGAAAAAAACTGCCAGCCAAGGATACTATACCCAGCAAGGTTTTCCTTCAGAAATGAGGGAGAAATGGTGTATTTTCTAGACAGACAAAAACTGTTGTAGTTCACCACTACAAGACCAGTCCAGTAAGAAATCCTCAAAGGAGTCCTGAATCTGGAATCTGAAAAATGATAATCATTGCCATGAATACACAAGAAAGAACAAAACCCACTGGTAAAGCAAAAATGCAAATGAGAAAAAGAAAGAAACTAAATCTTACTACCACAAAAAAACAACAAACATCAAAGACAAAAAATAAAAGTGGAGGAAAGTAACGAAAGATATTTAAAATATCCAAACAAAAATTGATAAAATGCCAGGAGTAAGAAACTACCTTTCAATAACAATCCTAAATGTAAATGAATTAAACTCCCCACTCAAAAAACATAGACTGACTGATTAGATTAAAAAGCTAGGTCCAACTATATGCCATGTTCAAGAAACTCAACTCACCTGTAAAGATACACACAGACTAATAGTGAGGGGATAGAAAAAGATATACCATGCAAATGGAAACCAAAAAAGAGCAGGAGTAGCTATGCTTACATCAGATAAGATATACTTTACCAAAAAACATATAAAGAGACAAAGATGACCACTATATTGGTAAGGATATATCGAGCAAGAAGACATAAGAGTTATAAATATGTATGCACCCAACACTGGAGCACCCAGATATACAAAGCAAACACTATTAGGCATCAAGAAAGAAACAGACCTCAATACCATAATAGCAGGGGACCTGAACACCCCTCTCTCAGCACCAGACGGATCATGTTGGCAACAAATTCATAAGAGAAATGTAGGATTTAAACTACACTTTAGACCAACTGGACCTGGCAGATACCTGCAGAACATTTCATCCAACAACTATTGAGTATACATTCTTCTCAACAGCTCATGAAACATTCTCCAGGATAGACCATATGTTAAGTCACAAATCAAGTCTCAACAGACTTTTAAAAAACTGAAATAATTTCAAATGTCTTTTCAGATCATAACAGATTAAAGCTAGATATCAATAACAACCAAAACTCAAGAAACTATACAAATACATGGAAATTAAACAGCATGTTCTTGAATGACCTATGGGTCCAATAAAAAATTAAACAGGAAATCAAAAAATTTCTTGAAACTAACAAAAGTAAAGATATATCATACCTGTGGGACCCTGCAAAAGCAGTACTAAGAAGGAAGTTTATTGCAATAAATGCTTACATGAAAAGGACAGAAAGATTTCAAATATCAACCTAACACTACACCTCAAAGAACTAGAAAAACAAGAATAATCCAATCCCCAAATTAGTAGACAGACAGAAATAATTAAGATCAGAGCAAAGCTAAATGAAATAGAGACCCAAAAGATGATACAAAAGATCAATGAAACAAAAAGTTGGTTTTTGAGAAGATAAGCAAAATAGACAAGCCATTATCTAGGTTAGCTAAAAATAGAAGAGAGAAGACCCAAACAACAAAAATCAGAAATGAAAAAGGAGACATTACAACCCATACCATAGAAATACAAAGAATCATTAGAGACTATTATAAACAACTACATGCCAACATATTTGAAAACCTAGAGGAAATGGACAAATGTTTGGACACGTACAAACTACCAAGACCGAGTCAAGAAGAAATAGAAAACCTAAATAAACTGATAATAAGCAATGAGATTGAAGCAGTGATCAGCAGTCTCCCAACAAAGAAAAGCCCAGGACTGGATGGCTTTACTGCTGAATTCTACCAGAACTTTAAAGAGGAATTAATGCCAATTCTCTTCAAACTATTCCAAAAAATTGAAACAGAGACCATTCTCCCAAACTCAATTCTATGAGGCCAGCCTCCCTGATACCAAAACCAGACAAAGGTACAACAAAAAAAGAAAACTACAGGCCAATATCTCTGATGAACATAGACTGACTCAAAAATCCTCAACAAAATATTAGCAATCAAAATTCAGCAACACATCAAAAAATTGTAAGCCATGATCAAGTGGGATTTATCCCAGGGATGCGAAGATGGTTCAACATCTGTAAGTCAATAAATGAGATACACCACATCAATAAAATCAAAGACAAATCCATATGATTTTCTCAACAGATGCAAAAAAAGCATTTGACAAAATTTAACATCCTTTGTGATAAAGACTCTCCACAAATCAGGTATAGAAGGAAAATATCTTGACACAACACTAAAAACCATATATGACAGACCTACCACCAATATCATCCTGGGAAAGCTTTCAGCTTTTCCCTTAAGAGCAGGACAGACAAGGATGCCCACTCTCGCCAATCTTATTTAACATAGTATTGGAAGTACTAGCCAGGGCAATAAGTCAAGAGAAAGAAACAAAGGGCATCCAGATGGGAAAAGGCAAAGTCAAACTGTTCCTATTTGCATATGACATGATCCTATATATAGAAAAGCCTGAAGATTCTCCCAAAAAACTCTTAGAGCTGATAAATGATTTCAGTAAAATTGCAGGATACAAAATCAACACACAAAAATTAGTAGCTTTTTTATACTCCAATAATGAACTAGCAGAAAAAGAAAGCAAGCCCATTTACAATAGTTCCAAAAAATAAAATACCTAGGAATCAATTTAACCAAGGAGGTAAAAGAGCTATACAATGAGAACTACAAATCACTGCTGAAAGAAATTAAACAGACACAAAAAGATGGAAAGACATTTTGTGCTCTTGAATTGGAAGAATTAACATTGTGAAAATTTCCATACTACCCAAAACCATCTACAGATTCAATGCAATCCACATCAAAATACCAATGATATCCTTCACATAAATAGAAAAGAAAAAAAACAATCTTAACGTTCATATGGAAAAACAAAAGACCCTGAATAGCCAAAGCAATCCTGAGCAAAAAATAAAAATAAATAAAGCCAGAGGCATAACACTCCCTAATTTCAAATTATACTACAAATCTATAGTAACCCAAACAGCATAGTACTGTCATAAAAACAGACACTCAGACCAACAGAACAGAATAGAGAACCCAGAAATCAACCCACATACTTACAGCCAACTGATATTTGACAAGGGCAACAGGAGCGCACATTGGGGAAAGGATTGCCTCATCAATAAGTGGTGCTGGGTAAACTGGACATCCATATGTAGAAGAATGAAACTAGACCTGTACTTCTCACCATATGCTAAAATCAACTCAAAATGGAATAAAGACTTATATATAAGACCTGAAACTATTAAACTCCTAAAAGGAAACATAGGGAAAACACTTCAGGAAGTAGGACTGGGCAAAGACTTTATGAACAAGACCCCAAAAGCACAAGCAACAAAAGAAAAAATAAACAAATGGGATTATATCAAACTAAAAAGTTTCTGCACAGCAAAAGAAACAGTTAACAGAGTGAAAAGATAACCTACAGAATGGGAGGAAATATTCGCAAACTATGCATCCAACAAGGGATTAATGTCTGCAATACACAAGGAACTCAAACAACTTAATGGTAAAAAAAGAAGTAATCCAATTTAAAAATGGGCAAAGGAGCTGAATAGATATTTCTCAAAGGAAGACATACAATGGCCCACAGACACATGAAAAAATGCTGAACATCACTAAGCATCAGGGAAATGCAAATCAAAACCACACTGAGATACCATCTCATGCCACTTAGACTGACCGATATCAGAAAGACAGAGAATAACAAATGTTGGCATGTTGGCAAGGATGTGGAGAAAGGGGACCCCTCCTACACTGTTGGTGGGACTGTAAATTAGTGCAGCCATTATGGAGAACAGTATGGAGCTTCCTCAAACAACTACAGATGGAACTGCCGTATGATCCAGTAATCCTACTGCTGGGTGTATATCCAGTGGAATAGAAATCATCCTGCTGAAGGGATACCTGCACTCTCATATTTATCGCAGCTCTATTTACAATAGCTAAGAGTTAGAACCAACCTAAATGTCCATCGACAGATGCTGGATAAGGAAAACCTGGTATACATACACAATGGAATACTACTCTGTCATAAAAAGTAATGAAATTCTGGCATTTGCAGCAGCATGGATGAACTTAGAGAAAATTATATTAAGCCTGGTACAGAAAACGGAATACTGCATGTCTTCACTCACAAGTGGGAGCTGAAAAAAAAAAAAGAAGAAGAAGAAAGAAAAAAAGAGAAAGAAAGAAAGAAAGAAAGAATCACAATAATTCCTTGAACTTTGAAAAGGAGAGATCAGAGCTTAGGCCACTAGAGGTGGGATAGAGGGAGTGGGAGGGAGGCTTATGGAGAAATTGGTAAAGGACCACAAAAATGTTTACATTGTGTAAGGATAAAATAAAATAAAAAGTATATATATTATTAAATTAACCCCAAAATTTTGCCTTTGCAGGCCATATTCGTCTCTGTTGTAATTACTTGACTCTGCTGGTGTAGTGCAAAAGAAGCCAATGGCAATAGGTAAATGAATGGGCATAGCTGTGTTCCAATAAAACTTTATTTACAAAAATAAATGTGCTTGCCTGGATTGGCCCATGGGCCATAGTTCGCTGACTCCTGAATTAGATACAGACAACTGAGTATGAAATAAAAGCAGGCAATCAAAGATAGTTTGTAACACACTCATTAAAATAAGCAAAACCTCTCAAAATCCTGCTTTGCAGAATTCCCAATGCCAGGTTTTTAAGGTCACACATTCTGTGTCTCATTGATTCCTCTGTCAAGCCTCTCCCTCTCCCACAGATGTGAGATGAGGAGTGGGACATCTGGGCAGCTGCCCAGGGTACCAATCTGTAAAGAGCTTAGAAATACTAATGGAAGAAGTTGGGGAAATATACATTAAACCTTCTCTAATGAAAAAAAATATACCACTGTAATGTGAAACAGGCAAATGTTCAAAAATATAATATTTATTAGCTCTGGAATATGCTGATAGGATTTTTGTAACTAACATACACTGCATTTGTAGTCAGCTCAAAGATGGCAGTTGTGGTTAGCAGTAATTCCAAAACCACGCAATGTGTGGTGTACTGCGACTTACAAGTGATGTGATTTATACTGTGAATATTAAATCTTTTAATATATGTCCCAAGAAATTTCTTGGTTCAGAAAAAGTCACAAAATAATTCCAAAGAAAAACCAAAACTGCAGAAAAGTTGGAAATATTTTGTCACACTTTTATTTTTTTTAGAATATTGACTCTGTTTCAACCAATGGAAGTAAAGTTGTAATTAGTTCTGATTCTGAAAAAAAGAGTCTTAAAAGAAAGTCAAATTTTCTCCACCCTCACTAACTATGTATGTTGAACAAAAATATAAAGGGCACTGGATTCAAGAATCACCAGACTATTAGTCTAGGTGGCTCTCATTATATAAACATCCACAAACTCGACTGCCTTTTGGGTCCAGGAAGGTAACACAAATGGAGTGCATTGAACCTGAGGCAACAGGGGATGCCGGAGACTGAGGCAGACTGAAGATCTTAGGCCTGGCCTAGTCTATTGTTCTCTCTCTCTCTCTCTCTCATGCACACATGCATGCTACACACCAGCTCCCTCTTCTAGAAGAGAAACACATACTCTTTCAATCAATACAATCAGGAGATGCCAGATGACCCAGAAGTCTAGCTGTGTGTCTTAACTGATCGAGCTGCTTAATTCTGCCTTTCCCTGACAAGGTGAGTTGGTGTAGAACGTGGCACTCCTTCCCATATCCCATGTCATGGATCTATTAGTGACACTATTTACAAGGAAGAAAGAAGAGAGTGATACTTTATACATATGTTTATTTTGTAAAAATTATACTCCTATCCTCTAACCAGTTAGAGTCCACCAGAATATCACTCTAGATAATGAGACTGGAAGGAGAAATTGTTGTTTAAGAATTAAGTTGTTTAAGAATTTCAAATTCTTATATGGCCACTTGTGGCTCAGTGTCATCCACTAAGCCACTCAGTTCCTCCCCCCAAATGTCACAAAAAGATAAGTGGATCACAGCAGTCTACATAGGACAAATACATTTGTCGAATCAACCACACAAAGAGAATTGCAGATGAAATACCACCCCTGTAAAGAAACACAGAGTTTGATCTGTTTTCAATTGAAATGTAGCATATTAAAACCTTTTCTTTGTGCAAAAGACAAAGCTGATATAAAGGAGAATAATGGCAATAATGTTACTTGAGACATTTTGAAAGTTGGAACTTCTGATACACTTTGGGATGAAAAAAATACCATATTTACTTATGTTAAAAAATACTGCATTTGGTATAGAAAATGCATCCAATGTGGTAATGAATAAGGTCAAATTTTCAGTTAAGTGCAGTGCTAAATTGAGCTGCTGTATGTTTCAGGAAGATACATTTGGGCACTCAATAATTAAAAAAAAAAAACTCAGTTTTTTGTTGTAGTGGACTCCAGTTACTTTTGCTACCTAACTTCTCTTCCCTTCATATGATACCCCTTGGTGTTTGCTTTGGGGCAGTTAATCCTCTCCCATGCTCAGCCATGCCATTCTTGTGGTATTGACTCTTGCTCCAGCTCAGAGATTGGCTAAGGCCAATAATCCCAGCCCATCCCATCCCTCTGGCAACCATAATTCGTCCATGATTAGTGGTCACCTGGTAAGAACAAATGAGATCTGTAGAAAACTTTGCTAGGGCTCTGGAAACAAAGAAGGTCTAGGTCCTTCTTGAGAGCCACAGGAGAACAGCCATTCCTTCTGTGGTCTGTGTGGTGTGAAGATATGAAGACCTGAACAGCTTCTCTACTACCTAAATGGAAGATCCTGGCACAGCCAACGGGAACCCACTTGAGGCCTGAAGAATGAGTGGACACTGTGGAAGGAAGAGAAGTACAAAGAAGATCAAAGCTGGTAATGACACTAGATCAAGCTACACCTGAAGCCAGTGCTGCCCTTTACCTTTTTCAGAGACGCAAGTCCATACTTTCCACTGTTCTTCAAGCCAGTTCGAGTTGGATTTCATGTCAATTTCAATGGAAAGATTTGTGACTCATCACATTGATAATGCCATATCAACACCCTTTTAATGAGTTATGCTAGGGACATGGGACCATTTCATGGGGTTCTGCTCCACTGTTTTGTTTACTATATTGTTTTCAATTGGAGTGCATACCTTCTTAAGCCATTTTATTACTAGTCTTGTCATCCATACTTTATGACATAGTTCAAGTACCACCTTCCCTATGAATTTATTACTGGACGAGAATGATAAAGGCTGGAGTTTTAGATTTGTTGAGGCTGCCCCATGTGGTTAAGAGTGTGTCAGTCAGATAGGTACAATTTTGATCCCTGGCCTTTACTAGTTACATAACTTTGGGCAGTTTATCTAAACTCTCTAGGATACTTCTCCCAACCTGTAAAAATACTGTTCATAACAGCATCTTATCTCAGATGACTTTTGTGAAGATAAAACAAGATAATGCATATACAGCACTTACGTGGTACCTGACGCAAAGCAAATGATCAATCAATGTTCATGCTATTGTTCCTATTGTTATTACACTTTTCAAGGAACCCACCATATAGAAAGAGCCCAATAAACCTAAGCTACTGTTATTAGTTCCATAAACATTTACTATATCAATAATTTAAAAATTGATGAGTCTATGGTTGAATGAGTACATGAGTAAACAAAATACCATTCATGAAAAAAAATGAATGAATGAATGGGAACTGGAAACTGAGTGAGACCACAGACTGAGGGGCAGGGCCGGGTGGTGAGAAGGGGGAGAAAGGCTGGAAAGGCACTTTGCTTTATGGAAATGCCCTTCCCGTGATCTGTGTCCCCATCATGCGGAATGTTCTGCAATGCAGCTTCCTTCATACTCTCATTACTGCGGGTCATCTGTCGCGAGCTCTTTGATGGGCAGCTTTATAGACAGCCATAAAGCAGCACTTATGGCCAAAGTCATCATTGTTTGTTCAGCTCTGTGCTTAGGGTGTCCACATCATTTCCTCTATTTTTCTCTGGGTTATAGTCATTTAATGCTCAGAAGGAATTTAGCATTGATGCCTTAATTCCTTATAATGCCACACCATGGCCTCTGGGATAAAATTCAAGAGACCTGAAGTCCCAAAAAGCCAGTAAGAATAAGTAGGATAATGTGGATGTTTCCTGAGTACTTATTTTAGTTCAGACCTAAAGACTTGTCTAGACCAAGATATTTCACCATCCTGAGTGAAACATCTCATCCAATCTTCACAGCTGTATGTGTTAGGTACACTAATTAGCTCAACTTTGCTGATGAGAAAACAGAGATACCTCAAGGTTTTATTATGCATGCAATGTCACAGGGCTAGGAATTGGCACCAATGGGATTCAAATTCAGGCAGTCTGTGTTTGGAGCCCCTGTTCCAGGGGGTTTTAGACTTCATTATTCTCTACCTTATCTTGACTCCTCCAACACCTGAAGCTACAAACACAGTTATCCCTCTGATTTCTTTAGAGTCCCCAAAATGAACTCAACAGAAGTGAGTTTTCTGAAAATCCTTCAAATATGGACACGTTTGAGACACTTTGAGATGATTTTAAGAGCTCATATTTATAGATTTACTTTAAAGAGTTTTTAAATATTTCCTTCTTGCATTCCATTGATTCTTAGTAGCCAGTAGACAGACACTTGAAGTTGCAGTTCACATACAGTGTTGTAGGCCTGTATCATAGTCCAGGTACTTCAAATGGCACTTCAAGGGACCATGTAGCATTTATGGTGGCAGGCATCTGAACTACTGATCTTGTCCTTCCAGCCGAGCCTGGCCAGGCTGGCATTAGCTGAAATTCTGTTTTGGAAACCCTTTCATGTCTAGCTGTCCTAGAGCTATGCATTTTGCAGCATCCCAGCCTCGCAGAACAGATTATGGGAGGGGGATTGGGAGCTGAGAAATAATAGCTTAATAACTAGCACTCTGGCACCTTATATAACTCTGGGAGTTATATGTTCTCTTAACTCTGAGAATGGGCTGCAATCCACAGGGATGGGTCCTCCGCAGCTACGTTTGCATTATGTGACCTTGCCTACTTCCTCTGGGCAGGAACACCTGAATCAAGTGAGCCCATCACATCCTGTCTCCCAGGAACTGGGACTGAGAAACAGTAAGTTAGTTTCTGTCACTGAACCTTAATTATATAAATTTGGGGTGGCTACAGTCCACCAAACAAACTAAGCACAGAGTAAATCTGTCTTTAGTCATCAAAGTCTAGAGTAAAGAAAGTGGAGCAGAAAAGAAAGGGGGAGAGAGAAAGGGAAAGCACCGGATGGCTTTCCATTTTCTGAATCCAGTCTCTTCCTGAGGGCTGACTGTATCCTAGTCTTTTGTGTTCTCTGAGATAGTCCCACCTTCATAAAAAAATAACTGAACATTTTGCATCAGATACATAAGTTGGTTTCTGTTGCTCACCCAAAAAACACAGATTAATAAGACAGCCATGATTTTTTTCCTTTTCAGCTCAGACTCAAATCCTTTTTGACAGAAGTAGTTTACTAGTAACACATAAACGATTGTTTTGGTCAGAAAGATGGTTAATCAACCTCCTTGCAAAAGAGCCAAGATATAGGTAGATGTATTTATTCAATGTTTTTAGCAACACGTGACAACAAAATTTCTAAGTTGTTCCTCAGCTTCTAATTTCCATATACTATTTTATAATTATTTAAGGTTTAATTGATTTAAAATAATTCAAACATTTTAAATAATTATTTTAAATTATTTTGATAAATGGGTGGTTCTAATGGGAAGTACTAATTTTTAAATTTCAGAAAAATAGTGGTAGTGGTCAGTGAGGTTGGAAAAGGAGAAAGACAGTTTGGAATCACCAGAAAAACTGGCTGTAATTTAAGAAGACAAATGATCATTTTGGTGGGAGTAAAACACTTCCAGGAAACGGCTCATGTATTAGAAATGATAATGCTGCCTCCAGTTAGAATATAACCCAATAGCTATAGTGAGGAAGAAAAGTATGGAGTGGTAAAAGGCAAAGGAATTCTCTGGTTGTCAGAGACAGAGAAACAAATTCGAACAAGTTTAATGGAAGAGTAAAAGAGAGTTTTTTTTCTTGGATCTAAGAAAAGCATGGTTAGAGCAAGCTTTGGGCATGACTGGATCCAGAAGCTCAAAAGATGCCACCAAGAGTCTGTCTCTTTGCACCTCTTGGTTCCAATTTTCTCTGTATTGGCTTTATTCCTAAACAGATTTGTTGCATGCAGGATTGCCAGATTTAGCAAATGAAATTATAGGATGACCAGATAAATTAGAATTACAAATAAACAACATACTTTTTTTAGTGTAAGTATATACCATGGAACATTTGAAACACACTTATGCTAAAAAACATATATATATATATATATATATATATATATATATATGCTGTTTGTTTGAAATTCATTTTAACAGAGCAGCTTGTATTTCATCTGATAACGTTATTCACATGGGGTAGCAAAGATGGCTGCTAACACTTCTAGACTTCTATTCTGTTAATGTAGTAGTCTCAGTGAAAAGGGGGCTTATTTTCCAAAATTCTAACATATATAAAAATCTGAACTTGAACACCTGTCTCCTGACTTCTCACTGTCCAGGGCTCTTTCCACACATCCACGTGGTCACCATCATTCTGTTATCTGCTGGATAAATCAATTAGCACTTTGTAGGGCTTCCTCTCTCTTCTCTATATACAAAATGAACAGGTAAAAAGGAAGTGCTTGTCAAAACAAATCTCTGTTTGGTTTTCTCCATCTATGGGACAATTTCTGTAATATGTCAATCATTTTGTTGCAAAATAGCCCGTCCAATACACAATCCACATTTTCAGATGATGCCACCTGTCAGTCAATCACTAAGCCAAAGCCAAATTTCATGCCAAGCAAAGACCAGTTTGTCAATCACTTTGCTTGCCACACATCCACCAGCATCACCTGACAGCTATAACTTTCTGTTCTCAAATAGAGTGGGTCTGGTTTAGCGTGTTTGTCTTCCATAATTGAGTTCCTTTTAGGACTAGTAGCTTAGCAACTAATAAGTTATTTTCCGTGACAGCTGGCCTAAATTTCATAGCTTTCTTGACCATTGCCACTTGTTAGAAAATTGTTTCCCCTCAAGTGGCTAAACAGCAGATGTAAGATTTATTTAATACTGAATCATTCTATTGTTTCTATGCATAAGTACTCTTCTACTGTTTAAAAGTAAACACAGGGTACGTTGTCAAATAGACATAGTTTTAAAGAGTTATAAAATGTCTTGGAATTTTGTCCCGAAGTCTCGAATTCTCTATTATTGGTAGCAAAAAAAAAAAAAAAAAAAATGCTGAAAAGAGGCCAGTAAGATAAATATCCAGCTTTTATTAGGTTGTAAATTATTTCACAGGAACCTACAATGAGTGAGTCAATATAAGGTTGCATACAGAATACGACACCTATTCTTGTTCTGAAGAAACTTAGGACAGAGAGTTGGCAACAAACTCTAAATCCACTTATAGTATAAACAGTACAAATGTGAGAGAAAAATAAAGGCAATGACAATAATAATTTTAAAAAGGTATCACAATACAGTTATGATTGGTACAGAGTTCTGCAGAGACAGGGAGTGCATCTGGTAACATCAGTGGATGAGTCCTCACGCTTGTGGTGTTGCCCAGTGGGAAACAGTCTCAATCTGGAAGTTTCTTTACACTTAAAGGAGCTGACTCTACAGCTTCCTTTGATTACCTTAGCAGAGGCAATTGGGCAGAGAGAGAGAAAATGCTCAGGGAGAGGAAGAGATGATGGTGTGACCAGCCTAAAAAGAGAGAAACCATTCCTATGTAATAAGGTAGGCGTTTTGCAGAGCACATCATGGAAACACCTACTTTTTTTTAGCTGCAGAGCTGTTCTGGGTTTAAGGTGTGTCTTTTGAGCAATTACAGTTAGGGAATTATCTGATATTTGCAATTGGTCTTCTGATATTTCGGTACCGACTGCTCTGGCATGGGAGCAAGATGACCGGATAATGGAGAGCTTAAGCTAAAGAACAGAGATAATTCCATCACATGCATTTGGATAGTGGTCTGGCCCATTTCTAAGTGGGGAGGGATTGGAAGTTAGTATCAGAACCCACTCTATGTTGTTTGTGGTGTAGCCAACTTCTATTGCAGCATTTACTGTGTGTTAGGATTCGTTCTAAGAACTTTACACATATCTCATTAAATCCTTGCAACGACTTGCAAAGGTAGGTGTTGATTGGGAAGTATTGATCAGAAGAGGAAGCCTATCATTTTGGAGAAAGGAGAGGTGTTAGGTCTTATTAGGAAAAGTGGAATGTGTTAAGTCACTAAGACCTTATGGAGAGAAAGACAAAACAAGGGGAGAAACTCGAAAATATTTACATTCCAGTGATTGCAAAATGGTTTGGCCCAAGGAAAAGGTATGATAGGGAGGAGCTGCAGTTCAATTAAGGCTCTGTTTCCTTCCCATCACCATTGACACAGGGCTCCTTCCCCATGCTGATGACATTGCAATAAGAAAAAAACAAACACATACAAATGAAGAAAACAGTCATAAGAGAGAGCCACACACGGGCTAGTTATTTTCATATTGGATAAAGGTCCACAGGTGTTTGGCAAAGTTTTGTGCAAGAGGAAAAGAAATGATCTCACAAAGAAAATAATTTTACTGACAAAAATTTGGAGGCTTGTGTGCTCAAGAAATCTTCCCCATAATAGAACTGTTGCTTTTCTCATTGACTCTGATTCAAGTCAGTGCCAGTAATAAAGTCATGTTGTGTGGTCTGTCCTCTGTTGGCATCACTGATGAGAACCCAGAAAGGGGCAGTGTTGAACGCTCACTCTCTTGGTGCTCTTGGACAAGTTAGCCTAGATTTGAAAAAATATACCTAGTTGATTGCTTAGATTTCTCTCCCTGGCAAGAATGATTGGGATGTAGGCAGAACTTATAAAATGAGGAGTCAAGATTTGTGGTTATTATTATTATCCTTATTTTACAGATGAAGAAACTAAGACTCAAAAAGCTTAAATAATCCCTTATAATACACAGCTAGTAAGCAGTGGAGCCAGGATTTGAAACTAGATCAGTCTGACTCCACAGCTCAAGATCTTTTCCATTACGGTATATACAAAAGACTGCTAATTGTTTACCAATATACATTCTTCCCCCACCCCCTGCCTTCTTTTTTATAACAACAGAATGCCCAAGTTTTAGTGGAGCAGATGCTTTCTCAGCTTGAGATTACGTTTTCCAACTTCCCTAGTAGCTGGGTTGTGGCCATGTGAGTAAATTATGGCTGATGGGATGTGAGCCAAAGTGATATGCACTAATTTCAGCTTATGGTACCCCAAAGAATTGGGTATAATTTCCCCTTGCCTCTTTCCCCCTTCTACTGGCTGCAGCTGGAGATGATTGACACCACTGTCTTGGACAGGCCAACAGTGAACTCCACATGTTGAGTATAGTGAGGGAGAGAAATGCACTTCTATCCTGTAAAGCCACTGTGATTTGGGGTCTCCTTGTTACAGCAGCTTAGGCGATATCCTAACTTGTAAATGATATAATGTCTCTCTAAGGATTTTATCACTTCCTTATGAGTAACTACAGGTTCTTATCAAAGCTTATTTGATACTTTTTATAGTTTGATGTAAATGTATATGCACATATGAAATATAGTAATATTTAAATGAAGCTTAGACGTTTCTATATAATTTTGATTTAATTCTCGATTCATTCATTATGTTGTTTTTATGCAGACTCGAGTTAAAGAATAAATCAGAAATATTCATTGACTTATTACTGTCCCGGTGGATCTAATAAACCAGAGTTCAGCCATCTATACCTGCAAACAGAAGTCTAACAGACCAGGGGCCAGCAAAAAAATATGGCCCACCCCTGTTTTTATGAATAAAGTTTTATTGAAACATGGCCATGTCCATTTGTTTACATACTGTCCATGGCTGCTCTCATGCTACAAGAGCAGAACTTAGTCACTGAGACAGATACTGTATGGCCCGCAAAGACTTGCCACTGTTTGGCCCTTTACAGAAAATGTTTGCTGACCCTTGCAATAGACTGATCTAATCACAAATCTGATGCCTGTAGTGAGAAGTCCAGGTAAGTAATGCCTTTTGCAGAAGTGATATTTTTCCATCTGGATGAGATGCCCATTCCAACAGTTTATTATTATATTATTATATTGGTTGCTTAAATGCAAAAATCTATCAGAGTTTTCATAAGTGGATTGCCACTCTTTGCTATTTTCTCTTGGTAAGATATCTTTAGGAGGAATTTGTTATTTCTGACCCTGTGTGAATGAAGAAAGGAGCAGAAATGAGACAAGATGGAACACCAAATGGGGGTAGTTTTCTCTTCCTCTCAGGTGTGACTTTGAGCATTGGGATTTCAGATGGAAAAGCCCAGTGGGTTTTATGTAGCTGCCCTGGTCTTTGCTTCCTGCATCTGTGGTGTAAAGGACTTCTTGATCCTGTCGGGAGGAAAACCGTCATGGAATCAGATTCTGCAGAAGTTTGCAAGAGCTAAGGGGATTCATGACTCCAAACTCCAGCACAGATTGAAGTGGCTGAAGGGACAAGGGTGTGGAATGGATGCAGTTTGCACTCCTAGAGGAGGGGCATTCTAGAGCTGTGGGGCAGGGAGAAGCGGATGTGGGGGAAACACAGTGCCCATTGAAAGGACCATGGGGCGGAGGAAGCGAAAGGCGAAAGACTGTAAATATTATTCAAATAAAGAAAGCATGAGGTCAGAAAGCATCAGAATGCTGGAAATGTTCCCCCCCCCCCTTCTGTGAGGCAGTAAAGGAGAAGGGAATGATCACTTTCTAGGCATGTGCTGGCCGTTGTGCTCCAGGCACTGCGCTCTCCTTGCCAGAGAAGCCAGCTCACAAGTCAGTAACAAATGATGCCGCAACCTCCGTGGCTACTACAAAGGTCAAGTTCTCGCTCTTGCCATATATCTGTCATAGACCAACTGCAGCTCTATTCCACACTTCCTTCATTCTGGACCCAGGCTGATGGAGAAGCAGGGGGAATAAAGAGCCAGTGCTTAAAAGAGGTTGCCCAAGGGGCTGGCCCATGGCTCACTTGGGAGAGTGTGGTGCTAAGAACACCAAGGCCACAGGTTCGGATCTCTATAGAGGGATGGCCGATTAGCTCACTTGGGAGAGTGTGGTTCTGACAACACCAAGCCAAGGGTTAAGATCCCCTTACCGGTCATTTAAAAAAAAAAAAAAAGAGGTTGCCTAAATGACATTTTTGCTCGTGTTTGGCCAAAGCAAGTCACATGACCAGCCTGACAGACTGTATAATCTTTCCCCCAGAAGTGTAATACGTTCCTTCTCTACTGCATCCACAAACCTATGGGGCGACAATTACATAAGTCATTGCATAGTAAAGGAAACTGACTTCACATTGCACTGTGAAGTTACCCAGTCTGACACAAATATCAAGTTGATGACCCAAGATTTTAAATCACATTTTATCCCAATTCTCCTCCAATGTATATTTTTTAACTGCACCACCCTGTCTTCCCAGGTAACTATGCAAGGTGAAATTAAGATATTTACATAAATTATTATAAGAATAAAGACCAGCCACCTTAAGTTGGCTAAACTTGGGATGGTGTTAGCTCTCTGCATCCCATTCCCTAAACTATTTTCTGGAGACTTGTTCATGTATAAGAATAGTTGACATTTTTGAGCTATTATTCTACAGATGCCAGGAACTGGGGTCAGTGTTTTCTATGCTAATTGCATTGAGTCTTCACAAAAAGAAAAAACTATGAGAAACATATTGCTACCCCAGCTTCATAGATGTTGAAGGTGAAGCTCAGAGAGGTTGAATCACTTGCCAAACACCACCCAGCCAGTAAGACAGCCACAATGTATGCTCATCTGCTTGTCCCTAAAGTTTATCCCTTCCCTGTTACATTCCGGACAAAACACCTGCTGACTCCTAGTATAGGGGAAAAGATAGGTAAATACAGAAGAGACTGAATGTCCAGAGTGTTACTCTGATTTATTCTGTGGATTACTCCTGTCACAATTATAAGCACTGATGGGTCCTGTTGTAACATTGTGTGCTATAGCATTAAAAAAAAAAAAAAAATACTAAGTAACCCAAACATAATTAGAAAGGTACATTTCCTGGGAGAGGTAAGTGGCAATACCATGCAAATCACTCCCAAGCCTAAGATAAACAAGTTTTGGTTTAAAAATAACTTTAGATGCTCTGTGCTACTGCTCATTCCAGTTAGCACACATAATAAGATAGAACTGCCAACCCAACTGTATGCACTATGTAAAGGGTATTATTAAATCTAAATATATAACTTATATATAACCTACTTGAACTTATACAAACAGATCTATATTTACCTGCCTGGAAGTACAGGTCAGCATGTAAATCTCATTGCTACCTTGTGCAGATGGTTTCAGCATTTGGGGAGATGAGGTTTCACTGTCTGTCAACTCCTGAACTGGAAAATAGGCATAATCAAATCTACAACAGGATCATTGGGAAATGCGAATCATAGAGCACTGCTGGCTGTGAAGGTGTTGCTTGTAAAGGGTGAGTGCTGGCTGCATCTTTTGATTGTGGTGTGATATGGAGGGGTTGGCGGTGGTCCAAGGTGGAGATACCTTCTCTGGTGCTTCTCCTCCAACCACTCAGTGCTCCAAGCCAGAAATCTGATGGTTGTCCTGGAAATGGAAAGAGTTCCTTGACTGTACCAGCACTCTCCTACTGGCCTTTACATCTGCTGATCCCTGTGTCTCCCTGGTCTCTCTCCGTCTCTTTCCCCTGCTCATACCCACTCCTCTCCAGGTATTACTTTTGCACAGGGTTGCTCATGTGTGGCACTATTCACCTGTTGAGCCAAACAACTCTTATTTTATTGTGGGGGCCGCCCTGTGCATTGTAAGATGTTTAGCAGCATCCCCAGCCTCTACCCCCTAGCTGCCAGTAGCACACCTCCTCCCACTTGTGACAACCAAAAATGCCTCCAGACATTGCCAAATGTCCTCTGGAGTGGGGGTGGGGAGCAAATCAACCATGGTTGAAAACCACTGGCTTAGTAGCATGACCCTTGATTGGAAGTCTTGTTTCATTGGACTTGCCATCACCCCCTATGCTCCAAGTGTGTTGAGAGCCTGCAGCCTTGTGCTCATCTCCATTTCATAGGTGGGCACAGTGCCTAGAGTCCAACAGACTCTCAGTAAGTGGTTGAGTGGCTTAGGAAATGAAGCACTCGGAAATTTCTCCTGGTGTGGAAAATGAGTATAACTGCTTCATAGAGTGCCTTAGAAAAATTCCTTTATGCCCTTCCTTTATGTGAAATGTGATTCTCACAGTGCACACCCCGTGGTCTGATATGTGAAATCACCCATTAGATAATGCTGTCAATACCTCTCTTGGGACTCTTGGGTTTTCCAGAAGGAAGACATGAGTCTTGATTTTTTCCCCCTAAAGTTTAGCTTAACACTGAGGCGCTGGAGCGACAGCAGCCACAGCCCACAGACTCATTTCCCCCCGTTTCATTACATATGGCCTTAGAAAAATTATTTTTTGAAAAATGACCTAAAGCTTTCCTAAACTTCTCAGGAATGACACCTGAGGGGAGCATCTGAAAGACTTTACATTCATTAACTAAACCTTCTTGTTAGGTTATGTTCCCTGAAATGCATTTGACAGTTAATGAAGTAGAAAAGATGGCAGTCGGAGAAAAAATAAAATTCTGTCAGATTCTGGTGATAGAACAGGGAGGTAGAAAAGCAGGAACCCGGGGAGGCATCGATAGATCAGCATCCCACACAGTGAGTATTTTATTGCTGGGCACGTTGCCTCGGATCAGAGCCGGCGGCAAAGTTAAATTCATGCATGGAGCTCTGATCAGATCCTAAGACCATACATAACTCAGGCAACCTAGATAAGGTGCTTGTCAGGGCAAAAGCAGCAGGGATACAGGGCTGACTGGCAGCTATGTGAAACAGTGATCAGAGAAGAGAAAGAAAAAGGAAAGACATGTTCAAAAATATTTGGACTGCTTTAGACACCTCTCCCCATTTCATTCGGATTACAATTTAGCCCAAACCTTGCTTGAATACTCAGGAGGTAAAACCAGCTTGCAGGCAGTTGAGTGAGCAGGCACAGACTTTCTCTGGAAACATTGGATTTTAAATGACCTCACGGGATTCTACTCATTTCCTGATCCCTTCTCATCTGCCTGTTCCCTCAATGGAGGTTCAGAAAAAGGCACCCCCTTTCTTGCAGAGGAAGGGTAACACACTGTATACACCTCTGCAGTTGCCAAAAGTATTATTTCAGGTTAATTCAGCTCAGTCCAGCCTTTCTGAAGTTGGGCAAACCTGTTTTCTTCCCTGTGATGTATCACTTAGAAACACCAACTGCAAGGATTTCTTATGTTCTCACGAAAAAGGGAAGGAAACAGCTGGTAAATGTTTCACAGATGGCAAAGCTCTTGGCATCTCTCTCAAGAGAGGGCCACCCATGCAGATGGCTCATTATTTTAACATTTGGATTTTCATCTTATTAAAACATCTTTTTTTTTTTCTGGTTTTATTTAGCATCATAAATTCTCTTACAGTTTAGCAAGCGACTAAGCGATTTGAGGACGTGTGCTCTAAGGAACATCCTTTGGCTAAAACATAGATTGGTAACATCATTATTCCCAGCTTTGATCTCAATGTGATGGGTTTCAATCTGATTAAAAATTCCAAAGAAAGAGGAAGCTCAGAGGAGTGAATTTATCAAGCAAAAGTCCGTGAAGTCCACACAGTAGCTGAATTATTCAGCAGAACGATAAACCGAGTGAAATTGGGGAAAATAGTTTTATTCAATGCATAAAATCCCCATTACTATGCAGTATGCATATATAAAAATAGACAAATGCACAGTGGGTGTAGATTCATAAACACACCCTTTCTACATATGTAGAGAGACTTCTGTACCACCAAGGACAACAGCCAAAATTTAAACCAAGCAATGCCAACATTTGGCAGAGCAGATAGGAAAGGGCCAAGATTTCAAAGGATAGTTCTCTACCCACTCAGACTTCGACAAGACTGAACTTGCGTCTTCTATCTGAATAGCTGTTTCTAGGTGCAGAAACAGGAAGGCTGTTGTGTGATTGGATGGAAAGAAAGAATGAACTTTTGCTGTTCTGACTTTGTTGGAAAAGCAGGCCTCAGTACTCTGCTTTCCAAATATTGCTCCCGAGGACTGGGGAAAGTTGTGGTCATCTCAGCATCCCTAACTATTGTGCTGGGGTGTGGGAACTGTTGGAGATGCCAATGCAAATGACTGAGCAATGTAATAAGAACAGACCAATCTATTTAATGTGGTGCGAGACACTGGCCTCAATACAGCGACCGTCACTGCGCTCTTGCAATTGGGCCTTATGGAGCAGGGCCTGTGTGTGCCACCTTGTAAATGGTTATTAGCAGTGGTACACAATGCACATTATGGATCTGTGGAGCTCACAGCTGGCTCACTTTGGGGTCAACTGCAAATTCCTGAAATGCTGAGAAAATGTTAATTGTTGCCAGCACAAAGAATGTACTGGTTGAGAATGTACCTAGGTATCATACATGAAGGCTTTGTTCATCGACTCGGATCACCTCTGGTATCTCTTGCATGGAATGCATTCTGTAAACTCTTGGCTTTTCCATCAGATGGAAAGCAAAATGGGATATGCAGAAAGTGTAGTTTCACAAGCAAGAAGTGAACAGGGCAATGCCGATGGGGCATGTCCAGGAAGCTAGGTGTTGTGGAGAAGTGAGAGAAATTCATTTTTTACCTAATTTCTCACTAAGAAGATTGCTTTGGGGGGGGGGGTCCTATATTGCTTCATGGTTTGTAGCGTCCATAGCAATAGTTGTAATCACAAGAGCACAGGCCCTGATAGTTCTTGATGGAGCCTCCCTCTGGTAAACCTTCATCTTCAAGCTTTGATCACTCTAAGGTGATACTTCTGAGCATGGTCCTCGGACTAGCAGCATCAGAATCACCTGCACCCCACCCCAGACCTACTGAATCAGAAACTCTGCAGAAGGAACCCAGCAATGGGTTTTAGCAAGCCCTCCAGGTGATTCTGATGCACGCTCAAGTTTGAGAGCTACTGCTCTAAGGCATAATGGTTTGTCATTCTCCCAGTGCCCAAGAATCTTTTTGGTGACAGACATCAAGTATGAATCCTGAGAAATCCTGGCAGCAGAATACATTTGTCTATTTAACTGCATGCAAAACGCTTGTCAAGAAGGATTCCGGGGGCTCTTGTTGCAAAGGCTTCCTCTTTCCTGCGTTTACTCGATCCATCTCTTTAGAGATTGCATATGTCTTCAATCTAAGCTCCAAAGTTACAAACCACTTTAAAAGCACCCCCACCCCCATCCTTTTCACCTAATATTGGCAAATAAGACAGAGGAACACTGCACCTAGTTTTCTGTGTCTAGCTGGAAAGACTGACAGATTTCATTACATTTGTCACAGGGTCTAAAACTCCACGTGGGAGAAAATAATCCCATTTAGTAAAAACATCTCACTGTACCTTTGAGTCAGAATGGAGAAGCATAAAAGTATTGTTCCTAAGAAAATTACAAGGCATTTGGTTGTGTTTTCCAAAGTGTGATGACTATTCACCAGACTCTGGTTTAGGTGGCTGAAAAGCCCCCACAAAACTATATAGGTGCAAGAATACATATGACTCCAGTGAAATGGCATAAGAATCAAAGGGGAAATGAATTTCCCGTGGTGCAGATGAGCTACTTAAAATCACTCCCATCAGAGTGCACCTCCTTTTCCTCATGTGCATTGAAAACCATTTGAATAATGCACACTGTTCAGTTGTATTGTATGCTCTGAAAGCCATTTAATGAAGGTAGACAGGCTTCCAAGAAGGTGCATTCTTTGACTAATATAGGTCCTCCTGGAAAAATCTTTCCCCAATATGGAAGGCAAGATTTACTGAGTGGAAGAAGGAATGCTATTATAATGTCTTGTTTCACTCAATCAAACTGAATGGAAGCAACCTTGGGTTAAATTTGATCCATTCTAGGTGAACCTTACTCTATGCAATGTATATACTGAAAAGCTGCAAGTCAATCACATTTTAACAAATCAAACCATCTTTCCATTGATTCCCATTATATTAACAAAGTTGCTTTGTCTCTTTCTGATTGATCATCAATTAGCAGTGGCTACCCACTTCAACCTTTCTGTTCAATAGTGAATGATCTATAAACTGATGCTTAAATGAATAAGAGGCACTCCTATTTAAATAGAAATTGTATAACATTTAAGAAAGTTATAGGCACATACTTGTACATGTATGTATAGTTTTAATAAAGTGGGGTGAATGTGTTTAGTAAGATTAACTCTTCATATGCAATTTATTTGGTTAATTGAGTCAAAATTACAGGAAAAAGCATTTGGGTCAAGGGATATTTTAAATTTCATTCAACTTGGTAGTTTGAATTGAAAGGTGGTATAGAGTCAGTGTTAGCAGTGTGAGCCTTCGAGTCACACCTGGACTCAGTCCTGCTCTGACACTTAGCTGCAGACTGGTCTTCACTGACCCTCAGTTTCCTTCTCAATTACATTCATCTAGTAATTTGTTCTGCCCCACAGGGTTGCAGTGAAGAGTACCACACTGCATATATTGTTAGCACAATGCCAGGCACTCATTGAGCACCGCAAAAATGGCAGCTCGTGCTGTTATTATTAACAGAGTCACAGGTATCATGCCCATAACAGACAGAGAATGTATATAAATGCCCATTTGGAAAACCATTGAAACAGTTTGACACAATTTTGGAATTTTTTTTAAAAAAATGCTGTGGGCTATATCTCTAAAGGAGGCTCAGCAGGATGAGAACAGCTTTAAACTCAGTAAAGAAATGTGTGGTTATTGTAGCATACAGAATGAATCCCATTTTCAAACCCAACTCTTCGGTTTTTGAAATTATTATTAAATAATAATAATGATGGTGATCATAATAATAGCCACTAACACTTATATAGGACTTACTACGTGCAGGTGCTATGGTCAATGCATTACTTGTATTAATTCACTTACATGCCACAACAAACCAATGAGGAAAATACTATCACTCCCATTTTACAAAAGTGGAAATCCAAATACAGAAAGATTAAAGGACTTTCCCAAGCTCCCACAGCTAGTAAGTGGTAGAGCAAGGAGTTGAACCTAAGCACAGGGAAAAATAAATTCTTTTGAAAAGGAGAAGGGAAGACACTGCTGGAACCAACTGGTTCCATCCTCCAATTTTACAGGTGGACAAATTGAAGCCGGTACTTAGAACGGTGCTTACCATTTGCAGTAGATGCTCAGTAAGTAATAGTTGAGTAATGAATGGTGTCCACAGATAGGAAAATGGCATGCAAGACAAGTTACCAGCTTAGCCAGGGAGAGAATCTGGGTCTTCTATTTTTTATCCCAGTGTTTGGTTTCTGGTGACTAACAACCACACAGCTGAGACTCCCCAAGAAAAATCTGTTTCCAATAATCAGCTTTATAGTTCTTGGAAATTTATTTGTATTTATCATTTCATATCTGACTGTGTTTTTTTGACATCTCTGTATCAGAGAGCTCATCTCTGAAGGGCAAGTGTCTTCAAATATCTCCTGGGTGAACAATATTTTTTTCCCTTAGTCTTTCTTTTTTTTTTCCTTCTTTCAGTGTTTGGTCCTATTTTGTGGGTGTTCACTCTTCTTCTGCAGGTGTTCTCACTCTCCTGAACTAGTCTATATAGTGAGTAGGCTTCAGAGCTCCAGAAATGCTCCTTGATCAGTGAACCTTTGTAGAAGGCACTCAGGTTGAATAAATAGAGATAACAGATGCTGAATCAGATGGGAAACTTCAGGTCACCAGTAACAGAAACCCCATCCTATCAGACATAAACAACAACCAACAAAAAGAATATATTCCTCGTGTAACTGAAGTTGCAGGGGCCTCTGGGGGAGCTTGCTCCAGGGCCCAGTCTCTTTCTCTGTTTCTCAGCTCTGTCTCTTCTTCCCCTCCCCCATTGTTGGACAAGCTCTTCCTCACAGTGATGTGAGGTATGTCCATGGGGTCTGGAGCTTCATGCTCACTCATTGCCACTCAGCAGGAGTGAAAAGTCTACTTCAAGATAAATTATGAAAATAAACAAAAGTCGCAGGTTTGAATTTTGTTGACTTTAATTAGCCTGATTTGAGTCATGGGTCCCTGTCTGAACCAGTCCTTATAGAGAGGAAGATGGAATGCACCCGGGCATAAAATTTAAGTCAGGGGTCAACACACTTTTTCTGTAAAGGACTGTCACAATTACTCAACATGGCCGTTGTAGCCTGAAAAACAGACAAAGGCAATGCAAAGATGAATGAATTGTCAGATTTGGCCTGTAGACCACAGGTTGCTAATCCTGGCTTAAACAAATCAGGACCAAACACTGGAACAGATAGCTTTCATTCCTTTTTTCTTTTTCTTTTCCTTTTTTTTTTTTTTTTTTAAATGTGTGCCAGGCTCTGTGTAATTTATTTATTTATTTTTATTGATTACACATATTCATGGGGCACAGAACTGACCATCAGCACCTGTGCCCAAGATGTGGTTACCAATTCAATGCTATCAGCATGCCCACCACCTCGAGTTCTTTACTCTCTGCCAATGGTACATCTCATTTAACCCTAATAAATCTTGGGTCCCAGGTGGCCTAGTTTTATCACAGAAGCTCATTCAAAGAAGATAAGCTAGCCATCAATTAGTGATTTTTCAAATTCCAGTCTTTTCTCAGGTCTCTCAAAAAACTTTAAAGGGCATTCAAGTTATAAACCAGAAAGACACTTCTCAAAACCAATTTCTCTTCTCTTCAATTCTCTCTTACCTCAGAGTTTTCCATCTGACAAATCCCCATCATCATTAGCTGTGTGTCTTTCCCCCATTTCTCTCTGGACTCCTTTTCTTCCTGGGTCTTTAACATGTAACCAGTACAGTCTCTCTCTCTCTCTCTCTCTCTCTCTCTCTCTCCCCCCCCTCTGCTCACGCCTACCCCAATCTTCCTCCATTTTCTCTAGCCTTGCAGATTCCTTTGTCTACCCTCTTTTTCAGTTCTGAAACACAGAGTATTTTGGATCTGGCCATCAAGGATTGACTGGGATTGAGTAGTGAGGCAAGGAAGTAGAAAACACACCCTGATTTGTCAATACATCTTGTCCTTGTCAGACTTGCAAAAATGGAGACCATGATATGTTACAAATAGATTTCAAGACAGTGGTGATCGCTTTAGAAGGATGGGATGGGAAAGGAATAGAAGGTAGAATTTCATTTGAATCTGGAAAAAAATTATTTTTTTCAAAAATTAAAGTGCTAGAAGGAAATATGACAAAGTGATAACATTCATTATCTTTGGAAAGTGGGTACACATTGATGTCTCATTTTCTGTACATTTGAAACATTGCATATTTAAAGATTCAGATAATGAAATCAAAACATCAAAGGAAATAGTGTCTGTGGAATGCTTTGTTAACTTAAAATTTACTAGACCAATGGATCTCAAACATTAATAGTAACTGAATTATCTGGAGGCCTTGCTAAAACACAAATTGCTAGGTGCCACCCCAGATTTTCTCATTCAATAGATCTTGGGTGGGCCCAAGAACTTGCATTTCTAACAAGTTCCCAGGTCATGCTGGTGCTGCTGGTCCAGGAATCACACTTTGAAAATCACTGCAATAGACAGTAAGCTCCATGCAATCAAGGGCCATATGTATCTTGTCAGATTTCTATCATCTACCTTGATTCCTGGCATTTGGGAAACATTCGGTAAACATTGATGTATATAAATTCCAGCCGTGGGCTATGGAAGAAGTGAATATTGTGCACAGTTTCATATGCTCTTTCAATCCTTTGGTGAGTAGAAAGGACCCACTTCCTTATCCTTAGAATGGGGCAAGAGGGTTTGATTTAGAAAACAGGTTATTGAAAAGTGAGATTATGAGAACCTCAGGGAACAGAGGTGCCTTTCTTTTTAGGAGGGTGAGGGGCAAATGAAGGGACTGAGGGGAGGAGCTAGGGAAGCTGTTGTAACTTTCCCATGCCATCCAGAGAGCCCTGCCATCCCAATGGACAGCTCCATGCAGGCTGTGGCATTCAAGCCTGGCTCCTCTCACTGGGGATCCCTTTGTTCCTGTGCTGCAGACACCCTGGCTTTCTTTCAAACTTCCTTGGGTGACAGGTGCCTCGTTCTCACAGGACCTCCACATTAGCTGTTTTCTTTGCTCTTGCCTCACTTATTCCCATTTAACCCTCACAAGTCAACTCAAAAGGTTTTTCTTCTAGAATGCCTTCTTTTACCTGCTGAGCTAAGTCAGAGACTCCAGCCATACATCTGTATAGAACACTCCTGTCTTCACAGCCCTTCCCGGTTTGCAATCATACTTTCCTCTTTAGTGATTATTGTCTGCCTTCCCCGTTTGACTGGGGGCTTCATGAGGGCAAAGACCTTACCTGTTTCTCTCAACTTTGGATCTCCAACTCATAGCCCAGTATCTGGCCCACATCCTGAGTTCAGTAAATACTCATTGAATGAATGAATGAATGAATGAATGAATAAATAAATAAATAAGAAATGCATATGGGCTCCTGCTATGGTCTGAATATTTGTGTCCATCCCCCCACCCCCACCATTAATATGTTGAAGCTTAATCCCCCTTGTGATAATTCTAAGAGGCAGGGCCTTGGGGGAGGTGATTATAGAAAGGCCCCAGAGACCCGGCTAGCCCCTTCTACCATGTGAGGACACAGAGGAAAGTGCCACAGATGAGCAGAGGAGGGGGCCCTCCCCAGACATCTGATCTGCCAACACCTTGATCTAGGACTTCCCAGCCTCCAGGACTGTGAGAGATAAAATTTCTGTTGTTTGCAGCTACCCACTATGACATCTCCTTTCCCCGCCCATCCTGCTTTATCATTACATGATCAAAGTAACCCAGTGCAGGCACACTTGTATCTCTTAATTCCTGCAGTACAGTTTCAATTCTGGAATGTGCATTTATCATTTGAAGTGCCCTCTCCTCTCTTATGTTTCTCAGGTGGCTTACCTCTTCTGCCCCCAACTTCAGAAGCTGAGAATAAAAGACTGGACAAGAGTCAGCTTTCCGTGGAGAAAGAGAGAAGCAAGCAGTCATAATAACAAAAGCAGTTCCAAAAGATGCAACTTGAGGTCCTACTGGATATCTCTAGTGCAAAATACAGAGGAAAAAAGGCCGACCCAGGAGCAATAATAAGACACAGAATGAAGATCTAAGAGTGAGAGAAAGGCTTTTTTCATTATTAAAATAGCAGTTTGCTCAGTTTCATTTTTGAAGGGGAAATTTAACACCAGCTCAAGAAGCATTTCTTTAGTGCCACTTAAGCCACAAAGTTTGTTGTGCAGAGTCAGGGATTGAGGGATCTGCTCTGTCTAATAGCAGCCCATTGCCTTCAAGCCGGGTTTGTTTGTTTTTTTAATCATTGCCCAGTTTATGAATCATTGTTTCTACTTGCTTTAGACATAGTCATTCTCTGCTTTTCCTTTTCCAGATTGAACTTGTGCTGGCTTTTGTATATCCCTTTGGTGTCTTACCTACTTAACAAAAGTAATACACGTTCATTTCAGACAACTACAAATGTGTGATGTGGGAAATAAATATGTTTCTGTTATTCACCCTTCAGGGATAACTAGTTTTTTCCCTATGTTCTTTCACAGTGTGAATGCAGATATACATTTCTTAGTGTTTTATTATTTTTAAGATAATAAATGTAATTCTGAACACATCGTTCTGAAATTAACTCTTTTTATCTTCACATTCTTGTTTACTATTTCATGCCAGTTCTTATAGAGAACCTTATTCTGGTTAACAGGGACCTGGCATTCTATTCCATGTTATTCCAGAGAGTTTTAGTTGCTTTTCCTAGAGATGGCATTGGCTTTGTTTTAAAATGCTTTCCTTTAATATGAAGTGATGATAAATGTCTTTGAACATATAACTTTGTTCACCCAATGACCTTGTCCATGTTCTCTTCTTCCCTCTATAGAGAAGCCTGCCTGCTTCAGGTTAGCTCAAGGCACAGCCAAAGGAAATTCTTTATTAAATAATTACCGCTGGCTCCTTGGACATGGAAATCCAGGAAGCACTCATTCCTTCATTCATGTTTGCAGCAAACATTCAGAATGCTTCTAAGGAGTGTCATGTATTGTTCTAAATACTGGTGAAATACACAAAAAGGTCTCTGCTTTTATAGGTAAATATTTGTTGGGGAATAGGTAAATATTTGTTGGGGAAAACAGAAAATAACAAGTAAATAAAAAAAAAATAGAGAATTTCAGAGATGGAAAGATGAAGCCATCCATGGGAAATTAAAGAAAAGAGTTTTCCAAAAGAAGGAACATCAGGTTAACAACTTTGGGTGAGTGGAAAAAAATGAATATGCACACACTGAAAGAGCAGACAAGTTCATAGGGCCGGAGCTGCATGGGCTGGGGGAAGCTGCATGAGGGGGGACCTGGGAAGAAGCAGGGTGCATTTCAGGGAGGACCTTATAGGTCATGGAAAGTTGGTATTTTATTAAGAGTTATGGGAAGCCATTGAAGGGATTTAAGCAGAGAAGGCAGAAAATCTAATGTTTTAGAAACCATTACTCTGTCACTGGGTTGGGATTGCCTGAAGTGGAATGGACAGCCTGAGAGCAGGTTGTTGCTGTGTCCAGGTAAGAGACCATGTCCATCCAAGAACAGGGAACCCAGGTGACTACAAATACAGGCAGTGCAGATCTGAGTCTCAGAAATGAACACCCAACACACTCAAAAGATCAGTCAGCAGTAGTCCCTGCTAAACTAAAATCAGCCAGGTAAAGAGAACCAGGAGACTAAGACAAAAGCAATATTAAACAAATAAGAGCCAACACTGAATCAGTCCAAAGAGGATGGGACCCCCTAGGTGGCTGAGTCATTGAAGGTCAAAATACCGGAGACAGCACAGTGTAGGATATTGACTTAACAGAGGTCTTTGACCTTCACAGGCCTTTCATCCCTGGGCAGCAAAGACCCCTTGAGGTCGGCCCCACCCTTTCAACATCTCTCTCTGGGCTTAAAGAAACAAACCAGGGCTCCACAATGATCTCTGACCTCTCCGAGACAGGAAATAATATTCATAAATCTGAGATATCTATGTGCTGGTCAGAGGGAAGGTCAGTGTGGGGGTTACTTCTTCAGAAGTCTTTCTGGGTAAACACCCTGTGCTGCTTATGACATAGCATTGGCATCCGTGCTGCATCAGCTCAGCTAACCTGGCATTCCCACCACGAACCTGGCACCCAGAGATTCAAATGACTGATGGGGAGACAAAAGTGTAACAATTGCCACGCCCACAGAGAAAGTGTGTGATTTAGCATTCTGCTTCTGGATATCCCACCTCCAGAAGCAGTACCAAGTGCACAAGGCTTCATGTGCAAGGTTGTCCAAGAAACATTTTTGATTGTATTTTCCTAGTCTTGTAAAAACACAATATAAAATTATATGCATCTGTCAATGTGTGTAAACATAGATGTATGTAGAAAAGTTCTAGAAGTACATAGTTTTGGATAGTGGGAAGAGGAATTCCACACTTTATATAATTTTGTATTAGGTCGAATCATGTGCAATTTCCATTTTCTGTAAGTAGAAAATGACCCAGGATTGGCAATTTCAAGTTTAATTCTAAAAAGATTTGAATTTTTGGAGAGGCAGGGGAGGGAGGTTGCTAAAATAACAGTCTCTGGAGCCAGGCAGAATGACGTCCAGGACCAGTTCTGCTTCTCCCTGTCAGTTTTACCTTGGGCAAGTTGCTTCATGTCTCTTGTCTCTGTGCCTCAGTTTTTTTATTTGCAAAATGGGGATAATAATGTACTTAGCACTGTTGTGTGAATTAAAGGAGTTACACGTAAAGTGCTTACTACTGTGCCAGTACCAGCCTTCGATTAGTGGTAGCTATTAATTTTTTAAGGCACCTATTATTACCTTTGAAATAAAAAATATATATATATATTTTTTTTTTTTGGAAAAAAAGAAAAGAATTTGTACTCTTGAAAAACTCTTTTCTTCTAGTTATGAGAGAAAATTCCAGGTGGGTCCTTCTAGTAATTTCCTATAGTCTAGGAAATGTGCCTTGAACTCTTGACAGTGCTTGGTGACAGCATGCTTCTCAGAATCAGGCAGCATTATTGCTCTTAGTGACTCCCCATATTTCCAGAATTTCCTGTCTTTTCTCAGGTGAGTTATCCCCTCTCCATTTCTATTTATTTACATGGCATCTTTCTGCTCTTTTAATTAGATCACTAACATATTTGTAAACTCATTCATTTCCCCACCCCACCCCCTTCCTTCTTTGTGCACTGTTCTAAATATAACCACGGAAACAAAACAATGCTTTTTGTTTTTGTTCCACAAACAAAGGAGGCTCGTCAGGGTGAGCAGAACGCTCCCTAGGTCTTGAGTCAACTGCTATTTCTTGTCTTCATGTTTTATAAAACAGTCCGTGGCGCTCATAATGGAAAGGGAGGAGACTCTGATTAAATAGTGTGCATTACTTGAAAAGGGAATTGAAAGTGATGCAAAGGTTTGTACTAAACCGCATTAGGCAAGGATTCTCAAGAACAAAGTTGCTTGGGTGGTTTCCATGCTGAATGCATGGTTTCTGAACCTGCGGTGACTCACTTGCTCAAGAAAGAACCGCTTGCCTGGCTAATTGCAAATTCAGCCAGCCATTTGCCGTTTTCCCCTTTGGATGGAAAACAGGACCGTGTTTTAAGGGTTGGGAATGAGGTGGGTGTGGAAAGGTAATTGGAAAGGAGCGTGTGAGTAAAAATCAAAAATTGATAGAGGTTTGAAGCACTAAAGTTCTGGGTGATTTTCTTTGGAATCATTGAAAACAATAACAATATTTATTTTATTTAGAATAGCTGTAAATGATAGCGATAAAAATTTTTATGAAGTGCCCACAGGGTTTCAAATACTGTCTAAGGTACGAGTGTATCATGGTAAACAAGACAGCCTGAGTCTTGTTCATGGTCCTATATTCCAGTGGTGGAAGTGGGGAAAAAATAAGTAAATGAATAATTAGATATAATTGTATAATTTCGATCTCTGGAAATCCTATAGAGGCAATAGTAGGGGTGAGGATGAGAAATAGAGGTTAACTTGAGGTCAGGGATGTTCTCTCTGGGTGGTGACATTTGAGTTGGGACCTGACAGGCAAGTGAGCGTGGGAGAAGCTGGGGGAGGTGTAGTCTAGGCAGAGGGTGACAAACTGGACAAATCCCTGAGTTGTCAAAGGGCCTATATTATAGAAAGAGGAAGGAGTCCAGTGACTAACGCAGGCTGTTACTTAACTACGAGCTTATTGAATCTCAGAACCAGAGTGGAATTTGTGAGAAAACCAAGGCCAAAAAGAAAAAAAGTTACTTGCCTCGGATCACCCAACCCATGGGTAGCAAAAGCATGGTGATAACCCAAATTAGCTAAATCGTAGGTAAAGGACCTTGTCTCCCCGTTGTCAAAATGAAGCATGTTGAACACAAATGGTACATGCCAGCAGCTTGTTACTGGTGTGACTGCAAAGTTTTTCTATTGAGCTAGCTTTGGGGTAATTTGAGGTTCAAGATTTGACTCCAACTCTTACTAACCTTTAATCCTTAATTTGTCCCTTAACTTTTCTGAGCCTCATCTCTAAAACCTCATGGCAAAGTTATACAAGGTCAGTAGAAAGTGTTTAGACCAGTACTTGGCACAGAGCAAATATGCAAAATGTTAACTGTCATTGCTATTATTATCATTGTGATTATGTCAATATTCTCTCTGCCTCTCTCTATACTAACAGTCTCCATTACAGAAGATTGTATTGTACATCATTTTACAATTCATCTACCAACGTAGAAGGGGCTACACAGCATAACAAACGGTTTTATAATCCAAACATTTGCTCATTTATCACAGTACCAACTATATATCAAGTACCGCAAGAGGTTTGGGGAAACAAAATATTTAAAAGCAATGATTAATAAATTGTGTCATGCTGAGTGTCAGTGTCAAAGAATTGAGTCTTGGATCTGTAATTCATTAACTGTGTAATGCCAGGCAGGTTACTTAACCTCTTGGAGTCTCAGGATTCACATCTCAACAGTGGGGGTAATAATAGCCCATATAGAGCTGCTTGGGCCTACATTAAATGACATCATAGCTGGAAACAATGACTCCAGGAGAGTGAATGTAGTGACAGCTTCAGACTGCTAGTTCAAATTGGCTCCAGCATTCAGGAAGCAGTAATTTATGGAGGTGGAAACAAGAAATAAACAATTTGGAGAGGTTTTGTTGAAGTTAAGCATAGTGGAGGTGCTAATAATTCCCATCTTCCACATTGCTATGGGTCAAATGTGTCCCCCAAAAGTTCATATATTAGAAACTTGACCCTCATTGTAACAGTGTTTAAGAGGGTGGAAAATCCAATTATGGTATTTGAAAGGTGAGGCCTTTAAGGAGTGATTAGATTTTGAGGACCGTGCTCTCCTGAATGGATTAATCCATTCATAGAGTAATGAGTTATCACAGGTGCGGTTTTGATGGTTTTACAAGGAGAGCAAGTGAGGTCAGATTGCTTGCTCTTGCTGTTCTCACTACATGATACCCTGCGTTGCTGTAGAGAGTCACCACCAGGAAGAAGGCGCTTACCAGCTGTCCCTCCTGGACTGTAGACTTCCCAGACTCCCAATCTGTAAGAAATAAATTTCGTTTCTTTATGAATTACCCAGTTTCAGGTATTCCATTATAAGCAACAGAAATGGACTAATACACCCATCTTCTCCAGGAACGATCTTGCAGAGATTCTGGAGCTGGTTCTGAAAGAATATATAGGAATTTTCTCAGTAGCTGGGGAGGAGGTACTCCAGACAGCAAAAACACATGTGCAAAGGCATGAAAGCTTGAAACAAAATGGCTTATTGGGGAAATGCTAAGGACTCTGGAACAGCTGTTTTGCATGTGGTAGGAAAGGGAAGTGGATCTTGAGAAGTAAGGCAGAAAAGGTGGTACTTCCTTCCTAAAGAATGTGTGTTCATTATACTTATGGTCCCCCAATTGTCCTGTAGTAGTATCCTAGATCACTGTCCAAAAAAATTTTCAGTCTTGAGCAAACTATTTTTCTTTTCTTCTCACAGTTGAGATTGGAACAAAAATCTTATGCTGAAAGCTGAATACATGGACGGCCTTGCAGATATTGGATGGTAAATGCGAAAGCACTATGTGAGCTTTGATTTCCATAGAGATCTAGGGTGTCCCAGCTTTGGCCAAACTCCTCATCCCCATCAGTAACGTAGTAACATTCAAGTGCATAAAGCAATGCTTGGTGACTGAAATGTTATATTGAGAAAATCCCATGAAAATAAAACTGTGTTTGTAGCCAAAGCAGAAGGCACAATAATGCTTTTGGAAAGTAAACTGGAGCAAGTTTGTCCTCAGATATAGCAGGGAGAGTTCATCAGGTTACCACAATTACCCAGGCATGTCAGAATAAAATAGGAGCAAAACCCTCCCCCTGTGGATAGCAGATGATGACCAGCACATCATCACCAGGACACAGGCAGCTATTTGGCTGACATGACCCAGGATCCACATACAACACCCTTCCTGAATTTAATGATCTAATTTAAGGGCTGACAAACATACTGTTTTTCCAAGGGGCTAGGAATGGCCCTCCCTTTTCCTCAACCAAAGTAATTATTCCCCCAACTTGAAGCAATGTTAGTGAAAGCACTTTTTGTTTCTCCAATCTTCCAGTCAAACCCCCAGGCTACGATTTTTTTTGTAAGGCATTGTTCATGCACAGTGGCATAGAATTTCATTTGCAGGGTTTCAAGTATTAAGAGCACAACACAAAATCTAAGCACTTTTAGACATGTGTCAATCTCAAATAAAAAAGGCTTTGTGCTGGCACAGGATGTCAATGCTTGAATTAAAGAGATGGAGAATTTCCCTGAGCGAGAGCTGTGCATGCTGACATAATACATTGTTAAGGTTCTGTGTTACGATACAACCCATATGTTTTAATAATTTATTGGTATTTATTTAACACACAATACTGTCATACCAAATCTAAACCAAGAGGTCTAGGTTCCTCATTGATTTGTGTGCATGGTTCTTATCAGCATCGTTTCATGCTTCCTTAGAAAATTCTCTTACGTGTGATGAAATTATAGAAGAGTATTTTGGAAATTTCATTAAGGTTGCATTCTGATATCACCTTACAAGGACCCCCAATAGGATATCGTTGAATGGATTTAATGCAGTTTTGTCTTTTTCCTTCTTTATGTATTAGACTTTATCTCCCGATGAAATCACTGCTCTAAGAGTTAATCTCATTCAAACACTTACTCAAAATCTAGCCAGCTAAGAGAATACTACATGCTGATGCAGAAATCTGCTGGATACAGAACCTAGGTTGAATTCTTCTGGACTGCCTTAATCATTAATTCATCTGCTTGAGACTTCATTCATCTTTATTTCACCATTACCTAATGAGGATAATGGAGACTATCAAAATCTAAAGGCTAATCATTTTTTTAAAGTGAGTATTTAGTAATTATTAATTAATAATAAAGTCAACAATAACCTTAATTTTCCAGGTATTCCCCCTAGACATTTACATGGTAATTATACTTGACATAAGGATAAATGAACTCCTCCAGAAATAAGCTTTGGTTTACAATTTTCATATCACAGGAGCAAGGAGAAGCTATCTTCATGTAAAAATAATCAGACTTTTTTTTTGAAGAGCTTCAAATGGCAGAGATGAAGAGAGAATAAACACAGCTGATGAGATTTAGTGTGACATCAGTAATTCTCAAAGGGACTCCACACCATAGAGTTTGCTGGTATGGATGCTCGTTGCTTTTATGGAGGTGACAGGCCTGACCTGTCAGGTACTAGTAACACCCAGGACAGACTAGAAATGTCACAAACTACTAACAGTTACTACACAAGATATAAAAGGATGTGTCCAAAAAGGGGTGGCTCTTTAAAAGTGTCTTAAACTTGTTTAGAAATTTCTATTTCTTTAGCAAATCCATTCTCTTCCCTTATGGAACCTACAATTTTTTAATGTACAAAAATTTTTAAAAATCTAAATGGCTTACAATTTTATCATAGTTTGGACTATTTTATCACAATGTTATAGAAAACCAACTCTAACTAATGTTAGCTTTAAAAATTGGGAGACTTATTGACTCATGCACCTGAAATGTTCAGGAACAAGCTTCAGGCATAGCTGAATCCAGGTGCTCAAATGATGACACTGGGAACCTGTATTTCTGTCTCTCAGTTCCTCTGCCCTCTGAGTTGGCTCCATGCCCAGGGAAGGTATTTCTCCCCAATCTGGAATCCCCAGAAGCATCAGACTTACCTGTTACCAACTTTAAATTTAGTGGAATGAAAACTTCTTGGTTATGCATTGAATCGTATTCTCCCCCAAAATTCCTAAGTCCCAACCCCCAGTAACTCAGAAGGTGATGTTATTTGAAAATGGAGTCACTGCAGATATAAGTAGTCAATATGAGATCATATTGGAGTATACTGGATTAGGCTGGGCCCCTAATCCAATATCATTTGTGCTCTTATAAAAAGGGAAAATTTGGACACAGACATGCCCAAGGACCCAGGGAGAAAGCCACGTAAGGTTGAATTATGCTGCCACAAGCCAAGGAACTACAACAAGCTAGGAGAGAGGCCTGGAATAGGTCTGTCTCTGGTGCTTTCAGAGAAAGCATAGTCCTGCTAAGGTCCTAATTTTGGACTTGTAGCCTCCAAAGCTGTGAGATAATAATTTTTTGTTGTTTAAGCTGCTCAGTTTGTAAAACTTCTTACAACAGCTCTGGGAAACCAAAACGCTGTCTTTTCTGAGATTCCATACAATGTCCCAGATTCACTCTGATTGGTTCAATTTAGACCACTCTGATCTTCGTGGCCAGATGGATGGTTGGGTGGATCTGACACATGTGCCCACTCCAGGAGCTGGGGATGGACTCAGTCCTATCCTATCTACATGTGCTAACCTCCAAGGAAAGATCCAAGTGCCATCACCAGAGGAAAGAGGCAAACAAAAACGTCCACTAAATGAGGTCATTGGAGAAGAGAAAAAATGTGGTTATTTCAGTTCAGAGTGCTCTTTGCTTGAATAATCACCATCTCCTGCTTTATATGTCTGATAAACCCCTACTCAGGTCAAGTATATGGGCATCTCTTCTGTGAAGCCTTTTCTGAGTCTCTCTGATAGAACTGAGAATGGCTTTGCATACAGCATGCCTCCCCACCCCCAGCCCTGCATAACATGGCATATTGCAATAACAGCAATAGTAATTAACATTTTTACAGTGTTTATGATGTGCTAGCCACAGTCCTAAACTATTTGGTTCATTTAATCCTGATAATCACCCAGTGAGGTAACTAGTATACAAGTGTACTTCAAAAAGTTCATGGAAGGATTCATGTAATCTTTAATTATATTTTAAATTGCAATTAGATAATTATGTAAAAGAATCATATCTTTTATTCTATTTTGTTCACAAACTTTTTGTTGTACCCTCATATTATTCTCATACAGGTGAGAAAATTGAGGATCAGAGAGTTTATGTAACCTTCCTGAAATCATTTAATGAATAGGTGCCACGTGCCAGAACTGAGATTTGAACCAAATCTGTTAAGCTCCAGTGTCCATGTTCTTTACCAGTTCATCACACTGCATTACGTGGCCATTTATTTTCTTTGTTTTTCCTCATACCTGTCTCCCTAAGGGAGGCCAGTATTTCCCAAATGTGGCACATGCATTATCGATGCAATTAACGGTGATTTTAGATTTTAAACACTTAATCTTAAACAACTATTAGTTGTTATATATTATATATTGATTTTCATGGATAGCCTCTCCTTATAGAAAGTGATACCTATTTTTTTCCCCCAGAGGTGCTATATAATTTCTCAAGTAAATTTACTTAAGTAAAAGAAGTTAATTAAAAATACGGTAAGAAAATTATAGTACATACAGTATGTGAATATGCCAAAAATATCAAAGGCAGTATAGAAATGATTGAAGCTTGAGACCCATATACTTAGACTGTAAGCTCTCTAAAGAATACAATGTATCTGCTGTATTCTTAATGTCAAAGCCTAGTACAGTGTCCAGCATATAGAGGACACTCTCTAAACTCTTGCTGAATCATTTTGTATTGATTTAGTTACTGGCGATATACAATACAGGGCCAACCCTACCTCAGCTGAATTTAGTACATTTAGTTATGTGAAATAGCAGGAATATTGGTCCTCTCATGACTACTGAAATTCAGCCAAGCACAATCACTATGGCCAGTCATCTACCAGCTGTTATTTGGACCAAGTATGATGAAAGTTGTGGTCTCAGTTTAATGCCAAGTCACTAGACAACTTTATATCTCGGTAACACTTTATGCCTATGATATATGTGTTTTCCAAGAATGGGGAATTTTACAGACACTACTTATTGTTTATAATATATTTCTTTAAATGACTAGTTCCTCTTTTCTTCTTAAAATAACTTCAGAGGAGATTTTTCAGTGAATATGAGGAAGTTCAAGTGCAATAGCAGAAAATCTTTGCCATGTTAAAAAGGTTCAAATTTTAGGCTGACAGGACTTGCAAAGCAAAGGGATTATTGTTAAACTTCTTTTACAAATATGTCTCTTTTAGAGCCATATCCAAACCCAGGCTGGTAAAGCATAATGGATAAGCATTTGAACTTAGGGAAGTTAATTAACTCCCTTGTGCCTCCTTTACTTTTCTATAAAATGTGTATTTTAATGGACTTATTGAAAGGATAAAATGAGTTAATGTATGCAAAGCACTTAGTTTACTATTGAGTAAGCACTTGGTAATAATAGCTGTTGTTATTACCATTATTACTACTTCTGTTGATTGAAACTCATGTTTTCTTATGTATATTATGAGATCAAAGCCACCTACGATGAGATCATTTCTAATGTCAGGCACTTTAGGGACAACATTTCATTTAATCATGTTTCAGGTCATGCTCCCCAGGAAGCAGACTCTGCAGCTGAGATTAGTGTGAATGCTTATTAGGAAGAGCTCTTGGTTTTAACATCTGTAGGGGAAGGGAAGGAATCAGGCCTGGGCAGACAGAGAATTTGGGCTGCTTGCAGTTACAACAATGGCCTCAAGCTAATCCAACAAAAAACTCTAAACTGAGATGAACTTTCAGGATTGTCTTGAGTTGGGGCAAGAGAGGCTGGCCTTTTTATGCCCTCATCAAATAGTTGTTGGATTCATGTTGCTTCCTCAAAAGAGGTATAACCCGGGGTATTACCTCTTCTTATCTGGGCTATTCCTAGAGAGAACTCAGACCTAACAGTCATTAACACCCCTTGCAGCTGGTGAAATTGGAACTTCAGTACTAACTGGAGGTTCTGGATGTTGCAGCACAATGTTCACTACAGTCCACCCCTTGAGTTCAGATCCATTTCTTCATATTAGTTCTATATAAGCAGCTCTAGGTTTCTGGGGGTGCTTCTTTGCCTGGGAAAAAGTTATAAGAGAAAGATTGGTGGGATGAACTAGCTGCCACTGTTGCTGATTTTCAGGGCACAACTGATCCTCATGGTCTCCTGTCTATTTTTAGATTCTCTCACTCTCAGCTAGCATCTCTGCCAGTCTAGGTGGCTCACCCGGTGGCATGACCTAGATCCTCATGTTTGAGGGGTCTAATCCCATGGCCACTATGACTTTTTGGCCAGGATGGTGACTCCTTTTCTTGCCTGTCATGCTTATGCTTTTGACACAAGAAACTCAAATTGCCCACGTGGCAGCCATAGCCTGAAGTTCAAGGGATTCTTGCTGTGTCTTCCGGTGGGATTGTGTATCAATGGAAAGAACACTATATAAGCCCCTGTTAGTGATCCTGCCTAAGGAAGAAATGGAAAGCCCATAACTAGAATATCTGCCTATTCCATGGAAAATAAATTGTTAACCAGGGTAGAAAACTCCAGTATAGCCAACTTACCACAAAATGGCTGGTTGGCCTCCACAAGAGATGGTGCCATATTAGGGGCTCAGAACTGGTCTTTGTTCTGGACAGCTTGGCCACTCAGCCATAGTAGGTAGGTCTGCTTTGGCAAATGGAAGTCTAGCACTATGAATGGCCTCCATACCTGCCACCATGGTTACTCTGTTCAGGAGCCCATGTGTCAGTAGTGGAGGCCAATGACAGGCTGGCTGACACTGACCGGTGGGGGCATTTTGTCTACTTTGTGTTTTAAGTCTCTTCCATGATACATGCTCTCTAGTGGGCATACTATACAATACAAAGACCTTTTCCTTTTTGTTCTCACTTCCATAGGTCCACATGCCTTTATCCCACACCTCCTTGTCTCTGATCTTCTAATTTTCTCTTTCCAGGCCTCCAGTGAACTAGCCAATCCACCTGCTAGTTCCAATAAAATCAATAGGGGCCACTTCTCTTTTCACTCAAAGTGGATACCCAGGTGCTTCATCCAAAGATTGGCCTGCTGGAGAGATTTGTCCTTCCCATGGTTTTTTTAGGTAACTACCAAAGATGGCTGAAGAGCAGCTGCTTCCCATTTTTCACTTGTCCCCATAGGCTGAGCTGAACTATTTGTCAACCAATCTGTTATTTTTTCTTCCTTCTTCTGACTTCTATGGAGGTCAGAGTGGTGAACTAACTGAAGATATGATAAGAGTCACCACTCATGCACCTTTAGGTTATTAAAAGTGTCACCATCTTCACCTTTCCTCCAAGGATGTGATAGGGATTTACTGTCATGAATCAGGGGGTGGCTGATTTAAGAGGTTTATATTTGGTCTTTCCCCACTGTGATAGTTCATAATCTACAGGTCAACAAATTAGTTTGGGGTGGCTCTGACTGCAAAATATTTCCATTCCAATTACAGAGCTGGAGATTGAGGGAGTAACTAGTGGTTGGTTTTAGGACCCAGTGTACCCACTGTGAACTTGACCTGGGGCATAACTCCATTTATTACTTGGCTGCATATACCATACACTAACACAGGGGCCATGATGATACCTGGGTGTCAATATCAACTTGGACCCTATCTCCAACACTCTTGTTGGCTGCTCATCTATCTTTTTCCTAAGGACACTGGGTTCCTCCAAGCCAGCTCCACCGGTCTCTATGAATTAGACATATCAAGCCGATAGTAATTATGACCAGTTTGCTTTGGGTGGTTCTATAACAGCATCTCTTATTGTCAGTCTGGGCCTGCAGAGGTGAGCCGCTGCTGAGTTTTTCATTGACACTGGAGCTCCTCTCACCAGCACATTGCTCTCTGCTTTGATAAATTGCTCTCCAGGCTCTCCTGTGGAACATTACTGTCTGGTGGATTTTCATCTTGCACCACTCTAGCATGCCAACTTCTCTGAGCATCTTGATCTCTTCTACCACTTGCCATGGCAACTCGGAGATTTCTACTTCCCTTAGTCTGGGCCATCACTTTCTCTAAACTCTAAGAGTTAACCTATCAATATGTTCGTGCCAACTCCAGGAACACTGATAGTGTGTCAAATGCTATATTCTGGAGGAATGCTCTCATACTGATAAACTCTCCCTTTCCTAATGGAATTTTCCACTTCCTTGTTCAACACCCTCAGAATTTAGTCCCATATGTACTCCCCCAGTTCCTGCCAAAAATTTTTTTTTTGGCTAAGCTCTCCAGCATCTTTAGGTAGTCCCTTTCCTTCCTTAGCAGGTCAAGCACTTCCCTGGACAGGAGATAGTTTGACTTAATCCTGATTATTGGTGTGGTAAGCAACAAGGGAGGTAGGGACTGATTCTGGGAGAAGAAGAGAATGAAGCAGAGTTGGGCAGAGAAAGAGATTGAGCTGCAATGTAGTCACAACAAAGGCCCCAATTGACTCCACAGGGAGCTCTTAAATTAGGATGACCCTTCATAGTTGTCTAAGATGAACAAGGAGGCTGCTTTTTATTCCCATGTTGAACAGACAGTAGTTTCAAGTTGCCCTTAACTTTTTTTTTTTTTTTTTTGTCGTTTTTTCGTGACCAGCACTCAGCCAGTGAGTGCACCGGTCAGTCCTATATAGGATCCAAACCCGCGGGCGGGAGCGTCGCCACACTGCCAGCGCAGCACTCTACCAAGTGCGCCACGGGCTCGGCCCTCAAGTTGCCCTTAGAAAGAAAATGTGACCTTGGGTGAGTTGGCTTCTTGTGGAAACTGGTAAATGTTTAACAACTGTCAATCTAAAAAAAACAAAAACAAAATAGAGTCTGATTCATAGTGGTTGCTGATTTTCATGATGTAAATAAGAGATTGACAAACTACAGTCTGCTGGCCCACCCCTTAATTTTATAAAAAAAAAAAATCTTATTGAAAGATAGCCACACTCATTTTTTTTACATTTATCTATGGTTGCTACAATGGTGGAGTTGAATGACTGTTGCAAAGCCAGAATTTTTTTACTGTCTGTCCCTTTCAGAAAAGAAAATTGCTGACCCTTTGTGTAAATACTCCCACTATGGCTGATTTCAACTTACCAGTTGAACTTGGAGTTGGAAAGAGATTTCTACAATGAGCCCTGGCAAAGTCAATATGAGACAGTTATAGTGTACCACACTGACTGAAGCCAACTCTCAGATTGGGCTGAGAGCTAAACCTGTCACCCAGTGGAACTCCCAGCAGAAATTTGGGTGGCATAGTGTCTTAGTATGTTTGTTCTGCCATAATAGAATAATACAAACCAGATAATTTATAATGAAATTTATTTCTCATAGGTTGGGAGGCTGGAAAGTCCAAGATTAAGGTGCCAGCATCTGCCAAGGACCTTCTTCCTGCGTCATCTGATGGAAAAGAGCAAGAGAGAAGGACAAAAGGAGCCAAACTTATCTCTTTATAAAGATACCACTCCTACAATAACAAACCCACTTCTGCGATAATGACATTAATCCATTCATGAGGGCAGTGCCTGCATAACCCAAACACCTCACATTTAGGCCCCACCTCCTAACACCACTGCATTGGGGATCAAGTTTCCAACACATGCATTTTGGGAGACACATTCAAACCATAGCACACAGCATAGCATCCACTAAAAACCCTTTTGGCACTCAGGTGAAGACAACACTCTCACCATGGCCATCTTTTCAGATCAGTAAACTGAGAATAAAAGCATTAAATTCACTTTGTTCTAAATCACAAAACTAGTCAATAGTGAAGCTAAAGATCAAACAAAGCTCTGCCATGCTACAATGACATTATGTTTCTACTCTATTCTATTCAGCTGGCCAGCTCGGTTTTACCATCCAATGCCATTCATTCAACTACTTTTCGCGAGCACCTGCTGTGTGCTAGACATTGTGAAGTAAAATACAAGGGGTCTTGTCCTTCAAACGATGACAGTGGATTCCTGGTATGTTTACTTATTTGAATGTCTAAATCTGTCCTTATCTCAAAATTTAGCCCAAGTCCTGGACCACTGCAGTTTTCACTGATTTCTCTCTTTTTTAGTTGAATTGCTATTGTTCTATTGCTCAAAATCAATATAGTATGGTCCTTCCGGGTCTGTGATTATTTCACATTAAAGTGTTTTCTAGTCAGTTCATGGTTCATTGAGAATGGTGGTATCTAAGGGGGCCAATAAGCCACATCCATCTGTGACCAAACTCACAACCAATTAAGAAAATGTCACTAGATTCAGAGACATGAAGATCAAAGTATGATGGAATGAATTAAAGAATTTGTCTTGAGTTTGCAGCAATTGATAATTTGCTCAACTGATAATTACTGAGCTCATGAAAGGGCTTGTTCTAGATCTTGAAATTACAGGGGTTGTGAAAAGGGTGAAATCCTTGCTTTCATGGAGCTCATGTTCTAATGTAATCTGGACCCCCACTACCTCCCCAGTTTGTAGCTTAGAACACACTTGTAGTAGAAAAATGGATCTAGAGGGTAAGTCACTCAGCTGTCTGAAAAGAAAGGCTGCCTCATACCTGCTGGGCACCAATACAGGGAAAGAGAGACGAATGTCTAGATTGGACCCTAGAATGCAGGTTTAGCCCCTCACCCATGGACAAAAACTACATGGAAGGAGGAAAAAGAAGAGACCGCATCCCTCCTGGGAGCCAGATGGCCTAGAACAGAGAAGAGACCTAGAACAGAGAAGAAGGGATTTTAGGTCATGCTTATGAAGATACATAACCTCATTTAGACATTACTATAACTGAGAGCATAGAAAAAAATAATAGAAGCATTATTCTAATACTGTTCCTTCCAGGGAACAGAAACTCCTTATGGGATCAAGAGAGAACACAGATTTTTAAAATTCTTTATCAGATGGCAGAAACAATGTCTATTATTTAAATAAATTGAACTACCTAGAACTGGCTAGGAACACAGTAGGTATTAAACAAAGTCTTAATTCCAATATTCACCTTACACATTGGTAAGTTTCAGAATCAAAGAATCATCATAAAGGTCATGCAAATATCCCTGCATTGTGGCTCAATCATAAGAGTCTCAGGCTTCTTTTTTGATAATTATAGTATCAATAATATCAATAGCTATTTTGAGATGAATGCTTTGTACTTGGCTGGATAATACCCACTGTGTGCCTTGTTAAAATTACATGGTCTCTTTCTGGATGGAAAACACTCTGTTTATAAAATATCCTATTATCATGCTTCATGATGAATGAGCTGTGTTTATTTGTTTCTTTCCTGGCTGTCTTTAGGAGATGATCTAAGGTTAATGGTGGAAATGCTACCAAAATAAATGGTTTCATGTAGTCAAATATTTCATCTGAGCACTCTGTTTCAGGAAACTTGGGAAGAAAACAAATGAATATTTTTGGAGCATTTGAATTCATTCCTTAACTTTAGTGCTGCAAAGGTTTCCAAGATACGTTAAAAAAAATGTATTTTTCAAACTGCCCAGAAAGGCTACAATGCTTCCACCGACATGTTGATTAGACTATTACACATATTTTCTTCTGGAAAATTCTCAAAAGGATGTAGAAGGTGATTTCAGATGCCTGCATAAAATTGGCCATTTTCCACATGAGATGATTCCATAGAATCATCATCTTTCTTCAGAGTGATATTTACCAGACCTTATTTAAAACATTTCCTTAAATTGACATCTTGTTCTGAAAATAAGCAGATGTAATACTTGCCACTAATCATTATGAGTTTGGATGCTTTTAAAATATATATATATGGTCATGTGGGACTTTCTCATGCTGTCATAGATTCTGACTTAGCTTCATAGGTTTAGTTAAGTCTTGCTTTAGGCTTACATGAGAATCTCTCTCACTTTTGGTCAAAGTCCTCAGATAAATTGTTGGTCCTAAATGACATTGCCAGGATGAAGTCATTATCATTTTTTTCCCTCTGGGCTTTGGAATTCTTCTAAGAACCTCCTTTAGGTACAGCTAAGTACAAATGACTATTTATCAGACATCTTCTTCCTGCAAGGATTTATGCACTTAGAAATATTTGAAAATGCCAAAGTCATTCTTTGTCTTGCAGTCAATATTATTTTGAGGGCAAGCAGAGATTTAAACTTCAGCAACAGACTTAAAATGATAGTCCAATAAGAGGAGTCTATACTTAAGGCAGTTCTTTAAGATCAAGATTTTTTTAGTTTTTTTTTTTTTTTTAAGGTCAATATACACCAACCCTGGCAAGGGGAGAGAGTGAGTTTATCTTTCAAGTGTCAAGTGTTTTTGGTAAACTCCAGCATAAGAACTTCTGCATCTGACTATGTGAATTTAACTTAGTTGTCTTTTTCCAGACTTTGAATAACAATAGCTTCAGGAGAGGGGCCCAAAGTGGACTTAAAGGGAAGAAAAAGATTCAGTGATATTCCACTGGAAAAGTTTGATACGAAAGGTTCTTACTGGTTCTTGAAGGATTATATTCTTTTTTGGTCTTTTCATTTATTATTATTTATTTAGTATAAAATAAATTTAACTTCTTTTTATAATTATAGGAGTAACTTTTGCTCTTTTGAGGTTAGAAAATATTGACAATAGAAAAGAGGTTAAAACATCCACAATTCCACCTGCCCGTGCATGACCACTATTAACAAAGCATCTATAGCCCTACAGATATATATATTCATTTATTTAACAAAATAGTTATTGAGTTTCTGCAGCAGGCAGTTTTCCAGATATTGGGAACAAAGACATCTGTAACACATAGCCTTCCTGAAGCTTACGTTGTGGTGAAGAGACAGAGTGTAAACAAGTAAATACGTTAACTTATAAAATAAAGACAAGGCGTGAAAAGTGACCTAAAGAAAAAACAGATCATGCTGTGGACCATGGTGGTTGGGGGCAGACAGAGCAATTTTAGTCCTTAAAGAACTCTCTGAGGAGGTGACCTTTGAAGAAAAACTAGGACAGATGGAACTCTCAGGCTATTTAAAGAGCTGGGAAAAGAGTCTTCCCCAGCAGAGGGAACGGTGAGTGCAAAGTAGGAGGGTGGAACTGATGGTGGTGGTTCAAAAAACAGCAAGATGGCCAGTGGAGGAGGTGGAGAATAGAAAGAGATAAAATTAAGGGACAGGTGGAAGCCAGTACAGAGAGCACTTTACAGGGCACAGGAAGCCGTTTGGGGTTTCTTCCAATCTGATTGGTGTTTTTACAAGTTACGTTGTTGTGTGAAGACCTTACTCTAGAGGAGCAGTAAAGGATGTGGGAGGACTAGGGTGGAAACGCATGCCATAGTCCACGTGAGAGGCAAAATGTGGCTTGGACTCAAGTGGCAGCAGCAGCCACCACGAGAGGTGGGCACGTGGGTGTGTGCTGTGGAGATACGGCCGACAGGATCTGATGAGGCCTTGGATGAAGGCAGTGCGGTAAGCACATGTAAAGAAGACCATAAAGCTATTGTAACACTTCTTGTCTCACATGATAGATTGTGGGCAAGTCAGCACCAGAGATCTCGCCACCCTTCTTCTGGGCTAGACATCATTCAATAAACAATTGTCCTGTAAATCAGTTCTCCAAGCCCAAATGAGGAAACTTTAGATTGTTTTTGATTTAGAAACACTGAAATAAACATTTTTGTTCATATAACCATACTCTTGTCTGATGACTTCCAAAAGCTATTTCCAAAAATTGAATTGCTGGATCAAAGAATTATCGACCTTTCAATTTTGTTACAGATCTTCATTTTTCCTCTAATCTTTACTATGAAGCAATCATGTGATGTTAAGACTGAGTTTTATAATTTTTTAGCAGCAGATACCATTTGGGTTTGTCCATTCTCTTAAGCAATGGTTTTTCTGGATAAAATGATACATTTGTAGATAGCATGTAGAGATTAGAAAAGTTTCTGAGGAAATTTGAAGAGAAGGTGATCCTTGGCATGGAAGATTATTTAGGCTAGAAGCCCAGGACCTTCCCTGACCCAGCCGTGACATAGGGTCACTTTTGGCCACCATGTGGCTGCTCAGAGCAAGCCTCCAGGAGCAGGACCAGTTTGTGCAGTGGCTTTGAGGTGGCATGATGTGTTCATACTCAGCATGAGGTCAATTATTTAAATGGCAAGTAGGGTGTTTTTGGAAAAATGGGAGAGAAAGATACTTAAAAAGCCACCTTGTAAGTGGTTCTCCAGAATGAGTGGCACAGCTCACGAGAAGGAATGAAGCAGCCTGCAGAAATGCCACACTCTCGCCTGGGCACTGCCACTTATCGCCTATGTGTTCTCAAGCAGGTGATTTCTCTACTCTGGGCTTCAGTTTCATCTTCTGTGAAATGAGAATTTAACTCCTACTTAGTGCAGTTGTTTAAGGGTGCTGTGACATAATTTCGGTAGCAGCCATTTACTGAGCACTTACTATGTGCCACATTGTGCAGCAAGTGCTTGATATTTATGATTCATTCCTCATGGTAACACCAAGGTGGATATCTTATCTTGCATTTTTGATGAGGAGAGTGAAGTTGGAGACATTTTGTGATTTGCTGAAAGTCACAGAGCTAACAAGTGACCAATCTGGAATGTGACTGCAGGGAGTCTGTTTGCAAAGGGCCAGTCCGTTTCTAGTACACACTCAGTGCGCCGTCTCGGTGTCAGCCTGGATGGAACCTGGCGAGGGTGGAGTGGAGACTTGTCTTTCATCCAGAACTTAGTAAAAACTGAAACAGGACACATTTTCCTTGATTTCATCCATCTGCTTCCTACTCAGATGTTCTGGCTCATGGAACTGGAGTTAAAATTATCAATTTGAGTTTATTGCCATGGCAGGGATTCTGAATCTGATGGTGGCTTTGACATAACCCATTGATTAGTAAATCAGATATGTCTCCTCTTCTCCAACCTTCCTACCTTGACTTGCAGAAAGGGAACTTCGGGCCTTTCAGAAAACTCAAGAAGAAAACTCTTGCTCTTTCTTACATCCCATAAGCAAGGGGCACCATTTATCTGACTGATGTGATTAGGAGAAGTTCTGGCACACATGGGTCACACCCCTTCTGGGTTGGTTCCCCTGGACCTCAGTAGGTTTGTTTTCTTTTATGTGAACATGTTTTCAACGTAGAAGGCAAACCTCGGCCAAACCTCAAGGCCTGCTTATCTTGTTTCTTTGACTTGGACTTCTGCTCAGATGGGCAAAATGCATGCCAGAACTTGGAATTGACCCCGGCAGCCTTACGTTGACCCCTCCAAGGTCAGGGGTCTCTCCACATATTGTTTAACTGTGGTAGATTTCATGGAGAGAAAAAACAGGCCAAACCCCTGTTTTTCCTTATGGATTGGGTCACTTTGTGGAGTATGCTCAGCTCTGTCCACTCCCATTCTGTTTATCATTAACCTCTATTGACCCACATTGCTCCATTTTTATTTTTATTTATTTATTTTTTTAAGAAATAGGAAACAGAGACATAGACTGCAGAGACCTTCTAAGAAAACATCTTTCGTAGGATCACAGACCAACGTGTTTGATTAGAGATGCTCAATCTTTGAGATCCAACAGTGGTAATTAAATGACACCTATAGTACTCATAGGGACATATAAAGAATGTTCTAGAGCAGGGTCCAGTGAATGATAGACAAAAGGGCCAAATATAGCTTGCTACTTGTTTTCTAAATAAAGCTTTTTTGGAACACAGTCACGCACATTTATTTTTGTCTTGTCTATGGCTGCTAAATCATAACAGTGCCAAAGTTAAGCAGTTGCAACAGAGATTGTGTGGCCCACGAAGCCCAAAATATTTACTATTGGGCCTTTGTAGAAAGTTTTCTGACTTCTGTTCTTGATTCTCAGTGCTTTCCAAGCATTAATGTGCAAATGTATCACTTGGGGATCTTGTTCTAGTTCTGGTGGTAGAGATCAAAAGACTCTGCATTTCTGAACAAAATCCCATCACATAACAATGCTGCTGGTCCTTGGGTCATATTTTAAATATTCGGGGTTCTAGAGCCATGCTGTTCAATAGAACTTTCTGAGAGGATGGATATCTTCCACAGCTGCACTGTTCAATATGGTAGCCCCTAGCCACATGTGGTTATTCAACACTTGAAAAACGGCTAGTGCAATAGATAAATTGAATACTTTAATTTCAATGATTTACATTTAAAGAGTCACATATGGTTAGTGGCTACTGTATTGGATAGCATAGTTCTAGAGCATAAACCCTAGATTTGCTTGCTTGTTTCTAAGAAAAAGGCAAACCATGCATGGCTGGCTGAGGTTTTTCTCCTATTAAGAAAAAAAAAAAAAAAAAACAGAAGAAGAAGAAGGGGGTAGGTATTAGCACTGCAGACAAGTTTAAAGGATATTAAGTCTTGGCTTGCTTATGGGGAGGGAGGCTTGGAGATACTGCAATCTGGCCTGAGTATAATAAACCCCTTTGTTACATTTAAATACCATCATACTATCTTATATACAGCAAAGCATTGGATGTTTTATAGTAACAATGCAACAGCATGAAAACCCCAGACAACTCTAAAAAGGCACTAATTATTATTATTAGTGTTTTGCGCTAACAATAAATGTCAAATGGAATCCTGAAAACAAATAACTACCTGTCACCAAGTGAATGAAAGGCAATTTTAGTAAAGTGAATTAAAACCCCAAACATCACCAAGCCTAACCAGCAAGCAACGCCAAGGCGGTTTAGCGGACTCCTTGGTGAATCCTGGGAGTAGCAGGGATAGGACGTCCTTGGGGTGAAACCTTGAAGACGATGCCAGCTCATTAACACCCAGGGACCTAGAAAGGGGAAGTGGAGAGAGCTGACGTGCGGGGCAAGCAGATCTTCGGGAGAGGCCCTCCATCACAGCAAATGGAAATCAGAGACTATTAAGGATGGAGAATCTTTATATATTGGCTGGGCTGCAGCCCGCTTGAGTGTTATCAGTGAAAAATTAAAGTTGGACAGCGGAGTGTGGATTTGTTTTCATGACATATTTCCCTTAGATTTTTCAAAGTGTATTCTGGGTGTCTCCCAAAGACTATTTTTTAAAAATAAATCGTACATTTTATTTTTTTCAAACTTCATTTATCTTTGATATCTGATTGACATATTCAGGACAGTCTAATCCTTTCTGCTGAAGTGAGCTATGACAGTCGCTGCTACAGCAATCAACATCACAGAGCCCTCCCCAGGAATAGGGCTGTGTCTTAAGATACTAGGAGAGAGAACCTGGTGGGTTTCTTTGCAGATGGCTATGGAAGTGGTGGGATCCCTCTTTGGGGTCACCAGATAGATGAGGCTTAGAAGCTTGAGCCCAGCTCTCATTAATTATTTCAGAGTCATCAGAGAAACCAGGAAATTCATGCCAGGGGCAAGAGCTAGGGTTTGCCTCTCTTATTTTCCCACTCTGCTAGGGAAAACCACTAAGGAAGGGAAGGCACATGATGTGAAAGATGTTTAACCTTGTTACCATGAGCAGCTTAGTTTATTCGACCTGGTTCAGGACTGACCTTTCAAGCTCATTCTCTCTCTCTCTCTTTCTCTCTTCCTCCCTCCTGTTCTTTCTCTTCTTTCTGCCCCTGTCCTCCCAATGTTTGAATTGACAGTATAGTCACACAGTTCTAAACTGCAAATGATTAAAAGCTATTGAGAGGAAAAAGGCTTCCTCCCATCCAGCCTCTTAGTTGCCCTGCACTCCCTCCCTCAAGTTTCTTATTAATTAGATAGTTTATGCCTATACAAATAACTGCACACACACTCAAGCACATGTGCATACACACACACACACCACTTTCCCTCCCTTTTTACAGAAATGGTAATATATTATACACACCATTTTTTGCTTTACTTTTTTTTTAACCTAAAGTCTTTTATCTTGGAGATCATTCCATATCAGTTAATAAAGAGCTTTGTCTTTTTTTTTTTAATGCAATGCAGTCCGATAAATGGCTATAGCATAAATTATTCATTAACTGCCCTGAAACCAGAGGCATTTAGGGACTTTTCAAACTTTTGCTTTTACCAACAAACCTGCAGTCAATAACCTTGAATGCAAGTCATGCCTCATATGTGGGAGGATCTCCGCAGAATGAATACCTAGAAGTGGACTAGCTGGGGCTAAGGGTGAGTGCACTTTCAAGTTTGATAAATACTGCCAAATCGTCCTGCATAGAGGTGGCAGAATTTACATTCTCACCATTCATAAATGAGAAGGCCCGTTTTCCCATACTGTCACTCACAGAGCATATTATCAAACTTTTTGATTTTTGCAAACTGGAAAAGGAAACACGGTCTTATTTTGATGATATTGGTCTCATCTGGAACCAAAATTACTCAAAGATAAGAAAGAATAACAGTAAAAATTCAAACTCCAGAACTGAAGACATTGAAACAATTTGTAGGTTAAATTTCCAGAAATGAAGAACAAATAATAACAGCAGCAGTAATTTTTTTGCGCTTGTGATAAACACTTTTTACATCTTATTTTATTTGATCCTAATGACAACACTGTTTGTCAATAGTATGTATTGTTCTTTCCATTTTGCAGATGAAGATGTTTTAACACAGAGACTCTTTACTACCAGTCCAAGGTCTCTCAGTTGGTAAATTCCACTGAGCTGGGATTTGAACCCTGGAGGTCTGTTGACCATCCCACTCAACCACTGCTATGATGCCCCCCTACGGGAGGTCCTGGCTTCCACTGAGAGTTAGAAACATTGTTTCTCCTAGTTCTGGGGTTCACAAACCTTTTCTGTAAAGAGACCAGATAGTAAATATTTTCTACTTTGTGGGCCATACGGTCTCTGTCCCAGGTTCTCAGCTCTGCTGTAATAGGGTGAAAGCAGCCACAGACAATATATAAACAAATGGGCGTGATGGTGTTTAAATAAAACTTTATTTATAAACACTGAAACTTAAATTTTACTTAATTTTGTGTGCCACAACACATTATCCTGCTTTTGATTTCTTTTTCACCCGTTTAATAACATAAACACTATCCTCAGCTCATGGGCTGAATAGGAACATTTGGTGTGTGGATTGACCTGTGCGCTGTGGTTTTCCCACCTCTGCCCTAGTCTGTTAAGTTCCTTAAGCAAAATACACTGGTTCAACAATAGCAGTTACTGATTAACTGTTGAAGCGAGGAAGAGGCAGGGCAAGAGGAAGGGGAGGAAGAGAAAGAAAAAAGAGAAAATAAATAAACATTCAAATTACATTCGACCTTAGATAATCCTTGGTATAACTTAACAAGATAATAATTTAACAATGTGTTTAAAACTCTTAGTAATATGCTTCACTTTACTAAACAAAAAATAAAAAAACAAAAGACACCACACTTTGAGAAATGTATCCAAAGCAAACAAGTATACAAAAGTGTATGTGTAAAAATATTCATGTACTATTATGTAAAATAAGAAAAAATTCAGGCTGGCTGATAACCTCAGTTGGTTAGAATGCAGCCTTATAACACCCAAGGTCACCAGTTTGGATACTGAACTGGCCAGCTGCCAAAAAATACCCCAAAAAACATTAAAGAAGAAAAAATTTTTTAAAAAATCACAACCCTAAACATCCAGTGATAGTGGATTGATTAAATAGTATTACAGTGAAAAATTATGCATTCATTAAAATGATTATGTAAATGTCTTCTTATTGACACAAAAAGAAATTCATGATATGTAAAAAGGAAAATTATAGGTCACAAAGTATTAGGTTTTGTCTAAGCCTATTTTTGCAGTACGTATAGTTTTATGTATATATACACAAGGGAAAACTGGAAGGTATATAACAAAATATTTACATTGGTTGCTACTGGATAAAATGATTACAGATTTTTACACATTTTACTATATCTGCTAAAATTTATACTATTAGAAGATGTTGCTTTTATCAGCACAAAAATATAGGTTATAAAAATAGAAAAACAGAGATAATTTGGGAGGGTCTAGGCTTTGTGTCATGTGTAAAAGATTTTATCTAAAAATATCCAGAAAATACACTTCCCTTTAGATTCTTCGAGTGCCTGACTGCTTTCTTTTATCGTCTCCTGAGCTACAAATTGAATCTGTGTTTTCTTCTCATTGATGGTTAAATTCATAACCTCCCTCCCCTCCTGCTTCAGTAACCTGCCATCTGTCTTCCTTCTGACCTGTTGGGGACTCACGAAAACATTAGTTCTCTCAAAAGCATGGCACTTGGGAACAACGTTGGAGGAGACATGGAATTTTTATTGCGTTTCTTGTTTTCCTTTCTCTGTGTCCTCCTTTTTCAGGCCTATCCATGCACTTGCTCACATACACTGTCAGCCCCCAGAGTCACGTAATCAACGTGACAGTGACAGCAGCCATCCTGGTTGTGATTTATCTTCACAAGTTGCCAAATCACTCTTGGTAGCATGTCTGTGCTTGGTGAATAATGGGAAAGACCTACCATCCATCTAAGGGCAAAACAATGTGAGCAGTTACATTTAAATTTAGCTATTTTTCCCCTCAGCTTATTCTTATTTTCTGATTGAAAAGGGCCCATTTAAGGGACTTTGTGGTAAATACACAAATAACTGTGTCACATCGATGGAGGATCATTTTTCACTGGAGTCAATGATCGCTGTCATCCAGAAGTTGCAAACTCTGCTCAAACTCTGGTCTCTCGATAGCAATTTCTTTGGACTTTCAGAAGAGACTCATTTCAATGGCTGCCTATTAACTACTGAAGGGCAGGTTATTGCACCAGTAATGTGGTCTGTAAATTGCAAGAAGGCACAACCTCTCCGTAAGGATCTGGATATGTCCCTGATAAACAATGAAGGCAGGATGAAACACACAAATATAATGTCCACCTGATGGGACAGGAGTGAGGTGTGGGGAAGGGAAACCTTGGGGGCAAACAGACCTGAGTGTGAATCCTTGCTCAGCTACTTAGCATCTGGTTGTCTGACTTCAAGCAAGTTATGTATTTTCTGCAACTGTTCCCTCGTCTACAAAATAGATTATTTACACCTATTTGCAGGATCGTTACGAAGGTGTGGCAGCTTGTGTCTTCCACATATGGCAGTGAAAATGTCTTCTGTCCTATGCTTTTTCTAGTACATATCCACTGCCTTCATTCAGAAGTAGAGTCTAATTTTCCTTCCCTTGAATTTCCCTTAGGCAGGTTGTGACTCACTTGTAACCAATAGAATATGATGGTGGTGATTTCTATGCCTTTTGGGTATAGAGAATAAATGGTGATATAGCTTTTGCTCTGTTAGATGAGGCATTCACATTTGGAGCCTGGAGGTACTATGGAAGATGTCCAAGTACTCCAAGGTTGCCATGCTGAGAAGAAGCCCAAGCAGCCCTGTGGAGAAGCCACACGTGGGTGTTACTGCTAGCAGACCCAGCTGAGGTCCCTGCATTAATCATCAGCCACGTGAGAGAAGACACTCCAGATGCGTTCAGCTCCCGGCTATCAAGATCAAGTCACCCCTAGTATTCCAGTCATCCCAGCTGAAACCCCAGACATTGTGAAGCAGGGACCAGTCATCTCTTTGCATCCTGTCCAGCTTCCTCACCCACACAACCTGAGAGCACGTGAAAATGGGTGCTTTATGCCACTAAGTTTTCAAGTGATTTTTTATGCAGCAGTAGTAACAGGAAACAAATACCAGAAAAGCAAAATTAAAGCTGGTGGGATCATACTATATAGTATGAGCATATAGTATGATCCTCAGAAATTGGCAATTCTAATTATTTGCATTATTTTCTTCTCTGAATTAGATGTCAATATGACAAAGAGGTGGTAAAAATCAACACAGGGGACTCCACATCTAAGGAATAGAAGGGAATGTATCCACTCACCTTTCATTCATTCATCTGTGCATGTGAGTGATATTTATTGGATAACAATTGGATATTTGGATATTTATTGAACACAAATTTGCCAGGCATGCTGCCAGGTACTGAGGCTATGCCAAACCAAGATGGACATGAGAGGGTCCAGTGGGGAAGAAAGGTACACAAATAAACAAATTAGTAAGACAATGGCCATGCTGTGAAAGAAGAAAACAGGATAACGTGTTAGGGAGTGGCAAAATCCTTTGAGAAATAGCCTTTGAGCTGAGATTCTTCCCACAAGGAAAGCTTGAGAACTCCTGGTGTGCATAGCAATTTCCCAGGCACCTTTCAAAATTGCTGATTCCTATGACCTTTATCTGCAAATTCTGCTTCTATGGATCTAATGCAGTGGTCTTTGGGTCACATTTTGTAAAAAATTGCATTACTAGATGCTCTTTGCAGCTGGAGCCCCTCTTCCTTGGCTGTGGTGGAGCTGTGAGGCCCATGCAGTACTTACCCTATAGCAGGCACCTGCTTCAACTGTTGTAACTTTATACAATACTTTCCAAAAATCCTCAGAAATTCTGTTTGAAGAAATACAGAAATATTCAATCATATGAAAGTTCTATGTGCCTATAACATATATTTGATATGTAAGATCAAACTACTTAGGTAATATTAACTCCCTGAATTTTTATAGCAATTTTTTGTGTCAGTTAAAATTATTAATTTTTCATTAAACAATAATAAATGTGCACAATTTTATACAAGCTATTATGTTACAAATGCAACTGAAGTGGCTTTTGGCATCTCCCTTCCATGAAGACCCTTCTCCAATGCGATACTTTCTGTAACATTTTGCTGCTTTTTCTTCCAAACCATTTCCGGTGGATTTTATAGTATGTACCTATAGAAAATACAAAATATTGTTTTGTATTCTTTAGAACCTTTTAGTTGTTAAAAAACCTCATATGGTGCATGATGTTTCCACAACTTGCCTTTTTCCCTCAAAAATATGTGTTGCAGATTTGTTTATGTCAGGACACAGAGATACATCTCATTCTTCTGAAGCACCGCATCGCATTTCACCCTTGCACACTTGACTTGGCCATCCCTCCCTGATGGCCATGTAGGTTGATTCCTATAGGTGCACTTCCCCCAAAGACTGAGAGGTACTTCCTTGCACGCGTCTCCTTTGTCTGCCTGTGAAGCTTTCTCTAGGCCACGAACAGACACTTCTCTGTACTTTGCCATCAATTAAATATTTGGTTAATCAAGTGAATGAATGAATGATTGAGCAGCACTCTGGGAAATCTAACACTTAGAATATGCGTGACTCCTGTTTGGAATGTAGATGACCCTTGTCCCAAGCAAACCTGCCCCTTTTCTCTGATAACCTGGACACTAGTAGAATGCTTGCCTTGTGGATAGTGGTATTTCAGAGCCAGATGAACATTCAAAAAGGCAAATATATTGGTTTTTCAAGCTGCTGTCCTGTGGTGCTAAGAGCAGGGAGGGGGTTGGGGGAGAGACATGAGGCAGAAAAACATGACACAGAAACAGAATTGTTTCCTAATAAAAAAATCTCTCAAAGTTTTCTGCGAGGCCCTGTCAGCAGCTCTTCAAGCAACACAGCTTATTTTAAATTTTATTTAAATCAACAAATTGTACACACTTGAATACAGAAACAGAATACAGGGAAAACACAAGCTGCCCTAACAGAGTAACGTCTAATAAACATTATGCTACTCAGAGATATTTGCTGTTTAATCACCCCATGAAAGGACGCATTCAGCCAAAAGATGTCAGATAACATCTTGCTAAAGGCAATGGTGCCAGTTTGCCTGGCTTCGGAGTTCATGCAGCTAATTTTTTTTCCCTCTTCCCCATTTGCTTTATTTTTTTATTTTAGAATATCAAGCTTTGAGATGATCTGTCTCTTGAACTACTCAGAAGATAAGCATTTCTGCTCTGAGTAATAATAACAATAACCATTTATTGAATAGTTTCTGTGTCAGGACTGACTATATACTTTGTAGGGATCAGTGCATGTGAAACTGTGGAACCCTCTGTTCAGCACCTATTGAGACGTTCAAGAGGGTGAGAGTGGATCATTAAACCAAGCACAGGGCCCTTTCCCCAGATGGTTCCATCCCTGAAGCTGGCTCTGACTGTGTTAACTTTTCTCATTTGTGGCCATCTGGGGAAGATCTCATTTTGTTTTTTATTTTATTTTGTTTTGTTTTATTTTATTTTAATTTATCAATATACAATGTAATTGATTTTCTTGTCCCTTTACCAATTCCTCCTTTCTCCTCCTCTCCCCACCATCAACATCATATCTGTTCGCTTGTCTTAATGAGTTCAAGGAATTGTTGTGATTGTTGTGGAAGATCTCATTTTCTTAGCAGCAATGTCCCTCCATCTTTCCCTGCTCCAAGAAAAGACAAAGTGACCAGGCTTGATGAGATTCCCTGGGACTAACGATAGTTGGCCCATGAACTGTTTTCCGAGGATGGAATCAGCTAACTGCTTGGCTTTGGTTTTGCTGGGTGGATGTGCAAGCTGCCAGCTAAATCACTAGGGAAAAGAGAAGAATACATGAATGCAGGGCTAGGAATTATAGGCTAGGAGGAAAAATAAAGAGAACCAGGAGAGTGTTATTTTCTGGAAAGAACAGATGTGTTTGAAAGGCAGTTTTTTAATGATGCTTGTACATGGTGTGTGATGTAAGTCCTCTTCTCTCTCTTCCTTCAAAGTCTTCAGTAAAATCTATGTTAGTCACTAATGCAATGAGGAAGATCATGATAAAATGCCGTGTATGGCCTCAAAGTGGGTAAAAGAAAAGATCACAGGCTACCTACTAAACAATCACCCTATTTGGGCTACATGTAAATTATTTCTTTTAATTCTCTCAACAAAGTGATGAGAATTTAATCATAAAACTTTATGCATACATTTTCTATGAAATGCTTAGCTTTTAAAAAAAATACCGATTTACAGAATTTCTTTACATGTAAACTATTTCTTTCTTATATGAGTTGCAAACATTTTTCTATTTTCTTTTTAAGTTTTGTTTTTGGTGTATTTTTCCCCATGAAAATTCTTTTTCAATATTTGTATTAGTTTCTTAGGGCTGCCATAATAAATTACCACAAACAGCATGGCTGAAAATAAGAAAAATTTTTCTCTTACAGTTTTGGAGGCTAAAAGTTCAAAATCAAGTTGTTGGTAGGGCCCTGTTCCCTTGGAATGCTCCAGGGAAAACCTTTCGTGCCTCTTCCAGTTTCTGGTGATTGTTGGCAATCTTTGATGTTCCCTGGTTTATGGCAGCATCACTCCAGTCTCTGCCTCTGTCTTCATATAGCCTTCTTCCCTGAGTGACTATGTGTCCAAATTTCCTTCCTCTTAATAGGACACTTGTCATTGGATTAGGTCCCAATTAATCTAGTGTGACCTCTTAGTAACTTGATAATATCTGCCAAGACCTTCTTTCCAAATAAGGTGACATTCATAGGTACTGGGGGTTAGGTCCTGAGCATACCATCTTTGAGGGACATAATTCAACTGACAACAATATTTATGTAGTAAAACTTATTAATCTTTTCTTTTATGGCTTTTGGATTTTGTGTCATTTCTTTAGAAGAAACTTCTTGTCTTCTGACTGTGAGAAAAGTTTTTCTATATTTTCTAGGCGTATTATAACAATTTACATTTAAATGCTTGAACATCTGGCATAAATTCTAGTCTAGTGTGGGAGGTAGGATCCCATTTTTTTTTTTCAGGTAGCCATTCAGATGCCTTAACATTTGTATTGAATGATCAATCTTTTCCAAACTTATTTTAAATACCACTATTTTCACATAACAAATTTCCATAGTCATTCCTGCCTATGTCTGGATGTGACTATTCATTGATCTATTTTATTCTGCACCAATACCACCACATTTTAATCATTTTAGTTTTAAATATGTTGCAGAATTTTCCTGACTGTTCTTATTGATATATTTTTAATTGAACTTTATAGAATTAAATCTTTTAGTTAAAAAAAGTGATAGCCTTTTAAAAAATCATATTAGATACATAGATTTACTTACAAAAACTAAAAATCATACCATTATTCATTTTTTTCAAGTTTTCTAAGTTCCTTACAGCAATTTAAAGTCTTCTTTTTATTATGCATCCCTCCCCTTGCTTTTTAAATTTAATGTAAGAAGGGATTATCTATCAAGAAAGGATATTCACTTGTATCAAAAGCCTTTTAGCATCCAGGATGGCACTGTTGTCATTTTCCCTTTGATCTAGTAATATGGGTTTCCCTATTACTGAATTGTTCCTGTATGTTTAGAAGTCAGGTTTAAGTTCTTATTCTCGCATTTAATAGCTTTGTTTCCTTTTGAAAACTGCTCCATCTTACTGAGACAATTTTCTGTAAAATGGGAGTAATTGAAGAGCTATCAGTCTGGCTTGCTCAGATCATTCTTCTTTGTGAAACAACATCCCCATTTTGCTTTGGGGAAGTCAGTCTTCCCCACTCTCAGTCTGTACGTTGTGGGGAGAACTGACCCTTCCCTAAGGCCCAGGAGTGGACACTTAACCCAGGACTGCTGATCAGGACACCTCACTTACCCCACCCTGTGACAGTGATTTGTTTAAGGATGACACAAGCTGGGCCAATGAGAACTAGCTCTGGACTTTTTCTGGAACTTCCTGCTTTTGCTAAGTTCATAGGATATGAATATAGAGTGCTCATAGCTGAACTGTCAATACTCGGAAGCTTCTGCCTGAGAACGAAAACACAGAGGAAATAAAAGTTGAGAATGAGAGAGGCAGAGAGAGAGAGAAGAAAAAGAGAAAAGGAGAGATTTATTTGATGAAATGCTTTGAACACTTGAAACCTTATTTACCACCTGGGTATTTAGTCAAACAAGTACAACAAAAACAGAAAAAAAAAAAAAAACCACAACAGTAAAAGTAATAGCAGTTGCAATCACTAGTATTTACTGAGCAGTTACAATGGACCAGATATTGTTCTGAGTACTTTTAATGCATTAACTATTTTAATCTTGGTAATAGTCCAGTGAGGTGGATGCCATTATTGCTCTCCCATTTTCAGATGTGAAAACTGAGGCCCAAAGAGTGTTAATAACTTGCTCAATATCACAAGGCTAGTAAGCAGCAGAGCCAGAATTTAAACCCAGGCTGTCGTGTTCCAGCATCTAAGTACAGGTGCCAGTGAAAGCACTTTCTGTCTAAAGCCTGTCTGAGAAGGATTTCTGTCATCACAAATAACATAATTTAAATTCCATAATCATGATACCTACCTTGAAAAGTTGTTCAGAGCCTTAGATGAGTTTGTATATGTGAATTCACTTAGTGCTGTGTCTGGCACATAAGTGTGTAAATGTTGGATGTTGCTGTCACAATTGAATCATTGAGTCTTACTGTTCAACCTGCTCAGAGAAACAGAGTGGTCAAGGCTATAGTCTTATGGGAAATAGTTACAGTCTTGCATGGTTTCAGAGAAATGGACTTTAGCTGGAATCGCAAACTCACATTCTTAAAAGGGCCAGGAAGTTGGTGTAAATCAGGATTTCTGAACTTTGGTACTACTGACCATTTGAGACAAGTAATTCCCAGTTGCTGGGGGCTGGACTGTGCATTATAGCACGTTCACCAACATCCCTGGCATCTACCCACAAGATGTCAATAGCATCCTACTCCACCTCTGCATGTCAATCAAAAATATCTCAAGGCATTGTCAACTTTCCCTGAGGGTGAAATCGCCCCAGGTGGGAGCCACTGGTATAAATGAATGAAGCCCATATTTATACTGTGTGAGTCCTGGTGCTTGTGTAATATTGAAAGCATTGCCCAGTATGAAAGGGGAGAGCCATTGCTCAGCTCCAGCTGATTACTGCTGGGGAAGAATATGTATCCATTGCTGTCAGATAGTCCAAACTTTCAAGAGCAGTCAAGGGTCTAGTTTTACTATTTTTTCAGATTTTTAAATGTTGGCTTCTGTTTTTTAAAACTTGAGATGGATGACATCTGTGGGCCATATCTGGTTTCCTGGCTGCCTGTGGGCAAATTCTGACCTTGATGGTTTCCTAAGGTGTCTGTGATGCAGAACAGGGCTTCCATTTCTCAAGTACATTCTCCCCAGGGAATGCTGCCTTTCAAAACAGTTGAGATGATCAAAGTACTAATTAATTCTCATAGTCAATTAGGTTTGTGTTGCCCCCTTAAACAAGCATTCTTATTTTTAACTTGTCCCTTGGTAACAAGTGAATTATAGAGAGAATACAATGAAAAGGATTACTTAGAAGATGCTCTCTCTGCAGAGATTTCAACTGAAGCCCTCTTTCTTTCCACCCATCTCAATTGCTGGTGCCTATGGATATTTTTATTGCTTGTAAGTGTTGCAACTTCAAGAATGTCTTCAAGCTAGCTCACCAAGGTGGGTAATTTGCTATAAAGATGCAAGGGAATTTCTTGAAACCCATAGATGACACATATAATAAGACCTCAGAAGGGAACAGGAAAACTACCTTGTACCAAGTGACATTATTTTCTTGTTTCCTTAGATGTATCTTCATTAATTTCTCTCCCTCCATAATGGCTCTCTCTTTTCATAAGTACTTTGCTGTACCAGTCCTGGAGTTATAAGTTGCTCGTGCTTCAATTTGAATTTTCTAGGATTTTGAATGTGATTGAGCAAGCTGGAGGAAGTCCTCAACCCCATGTCCACCCAGCTGTCACAGCATCACCAAGCCAGATCCACTCTATGAGAGCAGGTTTTGGTTCATGTTGAATCCACAGAGCCTAGAACCATACCTAGCACACAGTAATCCTATGGTCTCTTCTCTCTGTGCACTCTCTTTGGGTGACCTCATCCTGGCTCATACCTTTATTATTTATTTATTTAGGTGGCTGGCTGGTATAGAGCTCAAACCCTGGACAGTGGTGTGATCAGCACCATGCTCTAGCCAACTGAGCTAACCAGCCAGCCCCAGGCTCATAACTTCAAGTACGATCTATATTCTGCTGACACCAAAATGTCATCCCTAGAAGGAAACTGTCCCTTGAACTCCACTTGATACCCTCACTAGATGAAGACATGTGAGCTTGAGGCATCTAAACCAAATTTGTCTAAAACCTAGGTCTTTCCACAAAATATTTGCTTTTCACCTTCTGGGTTGGGTCTTTCCCACCTCAGTAAGTGGTTTGCTCATTCTTTCAGCTTCTCAGGTCACATTTTTGTTGTCATCATTAGCACCTGCCTTCTGTCACTCTCCACTTCCCAATCATCAGTAAATCCTGTTGGCTCTAGAACCCGACCAATTCCCATCGCATCACAGCTCTCACCCTGGTCAGAGTTATGGTCATCTCTCAACTGGATTACACCAGTGGCCTCCTAACCAGTCTCAATGTTCCCTGAATTTGGAATGATGTTAAAACACTATTCAGATCATGTCATCACTCTTTTCAAATCTTCTAATGGCTTCTAACATCACTCAGAGCAAAAGCCTAAATACTATAAGACCTAAGAAGTCCTGCGTTAGCAGATGTTTCTTTCTTCTCCTTCCTAGATTTTTGCTTTCCATTATCCAACGTGTTCACTTTTCTCCAGCCAATGGGCCTCTTTGCTATTCCTCAGACAAGTATGCTCTACCCCAGGACCTTGGCATCTCCTTCCCCCAATGTACAGAGCATTCTTTCTCTCTGATATGGGCATAGTCTGCTTTCTTGCATCTTATATGTTGTTCTGAAAATGTCCCCTTCTTAGTAAATGCCCCCTTCCCTCACACCATATACAAAACAGCATGCCCATTGCCCCTCACACACTCTATTTCCTCTTCTTGCCTTTTCTCCCCAGAGCATTACCACCATCTTTTGGTTTTTGTCGATTTATTCCACCAGAATACAAGTTATGAGATCAAGGCCCACATCATCACTTAAAGATGTTTTTATTATAGGATAGTTTTTGATTTATAAAAAAATAAATAAATACAAAGATAGTAGAGAGAATTCCCATATATCCTTCACCCAGTTTCCCATATTGTTAATACCTTACATTAGCATGGTGATTCGTTACCTAGTGTGGGTCAGCACTGGTACATTATTATTAATTAAACTCCATAGTTTATTCAAATTTTTAAAACTTTTTTCCTAATGTCCTTTTCCTGTTCTGGGCTCCCATCCTTTTTACCGCATTACATTTAGTTGTTTTGTCTCCCTAGGCTCCTCATGGCTGTGACAGTTCCTCAAACTTGCATTGCTTTTGATGGCCTTGAGAGTTTTGAGGAATACTGGACAGGTATGTCATAGAATGTCCGATAATTGGCTTTGAATGATGTTATAGCTTGTGATTCATCTGGGGTTATAGTTTTGGGGAGGAAGACCACAGAGTATCATTCTTATTACATCCCATTAAGGGTACATACTACCAACATGCCTTGTCACTGTGATGTTGACCTTGACCACCTGGCTGAGGTAGCTTTTGTCATGTTTCTCTACTGTTAAGTTACTATTCTAATCCCCCACCCCCTTTGCACACTGTGTTCTTTGCAAAGAAGTCTCAATGCACAGCTCAAGCTTATGGAGTGGGGAGTTATGCTCCACCTACCTGAAGGCAAGGCGTCTACATAACTACCTGGAACACTTCTACATAGGAGATTTATTTATTCCATATGCATCATGGATATTAATTTTACACTTTAGGCTATGATCAAATACCACTTTATTTTGTTGCTCAGATTGTTCCAGCTTTGCCTACTGGGAGATCTTTTGGCTGGCTTCGGTGTCCTCTTGGCATGCTTGTGGGCTTTTTGAACATTTCCTTACTTTTTGACAATATATACAAGATGCTCTGGTGTTATCTTATATATTTCCTTCCCCAGTCGTACAAATAGACATTTCTCCAAAGAGCCCTAGTTCCTTTTATTAGAGAATGGTATTTAGAAAACAGTATTCAGCTGCTAGATGTGCTCATTGCTACTTGGGTGTTATTTTTTTTGGGGGGGGGCTCTTGGCTGACAGAGCAAAGAAATACATGTGTGTATGTATAGACATATCTATAAATATTTATATGTGTAACCATCTGAACGTATATTAAATTCAATATAATTTTATCTTGATGTCTCCAACTATAATCCATTACTGCAATGGATCATTTTAGCCTTCTCCTATTGCATATCTCTAACAGTATCTTTTTTTTTTATTTAAATATTTGTCTGTCCCACAGGTAATGCCCAGAGCAATCAATCTTGGTTGATAAATTTGTTGAGTAAATTTGAGAATGAATGAATAAATGTAGTCTGCCTCTCGACACTCAGTAGAGAAGACTTCAAAGGAGAGGGTGCGGAAAGGTACTTTTAAAAAGTGTTATAAGGATCAGGGGGAAAATATTGCTTCTCTGTAATAATAGTATCAACTACATTTTTTCTAATTTCAGCCTTTGTTGCTATGACTGTTGTCAGATGCTACATTGGGAGCATTTATTAGTGAAAAAGAACATTAATTGTTAAAACGTTATTCCAGGCCAATTCCAATAGCAGATCCATCTTTCCATCTTTTTCAAAACATGCACCTCAAGTTTCCATTTCCAAACATGATGGAGGACCTAATACCAGACTTGGCCCACTTCCATAAACAACTAGAAAACTGAACAAAATAAAGGAAAACATTTTTTTAGACATTAGACAATATACAGTATAGGGCTATGATCCCTGAGAGGAAAAAAAAAAAAAAAAAAAAGATGAGCCATAACCATATGATCTCTCTGGATTTCTACTTGACATATTCCAGAGTACAGTTTAGGGAATGGTGAGCTAAGCAGATTATCACAGTTTTGCTGAATTAAGGAGGAAGACATTAGAATTTGAGGAGAAACAGTGGATAGAACTTGTGAGGGAGAATCTCAGAAGAAAAGAGCTTCAAAAATCCTCAGAGAGATCTTTTTGAGATTTGGGCTAATATTGAGTTAGGTATGCATTGAGTAAAACTACACAGGTGTGGACAAAGAATGATTCTCAGGAAATAGAAGCTAAGCAAGTCAAAGACGTTACAACTGAAAGAAATCTGAGCTCCAACCAGACAGAAAGGTGAGATCTTGCTGAACACACAGAATCTGCAGGAAAGACAACCCACTAGGTAATGTAGACCAAAAAATCCATTTTGAGCAAGACAATTTTTGTATGTGGGGAGCTGTCATGTGCATTGTTTAGCAGCATCCCTGACCTCTACTAAATGGCTGCAATAGTACTCTCCACACAGTTGTGACAGCCAGAACTGTCTCTGTATGTTGCCAAATGTCCTATGAAGAGGAGAGTGAAAAATTACTGTCAGTTGAGAACCACTGATCTAGATTTATTCTAACAAAACTTAAAAACAAGTCCCCAAAGAATCAAACTGATATGCAGGTAACTTAACTACCTTCCAAAACAAACTTTAACACTCTAAAAGAATATAACGAAATCTAGTCACTCAACAATATAAACCTCCAATGTTCGCATCAAGTATAAATCACTTGAGAAACAAAGGAACAGGAAAATATATGATCCCAAAACTAATAGAGATGATGTAATTAATAGACAAAGACTCTAAAAGAGCTATTATAATAACACTGAAGTATTTAAAGAAAGCTATGGATATTATGAGGAGAAAAATTAAATGTACTAAAAAGAGCCAAGTTGAATTTCTAGAGCTAAAAACATGATACTTAAGATTAAATATATATTGTAATTTTAATATTTAAAAATAAATGTATATGTTTAACATATATTAACAAAGTATTAAACCTTGAAAAAAAGCATTATAAACTTGAAGATATAGCTATAGAGAATATCTAAATTAAAGCATACCAAGTGGTATGGACAATGCCAAGTGGTCTAATTTATAAATAGCTGGAGTCCCCAAAAAGGGAAAAGCAGAAAAAAATAACTTGAAAAAAAATAACTGCCAAATACTTTTCAAAATTCCTGAAAATTATTAATCCTAAGATCTAAATATCTCAATAAACCCAGAACAAGAAAAATACAAATGAAGCCACACCAAGCGACACAATAATCAGGTTGCTGAAAGTCAGTAATAAAGAGAAAATCTTAAAAGCATATAGAGAAAACAGACACACTAAATAAATGGAACAAAGATAAGCGGCACTGCTGATTTCTCATGAGAAATAGAAACCACAAAACAGTGAGGCAGCACCATTTACTGGTGAAAGAGAAAAAAGTTAGCCTAAAATTCTATAACAGATGATAATATCTTCAAAAATTAAAGGAAAAAAGGGTTTTTATCCAAATAAGAGCTGAAAGAATTTGTCACCAGCAGAACAACCCCACAAGAATTTTTTTTTCTAAAAAAGTTTTTCAAGCTGATAGAAAATAATACCAGATGGAAATTTAATCTTCAGTGTCAAAACTAAAAAATAGGTACATAAATACAAAAGATAGTTTTTCACTTAAAACATTTCTTTTATATAATTTCAATTACAAAATAATGGACTTTAAAGTAAACAATAGCAATTTATTTTGAGTTTGTTACATATGCAAAAGTTAAACACATGACAACATCAGCACAAAACTCAGAGTGAAAGAAATGAAATTACATATTGTTTTAAGGTTCTCATTATACATTAAATAGTATATTATTATTTGAAAGTTAATTGTGATAATTTAAAGATGCACATCATAAACCTAAAAATACCACTAACAAATGAAACAAATAGGTATAGACAAGAAACCAATAGAGGAGATATGAAATAGGTATAAAATTTTTAATCCAAAAAGGAGCAGGAAAAGAGAAAAAAATGGGAGGGGGGATGGGACAATAAGAAAAATAAAGAACAAGAAAATAGACTTAATAATAATTCTATCAATAATGTCATTAAATGTAAATGGTCTAAACAATCCAACAAAATGTCAGAGATAAAAAAAACTAAAACCATCTATATCTATTGATAAGAAATTTCCTTAAAATCTAAAGATTCAGACAAGTTGAAAGTAAAAGAACGAATAAAGTTATACCATGCAAATGGTAATAAGAAAACTGCAGTGAATCTATTAATATCACTTGAAGTAGACTTCAAGGTTATCCTTGAAGAGCCTTCTATATTGATGAAATGATCTGTTCATTAAGAAGGCAAAACAGTCCTAAATATTTATGCATTTAATAGACAGAACTCCAAAATACATGAAGCAAAATTGACAGAACCAAAAGGAAAAATAAATTTACAACTAGAGTTGGAGACTTCTATATTCCACTGATTCTATAAAAAGATTTTAAAAATTAGTAAATCTCTTGCTAGATTTATCAAGGGAAACAGAGAGCAGAATTAAATTACCAGTGTTAGGATTTTAACGATGGGAATCCCCACAGATCCTTCTGATGTTAAATGGTTAATAAGTTGATATTATGAACAACTTTATAGCACTCAATTTGGCAACTTAGAGTAAGTGGGCAAATTCCGTGAAAGACACAAATTATCTAAAGTGGCTCAAGAAGAAACAGAAAAATCAGAATAATCCTAAATCTATTAAAGAACCTGAATTTGTAATTAAAAACCTTTTAATAAAGAAAACTCCAGACCTAGATGATTTTGCTCCTAAATTTTATAAAATATTTTAGGAATAAATGCTATTAATCTCACAAACACTCAGAAAATAGAAGACAGAACACACGCCAACTCATGTTTTGAGGACATCAACACCATGATACCAAGAGTGGACAAAGATATAACAAGAAAATTTTAAAAACCCTGTAGATAAATACCTCACTAACAAAAATATTTTAAAAATGTAAATATTTTTGAATGGAATCCATCATTTGTGTGTGTGTGTGTGTGTGTGTGTGTGTGTGTGTGTGTGTGTGTGTGTGTGTAATATACACCATAATCAAATAGGGTCTAATCTCAGAAATACAAAATTGGTTTACCATTTGAAAATTAATGAATGTAATTAATCATATAAAAGAATAAAGAAAAATATATTAACAGCCAAACAGATGTAGAAAAGCATTTGACTAAAATCAATAATTATTCATGATAAAAACTCTCAACAAAATAGGAATAGAAGGAGCTTTCCAAATCTGAAAAGGGCACCCAAGAACAATCTAAATCTTTCACCATTCGTATTTAATGGTGAAAGACTGAATACTTTCCCCTTAAAATCAAGGATAAAGCAATGATGTCTGATGTCACCATTTCTGTTCAATTTGTCCTGGGGTCCTAAATAGTGCAGTAAGCCAAGTAAAAGTAATAAAATCCATACAGATTGGGGGAAAAAAATTATGAACTGTCTTTATTTGTAGATAGTATAACCATGAACATAAAACATTCTAAGAACTCTACAAAAAATCAACCAGAAATAATAAACAAATTCATTAAACTCACAGAGAACAAGGTTAGCATATAATAATCAATTGAATTTCTATATACTACCAACAATTAGTAAATGATATTTAAAAGTATGATTTACAATAGCAGCAAAGCCCATGAAATATGTAGGAATAAATTTAATATAATATGTGCAGGAACTGTACACAGGAAACTATAAATTACTGAAGAGAGATATTTTAAAGATGTAAATAAATGGAAAGATATACGTGATTATAGATTAGAAAACTCTAATTGCTAACATGTCAGTTCTTTCTAAAATTGTCTATAAATTCAATGCAATCCCATTCAAAATTCCATCAGCCTTTTGTAGAAATTGAAAGGCTAATTTTAAAATTTATAGAGAAATACAAAGGACCTAGACTAGCCAAAACAATCCTGAAAATGAAGAACAAACATGGAAATCTATTTGCTATCAAGACTATATCTTTGGTAATTAAGACAGTGTGGTATTAACATAAGGATATACATACAGATCTGTGGAATCGGTTAGAAAGTCTGAAAAGAGAGCCACACATATGTGGCCAATTTATTTTTGACAAAGTTACCAAGATATTTCAGTGGGGGAAAGAATAGGCTTTTCAACAAAACATGCTGGAACAACTTGATATTCATATGGAAAATATGGTGAAGTTTGATCCTTACCTCACACCATACACAGAAATAACTTGCAATAGATCATAGACTTAAATGTGAATGAAAATGACAAACATATACAACAGCTGCACCACCACTAGGATGGCTAAAATTATGGTAACTGACAACACCGAGTGTTGATGAGGATGTGGAACAACGGGAACTCTCAAACTTTAATGTTGGGATCTTAAAATGCAGACACTTTGGAGAACTTTTTGACAATTTCTTACAAAGTTAAATATATGCTTAGCATGTGATCCAGCAATTTCTCTTTGAAGTATTTACCTAAGAGAAATGAAAATCTATGTCCACACACAGACTTGTATACAAATTTTCATAGTAATTTTATCTACAATAACTTAAAAACTGGAAATAGTACAAATGTCTATCCACAGATGAACAAATTTTTTTTTAAAAGTGGCATATTCAAGCAATGAATATCCATATACTCAGCATTAAAAAAGAAGAAAGTTAAGATATATGGGTGAATCTCAAAAACATATGCTAAGTGAAAAAGCTACATATAAATGAATACATACTGAATGATTCCACTAAATTAAATTTCAGTACAGGCAAAATGATAGTGACAGAAAGCAGATGAATGGTTTTCTGGGGTTGTGGATGGAGGTGTGGGGGGTGGAATTGATCACAAAGAGGCAGAATAATTCACACAAGATGGAATTGTTCTATATCTCCATTGTTGTGGAGGTTATCTGGGTATGTATGTTTTTGAAAACTTATCAAAATCTACACTTAAAATGGGTGCATTTTGCTTGTGTAAATTATACTCCAATAAAGTTTATTTCAGCAGGGGTAGGGAGTACTTTGTAGAGAAAGCAACTCTTTTGGGGTCATCCTATATGTTTTCTCTTGACACACTGTGTTTATCTGCTTGAAGAAAATGACCAAGAAAAAGATGTTCCTTTAGGATACAATCATATTTGAGAGAATACATAGAACTTGAGGGCAATTCACACAGGATAAGTGAATTTGGCACTAAAAGTGCCAGTTTGGCACTAAAAGTGACTCAGCTACAATGTCAGAAAATGTCAGCTGAATGCAGAGATTGCAAACATTTTCCCCATGGGCTACATATAGTCTCATAAGTGTCCCTCTTCTATTCTTCATAACCCTAAATTTAAAAAAAAAAAAAAAAAAAAAAAAGAACTTGCTGCAACATTCAAATATCTGGAGTTTTTACAGGAAAATCCAGGTTTTGGATTTAGCTTGAAAAGTTGAGCTCTTGTTCTTCCATGGCACATTTAGTGAAGCTGTGTGCTCCACTATAATGCTGCCATGGTCCCCACAAGGCAGCGTCCCCCACCTATAGCCAGAAGACCCTAGAGCATATGAGTTTGTGCTCCTTGTAAAGTTTTTCTGGTGCCTACCCAAATATTATGCTTGAAACAGCACTCAGGAAATGCTCATGAAAAATGGAGCCAGGTTCTTGGCTGCCAACACCAGTAGAAAGGCCCCCCAGTTTGCTTGGGAATTGGGGACTTTTTGTTATACACTCCTCAAATTTTCTTCTGAAATGGTGGCAAAACTAGTGGTTTTGGTCCTCATTTTCCCTTGTCTTGCTGCCTTTTATTTCTTGTTTTCTTTAGTTTTTTTTCTAATTTGTTTAATCCTTCCTCCTTTTTCTACCTCCTTACCTTCACTTTCTTTCTTTTCCTACTTCCTTGCACAAATGGTGTTATAGATTTTAGAAACAAAACTAAGAATATATAAAATTAGATTTAAAGAATTTATACAAGGAAAACTAAACATCCAATAAACCATGTTTGAAAGGAGAGGGCAGATAAATAGGCATAAGCTCTTACCAAATTTATGTCTGTGTTTCCAGGAAAGTGGATTTTCATGGTGGCTGATTTATTATTATTATTATTATTATTATTATTATTATTATTATTATTATTATTATTATTATTATTATTATTACCATGAGTTTCACTGTCATAGGGTCTTTTGAACCCCCTGAAATCATATGTAGAATTGTTTAGGCTGTGTCCATTTTGCTTCAGAGAATAGTCTTTGTTTTCCTCGGATTCTCAAACTATTTATGGTCCAAAAAGAAATAGGAAACACTGTGTCAGCTTTAGCTGTTTTATCTCTCTATGGAAAAAAACTATTGGGACTAATTTTATGGGTCCCTAATAACTCTAAAAGTGAAATTTACAGTCAACACTAGGAAACTACCAAGAAAGTATTGTCCAAATGTGAGGAGTAGACTATACTACATACCATTAGTGAAATTAAAATTAATGAGGCATTAGTACATACTGTTGTTTTATCAATGATATTTTAATTAACTTATACTGAGAGCATAATCATGAATGTGTTGAAAGATTTAGCCACAAGGATGTTCATTATTGAATTATTTATAATAATAAAAAACTGCATCCACCTAAATGATCAACACTAATGAGTTAGCTAAAAAAAATTAAGGTACATCAATGCAATAGTATATATACTATGGTATTTCTAAAAATGATGGAGATATACAAAAAAGAGATCATCCCATATCAGGAGTCAGCAAACTATGGCTGTGGGATAAATACTGCCTGCCTATCATTTATTTTTGTAAATAGTTTTGTTGGAACATAGGCATGACCATTCATTTATTATTGTCTATGGCTGTTTTCATCCTACAGCTGCAGAGTCGAGTAGCTGTGACAGAGACCTTACGGCCAGCAAAGCTGAAAATACTTACTGGCTCATCCTTTACAGAAAAAGCTTGCCAATCCCTGTTCTATATTATTAAGTGATGACATAATAAAATCTCATCCCTGTAAAACACACAGACACATACACACCCATACACAGAATTCAAAGTAGACATACCAAAATGATAAAAGTAGTTATCTTAGGTGATAGAATAACAAGTAATTTTCATTTTTATCCCATTGCTTTGTAGTATTTTCCAGGATTCATACAATAATTATTACTTTTGTTATCACTTACAAAACATTTTTTAATTATATAATACCATCAAAAACTCCCATTTCATTTAGCTTTCAGCAGTTTCTCCCAGTCTTCCAATCTTTTCTCATGGTTACGGGGATTGCAGAAGAGTCTCTAGTTATTTGGCGGAGTGTCTGTGAAGCTACCAATTGCCCTGTAACCAGCTTCTATTCAATGTCATACCTGGGAGGATAGATGGAACAGAAAGGGAAGAACAGGGCAATGGTGCTTGGAGGAAATTAAGATCTGCAGATGTGACATTTCCTAGAAATCAGCCTGTCTTGGTTTCTCCCACAATTATTCACCATTTTGTTTACAAATGGGAAATAGCATTCTACTGTTCAGCGCCTTCCAAGAGACTGAAGCTAATTTGAAATAATCCTCCAGCAAAAGCACCAATAAAAGCATCTGGAACGCCCTGTTGCCATACCCTCTGGCTACTGACACAACATTATTGATACACAAATCAAAGTTGACTGCACTGGTAGCAGTGAGTCCCCTGGCAGCAAGAGCTTTCAATAGAGAAGGTGTTACTTTCTTAAGACAGGACCAACTTCACACAATATCTCATTGTAACAGGCTTAGTTAAGACATTAAAGGGATCCCAAATGTAAATTTAAATCTCCTTTTTTTTCCGCTAAATGGAATGTACCAACAAATAATAATAATCAATCAATAAATAAGAAGAAATTCAAACTATGCTTAAGAACAGACTGATGAGACTTAAAGGAAACTACAAACATCATGTGATTTGAGAGTTGTCACAAAATTTTACCTGTCAGAAACCTGTTAACAGGAAACTTAAGCCTGCCTAAAGTTTCCACCAGTCGAGTCATTTTTTTTTTTTTTTTTTTTGAGACACAGTGTTTCTTGAAAGGCTCTGCTCAAATATAGAATTACAGAACTTCTGTGTTTAAAGGACCCTTAAAGGTCACAAATCCATTCCTGAACTGATATGCAAATCCACTCTCTATTTTTCCCTCCAAGTGTCCCCCAGCCTTGTTATAAACTCTTCCCACAGTGGGGCACTCATTACCTCAAAAGCAGCAACCTATTTTATGCTGAGAGGGCTCTAATTACGTAAAAGTCTTTCTCATGGTAAACTGAAATCTGCTCCCTGTAATTTTTATTCTTTGATCATTATTTTGTTTTATTCATTCAAACAAGAATTTATTATGCACCACTTCAGGCATTGTCAACATAGCGGTGTTCCAGACAATCAAAGTTCCTGCTCTCATGGAGCTTATGTTCAGTGAGAGAAATAGCCAGCACTTGAACAAACTGATAATATGTAAGACTGTTTCAGACAGGGTCAAGGTGGGGCAAAGTGATGAAGACCAGAGAGACAAAATGGGGTGGGGCTGCTTCAGATGTAGGGTGTTATGGGTTGAATTGTCACCCCCTCCAAATATGTTAAAGTTGTAACCCCCAGGACCTGTGAATGTGACCTTACTTGGAAACAGGGTCTTTTTGGATATAATCAAGAGAAAATGATGTCATCAGGGTGAGTCCCAATCAACTATGATGGGTGTCCTTCTAAGAAGAGGAGGAGACATTCACAGAGGAAAGATAAAGTGAAGAGACAGCGCACGGGGAGCACACCACGTGGTGATGGAGGTGGAGATTGGAGTCATGTACCTACAAGCCAAGAAATGCCAAGGATTGCTGGCAACATCAGAAGCGAAAAGAAAGGCCTGGGATAGACTCTCCTTGAGGCTTCAGAGAGAGCATAGTTCTGCCAACACCTGGATTTTGGGCTTCTAGCCTCCAGATCTATGAAACAATAAATTTCTGTTGCTTTAAGCCACCCCGTTTGTGGTACTTTGTCACAGCAGTCTTAGGAAACTAATGTAGAGTGTCAGGGAAGATCTGACCAAGAGATACATTTTTGAACAGATGAGCCAGCTTTAATCAGAAAGAAGACTCTTCTAAGCACAGGAACCATGAAGAACAAAAGCCCTGAGGTTGGGATGAGCTTGGAATGTCCCAGGAACAGAAAGGAGGCCAGAGGGACAGGAGCTCTGAACAAAGAAGGAAATGGTAGGAAATGAATGAGCCTGGCAAAGTAAGCTGCATTATGATTACGATTATGATTACATTATTGCAGCCCAGGTTCCCAATCTGCCCTATGCAACAGAACGCAGTTGCATAGGCCCCCATCCCAGAGATTGGCACAAGGTGGGTCCAGGCACAGATATATTTTTTAAATCTCCCAAGGTAATTCTAATAATCAGCCAATTTTGAGAATCACATGTAGAACTTTATATGCATGATAAGTAGTTTTGTATTTTATTCTTTGAGCAATTGGAAGTCATTGAATGTTTCAGCTCATTTGGAAGCTCTAACTCTTTTGCAGCATGACACCAGCCACTGTATGTGGCTCTCATCCCAAATGCCCCTCCTGCCTCTCCTGCTCCTCCGCACCCCGGTCTTTTCCTCAAGCTGAACATTGCCAGTTTCTTGTATGCAATTTGGTTTAATAAATATTTATTGCAGACCTAGCTGGAAGCTATGGAAGTAGAACACCTTAATATGCTTTATCGCGATAGCACACATTTGTCTGTTAGATTACCCAGTTCAGTAGTCCCCAACATATTCTTCTGTCCCATGAAGCTTACATCCTCCATGTGGGAGGCATAGAAACAGATTTAAAATTGCCCCTTTCTGCAGCAGAGGTTTTGTTCTACTTTCCTACCAATTCAGAAGGACTGCTACCTAGAAGAGATCCAAATATTCCAGAACTTTTGAGTTTGGGAAAAGATTCCAGGATTCGTTAATTCATTGAGCTTATGTTATGTTCTGGACCTGTTATGATAAGGTCTCTTTGTTCTGTCAGCAAGGGCAATGAGGCTCAGGCAATGTCACCTGTTGCTGGAGGTGGGGACTGCTGAGATGGATGGATGTGGAAGAGTTATTGAGGACAGACTTCCTCAACTTCCTTGGGCTGAGAAGAGAACAGACCAAGGAATATCGCTCATTGCACTGAAAGGTTTTAAACTTCTTACACTGAAATTTCTGCCCAGAGGATCCTTGCAAGATATTGTTGGAAACCCCTTTTCAAAGCAGATACATAAGACAACATTCTGACTGTGCTTGTTCCTGCTTTCTCCTTTCCAGATATTGGCAAGACCGAATGAGCACAGGCACTTTGTGACTTACCAGGCAACACATACCAAAAGATCAGAGCAACAAATTACATAGTTGTGACTACCTTCCCTCTGTCTCTGTACCCATAATATACAGACCTCTATATTCTAAAAGTCCTTGTTCATGGTCCATTTTTATAGAAGAACTCATTCTGGAAGGAGGAGTGATACTCATATTTATTAAAAGATCCCACACTATCTTACCAGGGTATATACACTGCAATGGCTCAGCCACCATTTATAAGCTGGGTCTGTTCTAATTGATTGGTTCTTGATGTTAGGTGTTTTGAATATTACTTTTTTATCTCAGGGCTCATATGGAACCATAACACAGGAATGGAAGAGCAGCTTGAAGGCTCACATCTATGAAGAAGAAGTGTTGGATTGTCTCTGCCAAGCTTTCAATGACAGCTGTCCTGGGAACCACCCTACTCTGATCCATGAGGGTGAACTCTTGGAAACTCCTCTATGGAGTTAGTTTGGCACCATTCCCACCCCAACCACAATGATTGGTCAAGGAGTGGAAGCTGGTCAAAGTCTCCCTTCCAGAAATTAAGCTAAGGCCAAGGAGAAATTCAGTCTCTCTGTTTCTGCTTCTCTCTGTCTCCATCTCTTAGTCTCACTCTGTTTCACTTTCTCTCTCACTCTCTCATCCTTTCTTTTATGATGCAAAATCCTGGGGGTTGTCAACATCCCCACTGTGTGGTCTGAAAATTGGGAAACTGACCAAAGTAATCTGCATTAAAGGAAAAAAAAAATATCCTATTAAGTTATATATAATTTACCTTAAGTTGTACAGAACCAGATGAAATTGCCAATAGTTGACCAGTTGAAAACCAATGATTAAGTTGACATGAAGTATATTTCTAGCTGTGCTATTTAGAATTCATAACAGTATTGTCCTTTTTAATTATCTCTGATCATTAATTTGTCTTTGTTTATTTTTCTCATAGAAGTAAGTGATATGGTTTCTTTACAAAAATTGTGAGGCCTTTTTTATATATGAATTTCAACAGGGACATGGTATAACTAAGGCAGGTAGAAACATCAATTTAGACTTGAGAAAGGGCTTTATTAGCCAAAGGCCTATTCTGTGGTAGTTTAGAATTTTTGTTCCAGGTATCTCCAAGGTGGGCCTAGAGGGAGCCCCAACCCATTTTAAATGAAGATCAACTAGAAGCCATGGTAAAGCTCACCCTCAAACAGCAACAGAAGGCCTTGCTGCAGACTTAAGAGTCTCTGCTAAATGTCTCTCAGCACCTGGGTACAAGAGGAAAGGTAAAAAATTTGGACAGTGGATACCATATCAATGGATAGGAGATCGAACAACAAGATAGCTGGAGAGATGCTTACTGCCTAAGATTTAAAAGAGCAGAGACATTTTTAGAGGAGATTACATAACCTGTGACAATAAACGGATACTGGCTGACAACTGAAAGCGATCTGGACAGTGGCTGAAGTTGGAGAAGCTCCCAAGCATGTTAGGAAGCTGTCCTTGTGATCAAAGAATGTTCTGGTACCTACATGTTGGTCTGCAGAAGGCATAATGCAAAACTCCTTTTTAAAGCCAGGTGAAAAAATAAAAGCAGAATCATCTTGTCATAAAATTGTCCTAAGCTTGATTTGTGAATGGTTCTGTGACTACATGTTGCTTTGGCAGACTCTTGGTCACCTCACTGTCATAGAAATATTCTGCTAGAGGATGGGTCAGCAAACTAGAGCCCATGGGCCAGTTCCAGCCCACCACCTGTTCTTGTACAGTCTATAAGCCAATAACTTTTTAAAAATATTTTAATAGTTGAAAAAAATTGACAGAATAATATTTCTGGACATGTGAACATTATATGAAATTCCAGTTTCAGCCCATAAACAAGGGTTAGAGTATAGACCAATACTAATTTGCTTAGGTATTGTCTATGGCAGCATTCATGCAAAGACAGAGTTGAGACAGAGATCATATGGCTTGCAAAGCCTAAAAATTTACTATCTGGCTGTTTACAGAAAACGCATGCCAATCCCTGTTCTAGAGCATCATTACCTTTGCCTCCAGAAGGCTTTTCAGGCAAAGTATTGTTGGGGTACCCAAAAGGAAAAAGCTACATCTTCATTATTGATGAGGCTATACCTGTTTTGTGCCTGCCTGTTAATAAATATCAAAATATGACCTGAGATTTGCTTTCATTGGAACCTGGTTGTGAATTGCTGGAGCAGATAAAGAGCTGACACTTTTCTCTAACTGTTGGGAGTTAAGAATATTGGCCCCAAAGCCCCTAATCATTGCTGAAAGCCCAACTTGCTTAAGTCACTTTGTTGCAGATTCGCTGAGAGGGAAGAAATGAGAGTTGGAACACAATCTCATTGGCATTTTAGTCCCTGGTTTCTGACCTTTCCTAAGACCCAGTTGCTTTACTGCCATTTGCATTTGATGATACACCAAGTATCTTTAAAATAAATCCCTTTTGTTTTGCTTAAGCCACGTCCAACAGATTTTTATTACTTGCAACCAAATAGAGTCCTTATTGATATACTCCAGGTGATCAGCGAAAGGGGATAAAGACACAAGAGTTGCAGTCATTTGTTTTATGAAGCCATAAGATGTTCCTGAATTATTTAGTTAACTGTCCACCTGCACTTATAGCCAGGTGCCTCTCACACTTAACCCAGAAATCTTAGTTATTAAAGTGATGCTTTACAATCTTTGCTTTGGGCAAAAATACTGATACTTTTTAGGTAAGACAGAGAAGTATATAGTGTGTTGATGGGTAATAAGCAACACACACCATAGCTCCTTTTAAGGGAAGACAAGACATCAGAAACCTAAGGTGACCCAAATGCCTCATCTATTATTCACAGACAGTTCCAAAGATCTAGCAGGTGATCAAACAGACCTTCCAAAGATGTAACTAGGGTCACAGCAAATACCACATAAGGAACCAGTGCTTCCCTCTGCCTGCTGTGCTCATTCTCTTTGTAGCATTTGCCTCCTTACTGAGGAAAGCTATCCCCTGAAGTCACCCTTGCTGGCACTTCTCACCAGTCTCACTATTAGGTGACAATACAAGTAACTGTTTGAAAGATGTGCAGGGAAGACATCAGGAGAATGCTCTTTGCAATAACATGCTGGATTAATAAACGCCTTCGTGCAAGCCTGTCCCAGTTAGTGGATAAATGGGTCCCTGTTTTAATCATTAAACAAGAATTGGCAAGAGCCAAACAGATAGGCAGTTTACAAGACAAAAAATATTTCCATTGCTGAATAGAATTGGGTACAACTTTCTCCTAACTCAATCATCTTTATCACTCCACTTATGAACAAAAGAGGACTGAAAACAGTCTGTTAACCAATGGACACATCAACTTTTAGGGTCACTGTCATGAAAAGAACTTTTGTGAATTTTCCACAGATACACCATTTTGCTATTTTGTACCAACTTTCAACATCATTTATCTTTTGATGAACTCCATGTTCTCCCTTTGGTAGTAGCCCCTCTGAGCCCAAGGAATTCTTTTCCCAGCCTTCTCTAGTGGTGGGAGCACATCAGTTTCAAAAGGCTGTGCTACATAGAGCACTCACTTTTCCTGCACTAACACTAATAAATCCGGGAGAGAGTGCTGTGCGAAATGGATGGACCCAGTATAATGGGGCTTTTATGCCGACATGCTCCATTAGGGACCACCACACACATCTTCCTCAATAAACAAGCTTACTGCTCAAGTAATAAAGTCATTTATGGAGAGAAGTCAGCTCAAAGACCAGGACTTATGAGAGGTTCTCAGAGAGGAATCATACCAAGTTAGGTTGAAAGAAAATCCCATAGATTCAGATCTAAAGACCATCTTTCACCTGAAAATCTGGTTCCTCTGACTGGGATCCCTGATGCCTTTTCTTCATGGGTCCAGACAGAAAGTCTCATCTGTACTGTCCCAAATAAAGAAAGGGAATTTGGTGACTTTAAAACCAATTAAGCCCTTTTTGAATATTAGAGTTTTTTCTTTTTTCAAAAAACAATTTCTGATCAAACAAGGACTTTTCCACTTTTAATTAGCCCCTCATGTTCTGAGAAGAAAATCAAGGATGAATATTATATATAAAAAAAATATCTTATTTAAAGTCACTCTTGCAAGGATTTAAATGTTTTAGCTCTACTGATTATTAAAGGAAGATGTCTCAAAGAAACAGGTGTTTTTTTTCCTCCAATCCCCCATATGAAGTGTCTTCAAAAGGCTCATGGAAAGATTCATATCTTTTAATTCTATTTTTCCACAAACTTTTTGAAGTACCCTTATATATTCTGTGGGGGAAGTAACCCCGTATCTCATGAAGGACCACGTGAATCCAGGAGATATGGGAAAGGTGTTGACATGGGGTGAATGAAGGACGAAAGAGAAAGCTCTCTTCAGGAGACAGTGGCTTGAGAAAGAGATTGGAAGTCCCTAATATGCTTTGCTGATCCTCACAATGTATCAGCTGCCCTTAATAGAACTCGATGGTACTTATCATTGGGGTGTGTGTGTGTGCATGTTGTGTGTGTACACATATACAAGGGTACTTGGCAAGGTTTGTGGAAAAACGGAATTAAAAGATAATATGAATCTTTTCACAAACATTTTGAAGACCACTTGTATCTATAAGATGAAGGATACATACATACAGGTGTATAGATATATTAATAAATGTGTGTATTTGTCTCTCTGTATATGTATTTAGATATCTAAATGAGGGTGTAAAAGCCCCTATGCTATTTTTTCCTCCTCTGGCAATTTTAAACCCTTTTCTCTTTTATTAAGATACCACATAATATAGCAAAGTGAACCCCAAGATATAAAACACTCCCAAGAGCTTAGATTTAAACCCAAGTCAGTCATCTCAAAGCAGTTCTTTCTTGTGCACCCCACGGAAAGGGTGGTAGCACTGACCAGTCTCTAGCCAGGGGGGGGTGTCCGTGTCCTCACACCTTAATAGGTTGGTGCTGTTATAAATAGCCCTGGGGAGATGGAATGTTTCCAGTGAGCAGATACCAGCCCAACAGCCAATCCCTGCCCCTCATGGAAGGAGGCACCTCCCACAAGGAAGTAGGAAGACACTAGCCATGCCCTTTCCCAGACTCCCATGCAGCTAGTCACGTGACTGCATCCCAGCCCATGGGAACTGAGGGGATGTCTGCTGGGGCCATCTGGGAAAGACCTTCCCTTCTGATGCAAGAGAGGTGCTGAGGCAGCAGTCCTCTACCTATTCAGCCAGGATATTCAGACGTGATGCTTGGAGCTGGGGCAGCTGTCCGTGACAGAAGATGATGCCAGTAGGATGGAGGCTGAGTCCTTGATGACATGGGTGGATCTCCTAACCAGGGCACAGCAAGCTTGTACTGTGAAGGGCCAGATAGAAAATACTTCAGGCTTTGCAGGCCACACGTGGTCTCTATCGCTGCTGCTGCTTCAGCAACCCTTCTCAATTGGGGGGCTGTAGAAAAAACAGAGTGCAGGGTAGATTCGACCCATAGGCTGTAGTTTACTAACCCCTTCTCTAAACCAACCCAGCAACCACCTATCTCCAGCATTCTTGTTAAGGAAGATGGCTTAAAAAATAATAATAATAAAGCAAAAGCAATAACAAACTACTTTTAAGCTACTCTAAGTCAGATATTCTGTTCCCTACAACTAAAATATCCCCCAGTGATATTGCAATACATCTGCTTACTCAGACCTACTCCACATCTTAAAGAAAAGGAAATAATATCGAAGAAAGTATTTGAGAGGCCAAGAGGAAATATGCCACAAGCATACCAGGACTTCTTTCTCAAAATGTAGTAGCTGCTACTGCCTCGGAGGAACAGGACAGGCTAGAGAGACAGATAGCTGTGGACAGCAAGGGCCAAAAGCTACTGGTGTACAGTTCTTTGCAATGCTAACAGGAAATTAAAAAAAAAAAAAATTCTAAAAACTCTTAAAAGCAGTGCCTAACTCAGGATTTTCCCACCTGAGCAATTCAAATGGCTTACAGCTTGCATCTCTTTCCTTTAACACCATCTGTAATGATTAGTTTACCTGTCAACTTGGTTAGGCTACAGTACCCAGTTGTTCAATCAAACACTAATCTAGGTGTTGTTGTGGAGGTATTCTGTAATTTGTTTAACATCTACAATCAGACGACTTTAAGTAAAGGAGATTTTCCCTGATAATGTAGGTGGCCCTTCTTCAATCAGTGGAAGTTCCTAAGAACAAAACTGAGGTTTCCCTAAGGAAAAAAGAATTCTGCCCCAAGACAGTAGCATGAGCTCCTGCCTGAGAGTTTCTAGTCTGCTCATGGATTTTGGACTCATTGTCCACAATTGTGTGAGACAATTCATTGAAAGAAATCTACACAATCAAGCCTCATTATTCATGGATTCCATATTTGCTAATTCTTACTCACTAGAATTTGTTTGTAACCCCCAAATCAATATTCAGTGTTGTCATGGTTATTTGCAAATGTGCCACTCTTGTGCATGGAGTGCTACAAGGTTTGAGTCATCCAGTGTACATGTTCCTGGCTGGGGTTGAACAGGCACTCTCTGCCTTCTTGTTTCAGCTGTCATACTGTAAACATATGTCTTTTTTGTAGTTGATTTAGTGCCAGGTTTTTCACATGTTTGTGCTTTTTGTAGGCTATTTTGCTGTTTCAAATGGCCCCCAGCATAGTGCTGAAGTGCTGTCTAGTGGTATAAGCACAGGAAGGCTGTGATGTGCCTTACAGGGAAACTAGGTGTGGTTAGACAAGCTTGTTCAGGCACGAGTAATACTGTTATTGGTTGTGAGTTCAGTGTTAATGAATCAGCGATATACACTAAAGAAGGTGTCTTTAAACAGAAACACACATATAGATACCAAGTCATGTATTGATCAGTTGGTGAAAATGTTGTGGCCAGAGGCTCATAGGAACCTAACTGTATATTTCCCCTAGGAACAATGGCACTAATTCAGTGTTTGTGGCAACTTTATAGAACATAACTGCCACAAGCAATGAGAATTTGAGAATAGAGTGTGTGTGTATGTGTGTGTATTCAAATTCTGTTTCTCTGAAGAAGCCTGACTGCTACACCAGCGCACCTAGTGTGGGCTCTCTAAGGGCAGGCAGATCAGGAATGACTCTTAGTCCTGCCAGGAAAAGGTTTGTACTTGTAACCACAGATTCTCCAGACCTACTGTGCTCTGAGCCCTGCAAGCCTGTGGAGCCTCAACTTTTCTCTCTCTGACATGGGGTCTGGCCTTTAGCCAGACTTGACCACATGCCATCCCTGACACATAACCTTTTTTCCTCTTCTGTGCCATGTGCACCTGCTCCCTGCCTCTGCACTGTTGGACCTCTTCCCACCACTGTAGCTTCATTTTACAACCATCTACCCCTCATCTATCCTGTATCAGCATCTCTTTACCTCCATCCCTGTACCGGCATCCCTGCCTTCCTGCACCCTGCCCTTCTCGAGGCATGTTTGCACAAATTTGCTCCTTCTCCTGGAATGTTCTTTCATGCTCTTTGCTAGTTAAAACTTACACCTCCTGCATAACCTGGCTCACACCTTCCCCTGTCTCCCTCACTGTGCTCTCATTGCATGGCTTACCTCCCTCTGTAGCACTCATCACAACTGCAATTTTTATCAGTTTCAGTTATTATTTAATCCGTGCAGGGGTTCTTAATAATTCTGTTACATGGATCTCTATGGCAGTCTAGGAAAGCCAAAATAATGTTATCAAATGCATGATATAAAATACATAGGAAGGATTACAAAGAAACTTGGATTTCAATTTAATTGGTTATCAAAATATTTGTTAAAAAATTTAGCATAGTAATAAATGTTCTTCTTTATTACGACATTAAATAACAAGATCTAGTGGAAAGTCTAATAACCACTGTAATTTTGAAATGGTGATGAGTCAAGTGCTATTTTAAGGTATCTTCAACAATTGTAATGGGATATGAAAATCCAGAATTTATATCAGTGAACAAAGTCACAGATATTGCTACTTCTACTGGATTTGTTGCCTAAATTTATAATGGAAGGAAATGCTAAATATTAGTTCAGAGTTTTTGAAAATGAAAATATCATCTGTTTTTTATCCAAGGTCATAGATTCCCTGCCCCCCCCCCCCGCTGCCAAATCCCACCTATATTCTCTAGATTAGGGAGTCCAGATTTATGTTCAAATTCCCCAATGTATCATAAGCTCTGAAAGAACAAAGCCATGTCTAACTTTGCTTACCATTGTATCCCTAGTACTCGGGAGATAGTAAATACTCAACAAATAGCTGATGAAGGACAGAATGGAAGGAAGAAAGGGACTCCACTGACAGCTTGGCTGAGTGACTTTCTACCCACATGCTTTAAAACTTTAAAACTCAGGTCAATTTTTATCTCCTTCAGATAGCCTTCCATGCTCGCCCTCTGTAAACCTATTGGGTTGGTTTTCCCTCCTGTGAACACTCAATCATGAAATGCTTCCTTCTGACCTAGTTCTTCCTGAAATTGTCAATTTAATTATGTCTTCTCACTCATACATTTTTGATTAGAAGACTTTCTAAGGGCAAGGGTTATGTCTTATTTATCTTTCTGTATCTCTCTGTATTTATGTCTCTGTATCAATGTTTATTAACACAGGGAGCAGGACACAGTTTTGTACTTGATGGAATTTTTAAATTGAACCTGATTTCATTTTATCCTTCTTTTTCACAGAGGAGCCATCTCTGCTGTTACTCTCATGTCACTTGGGACCCCAGGCTTCTCTCCAACCTGTACCCTTTGCCTTCCACTCTCTCTCAGTCCCTTTTCGGTGTGCATGCGATCACACATTTATGGAATGGCCTAAAACAAACCCCATGAGCGTGAACAATGACATGCATTTCAAAAATCCTAAAATTTACCCTTTTTTCATCAGTCACAGAGAAGCTAGGCACATACATGGTCTCCGGAATGTGAACAATTTTTAAAAGACTCTAAAGGCAGCATATTGTCTTGCATGCATCCCATTCAGAAACAGAGAACACAGATTCGGTGGCCCTCAAGGCTCTCAACTTGAGTGCCTGGGATCAGAAACGTCATGGGAGTCTCTAACCTCCCGCTTCTCTTTGTCACCACTGAGTTGCCAGAGGAATGGGCAATGGCTGATTGTGACTTATGTTTGTTTTCTTTGTCCCTGGATTTGTTTCACAAGTACCCTTGTTGGAAGGAGGAGCGGGAGGAAGAGGAATTGGAGACACATGGAGTTAAAGCAGTTGCTTTGGATAAAAGGTTGCTTATGGACCAAGTGTTTTCCAATATAAAACCTTTCTTAGCCCAATTGTTATCACATGTGAATATTAATTGTCATTTGTATCTAAAATTTTCTCTTTAAAACAACCTCTTTATTGATTTCATGGAAGTCACACAATTAAAAAATATTTTCTAATATTTATTAAAATAAAAGTTTTTATGCACTATCCCAAATCTTTTTGTGTATATTAGTGCTAGCAAGTTTATGGAATATGGGTCACGCTACCTATGTTCCCTATTATTTTATCTCACAGTCTTCCAATAGCATAACAGGTATTTTTGAATCAATGTAAAATATTCTGCATGTTCCCTACAAGATATTCATTTGTCCATATTAACATTTACAAATGGGTCATATTGCATTCATATCCATCTGCCCAACTTGCTTTGGGTGCAACTTTATGTCCTGGAGATTTAGCTCTATTGATAAAAGCAAACCTTGCTCACTCATTCTGATTGTGGTATACATACACTACTAGTTGTTTGTTTTCCTACTCTCTCAGCATTATAGACAGAAAACATTCATTTGCACAGGTCTCCTTAGGTATATTTATGAGAGTTTCTCTAATAAATAGACTCTAGAGTGGAACTTCTTGGTCATGGAATATGTGCATCTTAAACATCATCAGATATAACTTAATTCTCCCTAACATGTTTGTATCATTTGTACTCCCAGTAGCAATATAAAAGAGTAGCCATCGTTCCATGTTCTCAACAATATTTGATACTGTCAGACTATAAAATTTGTTAATTTTAGGACTGTGAAATGGCAGACTATTGTAGTTTTAAGTGACGTGTCTCTAATTGGTTTCTTCTGTGAATTGTAGCTACCCTTAAGTGCTTTTGATGTGTTAAGGACATTGTCATAATCAATCTGCCCAACAGCCTTGTAAGGTGTGGCTGCCATGTTTTACAAATTTGCTCCCAAACACATAGCTAAAATTTAAACTCAGGCCTTCTAAAGCCTACACTTAACTACCCTGTATTATAGCCACTCCCCTTTCTCCATATCAAGTAGGCAGCCATATATTACTAAAGATCGAAACTCAGTGTATGCAACAATTAGCTGCTACTTAGCATTTTCTCTCATTATCCCATCTCATCAGCTGACACATAAACCCAAGAGTGAGACTCTTCTTACTCCCAGTGCCTAGCACAGGCCTATATACATAGTAGGTTCATAGTACGTGGTTTTTGATAACAAAGACAATAATGGTGATAAGAAAACGCTAATGGATCTCACATGGGTTGTAAGGTTGTGTGGCTTAATGCTCTCTCTCTGTGAAATTAAGCACCAGCAACACACAGATTAGAACCTTGTGAACTCAGTTATTCCACATTCTTCTGGAGCGTTCCTTGCATCTCTTTTCTCCCTCTCTTTCTCTCACCTCTTTTCCTCTGTCTAATGAAACTTGTGTTTTTGTTGTTATTTTGTTTTTTGTTCTTTTTTTTTTTTTTTTTTTCACCTTCGGGGATAAATTTGTTTTGGATATGGCTTGTGAGAGGACTGGAGGAGCGATATGAGAGTGCTTCTGATAAAGTTAAAGCAATAACCAGATAGAGTTCCTTGGGGGTGGATGATTTTGTCAACAGCATTGACTCATTTTTATTTTAAACTGGACACATCTGCTGAGGGATCTGGCAAGGGGGATGTCCCTTTATCATCCAAACTATCCACAAGACGGTCTTGCATAGAGAGAGCTGGATTTGGTTTAGGGCTGTGTCCCAGTTGCCTGAATGAGGTCTAGGGAATCAGACTTTTCATAATACATCCCGGATTAGTCATTCAGTGAACAGGTGAGTATTTGCTTTTGCAATTGTGCCTTACTAAATAATCTAGATAGATACAAAAACAGTGAATTCAGCTGCTTTTGAATAGTATGGATATTCGAGCTTTTGTGCAGTACCAATCCCCAGCAATATTTTTTTGTATTAAATACTATGAAACCACTTCACCTGTCAGCACTATTCAAAACATGAAATGCTGTGTGAATAGAGAGGATGTTCTGGGATCTTTCAGATGATTACTGTTGCTAGGAAAACCACTTCCTGATATCTTTGTGCTTGCTGTATGTGTCTCTCTTTGTGTACAGCTTACAGTGACAAGCAAATTCATAGCACGGTATTGGGCAGGAATTGAGAAAGTTTAGAAATGTTTAAAGAACACTGCTTAAAGTTAAAAAGGGGATGTCATCTAAAATAATAGTTAAGAGTTATGCCTGCTTTCATGTGGAGGATTATAGCTATCAAAAGGAGAGCCATGGGGCTGCATTTGTGTTACGGTGGTGCAGACTTCAGGGCCATTCCAGCCATCATTTTCTGGAACCTCAGAACTGGGTTATGCTTTTTTGGTGCCTGAGGAAATGACCGTCTTTTGCTCCTTGTGAATATTATGCCAATTATTGTTTCTATACTGTCAGCTCTGCTTAAAGTTGCAATTCTGCAAGAATGATGGGAGGGGACCATGTGAACTCTCCTGGGGACATGGCTGGGAATGAAATTGAAGCCAGGTAAGATAGGCTCATTCATTAGCTCAGGATAACACATCCTTCCCTACTATGAACAGGGGTGAGACAAGTACCTCTTATCCTGGAAACATCCTGGAAGGGTCAAAAGCAAATGTGACCTAGCACCAGAGCCTAGCACAAAGGCCTCCCCTACAACATGAATGAGATGAATGCTTAAGTAATGGTGGAGACATCACATCAGGCTCAGTGCTGTGCAGGAGCCACATGTGACCTCGATTGTTGAGAGACCAGGGCCGGGTATTTCACATCTCTGGGCCTCACTCTCCTCATCTGTAAGATGGAGTTATATAACATGTTTATCTACTTAAGAAGGCTGATGTGAAGGCTTAATGGTGTAATGCATGCAGCTTACATAAGTATGTGCACCTGGTACATATTAAAGGTTCAATAAACTTTACTTTAAAGACCTAGGGAAGAAGTGCTCTATTTTAACATTTAGATCCCTCTTCCACATGATTCTCACTTGTTTTCATGGTGAGTGGCTCACTGGTTCCTCACAGTACTATGTTCTAGATATTGATTTACCGGTGCATTCTTGAAATAGGTCAAACAAATAATCTTGCTGGCATGAGTTTCTGTTTTTGCTTTTTTAATCAATACTGTAATAATAATAGTAATAATGACAATGATAAAACCAACACTTCTTAATCATTTTATATTAACCATGATACTTACACATTCATTCTCTCATCTGAGCCACCTCTCAGACATCATGACCAAACAAGAGTAGGAAAAAAGGAAACAGGTTCAAATAAATGTGAATGACTTGCCTAAAGTCCCCAGTGAAAACAGGACAGAGGCAGTACCTCCGCCCTGGTCTTCTGACTTTCCATCCTGTACTGTTCCACTGTGCGATACCATTGGAGACGTTTCAAATTAGGAAACAGGAAAAGACATAGATTGGTCAAAGGATGTCAATCATCAAGACCCTTATTCTTGTCTGAGATTCCATCCTAAGTTTGTCACTAAAATTAATTTCATATTTTGAAACCAGGAAATGTTTAGTATTAATTGTGTCTGAAATTACAGCAGGGAACTGGAATATTAGCACATGCTCTTAAATCGGGGACTTTTTTGTCTACATTTAAATGCCTCAGAGACCACAGAACACTCTCACTCCAGGGCCATCGAGCACAGGGACAGATGGTGACATGTAGACAGATTTTAAGATACCAAAAAGTACACTTCTTTTTTAAAAATATTGCTCCTCTGCCAGCCCTACCACAGAACCTGGTATTTCTTCCTTTAAGGAAATGAAAGAAAATTCCTTTTTTCTGTGAAGGGCAAGCCCACCAAACTGCTGTGTGCTCTTAGGACCTGATCTTGAGTTAATTTGTCAGATTAGTTTGGTCTCCACCAGGATCCCATTCATATGGATCACAGGGCTGTTGCATTTGGGGCTGCAAAGGAGAAAGATCTGGAGTCTGGGTTGCAGGTGTTGTGGTGTCTTTGAAAGCAAAGATGGAAACAAAATAGGAGCTGAAGGATTCATAGATAAACTTTGTCCTATTTTGCCTGGGGCCAAAGTTAACTCTGTTCTCCTTGGATCTGAAATAATGGGATAGAAAGCACTTTGAGAATAGCCTTGGATGGCATGTGCGAGATGCTTAGCCTTATTTCATAGTGCCTCATCTGGAGTATTTGCCTGATGGTTACTAGGAAAATCAAGACAAATAGATTCCAAGCTTCTAGTCCACTCCCCACATACACAGATGTACACTTAGGGCCTCTCACCCAGACACTGCCCCTCGCTGCTGCCATCCTGGCACTGAAGATAAACTCTGCGTGGCGCTTGATGGATGTGTCTGTTTGGGGGGCGGGGGTGGTATACAGAGACAGCGGCAGCTCCTGGGCAGGGGTGGGGCTGTGATCGATGGGAGCCAGTTTATCTCATGGCTTCCGCTGAGCCAGGCTGTCTGGATGAGTCCTCCCCCAAAGTTAATTTGCAGTAAAAAGAACAAGGAGCCCCATCACATTCTGACAACCGCTCGTTTGTATTTACAACTAACATTTTCTGAGTGCCTCCTGTATGCCAGGCACTGTGCCATGCATTCTCTGCATATTATCTCTGGTTTGGAAAGTGATTTTTCCTCAAAGTTCTAACAAGAAGTTTAAATGTTTTAAGCAGGGGTCATGCTTTATTCACAATTGTGCTATATAAAGGTATGTATTTAATTTTTTATATGTTAAATTTAATAAAATGCATCCTTGTAATTCTATTCCCTGGAATTCTTCCTAGTGGAATAACCAAACAATTGTAAAAAATATTGCAGAGTAGTTTGTAACAGAAAAATTGAAAAAAATAAAAACAACCTTATGCTCATAAATCAGGGATGTGTGTATATCTGTATGTGTGTGTGTAAGTGTGTAGGGTGTGTGTGTATGGGTATATATATATGTATGCACGTATATGTATGTGTATACATACACATTTGCACATATATGTGCATATAAATGCACACTTGCATATTTATAAAGGTGTATGTATACATATTATGTAGAAAATGTATTTAAGATATTCAAGATATGTTTTCAATGAAAAGAGCAGGTTTATTAAAGTGCTGTTTCCACATCCTTACAGTTTACATTAATAAAAAGCTGAGAAGGATATATGGGTGTATGAACTGCTCACAGTTATTTTTTCCAGATGGGGTAAGAAGGGGAATTTATGGGTGAAGATATTATTTTTTCTACTCCATACACTTCTGTATATTTTTAAAAATAATAAGCATGTATTGATTTTGTAATCAACTCCCCCCAGTAAAGCTATTTACACTGGGGCAAAGGGAATGAAAAGGCATACTATACACAAGTTGAGCTGCAGTGATATATCAGCCCTTCAATTACCACCAATAGTGATGAAATTAGCCAATTTCATAGGTATTAGCACTACTGGTCCTTAACTCATTTTATTTTCTTCATTTCCTGATTAATTACTTTCATTCAGGGCATTTAGCACATCAAAATAGTGATTAAGAATATAAAAGGAGTCTTAGAAATAAAAGGGCAAGTAACTCAGCTAAAATTAAGCACTTTGAGAGGCCAGTGTACTCATTTTTATAGGCTAACAGTCTATAAAGAAGGCAGCAGCCTTTGGGCAAATACATAACCTGTTTTGAGGAAAACAGATACCAACAAAGACCCTCTCCCAAATGGACATGTGCAGGGTACCCTACTCTTCTTGCAATCTTTCCTTTTTTTAAATGCCCTTCTATGATTTGAACGTGTCCCCTAAAGTTCATGTGTTTGAAACTTGATACCCAATGCAGCAGTGTTGAGAGGTGGGACCACTGAGAGGTGATTCACGGATTAATATCATTAGCATGGTAGTGGGTTTGTTATAGGGCGAGTGGGTTTGTTATAAAAGCAAATTTAGCCCCCTCTTGCTCTCTTTCTGCACTCTTGATTACAAAATCAATACATGCTTATTATACTTAAAAATAAACTTTCCACTGTAGGATAACATGGCAAGAAAGCCCTCGTCAGATGCCGGTACCTTAGTACTGGACTTTCCAACCTCTGGAACTGTGAGAAATAAATTTTTTTCTTTATAAATTACCCAGTCTGTGTTATTCTTTTATCATAACACAAAATGGACTAAGACACACCCAAATACTTGAATGGGCATCAGGACCAAGAAAGCCTCAGAAATGCTTGTATGAATAGTCTGTGCAAAGCGCTCATTGAGCCAGTGAGGCACAGCGGGAATGCATGGACTAAGGGGTTTTAGTGCTGGAATCCATTCCGAGTCCACAAAATACAAGCTAAAACATAGGGCAAGTGCCTTAATCTCTCCACACCTCACTTTTCTTATCTTTAAGATGGGAACAGTAGTCATCTCTCTTGAAACTATGAACTGCAGCATGTTTCACATAACAGTCAATGAAAAGTGTTTAACAACTTAGTTGAATTCATATCAGTTCCATAAACATTCACTGAGCAGTTATGTTGCACCATGGACTCTACTAGGCTCACAGGGATGAAAGAGTAATACAAACCCTCCTCAGGCCTTAAGACCTTATAGTTCAGAAAGCAGTTATTTATTTTCTCTTCTTATTTATAGTTCTTCATTTTCTGAGACATTCCATCACATCACAATTGGTCATAAGGCTTGTTGCAAATAATGTGTTTGCTACTAAAGTACTGAATTTTTACATTGTTTTTAATCTTTATAAATTTGAGGGGCTTAAAGATTATGTATATATGGCACTATCACTCTACCTCTATCACTATCTCCTCTCTCTCTCTCTTTCTTTCTTTCTTTCTTTCTTTCAGCTTTATGGACATAAATATACTTTCCTCAGTGGTATAAAAAGGTAAGGAGTTAGAGTTAACAAAGGAAACTGATACAGAACTCAAAGCCTTCCATACCCACACTGTGTCCTTACTTGTTAGAATGCACTTTTATGAGTTCATGTTAAAAATAACCTTCTTTATTTAGCTGCAGGTATCTTTTGTGTGAGGGTGTGTGGGGGGTGGGCATCAAAAATTAGAGTATATCATTGCAAATGCACATAATCCATCAGGAGTGTTGGTGTAAGAAAAATGAGGATACGGTCCACTTATCTAATAGAGTGCTATGCAGAGAGTTTACGGATATACTCCTTCTGTCTAGGAGCTTTCAAAGAGTGTGCATGGAGACAAATATGAGGACCTAATTTATGTGGTAGATAAGAGAATTAATTGCTGTTATCTACCGCAAACACAAACAGGAGCTGGGGGGAAGGAATATGGATGGTGGATAGCAAAGAGTGATGGGCCACTGTTGCTTTTCTCCTTTGCTTGGAGAGGACTTCCTGGAAGAGGAGGGGCCTCAGGAACACTGTGACTGATGAAAAGGGAAGAGTTTGCCAAGTCCCTGGTCATAGAAAATTCCAGGCCTGTAAGGGAGGAGGCCATTATCCTGCCTGCTCTAATGTGCCTTATTATGGAGAAACACACTTAGCGATGACAGCTAGCAGAGTAACATTCTCTCTCCATTCCGTGAACCATTTTAATCAAACAGTGAAGAACTCAGAAACATAAACACATATGCATCTCCCTCTCTCTCTATCCTACTTTATCTTTCTCCCTTTCCTGTAAGAGTGACTCACGGTGGACAATTAGTCTCTGCCTCAGATCTGTCTAAGGGAGTGAGCCAATGTAAGGAAGATTAAAATGCACGAAGAGGAGGATGACAATTAAATCAAAGAGCTGGAGCTTCACTGGGCACCTGGTGGTGGGTGGAGACGAAGGCTACATTCCAGTGTTCAGGGGCTGAGGGGGCCCCAGGTTATCACCAGGAGTGACACTTCTTTAAAGACCAATCGTTTAGCCTTACCAACAGATTTCCTGGCTAGTGTGAAAGTTACTAGTGTGAGCCTGATGCTGCAGAGTAAAGCCAGCAATTTAATTCATTTAGGCTGGTGATCACTCTCAGAAGGAAACAGGTCTCTGTTTTAAGGTACTACAGAGGATTCACAAACCAAGTGTGAAAGAAATGTTATTTTTCAATAACAAATTAATTTTTACAGCAAGATTTTATGCTCCTTGCCGGAAGAACCATCTCAGTCAATTCATAGTTTTGTTTCTGAGTTCTGGGGCATAAGGAAAGCAAACACAAGGGGATGGGAGAATTTAGTTGAGACCTGTGCAGTCCAAGATGGTCGCCACTAGCTACATATGGCCATTTAAATGAATTAAAATTAACTAAAATAGAACACTCAGTTCCCCAGTTGTGCTAGCCACATTTCAAGTGTGCCATAGGCACATATAGCTAGTGGCTATTATTTTGGACCACACAGATGCAGAACATTTCTACCACCACAGAAGGTTATATTGACCAGAGCTGGTCTATACTCCTATCATCTAGTACCTTAAGAATTTTCTGACATGTCCTCATTCTCTGTTTGACAGCCAAGGAAACTGAGACTCTGAGAGATACTACTTGCCTACAGTCACTCAGACTCTAGGTAGCAGAACTGGAACTCGAAACACATCCTGGGGGTCTTAAGCAATCTGTAATTCTTATGCCACATTTTTTCTTCCATCACAAGTCTGGGAAATCTAGAACAATCCAAAAAATAAAGTAATCTGCTGTAAATGCTCTTACTTTGAGAGGCATGGGGGGCACTGCACGGAAACAGCACAGACTTTGGAAACACAGAGGTCTGGGTTCAAATCCCACCTGTACTGTCTGGTATTGCATGTTTGACCAGAAAGATGATACATGACCTTTCTAAATGTCAGTGTCCTCAACTGTGAAATGGGTTTTGAATAATTAACTCATAGAGTTGTATTAACTGAGCTAATGTATATATAACCTTCCTGGTATATCTAGTACATGGGAAAGATCTTTACTGGAATCCATAGCATTTCCATGAATCAATTCATGTCATGCATTCCCTCAAAGACTTCTTGACTATCTTTAGCTCATCTCATGTGAATTTCTCTTATCAGGACAAAAGTAGCAGTTAAGGAAACAAGATACCAAAATACAGAACAGGTCTGAAAATATTAACTTCTGGAAAATTAGTTAAAATCTTGGTGAAGGCTTTGGACATCCATCGGAATTGGAATTTTTAAAACAATTTATGGAGGCAAGAAAGCACTCATCTCACATCTGCATCACAATTCTTTAAAAAGTACTTAGACATAAATATTTGTGAATCACCTGCTGCCTTTCAGGAATCCAACCACTGAGTCAACCAAATAAAAGTGCAGTGACTAAGTGTGATGACTTGCTATTAGGCATATCCGAGTTCAAGTCCTAGTTCTTCCACTTATAAACTTGAAGCTTGCATAATTTCCTTGACAGCTTCATCATTTAGTTTCCTCATCTGTAAAACTGGACTCTAAGAGAAAGAACTATCTGTGATGGGAAAAAAGAAAATACTTGTTGTAGAAGGTAAACCTCATGAGGATCCGGAGTTTGGCTATAGCCAAAATCAAAAACAAAAACAAACAAAAAAAAAAGCAAGAGATGCTCTGCTCAAGAAAAAAGGAATTGGAGGCTGCTGGGATGATGCAGAAAGAAAGGAATGGAGAGTCTTTCTATTTACATCTTTATCCAGGCTTTGAAGACTGGGTTTTGTTCAGAACCAGAGATGTTGTATTCTGGCAAGCCTGACATCATTTTTCCTGACTGGACCTTCACCCAACGGAAGCAAGTGACTGATAACAAAGACCAATTCGCTGTTTTCCAAGTTGGTCAGTAATTGCAAAATCACTATGTTTGCTGATCCTTGAGTCAGGGGTCTCACTCCAGTGTTTTTCAGTCATGATTCCCTCTTAATGTCAACAAAGGACCTGGGAAGAAAACATCTCTATAGAACATATTTTAGATTTTCACCCCTTTTACTTCTCGATTCAAATGCCACCTTCTCTGTGACGTCTTCACCAACCACAAAACAGTGGCCTCCACCTCACTCACTTGCTAGACTCTTATGCTGTTTTATCTTTATCATAGCACTTAGCATTTCCTGATAGTTTATACTGTATTTATTTGTTTATCTGTATGACCCTCTGAAATGTAAGTTTCATAGGAGCAAGGACTTTGTTTAGTGCTCAGCATCATCAGTGGTATGCTGGTAAATATTTAACAACCAGCTCTCTAGAAAACAGGGGGGAGAAAAGGTTGAATTGTAGCTGCTACTTTCCATGGTGTAAATTCTCCCATCATGCCCAATTTCCAGCCACTGACATGATGTCACAGGAAGCAGATTTGGAAAGAGACACACAAAATTCACCCTTGCAAGCTGGTGCAAGCCAGCTCCAGAATACTTCCAGCCTCTGGAATAGTGCCTAACTCATAGTAGGAACTCCATAAATATTCAGGGATGGCTGAATGTGGAAAGTTCAGAAGCATGCGGTGGCTGGAAAGTGGATGCCAGCCCCAGGGAAATTGACATCTGTTACTCACTGAGTAATGTTTCATATATTTTCTTGGCCACTCAGTAATGTTCCCAACCCCCAAATGCCTGTGCAAAACCTCAAAACATTTGGTGGGAAGGCTTTAACTGTCTTACTTTGGAAGTTGTGTGCATATATTTTAAGCACATTCATTTCTTTTGCTGAAGAAGGTAATTTAATTGCACTGAGATAGAAAATTTAATTAATAGTATTGTACTTTAACTATCTATGTGTAAATGATCCTTCTTCAAAAATAGAGTGAAGCTCTTTGAGGTCAGAGACCATAGTTTACTTTTTTTTTTTTTTTTGTCTCCTTTAGTTTGGGCAAAACACTTTGCAGATAAAAGTTGCTTGGTAAATATTTAAAGATTATTATTTAATAATAATCCACTGCAGAACTTTCTGGCTTATTGAGAATATAGATTTGCAGTGACCAACTCTATTTGTCTGGAAAGGGTCAAAGGACCTTAAGGTTCTATCTAACCAGCAATTTCCCTCTTAATTTTCATGCTAACTACAAGATTGAACATTAGTAATGAGACATGTTTTGGTATTTTCAGAAGTTGCTTCCAAGGCTTTCAAAAATTACGTTTTTTGGAGGCGGGTGGGAAAGGGTGTTGGAGGGGCAAGTCCCCTATTTTCCATATTGATTTTTTTAAAGGGAAAATGAAGACCTAGTTTAAAGTGCTTTCACCAGACAGGAGCAGAATGAAATAGAGAAACTTAATGGATCTCTTTCTGTGAATAAAATGACAGATAAAATATCTATTTGGCTCACATATTTTTCATTCACAGACAGTTCATCTTAGTAAATATCTTACCACCTGCACTTGTCTATTTTCCAAGGATTTGGGGAAATTTCCAATAAGTTCAGTTGGACTCTATAGTTGGTATTTATGAGGCTGTGCTTTAAGGGAAATTGCATCAAAGATATCATCAGCTCAATTTTTTCTGTGTTTTTCTTGAACATGTAGTTGGCAAGCTCTCAAAACCCTTATCAGGTCATAACTCAAAGATACATGTGGCCTCCAGAGCTGGGTTAATATTTACAAAGCACTCTTCTGCCCCCCAGCCCCTGTCTAGTGTGTCTCTGTCCTGTGGTCCCTACCTTTTCGTAGGCTTATTAATACTGAAAATTAGAAGATGCCAAGTCTACAGGTGGGAAATGCCTGCTGTGGAGGTCGCTCAGAAATATTCCTCCAAAATAGGCTCTATTTGGTCCCTAGAAGAGAGTTGGGGAGGGGGTGTTATATATGCCCTGAATCAGTGTTTCTCACCCTCAGCACTTCTGACATTTGGGGCCAGCATAATTCTCTGTGTGGCCATCCTGTGCATTATAAAATGTTTAGCAGTCTCCCTGGCTTCAACCCCTCAGATGCCAGTAGCAACTCTGTCCCCCCCAGTTATGACAACCAAAAATGTCTTCAGACATTGCTGAATGTCCCCTGGGGGGCAAAAATCACCCCCGTTTGATGACCACTGCCCTAAAATATCTTAATGATGCGCATGATAAGGACACAGTGAAGGATATACACTAAGTAACTCGCTTTAAGATTGTCTGTGTGTTCAGGGTTCAGAAAGACTGATTACGCGTCCCTCACCATCACATGCAAAGGGCTGACAGTGCCTGTGAATTCTTAGAGTCCACTTGTCTGTGGTGTGACATTTTTAGTATCAAGGCTTGAGGTTGAGATGGCCAAAACTTTCTTTAACAGGATGATGGAGGAAGTGTCATGACCTCCATGCATGATGAGGAAGTCATTTTTGGTTTGGAATTATTCCGTAAATTACCTTTTCTAACAGAAGAACAAGACTGTAAGGCATCACAGCGAGGGTGCTGCCCAACTGGCCTGGGTAAAACATCGGACCCTCTGCTGATTTCTTCCTTTCACAACTATTTCATGTTTGTTGACTGAAAGAGCAATGGTGATGTGCTGGGTTCTCTGCTGAAGTGAGAAACGTAATAATGAACAACATAAGCGTGGTTCCTGCCATCACAGAACGTGCAGTCTACTGAGAGGACGACATCACCTGAATAATTACACCAACTAGTGAATGTGTGTCTACAAACTGAGATTACATACCTCAGAGGTCACAGGAGAGTGACTGTGGAGACACATGACCAGTATCATGTCCCCCTGGGCATGATGACACTTGAGCTGAAGCCTAAGAGATGAATATGAGCCAATTAGGTGAAGTTGGGGGAGAGTATTTCAGACAAATGGACCAGCAGGTACCAAAAAGGCCATAGGAGAGAGGGAATAAGATGAGCAAGAGGGATGGAAAACTAACAAGACGGTGGGTCTGGAGCACAGAAAACACGGGGTGAGATAGTGCCAGAGGAGGCCACGCTGCTAAAGCTCACGTGCTGTCTGTGCCCATGAGTCCAGCTGTTCTCTCCCCATCAGTGGACAGCATTGATGGCTTCACGTGGTTGAGGGAAAGATAATATCTGAACCTCACAGAGCTCTCCAGTTGCAGTATGGAGAACGCATTGGGGGGATGTGTGAAACGTGGTGGGAGACAGTCAATTCACGTGGTTTTTCAGATGAAAGGTGAGGGCTGCTTAGGCCAGGAGGGTCCAATAAAGAAAAAGAGAATATAAGAATGAGTGTCACTTGGTAGGTGAACCAACAGAGGTGGTGAGATATTTCACCAGAGACCCAGTTGGGGAAGACTAGTTATTTACAGCTGGTGCCTCTTTGGATGGGTTGAAGTCCTTGCTAGACCAGTGTTCAATATGCTTCTTATCATCCCTAAAAGGATTGGAGATTGGGTAGTTGGGGAAAAAAAATATTCAGGATGCCTCTGAGGTTTTTCACTTATGTAACCGGATGGCTGGTGGTGTTGTTTATCCAGAGAATGAATACTAGGGAAAAACAAATTTGTGCTAGGAAATTGTGAGCTTTGCAGTGGGCATGGTATATGTGAGGTGCCTTTATGATATTAAAGAAAGAAGAGACCTGGCTTGCAGCTCTGCAAAAGAGCTTTCCCAAGGATAAGAAGAATTAACTAGGGGTGGCCATTGTACAAAACTTCCAAGAGCCAATTAGTACCCAATGTGAAATTTGAACAATTGTTAAGCAGAGACTGATTACTTTTAGCCAATAACAACAGAATTGTAAAGCAAGAAAATGGTGATTATCAACCCCAATTTCTTTCCTCACCTCCATCTCATGTAGGCCTTCAATATGTAAAGAATCCTGTGCACAGTTTTCTGTGTGGGTCACTGGTAAGGACAGGACATTCACAGTGTTAGGAATGTTCTATCTACTTCTGCGTGAAGAAAACCCACTTATATTATGTCTTACCTAGGACATCTGTAGGAGAGATTCCCCTTTTCTTCACCTTGCATCTGCTCAGTATCTTAATCCCAAGTTGTGGGAGTGAAACTCCGGCAACGTTTAAGGATATAATTTGCTTCCTATTACATTACTTCTTCCCGTACAGGGAAGACCAAGTGTTTGTCATTTACGAGTGTCATGTCATTACATTCCATATTGCAGTGTAATGATGTGAAATGATTAAATGACAAAATGCCAGCTCACTGCCAAAAATTTAAAGTGGCATACTTTTATTTGTAGATTGAAAAGCTATTATTAATTCTTATATTGACTTTGCCAGATGAAATAATGCAAGAAGACTGGTGCATTCAGAAATGGGACGATATTAGGGGAGGCTCTGAGCCCCAATTCCAATGTAAACAGGAAGAGGTCTCCAATTCTGGAGCTTACTTTGGGCTACATGTCCGGAGCTGAACATATTCATTGAGAATCGTTTTTTCACCTGATGAATGTGGAGTGACAGGCATCCAAATACAACCTGACTGGAGTTTTTACTGAGAAGAAAAATGGGATCTGAGAACAGGTGGCTAAGGAAATAAAATGGCCTGTTCTCCTCTTGCCCCCTCTTTCACCACTTTTTTTCACTAGCACTTATCGGGAGACTGAATTGTGTTCTTTTCTTTTTAAGGGAATAAAAAGTACACAAAAGTCATCTTGTTTACATCGCCAAATTACCAGAAGTATCTGCAGTTGCTAAAATAACAATTTCTCTCCCCCCTTTTTTCCGTGTAGGCTATAAAATCTCATGTGGAGATCTTTGAAAGAAAGTTAAAAATTACATTCTTGGTGGTATATGTTTTTTAAGCTTTAAAGTTCAAGTCCGTACAACCTCAAGTGTTTGAAGGTTTGTGAAGAAACCTGTTCTCACCTGCCATTTCTTGCTGCCGTTCATGGCCTTCCATCCTACACTCATTGCCCGATTCCAATAAGAACATTCCTGTGACTATATTCAAGTGACTTTCTTCTGTTGTTGTTTCTTTTTGTTTTCTCTCCCTTAAGCAATTTGTATTCTTTTCTTGTGGGGACAAGAGAAATGCCATGTCTTGACCTTGTCACTTTGACTAGGTCTTCTTTCTAAGAAATACTCCTGTCTTTGAAATTCTCTGCCCTGGAATTCAGAAGTGTATTAGACTTGGTGTGGGTTTGGGTTTTGTTTTATTTACCTTTCAAACATTTTCCCTTTAATGTAAGCTAACTTCTTATATTTTCAGTTTCTGTTTTATTGCATGCTATTATTGCTTTTGTTTAGAACATTCTCTTGTTGTAAGGTGGTCTTGGGTAAAAGTTAATTATTGAGTAAAGGGAGGGTAAGAAATCAAGGTACACAGTGTTGTTTTTGCTTTGTTTTGTTTTGTTTTGTTTATTACACATGGACACTTGCAAGTCCACTCACCTATGGCTCTATCATTTTAAAACAAGAAGACACCATGCACTAATAAGCTCCTAGATTTATAGACAATAGTGTCATGCTTGCCAAGATGGCTAGATCTTTGCTTTTCCTCCAACACAGGGGGCATGTTGCCTTGCTTCTGGCATGTTGGCAGGGATACAGAGAACTTGTTCTTCATGGAAAGGGACTCATAAATGGACAACTGCTTAGGTAACAAAGCTGTCAGGAGCTCATTTGGCTTATGAGAAGTACTTAAAATTTCCATGGTTGGAAAGATCATTCTGCCAGACAATCCACTCTGGATGAAATGAGTTGCCATTTTATTTGGGTTTTCAATGCAGCAGCTTTGTTTAGTCCCTGCATTGTCTTCTTCAGAAAGTACAAATTAGCCAAGAGATCATGCCTGCACTTCTGCAGTTGGGAAATGCTACTCCATTCTAATCCTTTTTTTTTTTTTTTTTTTTTTTCCTATTACTTCTTTTGAGTCTTTTATTTCTACATCTTTTGGCATTAGCTCTTGTTTGTCAGGTAGTGAGAACTAAGGGTTCTCTTGGAAGACAATGCACTGAAGAGCATTGGAGGATTTTTTTCTTTATATATAATGGCTTTGTCTTTCTGTCCTAAACCATGAATGCATAAAATAGTTGCCAAGAACAGCTCAAATAGCTGCCTCAAAGACCCTGAAATAATGGGCTTTCTCTACCACATCTGCAAAGGAGATCACATTACACATGTCCTGACCAGCACACACAGCAGTGGGTTAACCTTAGGCCTCTGTCACATCATATAGCCTGAGGGTATTATATAAGTTTTCATAAATAAATTGTGCTCTTCAATAATTTACCCACCTACCCTGAAATCACCTAAAACTTTGAGCATCTCCCTGATGTCAGTTGTTTGTTTGTTTTCTCACGCATTTAACACACATGTAGATATTCATCTCAGTGCTTGATGTGACCAGTGAATAGGACAGAGGCCATTCCAGCAGCCATAGAACTTAGATTCTATTAGGAGAGAGAATGGACAAGCAAGTAAGCAAGAAAATTTCAGATGGTAAAAGGTGCTATGAAGGAACGATCGAGAGTGTGTTAGGAGTGGGCAGATGCAGATAGCGTAGTCACAAAGAGCTTCCAAGAGGAGGTGACATTTGAGTTAAGAATGAACACTGGAGTGCCAATCGTGTTACAATCAGAGAAGCACATTTCAGACAATGGAAATGGCAGGTGTAAAGACCGTGCCTTAGGAACAATCTTGGGCAGGAAACAGTCCAAAGTGACAAGATGGTACTGAACTACAAGGAAGAGAATTGAGAGCGGAGCCCTCAACAGAGACCAGCTCATGCAAAGACTTTCAAACCTCAGATGCAACCCCAGGCTTGCCTGGCCTCCCCTTGTCTATTGTTCATTCATTCGGTTTTTGGAGTAAATCGCATATGTCACTCCAGTTTCAGAACAATAAGAAATACCACCTCAACATCAGCAGTGACGTTCTGGGCATAAATAGGTTGCTAAATGTTGATCTATGTGTAAAATTTACCTTTGCTATACCAAGGGACATATATACCTATGGCAAAGTCTGTCAGCTACAACGAGGAAGTATAAAGGATGTCCTCTGCAGTGTGGAGCAAAGTGCACTTTACATCGGTAAGTAAAAGAGGCCCCTCCCCTTCTCCTGCTTTGAATGAGAAGGTGCTGCCTACAGCTGTGACCACCATCTTTAAACCAAACTGAGTAATTTATAAAGAAAAGTAATTTGTTTTTTACAGTTTTGGAAGCTTGAAGTCTAAGGTCCAGGAAGTACATCTGGGCCTTCTTGTTGGAGGGAACTCCGAAGCAGCACAGAACATCACACGAGACGTCTGAGCGTGTTCATGTGCTCTCTTCTTTTTCTTATAAAGCCACCAGTCTGATCCCATGATAACCCATTAATCCATTAACACATTAATCCATGAATGGATTATAATTTTCAAATATGTGTGTGTGGAGGGGGTATAAGCAGCAGATGGTATCCTTCAAGTTAAATTTTGTGTGGAAACCCACTGCATAAAAGAGATGGAAGTGGGAATGTCACAGCTGAAACAAAGGGGTGGTTCTGGAGTCCCATGGGCTCCATCTCCTGTGCTGTATGTGCTGTTCTTGAGGCTGGTATATTTGGAAGGGAGACTCACAGCTGATCAACAGGGCTTTGAAGGGAGGAATAAAAATGCTCAAATAACACCAACAAAAGGGGTAGTATGGAAACACTCCTGGGAATACTTCATGGTGAGGAGTGCATCTGGTTCCAACAACGTGAGTTAAGTGCTATTTGTTGAGAGTCCAGGTCTTCCGTATTCATAGCCCCCACTTAATTCTCATTAGAGAATCGTAACTAAGTGATAGAGTTTGGTGCCAAAAGGCCTGTGTTCAAAGTCTAGCTCTATCACTTACCTATGAGCTCTGCCAAATTCTGCAAGGTACTTAGCCTCTTTGAGCATTAGTTCCATCTGTATGATGAGGATAATTGCCAAGGATATTCAGAGTTTAGATGATTTGTCCAAGGTCATTCATAAGCATGGGGCCTTGAGTTTCAATTCCTAAGTCTTCCAACTTACAAACAGTCCAGTACTCTTTTTTTCTAACCATAAGAACAACTTGCTGCAGATTCACACATGACACAAATCTTGAGAAAAAGAGAAAAAGGAATAAAGGAAAGGAGGAAAGAAACATGGAAGGGATTCTGCAATGCAGATATCTAAACATTAGCCAGGGAAAAATGATCTGTAATTCATTTAAAATTTCTACCATTAGATTAAAACAGATATTCCCTTCCTTTTCTTGATAGGATGATTCTTTTGATTCTTTCAAGCTTTTATATAATTACCAAGAAGTAGGTGCTGAGAAATCAAGCAATTTGCAATAAAATAGACATGGCAACAACAAACAGCTTCAAAATTTACAAAATAAGTGATTGAGATGGTGTGCTATTCTCTGTATTTTTGAAAATAGCCAGGCTAAGTGAGATGTGATGGTATCTCAATGTGGTTTTGATTTGCATTTCTCTGATGCTTTAGTGATGTTGAGCATTTTTTCATGTGTCTGTTGGCCATCTGTATATGTTCTTTTGAGAAATGCCTGTTCAGCTTCTTTGCCCATTTTTTAATTGGGTTACTTGTTTTTTTACTGTTAAGTTGTTTGAGTTCCTTGCATATTCTAGATATTAATCCGCTACCACATGCATAGTTTACGAATATTTTCTCCCATTTTGTAGAGAAAGGGGAACCTGCCTACCCTGGTGGTAGAACTGTAAATTAGTGCAGCCATTATGGAAAACAGTATAGAAGTTCCTCAAACAACTACAGATAGAACTGCCATACAATCCAGAAATCTTGCCGAGTATATACCCAAGGGGATACCTGTACCCCCACGTTTATCGCAGCTCTATTTACAACGCCCAAGAGTTGGAAGCAACTTAAATGTCCATCAACAGATGACTATATAAGGAAAATATGGTATATCTAAGCAAAGGAATACTACTTTGCCATAAAAAGGATGAAATTCTGCCATTCTCAGCAACATGGATGAACGCAGAGAAAAGCATGCTAAGTGAAGTAAGCCAGGCACAGAAAGAGAAATGCCATATGTCCCCATTCATAAATAAGAGCTAAGAAAATTAATAAATAAAAAAGAAAGATACAGCAATCACAATAATTTGTTGAACTTTCAAAAGGAGAGAACAGAACTGATTCCCCAGAGCTGGGAATGGGGGGGCAGAGGAGGGGTTCGCGAGAAATTGGTAAAGGGCCACAAAAAATGATTACACTGTGTAATGCTGAATACACTTTTTATCCTGATTTGAGCATCACATATTGCACACAGGTATTGATATTCAATGCTGTACCCCACAGATATGCACTATCAATTATGTTTCAATTAAAAAGAGGAGATGATATGCTACATTCTTGACTTGTCTGTGGGCAGCATGAGTTAAATCAGGGAAGTCCTTGTTGCTGAATGGATGACAGTAGGTCACATGCACTCCAAACATTTGACATGTACCAGCTGGGTGGGGCATGCAGCATAGCTAACAAAGCTAATGTTCACAAACCTTCATTGTCAATTAAGTAATCAGATTGATTGCATCAGAGAGCAAGGTCTGAAAGGAATATGATAAAAGATAGATAACAAATTAATAGAGGCAGTGGGGATACAATGCAAGAAGGTCAGGAAATAGTTAAATCACAGAAGACCAGGAGCCAGGAGTCTGGGCTCCTGGTGTTTGAGGCTACCCCACATACAAGAGAAGAAACCTTATACTTCTCCCCTTCCACTTGAAGCAAGAGCTCAGAATCTACCCTTCCTCATGCCCCTTACCTGATCCCCACCACTCACCTCTGGACTCTGATCTGGAACAAGCTGTCAGGATCACCAAAATAAACCTATCCATTCCCACCAGTTCTCCTTCATCAAAGAGCCTAAGTGAAATGGGGGGACTTCACAATCTCTCTATCATAATGAAAACAGCCAGGAAGCAGGCACTTAACAAAACCCTTGCCAAGGGATGACGTCAACATTCAATTTCCTTACATCTCCCATTTCCATTCTAAAGAATCATGGCTCACCTCACTTTTGAAAGTAATCTTAATAAATTCTCCCCCAAAATACTAGAGCCTTACTTTCCAAAATTTATTTTAGAAGAGATAGGCCTCAAAAAAATAATTCTCAACATTATTAATATTACTATATTCCTATACATCTGATAACCATAGAAGCACTTTATATATATTTATAAGAGAACTCATATTTGGCTGACTTCGGTGGATTGACCAAAAATAGAAATTGGCTTACATATCCTTCCATTTTTAGGGATGGTGAAGCTATGGGTTTAGACACCTGATTTTCTTAGCTTAGGGAGCACTGTAGGCTAAACTGCTTTGGCCCTGAGGGACTCTTTGCTATTGGCAGCCCTGGGCAGTGTGAGGTTTTTAAAATTCATTTCTGATATCCAGTTGACACAAAGTTTTTTAAGTGCTTAAAATTGTACTGGTTGCTACTTTGGCCCTCAAAGAATTCAGCTCTCACTGACTCCTGGTTCTTGCTCCCCTGTCTCATGTTTCTCTAACTCTACATTGAGTTCCATTTCCTAGGATGGATGTTTGTCTCTAAGCAGGAAGAAACATATGAGAAATCTGGAAACAGGGAAAGCCAGGAGCACTGTAGTGTTCTGGAGCTAGCTATGAACTGACATCCCTTCACCCCCAGTGGCTTCACGGGACAGAGAAGGCAGTGCATCCTGATGGCACAGACAGGGTCTGGCTATGGAGAGGCAGAGGCAGTTGCTGATGGGTAACACGTCTGCAGGAGGGAACATACCTGAGCAATGCAGTCAGCTGAGTCATACAAAGTTCTGAGTAGAGTAAGGATGAGATGCAAGCCCACATTTAATTTTTCATTTGCAACTTCATTTGGGGGCTGGCATCCCTGTAAGGGGAAGGATGATGAACAGACTATCTCCTCTGCCAACCTGGACATTGGAGACATAAATGAAGCAGGTGGGGCCAGTTATCTCCTGGAAGCTAAAATTCTGCACCCCATTATAAAACATCCTCAGGTTTCAGAATGTGTTACAAGGCTAGCAAATTTGCTATTAGGGTAATGATCTGAAAAATAATATGCCTTTTGCTTAAACAAAGAGGATTGTGAACAGTAAAAGGAAAAATGTGCTGGATGAGGAGTTTGTGAAAGGTTGAGTTTCTCTTCCCAGCTAGGCAATTTACTAGCTGTGTGACCTTAAGCAAATCACTTGGCTTCTCTGAATCTCTCTTATATGTCTGTAAAGGGGCAATTATGATTTTTGTCCTGCCTACATCTCAGAGTTCTTATGAGGATCAAATGAATTTATGCATAGGAAAATCTTGTGAGTCAAAAAGCATTACACTAACTCGAGATATTATTATCACCAGGTTATGTTTCATTTGTTTTCCATTTTTAACTTTGTAATTCCTCAGAGAGGAGGAGAGCAAAACACAGGAACATGTATTTTCCTCACAAAGGGAAGAGGGGTGTGTGTGTATCCACTCAGCCATCCGCCCCATCGTCTTCATCCCTGAACTACCCACCTCAGTAGCAAGGCAGTGATTCAGATAAGAGTTCAGTTTTGGGGACCAATGAGTGTGAAAGTTGCTTAGCAAATGGGGTTACCATCGCCCTGGGAGTGGCTGAAGACCTCATTAACATCAAGCACAAATCACTTCCATACATGAGACATTTATGATATGGAACTGTAACAAATGACAGGAGATCACCAACAGAAGGTAAGAGACCCTTCCTCATGTCCATACTCAGAAGAGAAATCCTTTGTGAGGTTGGGAATGTAAGATATGGAAGTATGAATAGTTGGTGTATATATGTGTATACACATATCTGTTGCATATTATATTTGCAGATGGTACGTATGAAATACATGTATATGTATGTATTCTTTTTTGGGGGTGGGAATTGACATTTGCCAGATACTAAATGAAGGACATGCATAAATCAGCGATACATCCAGTTTTTGTAGAGGGAGATTCAGTGGAATGATTTCCATATTTCACTTGAGAAATTACAGATTATTATTAAAACCTGGTATTTCAGCTTACTGACTCCCCACCTAACTAACCAACCTAATCTAATTGAATCTAACTGGAGATTTGGTTAAACTCACTTAAATCATTCCAGATGGTACCAAAACAAAGCGATGGCTATTAAAATATTAGCATTTGTACATAAATAACTGATCTTTTAATGACAGTGGGAGGGAGAAAGGAACCACATTTCAAGGAAACTTCTGCTTAAATAAACTAAACCAGAAGAACTAATTGTGGGATACATAACAGCTTTCAACTTCTTGTGTAAACTATGTACAATCCTGTTCAGCAAGTAAATGTCTCCAGACGGGTGGGGGCTAGGGGGACAGTGTGAAGTTGAACCTCCTATTATCAATTTTCTCAAGGAGCATTTATGCATCTTCCTGGAATCCACTTGTAATCAGTCCTCTTAGAAATACTGACAGTTAATGGTGTCTAATGTCATGGACACCTGCCTTCCACCAACGTGGTGTCTTCTCATCCAAAGCTCAATGACTTCTTTCTCTGTGAATGGGCTCCCCGCTGACCATCAGGGGCAGGGAAGGTTCTAGCAAAGAGTTACTCATTCAACATATATTTATTAAGTGCATAGCATGTGCCAGACACAGTTCTGGGCACCAGCATACAGCAATGAGCAAGACAAACTGTAATCGCATTGTGGGATGACCAGAGAAGGCTGGATCTTCAAGGTGAAGACCCCAAAGGAAGGATAGTGAGATTAAAGGAAAAAATCCACGATGGAAACAGCAAAGAAGTTTTCACATATCAGGTATGTCTGAGCAAGGCTGGGATGAGGAATGTTCTTGCTTATGTACCAAACCTAACAGTATATTTTTAAGCTGTGAGAAACGAATAAGGGAAAACCACTCCACAGTGGCTTAAGTCATGCAGTAATAAGTCCTGAGCTGGCAGTGCAGCTTAAGAAGGTCATGTTGAAGCATGTGTCTCCTAACATTCTATTCCCTGTCCTTGTGAGTAGCTTGAGACCTCATGGCTACAAGGTGACCACTGAAAGGTGTCCAGAAGGGGTGACATCCAAAATGTTTAATAAATGGTACAGATCTGGGGGCCTCTGGTGTCCCAGGCTTTCTCCCTTTAGAATCACAGGAGATCTAATAGGCTTGGGCAAGACAGGGCTAAGAGAGGCACTTGGGGAACTCAGGAAAGTGGCTATTTACCAAGCAATAGAGAAGTAGTTTAGCATTTTCACAATTGTACTGCCATATGTGGGGTAGCAACTAAATGTCAGTCCTGACTCTAGAATTCAGGCAGAAGCAGGAGGAAAGAAGAAAGGCATGGGGGTTCTCTTTTAGCAGAGCTTTGCGGTTTTTATTTGGGAAGAGCATTCTCCCCGGGGACTAACACACAAATCTCATTGGGCAAAAGCAGATTACATGACCACGGCTAACTGCAAGGCAGAAGCACTTGAATTCTCCAAGCTTCTGTAATCAAGGAAGGCAAGGGAAGAAGGAGTTGGAAATGGCTTTGGGAAAGCTCATTCCCGATTCCATTGCAGCTTACCATTATGATTACGGAAGGGCACAATAAAAGGCCAACTCATCTATCCTAGAAGGACAAATTGAGAGTGAAGATCGCAGAAAGCAAAAAACCCAACTTGAAGTAGTGCATTATATTTTGAACACTGAATGTTTGACAATACATTTCACGGCTCATTTCTTGCTACTTGTGAACGCTGGTAAACACTCCGAGAGTGAATTCACATTTTTCATGTCAAATATCCTTACAGTTCTCCCCTCCTCCAGCTTGTCAACAGCTAAGCAGACCCTGTGAGGACAGGCTCTTCACACTCCAATCTTCTGCGACACTAAACCTTAATCTGTCTTAAAATTTCTATTGTTTTTCACTAAAAGGTTATTCCGGAAATATTTTATAGAGCACATTCATTTCCTGGGCCGAGAATAAACTGTATAATCACAGGTGCTGTAAGCAATGCAGAGACTCCCTTCTCACTCCAAATGTAAGAATTTCATGGGGATTACTCTTTGCCATCTATCTAGCTAATTCAATGTCATTATTTTCCTCTGGTCTGAGCAGAATTTACCCTCCCAGAAATGAGCTTATCTCATAATAAGAAATCAGAGGAGGAAGGACAGTGTTGGTGAAGTTCGAATCATCAAAGTCCACACATGTACTCTCAGGACTGGAATTAAGGGGCTGTCAGAGTTTTCCATTAGAAGGGAAATCTTTTTGTTGTTGTTGTTGTTGCTGTTTTTTCAAAAGATTATAACTTGGTATTTAATAAAACAGAAAATTGTGAAAGAGTCTGATTTTGCAAAGGGAAGTTTTCTCTAAATATTGTTTTTTGCCTTGAATTCCATTCCCTCACTCCCCCTCACCCTGTTCTTGCCCTAAATCTCACTTACTCTTCAGATCACAGACTACATGTCATTTCCTTTCAGGAGCTTTCTCTGTCCTACTGAGTAAGAAACGTCATCTGGACCTCCCAACCCTCCACTCTCATTTCTAATATCTTATCAAATAGGCATCATAGCGTGTAATCAACAAGGTCCAGTAGACATAGAACGAAAACCACATACGGAATTGGAGATTCTCTAGTAGCCATGTTAAAAAGAAAAAAAAAAGTAAAAAGAAACAAGTGTAACTAATTTTAATAATATATTTTATTTAACTGAATATATACTAAGCAATATCATTTTGCCATGAAATCAATATGAAAAATATTAATGAGATATTTTATACCCTTTATGTAATTCTAGTGAGTGTTTTATACTTACACCATTTCTCAATTCAAATCAGCCACATTTCAACTGCTGGTAGCCACATGTAGCTGGTGGCTCTTGTCCTGGGTGGCACATTTCTGTAGAATGTGGATGTGCATTTGTGTTCCTTCCCTATTACACTCAAGAGTGCGGATTATACTTATCTTTCACCACTATACCCCAAACACTGAGCATGGAATGGAAGCTTAATAAATGTTTGATGAAAAAATAATTGAACAATCCCATCTCTGCCACTATTTAACCATGTGACTTTGGGTTAGTTGATTTCTCTAGAGCTCCTACCTTATTAAAGAAGAAGGCATCATATTCCATGATTGCCAAGGTCCCCATTAATGTAAACATTCTAGGTCACTTAATTCAGTTCCTTCTCTCTCTCTCATTAAGCATCTAAGTGGATGCCCTTGATTTTCATTAATAGTGTTTCAGGATCAAGATATACCCAAATTTGTCATGTTCCATTTTGCCATATTTTCCAATTGTTTTTTTGGATCAGAGACATTTAGGATTATGTTTTTTTGGATTAGAGATATTTAGGATTATGATGCCATTTTCTTTTTAAGACAGAGTTGTTTTTCTTTGACTATAAAAATAAAATCTCTTTATAATAAAAATTTGAACAAATGGCAAAGTAGGCAGAAAACAAATTGCTTGTAAAGCTACTATACAACAATGAATACAGTTAACATTTGTGTATCTCTCCTTCTGGTGTTTTTTCTCTATTTATTAGTAATAATATGTGCGCAAGCATGCATTTCATACTCCTTTTAGGTCATATTAGAAATCATCCTTTGTTACCTAACAATATTTTGGGAGCATACACCCAAATTTTATTCTAAGGCATAGTTTCTCTGGATGCAATATATAGCTTCATACGAATATGTAGAGGTGCTGCCTTAAGAAGATGAAAGAGTAAACCAGGTGGATATCTGGGGGGTAATTTCTCCAGATGGAGGAAAGAGCAAGTGCACAGGCTTGGTGGCGGGAAAAGCTCTGAGTGCCAGCTTGGCTGAAGCAGAGTAAGCAAGGCAGAAAGAGGTAGGAAGTGAGGTCAGAGCAGTAATGTGAGGACAGATAATGTAGTGACTGTGGCCACTTACATGACTTTGGCATTTTCCTCTGAGGGATAAGGGAAGCTACTGTAGGGTTTGCAGTGCTGTAACTGGGTGGTGGGGGGCAGGTGGCACTGAAATCTAGTGGGCAGAGGTGGGGGATGCTGCTGAATATCATACATGCCCAGGACAGTCCGCCACAACAAAGAATTACGTGTGCCCAATGTCAATAGTACCAGGGTGGAGAAACACTGCACCACTGGAAAATGAGCAGTAACCAGGAGACCAGTTAAAAAATTGCTGAAAAAAAAATCTAGGTGAGAGAAGATGGTGCTTTGGACTTGGGTGGGAATGGTGGATGTGAAAAGCAGTAGTCAGATTCTGTACAGATTTTGAATACGGAGAGCTTCAGGATACACTGATGGACTGGAGATGGAGCATAGGACAAAAAAAGAAATCAGGGTTGACTTTGAGGTTTGGGACCTGAGCTTAAAAGATGAAATTTCAGATGAAGAGAACAAAACTGTGATTTCTAGAGCCATGAAGGTGGGGTGGGGGGAGCAGGGATACCAAGTAATGGGTTAATGGACACAAAACAGCTAGTTAGGAAAAATAAGTTCCATTGATGTACAGCCAAGCTGGGCACCTGTAATTAACAATAATTTACTGCATGTGATCAAATGACTAGAAGAGAAGAGATCGAATGTCCTCAACACAAAGAAATAATTACGTTTTGTAATGATGAATGTGCTAATTATCCTGACATGATCATTGCACATTGTACACAGGTATTGATATTCAACTCTGTACCCCACGAATATGTATAATCAATTACAGTTCAAATTAAAATAAAAGAAAAGGAAGAAATTGCAATTAACTAAAATGGAGACTTCAAAAGGAGATTCAGGGAAAAACATCAGGAGCCTGGATGGTAGAGATTTTAGAGGTGGACTTGAGAGAGCTGGAAGATTGCTTGAAGGTAATAAGTAAAGAAGAAAGAGCAGCAGAGGAGACAACAGGTATGTCCAACTGGGCAACTAGTTGGATAGTGGAGTCCACCCAAGGTAGGAAGAGGGTCCAGTTTGCAACGGGAAGACGACAGGCTTGGCTTTGGACATACTGAGTTAAGGCACATCCAAGGGCAATTACAACAGCTATTTCATTTCCTTACCTGTCTCTTTGAGCATCGACTAAGACCGTGTAGGAAAACCACATTGTAAAGTTAAAGTCTCTTACATACAAATGTTATTTTCAAAGTCACATCACTTGATAGGACTTTGGGCTCCTCTATATCCAATTTCCTAGGCAACCATAATGCATGTCCTATCATATTCCGCCCTTCAAGAGTCTGTTGAGAGCTGACTCTCTGCCCTCAGGGAAAATGCATATTTATTTAGGGTGTTTAAAAATTAAGTTTATAGCAAATGAGCTTCCATTTATTTGGCCTCAGAGCCCATGAACATTCTTTGAACAACACCGTTAAGAACATTTTAAGGGTTATTTTTACATCAGTAAAAGGCTTTCAAAGCCAGAGACCACACAGGATGCATCATTCTCAAGGGAGACCAAGCCTAGGCAATTCTGGAATAATTCTCTTATAAGTAGTAGATAGAGTGTATTATTAATTTTCATTAAGGGACATACTGATAACACTATGGAGAAATCTTCACATTCCTCTCTCCATCTACTCTTCACAGAATCCTATGAGTTATGTTCTGTCATTCTCCCCATTTTGTAGACAAAAAAGTGAAGTTCAGGGAAAGAACGTAGTGTACTGATGGACCAGTGGGGAGAAGAAAACACAAAATGGGTAAAAGGTAGAGTATGAAGATAAATAAATTATATAAAGCCTGTCTTCAGTGGCCTAGACTTGATCCTTCGCTTCAGGATTTCCCGGAGCATGTTCGCAAACACTACTTCCCTGGGAATTTACTTAGCATTCCATGAAAGTGTTCAGTGATCATGAAAGTCCAGAAAATACAGGGAATCCCAGGTCCTAAAATATGCTGTGGACATTATGATTCTCCAAGAGAGAGCTAGAACACTAGCAGTTCTTCAAATTTATCTGACCAATGAACCCATGTTCTCACAGCACTTATGTGGAACTCACATTCCAGAGAATGCCCATTTTAGTATAAAGCTGCTGTGTAGGGCAGTTTTAAATGAACATTTTAAATGGGCACTGAGAAATGATGAGAATCACTTTTTTAAAAGAATAGAATCTGGCATAAAAATCTGATTTTGTCAGCATTTCTCCCTTTTCTTCTGGTTTGCTGTACTGTTTTACACCTGCTATTTGCAGTAGGTGTCTGATAAGAGGTTGTGTGAAGTGATGGGGGAAAAGAGGAAAGAGCTTACAAAGTTTTAGAAATTCCTGAGAGGCTCTTACAGAGCCTGAAGTCTCTTTGTGTGTTTGCTTGTTTCTTTTCTCCATATAGAGAAATGCCAAATATAGACCTGCAATTCTGCAATCCACCCACCCATGCCTACATTGTGCATGAATCAAAGTCTGAATTCATAGCTATGCAGAAGCATGATGCCTGAGACAGGGTAAGCAGTCTACCTGTGGCCCCACAATGTAAGGGAACATATACATTTTTATAGTCCTTGTCACACCATATTGTAATTTATTTATTTGCTTGTCTTTTTCTTCTATCTCCTAGCCATGTAACTTTGTCTAAACCATTTAAGATTGTGGTTAAAATCATGCCGGAAAATGTGGGGACTTCAGTGGAAAACTGACTTGTCATCTCTGCATATCTGGCATCTAGCACAGAGCTACCCATTACTTTATTTAACCAGTGCCTAGGTTTGATTACCTATTATGCACCAGGTGTTATAATCAGTTCTGAGTATCTACTAATGAATAAAACTGATAAAGTAATGGTCCCATGGAGTTCACAAGTGAATGGAAAGAAAGAGAGATAACAAACAAGAAAACAGAGGTATGATAACAAATTCTGACCAGTACTACAAAGGAAAGGCGGAGGGGGGTTTATAATAGCTCGTCTTCATTTTTGACGTTTGACTGCCGACAGCTTTCAAGCTCCTCTGCCCCCCCTTTCTCTTTTGCCCCATATCTGAGCAAGCTCATAAAAAAGCTTAGATTCTCCCTCATTTTCTGACAGAAAGTTAGAACCATGCAAGTCCCATCCCACAAGGGAACACTCACCCCAGCCTTGCCCCTTAACTACCATGAAATCCCAAGCACAGTGCCCCCTCCCTGCTCTCCCAAGCCATTGAAGACCTGTTTGGGAGGCGACTCTGCTCTCCCAGAAAACCTCATTATGTAACTAATCTTTTCCTCTTGGTGCATGTTTGGCCTCATTAGTCTTGGCATCCAAACCATATCATGGGTGAGGGTTTCTCTCATTCTGTGGGATAATCACAACAGGTCTAATTTACATAATATATGTATTTTTGACTATTCGTAATTTGATGACTTTTACTTGCCTATCACTTTTAGTATCATGGCACGATTTTTTAAGGGTTCTGTAAAGAAAGCTTTAGATAGAACAGATATTCAATATTCTGACATATAATTTATATATGAAATCTATACATAAGCAATACTTCCAGATGTTTCTTTTGGAAGTATTCAGACAGTGCATTAATTTTGATTCCAAAACTAGAATCAGCTCTTCACATAAGCAGGTCCTATAGTCTGGGGTGCAAAAGTCTTCCTTAGCCCAAAATACCTATCCTAGGCATATTTCACTAGGTCCATCATTAGACTCACTTTGAAGGGCTTTCCTAAATCATTTGTGTCTCAATCATGGAAAAGCATCAAATTTCCTGAAGAAAGAGAATTCCTGAGGAGGACTAAGTTAGGAAAAATGATACCTAGAAAGAGCAATTTACCGGGTGTTATACGGCCTGGAGTGAGGTCCCAGCTCTGCTGGTTTTTCATCTCTGAGGCCTTGAACACTTGTTTTTTTCATCTTTAAAAATGATGGTATTCTTTCTGGTTTCTTTTTACTTCTGTTTTAACCTCCCGTATCTGTTTGGGCTAACACAATATGACAATGTGTGTGAACCTGAAAGGTCTGATGCAGAAACAAAGTATCACCTTTGTAACCATTATGTGATTATTCCCCAATCACAAGGTTCCTGGTGGGCAACCCACTCAGGTTAAAAGAACATGAGGTGACGCTGTTGACAGAACACAGCATGAGTTTTGGAGTCAGAGACCCAGGAGCCAAGGCCTGGCTCTGCCAAATCCTCATTTTCCTTGGGTATAAAACAGCTATTTTAATAGTAATTCCCTGATAGGCTTGTTGTGAGAATTAAATAAGATATTTCAAGAAAAGTGCTGAGTGAACATTCAATAAATGCTGACTATAATCATTCTTAGCATTTTATCTTCATTTTGATACTTACTAAAAGAATTGGGAGAGACCAGGAAAGTGCTAAGAGGTGGTATCTAAGACTAACTGTGCCAGTTTTGCCCAGATCTGCTATCACCCTAACACTCAAAGGTCTCCATGGCAACTTAAAATGGAACTCGAGAAAGAAAGAGAGAGAGAAATTATTTCAAAACATTTTCTATAAAGCATTGATATAAGTGAGCACGGGAAGATTTATTTAAGGAATATTGTTGATGCTTTTTGTAATTTATTTTTAAGCTGGGATAAAATACCTAGCTAAGCAGAAAAGGACACTCAAAGTCAGATATTTGAATAGAGTCTGTGGCAGAGCAGTAATACACATGATATACAGTTGCTTTGTAGTCCCAGGCTCTTTAATTGAACAGACTGATGTGTTGCTTGCATAATGGATGTGTGGAATAGAATGAGTGCCTGGTGCGATTACTTTTCCCCCTCAAAGCCATGCATTTGAAGTGTAGGTGAATACAAACCATTTAGGAAATAATTGGTCTGACCCAGTAGCAGAAGTAGCCATTTTGGCAGCGTGAAAGAGGTGTTTCTCTAGTGATGGCAGACAAGGAAGCTAAGATGTAGAATGCAAGATTTCTCCAGTTTTAAACCTGTCAGCATAAGAAATAAAGAAAAAATTATAAACATAGTTGCAATCTTTTTGATGCTGGTCTTTTCGGACTCAGTTAAAAAACAAAAAAAACCAACCTTCTGTCTCTTCAGTTAACTAACTTACCTTAACTGAGTTAAGGTCTCTATCTCTGTCTTTTTTATTACTTCTATATTAGAGGTTAGCAAATGATGGCGCATAGGCCAAATTCACCCACTACCTGTTTCAATAAAGCTTGCGGGGAACATACATATTCATGCTCATTCATTTACATATTGTCCACAGCTGCTTTCATGCTACAATGGCAGAATTGAGCAATTGTGCAGAGACTTTAGGACCCACAAAGCCTAACATATTTTCTACCTGGTCCTTCTCAGAAAAAGTTTGCTGACCCCTGATCTAGTTGCAGGTCAACCAACGATATATTCCAATTCCCATTTCTTTCCTTAAAATCCTTAAATGACATACTGTTGCCCCCATGATAAGTCCAAATTTTAAACATGGCTTAAAAGATCTACCACCTGACCTCTCCCTACCATGCTAACTTCATCTCCCCACCATCTCCTCCTCATGTTTTCTATGCCAGATACACAAGAGGACATTTAGTTCCTCCAAGGAATCATGTTCATTCTTGTCTCTGGGCCTTTGGACGTGCTGTTCTTTCTACCTAGAACCTTCTTTCCCACCTTCTTTTACTCCCAACCTTCACCAAAGTTATTTTACATTTTTCTCATTGCTGGTAAGCTCTGCAGTTGCTCTATTCACTCTGTTTCATCAGGTGTAACTTCTGCTTCTTTCTTTTATGTTGTCTGCATTCCTCAAATGGTAATTATTGATTGTTCATTTTTATATTTGAGATTACTCATTTGCTTGTGCTATCCACTGAAGTAGGACTTGGAGCTACGGTTTTATTTTTGGTGAGATTTGAAGAGTGAAGGCATTTTTACAGCTGCCGAGTCAAGCTCCCACATTTTCTGCTCTAATCTGCAGGCAGATACCTCCTCAGTTACTCCCTGGTTTAAGAGGGAGTGTTGCAGGGATCAATCATCCTGTCCTGCTACTCCAGTGAATTACCTTGTCATTTGATCATGGTCTCTCTCTTGCTTCTCATTTTCACCACCGGGCATGGAACATCCTTGATGGAAACCCAGTCCTGAGAACAGACTACTTTCTATCTTCCTGTTAAATTTCATATTTCCTTTCTTTAAAAATAATATTTTTCTACCATTTCTAGGAATTTAATGCAGAAGAATAGAGCCTGTAGCATGTACTCTGCTTGTTAACCTGAAAGAGAAGTTATTGTTTATTATGTCTTTTCTGCTAGACTAGAATCTCCATGATGGTGTGGACCACCACATCTGTCTTTTTCGCCATTGTGAAATTGGCACCTACCACAAAATCTAAAAGATGGTAAGTGTTCAATAAATGTCTACTGAATGAAACACAAATGGAGGGTGGCACATTATTATGTGTGCTACTAGGAGAACTAACAGCCCACAACACAATTTAGCCTAGAGTTCAGCTTTTAAAGACTAAAATAGAGCAAAGAATCATAACCAAACTCTCTTTATGTTTTCTATTCCTGTTCATGTCTCTTGTTGTAACAGAAAGTTCTCTGATGTTTAATGGGTGTTTCAGTATTGGTAAGCAATTGAATGATGAGCTTTAGGCAAAATCATGAGGGAGATAAAGGTACAGTCATGTCTCCCTTTCAGGCTTTTACCACAAATATGTAGTGGCACGGATATCCTCATGTTGATCCTTTTCAATCAGAGAAACCCCAACTAAATCCTCCCAATACATACATTGAAGCCTCAGTCAAGCATGTTAATATTGACAATACTATTTTTCCCCCTGATATCCACACCCACCTATCAAAACTTGCCAGTCTTGTATTTCATTCTCGCAGGCTTCTGTTCTCAGCTAAATGATCTTCTACACCAATCTTGTGTTTTCCTAAATTTCATATCACTGTCGCAGCATTGGATGATATTTAGGTACAAATCTACAAACGTGATTTACCTTAAGCGTGTTATATACTTATACAGATAGAAAATGCATAACCAGCCATGTAACTTGAGCATCAAAGCCTTGAAGATGGTTTCACGTCTAAGTAACTTATTTGAGTTTAAGCAGCTTTAGAGAGAACTTATAGAAAATGAGGAAAATATTTAGGAACTACTTGTATCAGTGACGTGGATACTGAAAAAATTGGAAAATAGCTTTCAAAGGACTGGAACTTGGGAAACAACTTCTAATCATGCTGCTATAAAAAGGAGCTCACCATTTAGTGCCATACAACACTCAACTGCAGTTTTCTGGGACGCTTCTATAGTCCATGCTTTATTTCAAATATATGACTCTGTCTCATTCAACAGACAGAGAAAGTTCAGAGGAGCAGCATATTGCCCCTGTACAGGTCATATTTTTGTTGCCACAACCTCTTGACTGGCCCAAGGCCAGGATCTTTTCCCAAAATGCCAGGTTAGGTATGAATCACAAGGGCTGCAAAAAGTCATGAAGTTGCATTCCCTGCCTTCAGGTGTAAAACCTAGCCAGGACACATGATGACCCAGTTTCTCCCAAAAGAGCTGTGGGAATAGAGATACGGCCCTCTGTGCCCTACTGAGGCACCGTCATCACCCTCTTACGTGATGATTTACATGTCTAGCAAAGCCAAATACTTCTTTAAAAAGACTCAGTTTGACTTCCAGCTTCAGCTCTGCTATCCAGAGTTTGGAAATCATTACCCCTATCCATACAACAAGAAAAACCTAGACAAACTGAAAATGAAAACTTTGCGGGGGGATCCATCAGAGAACTGATGTTACAGGGCAAACCACCACCATGAAATCTGGATAGATAGGCAAATGCAGGGTCGAAGCTGAGATCTGCTTACCCCAGAGCAAAAGCTGCAGGAGCCAAAAAATGGTAGGAACACTTAGAGGATAATTTTGATGATTTGCTGGAGGCTGAGTATGAACTAGCATGAGGGTAAGAACTCCTGGGGGCTTAGTCTTAGGGGGGAACCCACACTGTCATAGGCTTTACCTCTAAGAACCACAACCATGCCAGGATATCATGGTGAAGATCTGATAAAGATCCCTGCCTGGCTCTGTCAGGAGAAGGAGAATAGGAATCATTGTAAAAGAAGCCCAGCATCTTCTCTGTAACAAAAGCTTGCCCTCCGGGAGAGAAGACCTTGTGAAGTGCTATTCCAGCTATGGAAAGGAATTCCTCCCAATCCAATTCCCTCCAGTCCAATGGCCAAACTTGGAATGATTTGAGCAACAATGTAAGTAAAGTAGTATTGGATTATAACCCAAATGATAAAATAAATATCCATGAGTCCATACTGAGGAAAATAAATGATTGGATGGATAAATACACACACACACACACACACACACACACACACACACACACACACACACACACACACACACACACACACACACTGACCAATCTCCCACACAAAGAATTCCAAATAGTTTATGTAGATATTCCACCCTCAAGGAAGTAGGGCATAACTATCCACTCCTTGGGCATGGGCTACACAGAGTGACTTCTTTTCCAAAGAATACAGTATGAAAAGGGGCAGGGGAGACAAGTAACTTTACAGTTGAGAAACCTAATAAACAGGACCAAGTGCTCGAGATTAATATCAACAGTGATGAATCATGTTAACAGCATGTACCCTTGAAACCACAGATAGCACTTCACCTCTCTGGTCTTCCTCCCCAAAACACACAACTCCAGTCTCATCATGAGAAAAACATTAAAAGAATCCTAACCGGGGAATATTCTGCAAAGTACCTGACTAGCTTTCTTCACAACTGTCAAGGTCATCAAAAACAAGAAACATTTGAGAAACTGGTATGGTTTGAATGTAGGCACTCACCCAAAATTCATGTTGAATGTGAGGACACAGTGTCTGTCCCTTCCGGAGGATGCAGTGACAAGGTTGAAAGCAGAGACCATCGCTCGACAGTGAATCTCCAGCAACTTGATCTTGGACTTTCTAGCCTCTAGAACTGCAATAAATAAATTTCAATTCTTACAAATTACTGAGTCTCAGGTATTTTGTTATAGCAGCACAGACTGAGACACTGTCAGCCAAGAGGAACCTAAGGAGACAAGTGTAACATAGTGTCCTGAATGGGATCCTGGAACAGAAGAAGGACATCAGGCAAAAACTAAGGAAATCTGAATAAACTATTGGCTTTAGCTAATAATAATGTATTAATATTGTTTCATTAATTGTGATAAATAGTCCATGCTAAGATGATAATAATAGAGAAAATTGGGTGTGAGGTAAATGGAAACACCCTATACTATCTTTGCAACTTTTCTGTAAATCTAAACTTTTTCCTGAAATAAAAAGTTTATTTTTAAATGGGAAAAAACAAAAACAGAACTCAGATCACCTTAGAATTGGTATCCAATATTTAGTAAGAACAAATGTCTGACACCCCTGCACAGTTCAGCCTCTCATCACAACCCCCTCCTTCCCCATTTTCTTATTGTTTCTGAAGACGCCAATTCCTAACCCCAGCTCTGTCTTGCTTATGCAAAGAAATAAGAACTGAGCACGTAACATGAGATTCTGCTCCATATATGGTTTTTAAATTTTATTATTATTATTATTATCATTATTATCATTATTATTATTATTATTATTTTGATACATTGTTACAATGTGTGATGCTCAAATCAAGGTAATTAGCATATTCAAAACTGCAAAAATTTATCATGTCTTTGTGTTGAGAACATTCAAACTTTTGTAGCCATTTGAAAATACACAATAATTATTAATTATAGACACATAGCACTACTATAGAACACTAGAAGTTATTCTTCCTATCTAGCTGTAAGTTTATATCCATTAATCAACTGCTCTCTATTCCTCACCTCTCCCTTACCCTTCCCAGCCTCCAGGAACCACAATTCAACTCTCTGCCTCTATGAAGTCAACTTTTTTAGCTCCCACATATGAGTGCTAACATGTGGTATTTATCTTTTTGTGCCTGACTTATTTCATTTAATATAATGTCTCCCAGGTTCATTCACGTTGCCATGAATCACAGGATCTTATTCTTTTTCATGGCTGAGTAGTATTCTATTGTGCACTCGAACGTATACCACATTTTAAAAACCCATTCATCTGTCGATGGACATTTAGGTTTATTCTAAGATCTCTTTGATGTACTGATTTTCTTTCCTTTGGATAAAAACCCAATATTAGGATTGCTGGATCATATGGTAGTTCTATGTTTAGTTTTATTGGAAACTTCATACTGTTTTCCATAGTGGATGCACTAATTTACATTCCCACCAACAGGCTGAGTAAGGGAAAAATAAATTAATAAATTAATTTTTTTAAAAAGAATTCCCTTTTCTCCATATCCTCACCAGCATTTGTTAGGTTTTGTGTTTTTGATAATAGCCATCCTAACTGGGGTGAGATGATATCTCATTGTGGTTTTGATTTGCATTTCCCCTCAATGATCAGTGATGCTAAGCATTTTTTTATATACCTGTTTACCATTTGTATGTCTTGAGTTGTTTTAGATTTTTGTATATTCTGGATGTTAAGCCCTTGTTAGATGTATATTGCAAACATTTTTTCCCATTCTGCAAGTTGCCTCTTCACTCTGTCGATTGTTTCCTCTTCTGTGTAGAAGCTTATTAGTTTGATGCTGTCCCATTTTGTCTATTTTTGCTGCTTTTGCCTATACTTTTGACGTCTTCTTCATGAAATCATTGCCCAGACCAATGTCTTGAAGCATTTTCTGTAGGTTTTCTTCTAGTAGTTTTATAGTTTCAGGTCTTTTATTCATGCCTTTATTCCATTTGAGTTGGCTTTTGTATGTGGTAAGAGATAGGGGTATAGCTTCATTCTTTTGCATATCAATATCCAGTTTTCCCAGCACAGTGTATGTGTTCCTGGCACCTCTGTTGAAAATCAGTTGGCTGTAGATACATGGATTTATTTCTGGGTTCCCTATTCTCTTCCATTAGGCCAAGTGTCTGTTTTTAGGCCAGGACCATGCTGTTTTGATTGCTATAGCTATGTAGCACATTTTGAAGTCAGTGAGTGTGATGCCTCCAGATTTGTTCTTTTTGCTCAGGAGTGCTTTGGCTATTCAGGGTCTTTTGTGGTTCCATATGAATTCCAGTATTGTTTTTTTCTATTTCTATGAAAAATGTCATTTATAGTTTCTTAGGGATTGTTTTGGATCTGTAGATCACCTTGGGTAGTATGGTCACTTTGACAATATTGATTATTCCAATCCATGAACATGGGATGTCTTTCCATTTTGTGTGTATGTGCATGTGTGTGTCCTCTTTAATTTCTTTCATTTCATGAGCGTTTTGTAGTTTTATTGTAAAGATCTTTCTTCTCCTTGGTAAAATTTATTTCTAGGTACTTTATTGTAGTTATTGTAAATAGAATTGCTTCCTTGATTTCTTTTTCAGCTAGTTTGTTTTTAGTGTACAGGAATACTACTGATTTTTGTATGTTGATTTTTTTTTATTCTGCAACTTTACTGAATTTATGAGTTTTAAGAGATTTTGGTAGAATCTTTGGAGTTTTCTCATATAAACTCATGTCATATGTAAACAGAGACAACTTGACTTCTTTCTTTCCACTTGGATGCACTTTGTTTCTTCCTCTTGCCTAATTGCTCTGGAAAGGACTTCCAGTACCATGTTGAATAAAAGTGGTGAAAGTGGGCATTCTAGTCTTTGTCCTATTCTTAGAGGAAAAGCTTTTAACTTTTCCCCATGTAGCAAGATATTAGCTGAGGGTTTATCATGTATGGCCTTTATTGTATTGAGGTACATTTCTTCTATACCCAATTTGTTGAGAGTTTTTTTTCATGAAATAATGTTGAATTGTATCAAATGCCTTTTCTGGATCTATTGAGTGATTATACATTTTTTTTGAAAAGATAAACAAAATTGACAAGCTATTTTCTAGGCTAAGTAAGAAGAAAAGGGAGAAGACTCAAATAAAATCAGACATGTAAAAGGAGACATTACAACTGATATCATAAAAATACAAAGGATGATTGGGAACTATTACAAGCAACTACATACCAACAAAGTGGAAATCCTAGATGAAACAGATAAATTCCTGGACGCATATAACTTACCATGACTGAATCAAGAAGAAATAAAAAACCTGAACAGATCAATAAGAAGTAACAAGATCAAATCAGTAATAAAATTCTCCCAACAAAGGAAAACCTAGCACCCGATGGCTTTGCTGATGAATTCTACCAAACTTTTAAAGAAGAACTAATACAAATTGTTTTCAAACCATTCCAAAAAAATTGAAGAGGAAAGAATTTCTTCCAAACTCATTCTGTGAGGTCAGCATCACGTTGATACCAAAATCAGGCAAGGGCACAACAAAAAAGAAAACTACAAGCCAAAATCCCTGATGAACATAGACAAAAAAAAATTCTCAACAAAATACTAGCAAACCAAATCCAACATTACATCATAAAGAATATACACAGTGATCAAGTAGAATTTATCTCAGAGATGCAAGGATGGTCCAACATATGCAAATCAATAAATGTGATAAATCACATCGATAGAATGAAGGACAAAAACCATAAGATCATATATGTTTTTGATCTATGAATTGATGTTTTCTTCAACTTCTGCATCAGAATTCATCATAAGATACTCAAAATGATTATTAACATAATGAGGTCCAGAATATCAGCCTTATTAAGGCTCCAAGTTCAGAAGCTGCTCTTCAATTCAGGATTTTCAAGCAGAACCTGTATTGGTGAGCGTAGACGTTACAGTGCTGACTCTACTAATCCTTCTAGGCATAGTAGAGAAATGGTTGAAGAGGAAGAGGAGGAGGAAAAGGGGAGAGACATTAGTTTCCCAAGAGGCAAAGATAGTACTGTTCTATGATAGCATTCTGTGGTCATTTATACATTTGAGAAATTCTACACTAACTAAAAATATTAAAACCTGAACATGCTGCTTTAGGGCAGAACTTCTCAGATTTTTTGATATATTAATCTAAAGGAATATCTGATGTGGAGATACAGAAGGCAGCAGTTCCTAAACTTATTTAAGTACAGATTTTTTTGTTGGTGGTGGTGATGGTGGTGGTAGCATGCCACCATGGGGTTTAATAAAAGTATATTCCAAAAACATTGTCTTAGAGGCATAAATGGCCCTGTGTACTGATTACAGTATCATCACCGAATATTTGAACATAAGTTATGTGTAAGGCAGTGGCATAGCTGTAAACCTGTTTCTCACAAAGTGACGAACTCTCCTACTTTGTTCAGTTACTTCTATGAAAGGGCTGATATTCTAAGAGTCAGATCAGGCAAAGCAGACGTTCATATTACTGTTCCCAGGAGGCACTCAGCTCTTGGCTGAGGCACGCCAAAATCTGTTACCAAACTCAAGTCTAGCTGCCTACTCCCAAACTAAAACAAACAACCCAAAAGTCAAATTGCTGGTGAAAATGGAAGTCAGCTTTTATTTAAGAATACCAGTGACCTGAGGAGAGATGTTAGGCTAACCCACCTCTCTGGTAAACCTAAAGGAGACCAGCCAGACTAAAGCTATCTCCAAGACTCAGATTTACTGAGGGGTTTTAAAGAAGGGGCTGAGGGACTGGAATGTGGGAGATAGAAAGCAGGAGGGAGGGGGATGCAAGCCGTGGGGGCTCCATGGAAGGAGCCCAGTGTCAGTCTCGCCGAGGATCCATCTGGTTTCTGCTCCCGTCCTTGCTTCTCTCCAGGTCCAGCTGGAGAGGTGGAATCAGCAATAACCTCCTTGAAGTCTTCCTTGGTTTCTCAGAGTTTGGATACTAAGTGTATTGCAGCAAGTCTGCAGCTCCACACTGACTGAAAAACAACTTTATATGTATGGAAATAATGTCATCTTGTCCCATAACCAAGATTCAAAATATCAAATAACCATGAGAAAAGAGGGAACTCGGAGAAATGCCAAGAAAAAAACTGTGTCTTAAATTTTCCTACTGCAGTTTTAGGTCCCAACATGGCTTCTGTCTTGGTCACTCCAATGTTGTGGCTCCTCTACTTGCTGTTCTCTTCATTTGCAAGTAGATATTCTAGTTTTATATTCATAAGTTGAAGAAGGGCCCCCACTGCCAGGGAAACCAGGAGTGGGTGCGTCCAGTTATACCTAGTCTGAGACCTCTGCTCTCTCTGCTCAGTCAGAGGACAGCTGTACTTTCATCTCATCTCTTCTGTGGTCATGATATGGCAAACGCTCTGTAACATCACAGTCTCCCTGTCTGGTCTGCTTTTTTCCCTTCCCTACTCCCAGTCAATGTCTTTTCAAGCATGCCGTTTTACCTATGTTTACTAACTTAATTCACATTTCTTTAATGAACATGGGAAACTTTGTCTAACAAAAATGATTTTCCCTTTTGATCAATACTACATGATCTAGTTGGAGAGAGAGGATAGAAATACTTCTCTATAAAAAGAAGATAGGGAAACTTAATGCAGAAACTGGAAGTAAATTAATAAATTACTATTTTATTGAGTGACTTTGTGCTAAACACTTTAAAATAAATTGGATTTGAATCTCATCTTTTAAGACAATAATTATTAATTTTCCCATTGTACATGAAGGACATTAGTCTAAAAGTCTACAAGTGTAGGCAGTGTGATCAAGCTATATTAGATTTAGGTCATTAACACCAAAAACAGCTTCCTACCTATAAATGCTCTTGTTTGCTTCTCTGGGGAGATCCAACAGGCAGCATGCTTTGTAGAACAGCTTCTTTCCAACTGGGTGGGAGCAATTAACACATGTTAATTTTTATAAAAGAAATACATAAATATCTAAACATTAATAACATAGCCAATATATTGCTACATGACTTCCAACATTCTCAAAGTATGCTGCGGCTTCTTAAGGTTGATTTATAAGTGACATGCAGGTGACTAATGCAAAATCATAGTGCTTCCCTGTTTTACTAAAACACATTAAGAGGACCTCTGATGTTAATTCTGTATGTACATAAGATCTCCTGGACTACCTAAGGCTTTAGTCTGTGGTGTGCTGCAGAATTACTCAAAAGGCAGCATATTCTAGAATTCCGATTTCACTCAAATCAGAAGTATGTGATAATGAAATCATTCCTTATAAAAAGTTTCAGGTCTATTAAATAAGCACATTGAAGAATTCCCGTTTAATCTGAAATGGGCTTGTCATGGTAACCTGATTGCAGTGTCTGTGCATCAGGAAGAACATAGCCTTCTTGGGATGATTTTAAGAATTCATTATTTTAAGTTTCCTATTTCCACTTAATAATCTCCATAGATTAGTGCATTACACTTATCCCTTTATGATTTGCAAATTTGTCTAATTATTGTTCTTGGTACCTCCAAGCATGACATTCTTAATAGGTTCATTCCAATCTATGGGATGGATTGCTGAGCTAGGGCAGCCGTAGCTAAACAAAACAAAACAAAACAAAAAAACACTTTATAGGGCTAATTTGCTAATAAAACCTGGCATGATGCTTGCTGCAAAGACGCTGCCTGCCATAAGGCTTAATCAGGGAGAATAATCTTGCCCACTGCTGCATCCAGGGAAGTCACTGTTTATAAGTACTGTCTTGTTAAACTTAAGAGATAAACTGAAAGAGAACCCTTCTAGAAAAGTACACAGAGGGGGACAGGAGCTTATTTATGGTGTTTTTCACTTGTTCCACATCAGGGAAACTTAAAAGAATTACAGAAAGCCTTCTAGATTGAAGCTTTTGGGTCAGCTGGTCGATGACCTTCAGCCTGTGCCCACCACCGAAAACTGCAATTTGCATTGGGATTTAGGTCAGTAACAGAGACGGCACTGCATAGATCCTCACAGCTTAAAGTGTGGCTCCCAGACCAACAGTATCAGCATCATCTGGGAGCTTATTAGAAAAACAGAATCTCAACTTCACCCTATACCTATTGAATCAGAATCTACATTTTAACAAGATCTCCAGGATATTCATATGCACATTAAAATTTGAGAGGCACTAGTTAGGGGCGCCCATCTCCAAAGTGGGGTGCATTTACCCCAAGGTATGTCCAAAGAGGTCCATTGGAAAATGTAAACAATAAGAATTTATTTATTTTTACATATTGTACTATTTCTGTGAATTTTAATAACATACTAGTAGTGCATAGTAGTACTTCAAAAAGTTCATGGAAAGATTTGTATTATCTCTTTTATTGACAGCTAGATAATACAAGGTTTGAACATTTGACCTTGGTGTTATCAGCACTGCCTCTAATCAAGTGAGCTAACTGGCCAGCCCCCCTGTATTATTTTTTAACACTATTTTTCCATGAACTTTTTGAAAGTACCCTCAGACATGAATAAAACTTACGAATACATATTAGTTGTGCATGCTTAAAATTTTTCTATTGATAATATGTTTGCCTTGCACTATTCCTCAGAGTGTAGTCTGCATATTATCTTCATCAGGATCGTCTGGAAGGGGCTGATTAACCATTTAGATCTCTGGGCTTCCACCTGACCCATTTAAACAATCTGAGAGTTGGCATCAGAAATCTGCATTCCAAACAAGTTTCATGAACAATTCTGTTACATGCTAAAATTTGAGAACCACTGTGTTAGATGACCTTCTGCCTGCTTTGTTTGGAGTATGATATTAGATAATGCTTATTTGCTCCCCACAACAAAGTTACTATTTACTTGGCCCAACACCCAGCTGTCAAGATTTTCATTACATCATTTTAGGAGTTTATATTATTTATATATTACTATATCATTTTATTATCTCACTTAGTAAAAATACTGCTACAATGATTTGGGAGCATTTTTTAGGCTCTTCAGGTAAGAGTCATGAACTAAGTCACAAACAGGAGTAATTGTAATTACCTTCCTTCCCTCAAGTTATTGATGTCTGGATTTGTGAACTTTGCTGTCAGTCTCCAAGCCTGGGAAGTAATAGCCAAAACCAAATGGAGATCAGAAACCAGCAGAGGTCAGAAGGCTATTCGTACAGGTATCGTTTCTTAACATTCCTCTCCCATAGAAACAGGAACCAAGTATGGATTCTACAGGTGTCTTAAATTTAAAGGAAATCCAACCCCATTTCTGATTTTCAGGAAAGCCCAAGAAATAATTTTGGCCAAGGTCGGACCTCCCTTTGCACACACCTCATTTTCCTATTGATTTTCCTCCTGGTGTAAAGTGCATGTACACAGAGAGCAGACTCTTCACGTGCTTCCACGGTGCACTGTGGGGCAGAGACAAATAAGATACATAACTTGTGTAGAGCAGCTTGAAGTGTGATGTGAGCCACATAACCAGTTAAACAGAGTATAATGAGTAAAATTTAAAAATTGGATTCTGAGGAAAATCTATGGACATACCCTTGGCAAAGCAGTGGGAGAGGTAAAAGAAAGATACACTGCAATGCTTCTCACCTGCTAGGCTGAGCCTTGAAGGATGAGTGGAATTTTATCAGGTAGAGAAAGGAGGGGGGAAACAGACAGGAAATTTATTATTTCTAGGCTCAGTTCCTGACGCTTCTCATATCACCTGTTTTATGTACAGCGCAATGTCATTCTTCCATCATCATCATCAACACCATCCACAACAGCAACACTATTATTGTCTCCCTATCATGTGCCTTGCACACGTACTTTTATGTGTATTTTCTAATTTAATTCTCAAAATTGCCCTGGGATCATGTTCTATCATTATCCCTACTTTTCAGATGGGAAAATAGAGAAACAGAAGATATAAGTAACTTGCCCAAGGTCACACAGCTAGTGAGATGTATGGTGGGATTCAGACCTAGGTAATCAGGCTCATGATGTCTCTCAAGATAGCTTGTTCTTGGTTGGTCTCTGGCCCCATTAACAAGATATCTATCCATTAGTAGAGCGAAGTGCCATGGCCATGACTCCAGTCACTGAATTATCTCTTCAGATGAAGCTAAGTCCACAAGCTATTGCCCCTTGGTGACCAAGCTAAAGCGCTATTCAGAAAGCCATCCTGTGCCGTATCATTTTTGTTTCTGAACAAGGTGAGTCGTTGTAATGCTGCCAATTGCCTGGAAATCACCTGCCAGCTCGGGAAATAAACCCACTACCATTTAGAGTGCAATAAAGGGGAGCCCTTGATGGCTGGGAGCTGGCAGGAGGACATGGATTCCAACACTGTCTAAATCCAGCCTCGGCTAAGTTAATCACTGTTGGCCTATCCAGGCTGCAGATTTGGACCCCATCCAATGTACTCTTTGGATTATGGATCTGGTTCTCTGAGACTATGAATATGGTCCTTTTCCCCAGCACTAAATTTCTCCTAAAATTTATTTTCCAAAACATTATTTTTAATGTTAAATAACCCCAAAATGCATTTTTCATGTTTATTGCCAGTGCATAAAATTACAATGCTGTGAACGTTTTTAGCAGCATACCAATAGCTTGATCCATAATTTAAAAGGTGAGTTTAGTATGGCAATAAATTTCATGAGACACTAAAACTTCACAAAAAGTATACAATTTAAGGGCCAGCCATTCAGCCAACATTTGGGGGGACGTGGTTAATTACTACATTTCCACCATTAGAGAGAACTGTGGGAACCACTATTGTCTGCTCCATGGTGGAACTGTTGGTATGCAAAAATGAGAGAGTGAGTTTGCAAACTCTCCTTTAGGAAGGTGGTGGTGACGTTTAATACATGTGGCGAGAATGATGAAGTCAGGGTTAGAGACATATGCCTTCACAGATTTCCCCCAATTAAAAAAAGGAAAAAAATCAGCAACATACACACTTACCCAGGCTCTGTGGAGTCTACCAGAAGGTGAATACTGTGTTTCAGGAAGTGAGGCTATTAGCTCTCAGTGGCTGAGTTTCACAGTTTGAAATTAATATTTTTTCTGTGTTTTTGCCCTCCTGAGGTCCTGACCAATTACCATTTTACCAGTGAGCTTTTTTAATTTTCAAGGAAGGTGGGTGGTTTGTGAAACAAATCAATTGCTTCTTCAGAAACCACATCTGCATGGCTTCTCACTTTAGCTTCTGCCAAGCTGGAAGCAACTCAAGTTTTGTTTTTTGGGTTTTTTTTCCTCCAAAAGGCACGATGCCCAATTAGAAAGCCAAGTGAATACGGAAACAGTTTCATCAGGCACAGAAACTGCACAAGAATTGCTTTCTTAGCTGAAGGTGATGGCTGATGGAGGTGGGGGTGAGATTCTGGACCATGTGCACATGTCTTGCAAGTAGACACGGAGGTTGCTGGTTCCCTCTGTGTGCTCACATGAGAGACTTGGTGACAATGGCAGGAAGGTAATTACCAAGTGAAGAGCTCTAAATGAAGCCATGGAAATTAGCACAACCCAACAAGTTGCAGAATCAAAGTCAAGAGCACGCACACACGCCCACGCATGTGCGCACACACCTCTGATTATGTGTTTAAGATGACCCCCCCTCCCCACTGGCATCGTTATTCTATTTAGGCTAATGATGCCTGGGACAATCAAAGCTATCACTGCTTTGAAAATGATAAGTACCATATAGAAAGGCCCCTCAGGGAAATTTGGCCTGTTAAGGCTTTTCAGGTCTGATGGATTTTTTTAATCTATCTGCCAGACTGCTTTGAAAGCTAAATAGATGCCATCAACAGGCTGTCTGTCAATGATCAACAACTTCACATATTTTGCTTGTGTTGACATTTTTGTTTCAATCTAATGGGTTGTTTGCCAGATGGTTCCTGTCCTTGTTTGGGACTCAGCACATTAAGTGAGGATTCTTGGGGCCGGTTTATGTACAAAATAGGGTAGCCCTTTGTTTCTATTTCCTAAACTATTTTTGTTTACGACTATTTAAAAATGTCTAAATGAACGGATGGATGTGTGTAAAGGAATGTATGTCTATGGCTATTATGAATTTGTATGTATAAATACATTTGGTGGGCATCGGTAATACTATTTCTTCTTGTACACATAGCTGAGATTAGGGGATATGCTATATCACGACAAAAATATAAATTTAGGAAAGGTGAACATTAGTTAGGAAATATCTTAATCAATGACAGCTGAAGATTTGAGTTTATTAAAAACTCCAGATCAAGTATTCTTTAACGTCTTGGCTTTTGAGGACTATAACATTCCTCTTTATGGCATGACCCCAAAGGTCAATATGTTGGCCTGTCCCAGGACAGGGTTCTCAAGTTCTCCACTCTTCCCTAGCTGTACCCTTTCCTTAACAATTTCATTTAGTGCTATGGTTTTAAACATCATCTATGGTCAGTCACTTCCAAATTTTATACCAAGGTCTTCTTTTTTTTTTTTTTCATTCATGTGTCCAGCTACATATTTGATTCCTTCACTTGGATGACCACATATGCATCTCAAATTTAACATTCCTTAAAAAGAACTTTCTAAATTTTCTGCCCAAAATGTTCCTCCTGTATTCTTCCACATCTTGGCAAATAGTGATACCATTTATCCAGTTTCTCAGGCTATTTACTTATCTGGCCCTTTATAGAAAGTGTGACAACCCCTGGTCTAGAGGTAGGATGCATGATGGTTAGGGCTGTGGGCTCTGGAGCCAGACCACTAGGGTTTGAATCCCAGTTCTGACACTTGCTAGCCTTCAGACCTCAGGTAAGTGACCTCTTTGTGCCTCAGTTTCTTCTTTTAAAAAATAGAGATAATGAAAGTAACTTCCTCCTGGAGTTATGAGGATTTTAATTAGTTAATACATATAAAATCCTGAGACTAGAACCCAGCATAGAATAAACACTCCATACATATTAGACACTATTATTATTAACATAGGATAAGGTCTTATTTGTTGATTGAATTTGAATGGCTTATGAAAACTGGCTTTAATGGGGCATCTCTGGCTATGGACTAAGGCAAAGAAGGTAAAGACAGAATAGATCTGCTGTAGATGAGGTGGAACAGATAATATCTCAGAATTCTCTGTGCCCATCTAAGCCTTTATTATGTCTTACATATGCAATGAAAAACAACCAGACTCTTCACAAAGGTCTAGCAACAAACAAGCAATCAACCACAAATATGACCAAATTCTATTTATGTGAAGATTCACTTCGTGTTGTTGTTGGGTTTTTTTTTTTTTTCACACATATAATTTTATTTTCTTGGCCTGGCCACCTTGCTGTCTGTTGCCTCAGCTGTGGTGACATTCTCTTAATAAATACTGTGTAAACTCAGTTGTTTTATTTTCGTTCTTTTTTCAATCCCTTTTCCTCTTGCAAATCTATGTCCTACCTAAAATGGCTCTGTTGGAAGGTGTTGTGAACAGACCTGCTATATAAATGGTAATAAATACAAATACAGACCGATCTAAATTTGAATTCCTCCTCTGTTCCTTACTTGCAAGTTGACTAACTCCCCTTAGCCTCAGTTTACCTGCCTATAAAATGGGGGTTATAATGACGCTTACTTTATAGGCTTGACATGAAAACCATGTCGGATCACATATTCTGTATGTTATCATATGCACCTGCCACATAAGACGTGGGACATAAAAATTTCCCAATAAGTGGCAACTACAGCTATTTTTATTAGTAAAATTTGACACTTAGAAATTTTTGGTTGGTAGTTTTGAGTAACACTTCTATGAAATACGTCATTCCAAGTATTCAGTAAGTGAATAGATTCTGTCCTCACAGGAACACTATATTTTTTCCTCAGGAACGTTTAGGCACTTTCTGACTGTTATTAAATTAAAATGTTTATCCCTCGGGAGAGAAAACAATCAACTCCCACACCAATTCTATTTATGAAACAAAATGCTTTGTTTTTTTCCTGACTCAAATCCTCCTTTATGAACAATCTCTTTGAAATAGAAGGGTGTTTAGAATGACTGTAACATGGTGTGTGTGTGTGTGTATGTGTACTCATGTGTTTGTTTCAGGGCTATATTGGTATGTGGGGCTTGTATTGGGAGCCGTCCCTCATCTGCTCTCAGATGGGGGGGTTCTTGGCAATAGGGAAGCTTCTGAGCCCTGGTGAAGTAGGTGTTACAGTGCTAAACAGGTTATGTGGGTAAAGATGGGAGGAGTCTTAGAGATGGGGGAGCAGAGATACATAGGACCAAAATTTGCAAAGACATTTCTTCTCTCTCTTGGGGAAGATCAGACATATCCAGACACCAGCCAATCTTCTAAAATTCAGATGAACACACATTTCTACTGGGTTATGTCCACGTCTCTGTATCTCCACATTTTTATTGCATATTTTAAGCTGTCAGTTAAACAGAGGTCACTACTTGGGAAAACCAAGTCTCTTTCTGTATTTCCACTGATGGAACTCATATCTTGTAGTCCAGCTTAATAGAAAGAGCATTCCCTTGGAATCAGGAATACTGAGCTTGATGCAATTTTTCCTTCAATACTGAAGGAAAGGTTTACCTCCTCTGGCAATAGTCTTGTGTCCAAACTCACACACAATGCCCATCAGGGACAGGTCAAACAATGGTCCTACTGCATTAAAGCTCTTACACAGTCTTGTTGTCTTCTAAACGTTTGTCCCTTCTTGTCCAAAGAGACCCAGTCTTTTATCTGTGAATTCCCAGTGCCCAGCCTAGTTTAGGGCTGTGGAAAGTGCTCAGGAAAAGCTTGGTAGGTGACTGGAACATGAGAGTCAGAGAAAAAAGAAAAAACAATGCCAAGCAGATTGTGAGGCATGGTTCTATTAGTACTTTCGGGAGAGGGTGACAACTCATCCCAGTTTGCCTGGGACTTTTTCTAGTCATGGCAATGAAAGCCCCAGACAAACCTGGATGGTTGGTCACCCTACTTCTAGAGGAGGACTCTTGTACAAGTTATCTGATCACTACATGTCACACTTTCTTCTCTTTTATCATTGGAATCATCATCTTCAAAGACATCATTTAGTGCTACCTAAGCAAATGGAGCAGGTGTCTGTCCGTTGGGTCTGCCTAGTCTTCTGTCTTCCCATTTTGGTAACAGCACCCCAGTTCTCCTTCAGGAAGACGTTCCTACTTCAATCTTGGTCTGGGTGATTAACTTCACCCTTAACTCCAAGCTTGGGCACATACCCAGGCTTGGCCAATCAGAGCAATCCATCCCCTTGGCTGCCTTGATTAGTTTAGAGATAATCTTGTGACCCAAGCCAGACCAATGAGACATAGTTCTGAGACCTTTGCTAAAAATATGGAGGAAGACATGTTCTTTGTTTCACTGTGACTTTTAGCTGACAGGCTGTGAGTCCGAAGTTATGGAGGAAAACCAAGTAGAGAAATGGCTTACTTAAGTGTGAAGTCACCCCAGAGGGAAGCAGAGCTGAGAGATGGAGACACATTCTGCTGACATTGCTGAGCTGCTGGATCAAGCCCTATCAGACTGGCCCTGGGTGTTTTAATACAATGAATATATTTTTGTGCTTTAATTCATTTGATGTGGAACAAAACTTAGAACCATAGAGTCCTAACATAGTAAATTTAGATTAATATAGGGATGCAAAAATCAGATTTTATATTTTTTATTTCCAAGTTTCTGAACCTGCCTTAAATATCCAATATGAAAAAAATCCCCCTTGCTACCCATGACTACACAATTTTGCACTTTTATGCCTGGAATCCAGTGTAGTCTGTCGAGTAGTGGATGGGTAAAGAAGAAACAGCACAAAGAGAAGTTTCCTTCTCCCCAGTGTCTGTTCCCCGACCGTTCCCATTGAACACTTCCTCTCGCTAGACACGTGCTGAATGCTTCCTATTTACTGATTCACGTAGGTCTAATAACAACCCTAACAGGCGGTGCTCTTACTGTCTCCATTTTACAGACGAAAAAACAGAATCTTACTAAGGTGCACTAACTTAATCACAATCACACAGCCAGCAATTCCAGAGCTGTAAATGCAGAAGAATTATAAACTAGTAAAAATGCATTATTTTATTGATGTGTTAAGCAAATGTTAGCAAGTGTCTGCCCTTTGTCAGAAACAGATACATGTGCTGAAAATACTGAGATGAACAAGATAGTCACAGGGATTCGCATCCTCACGGGGTGACATAATACACAAGAAACCACAGGAATATAACTTTTGGCAGCTATAGGAGCCAGAAGCAAAATGAAGGGGACAGTAGGTGATTGGAGAGGGGCAAACATATTAGTTGAGTATGTTAGGGTGGCCTCTCGGAAGAGGTGAGACCAAAGGAAGGACTACTCTATACTACAGGGCAAGCGTTCTTGGCAGGTGGCCGTGATACCTACCTGCAGGGTGGTCTAGAGGATTAAAGGAAGGCTTAGACAGCAAAGCACTCAGAACATTATAAACGTTACACAGCTGCTGATTTTGATCAGTCTTTATTTTGAGTTAGAGTCACCAGTGACCCGCCACTCTTAGATTACCTGTGGCAGAGGCTCCTGGAACAAGGCTCCATTTGTTTTGAGTTCTTCCAACACCATCCACCTCCATTTTGTGGCATTTTCCTTCTGTAAACCAGTTTCCTCATCTGTAAGGAATGCACAGAAAGCACTTCACACAGTGCCTGCGGACAGTGAGCCTTCAATCGATAATTCTCCACCATTATTTTTAATTTAGGAAGTGCATGAGAGGGGCCCCATGGGGAATGTTCTTTGTGCTTTAACACTTGTCCATCTTGACAGGTATATCCGTTAAGATCCTTTGGCTGCTAACAACAGAAATCCATTTCGGCTAGGTAAAGCCAGAAAAGAGAGGGAGAGAGACTTATTGGAAAAGTGTGTAATAGACCACAAAATGAAAAGGAAAACTGTAGAATCAGGTCTCAAAAAGTACAGGAACCAGGACTGCTAGAAGAAACCTCATTGAAAGGGCTGGAATAAAGCAGTGACTGTCACCTTGTCAAGACTCCAGTTGCCGGGAAACAGAACCATTTGGTGTAGCTTGCGCCCATGCCCGTATGTTGGCCAAGGGGTGGAGGGGAAGTTTGACTAACAGTTGCTCTAACCCTGAAACTGAAGGGAAAGGGACAGCACCCTAAATGCAGAGAGAGGTGGTTGTGATTCTGAGCGAGTCGAGAGGCATGACGGCCACCACAATAGGCAAATGTGACTCTCCAATAAATGGGGGCAAGCTTTGGCAGCTGAGGAGGGAAATCATTTGTTTTCATTGTAAATATGATATGGGCAGAAAATGAGAAGACACCATATACTGGTTTTTAGCATCCTTTGCAGAGGCAGTGCTGTATAACCGTTAGGAACATGGGCTCTGGTTTCCAATCATTGGGGCTTGACCCCCCTACTTCTCTGCTGGCCAGCTGTGTGACTTGGGACAAGTGACCTCTCCATATCAGTCCTCAGGTCCTCATCTAATAATAGAATCTGCCTCATAAGGTTGTTATTAGCATAACACAAGTTAGTACATGTGATGTTCTGAGAGGAGCACCCAACACATGCTATGATCAATACATCTTAGCAATCCTTACAAGAATTGATATTATTGACTTACGTATTCTACAGTAGAGAGGCTCTTGGTGTTGTCAGATTCAGATGTGGCTCTGAAGGTTATTGATGTGCAGAAATTTGTAAATTTTCTAAGATATCAATTGATACCTCCTTCACTGTAGTGTGGCTTTCTCATTCCCTAATCTTATAAAGTGTTTTCTTTATGAAAAGGGCTGTAAAAAGGCTGAACTCTCTAGAAGAGCTGTAAAAGCCAGCTTGGCATGAGGAAGGATGTGTTCAGGAAGCCCATGGCTCTTGATGGCAGTCATTGCAGCAGAAAGGCAGGAGTTTGACAAATATTTCCAATTGTAAGAATCCCTGCCAATACTCGGTTGTGTGCAATTTGGTCTGCATTTAAAAGGTGATGATGCAGTACATTTAGGAACAGTACGAACACCACCAGCAAAAACAGAAAATGGAAAAAGAAAAAGCTAAGGAAGAAAAAAATTTCTTCCCACCCCATTTTTTGAGTTTTCACCTTTATTGCCAATACTTATCTAATTTGCAGCTTTTTCCAAATTTCTTCTCAGTAGCTTTCCCAAACAAAGCAAGCCCTGTGCTAATTTGATTTTAGATGTTGAAATGTTAGAAGCAGAGTGGTGGATCAAGATGAGATTGTTAGAATTCTGGAGTCCTTCATGCGCCACATGTGAATTCAAAGTAGGACTTCTCTAGGGTGGATCAGGAAAGGAATGAGCTCTGCAAAGTCAGAGAATACTCAGGGAGTAAAGAACTAGGCTCCATATTGTTGCAGTCCCTCTCCTTCCTCGTCTCTCTTTGTCTGCATTTCCTTTTAACATGCCAGTGGTCAAAGTGAATAATGATATATTTTTGTTGTTGTTTAAGAGAAGCCCTTGAAAGCCATTCAGAGACTGGGATCCAGAAATCTAATCTTTGTTTGATTCTGTGTTTAGTGGGGATTCAAATCCCAACTTAATTTAATCTTTTGACTTATCCTGCAGGTACTGCCTGATTATATTCCACTGCCACCAGTAATAGGATTGCAGGGACAGAATCTCGCTATTAGCACTTTGAGAAACAAAAGCAAGCAGAACAGAAACTGTCGCTGGCATCAGTCAATGAAACCCGCCGAAAATGAATGACTACTTCACCAAGCATTTTCCCCACTGCCTCCTTTTAATAAGCTATAGCAAGGATACACATAAAAGTTGCAGATTCCATTGATCTCCAGAACACCTTGGATGTCAACTGAAAAGTGGAACCTGAAACCCTATGAAATCCTATGCCTATAGATATGTTAAATCAATCCCCCCCTAGTAACGGGTTCTACTAAAGATTTGTTAGTGATTTCAATAATCTGCTTATATCACCAGTCTTTTTAGGGTTTTGTAATAATAGTTGGTAGCTCCTAACCAACATAGAAATAATGCATAGCCCAATGAAATGGGACAAATTTCCATCTCTGTGATGAGGCTGCCTGGGTTACAATCCTGCCTCCACCTCTTGCTAGACGGGTAATGCGACATGAGCTGACAACCTCTCTATGGCTCAGTGTTCTCATCCATAAAATGGGGATAGCAATACTATGTTTCTCATAGAATTTTTGAAGGGTTAAATGAAATAATTCAGAGAGAGCCTTCAGAAAATTTGCTAGCACATAGGAATTATACATGAAATATTACCTATGACACTATCAAGAAAAAGAAAATTCAAAAAAGTAGAAGAAAGAAAAAAATAAGTTACACTTTCTGCCAAAGAGCCATGATCTACTGTTCTGTGTGTTTTTTTCTGCTGACATTCTCTCGTATATAATGGGGGATAAAAGTAGTGTACAAAATCCAGTTGACCAGTAAACATGTGAAAAGATTCTTAAACTCAGTAGTGATCTTTAAAACAAAAAGGTGTCAGATTTTCACCTAACTTGTGGACAGAGATGAAAACTATTTTACTACTCAGTGCTGTTGAGGGATTAGGTGTATATAATTAGGTATAAGGTGGTGTATATAAATATTAAGGGTCTTCAATGCAAGCAGCAGTGACATATTTGGGCCGATTTTAGCAAGAAGGTAATTTATTGTAATGTTATTGGGTCACACAGAGTCGGTCCAGCACTAGGTGTCGCCTGCCGACACCCATGCTCTGGACCTTGGCTGCTGCCTGAGAAACCCTGCCAGTGCTCCTCTAGGAACTTAATCTGGAGCTTGGAACCCTATAGATGCCAGGGAGATGTCCCTGCAGGTTTCCGTTTTCTTTCTGGAGCCCATTCAAATTCTGGGCAGGCTTTGACATCTCATGGGAAGAGCCTGGATGACATCTCAGCTTCAAGGCAGTATAGAGAAGTGAGCATAAGGCAGTTTCAGGAGCTACTGGAGGAGATGGCCTCTACCTTGAAACTAAGAGGATTCCTTAAACACAGAAAGAGGCTTATGGCATAGAGGAAAAAATAAATAGACAACACATGTATGCACTACTGATGAACAGCATCTTATGTAACCTGTGAGAGTACAAAGTGGTTTATTCTTTATCTGAAAGCCATTTCACAATATACCACAAGAGGCTTAAAATCATTCATATCCTTTCACTTTATAATAATCTCACTCCTGGTAATTTATCCAAGGAAGTTCTCAGAGAAGCAAATACTTATGTGAAAAGATATTAACCAAAGCTTTATATATTGATCCCCCCAAAAATGACCATACTCTAATTTTTTAAAGAATTAAAGGATGATTTCACAAGGCTAGATCTATTATTTTAAGTATTATTTGAACTATACAGTTAAGGAAAAAAAGTGGAAACTATGAAAACTAGCAGTTGTGAGCGAGATGCTGTTTTAAGAGATTTGCATGAACAATCTCACCAAATCCTCAAATTCTGTGAACCACTGAAGTTATGTGCCATTTCCAAAGGGAATGTAAGTAAATTGCCTCAAGAGAAGAGGAAGAGCAGGAGGAAGAGGGCTATTAGAAGTCTCTGGCTGACAGCCTAGAATGTTTTTCAGGTGGTAAGTGCACCTTCTTTCTTGCATTGTAGAATCTTCTCAAAGTATACCTTTGTTTCAGCAACGGAAAGTAGAGTGTTGCTATCTGTTACAGTGACACAGTGACATTTCTGATCTCCCTTTTGGAGGTGGACTCTTCTTCCCATATGCTAAACAGATAATGCTTATTTTAATCCTTAGACTCACTCCTCATTCATCATCCTTTATCAAAATTTATGATTTTTTTTATCTTAGAATATTTTTAGATTTACAGAAAAATCACAGACAGGATAGAGTCCCCAAATACCCCACACTCAGTTTCCTCAGTTACTAACATCTTACATTAGTATCATGGATTTTAACAGTTAGTGAACCATAACAATACATTGTTAACTAAAGTCAGTACATTTCCCCTAGTTTTTACGTAATGTCCTTTTTCTGTTTCAAGATCCCATCCAGGGTACCACATCCCACTTAGTCATCGTGTCTCCTTAGATTCCTTTTGACTTTGATAGTTTCTTAGACTTTCTTTATTTTTGATGACCGTGACAGTTTTGAGGAATACTGGTCAGGTATTTTGTAGAATGTTCCCCAGTTGGGATTTGGCAGTTGCTTTTCTCATAATTAGACTGTGGTTATGGATTTGGGAGAGGAAGACCAAAGAGGTAAATCGACATTTTCATAATATCACATGTAGGGTACATACTTCAACATGACAAATCACTGTCATGATCCTTTGGCTGAGGTAGTGTACACCCTACACCTAAGGAGTAGGGAGTTATGCTCTACCTCCTTGAAGGTTGTGTATCCACATAAATTATTTGGAGTCTTCTGCATGAGATATTTGCTTATTTTTCGACACTTTATAAATTTGTTTATTCAATTATTTACTTACATCATTAGGAATTCATGGGTATTTATTTTATACTTCAGGCCAATACTACTTCACATATGTTTTTGCTCATATTGTTTGCTTTTGAATGCCAGTAAAAAGGCAGGTAATGAAACCAGGTACAACCTTAACCCTGAGGCACCTGAAGATAGTTGAAAGTCAACCCAGAACAAATATTTATTGAGCATCTACTGTGCACCATAATGAATTGGCTCTCTTTGGCAGATAATAATGCAGTTGGTCATCAACCTTTTGTTTATTGTCCTTTGTCCAAGATTGAGCCTTTGATACCATCATGGAATCAATCTGTCCAATGGTTGGCTTCTGTGACCTTTCGCATAAAGCACTTTCTGATGGACAGGTCTTCTACACACATCGATTCACTGATTTGTTAGTGCGATCAAGTTTCTTCTGTAGTCCGCTGTCCATACTCCAGGTCAACTGCCTTTCTTATTCCTTAGGATGTCCATTCCTTACCTTTTACATGCTCCTTAAGTCTCTTCCCTTTCAGCGTTGACCTTGGTCTCCTGATTAACTTGTAATTGGAAAGAAGAATCTAATGCATGGACTCATTCATATTCTCTCCTCTTCCTTTCCAACTTACAAATACATATTTCCACCACTTCTTACATTCTGTCTTCTGTGATCCAAGACCAGTTCCTTCACTTACATTCTGGATACTTTTCCCATTGCCCTGGAGACTAATTCCATTAATGGTCCCATTTCTTGTCCTGTCTTCTGTCATTCTCAGCCTACAAACACGACAACGTCACTGTACCACGTTCATCATTGTTATCAACAGCTAACATTTTTTGAATACTTCACTCTGTGCCAGGAATTGTGATAAGCACTTGATGAATGTTTCATTTAATCCTACCATCAACACGATAATGTAGGTATTAGCCTCATTTTTCAAAATAGGACACAGGCTCTAACAGATAAAGGAACTTGATCAAGATCATGTGGCTAGAAAGTGGCAAAGCCAGGATGGGCACCATAGCAAGGTGCCACAGAAAATCTCAACTCTTTCCACTGACTTGAAGGATTGTTTTCTCTGCCTCTTGTTCACTTTGTTTTTTGGGGTGAAATATGAAACACATTTACTTTGCTTAACTCTCCCTTCACCGTGCTGCAAACATACTAATCTATGCCTCTCCTTCAAAAAGTCAGTGTTCAAGTGAAATGAAAAATAACCATATTAAATCCTCAGTTTCCTACAGAGGGATGGTGATGGAGCCAGCGAGGAGAGCAAACAAACCTTACAAGCAAAAGTGTGGATGAGCCAAAGTCCCTAAGCAGTAAGTTCTACGCCAAGCGAGCTGGGAGAAAACAGTACACTTCATACACGCATAATGGCAAATATTCCAACAAATGACATCCTCAGGGGTGGGGGTGCGAAAGGTCAGAGGAGGAAGAAATGTATCTCAGGGCCCCACACGACTGCAAAATTAAGAAAACAGGGCTTTGATTCTGGCCTCAATTGCTTTTGATTTCTATTCTCTCTCTCTTTTTTTTAATGGACAAAAGAAGCCTTCTAACCAGCAAGGTAAATAGTTCATGGGTTATTTATTTTATCTCCATTCCTGGTTAAATTGAGTTCAAAATAATTAGATAACCCTGGAAAGGCTGTGACTGGTACTGCTAATTCCACCTAATGATTTTCCCTCGTAGTTGCCCAGCAAAAGGGGTTATCTGTTAAAACAAGCTTTAAACTATTAATAGAGTGAAATTACAGCTTCAGCAGCTAACCCCAGGTGGAGTGGCTCTGGTATGGTATTAGGCTCAGTGTTGGATGCCGCGTTACTCTCTGCCCCTGAATGACCTTTCCTCTCACTGGCAGTTGACTGTTCCACAGCAGACATAATGGTTAACTTGCTCCCGACACTTTACACTATTTGTGGCCTTAATTGAGGGACCTAAACAAACAAATTAATCACCCTGGCCCATAAAAATGACAGAATTCATATGGTAGCATTCTTCATTCTCTCCAATTTGTTTTCCTGAAATCCCTGCAGCGATTTATTTGCTGAATATGCGAGTTTTTTTCCCCCTTATGAAAATTACAAATTGTTGTCAAGGTTAACGAGTTAATATTCTCATTCAATATTTATTTTATAGGGAGACGGAGGAAGCACGGATGTTCCTGGACTTCTTTCCACTGCAAAGTCTGGTTTCTTAATCAAAATGACAAGGACACTGTCCTTTGGATGATACTCTGAATCATCTAGACTAAAAAATGAGCTTTATTAATCAACAGACCCTGATTAATTATTATAAAGTGCGGCTCCTACATTTCTGTACATTTTAATAATTCCTGCAGAAGGCTAACAATGTCCCCAGAGATTTGAAGTCTTTGGAGTTTGAATTTTTCTAAGCTATGTCGCAATAAATAGTCAAGAGGGGCAATGTTCTTTCTCTAATCCACTTTTCTTCAAACCAGCAAACCAGGGAAAACCTTCTTTTTCCTAGTTCTCATCTATAATTCATCATTTGCATACAAACTAAGGAGCCAAGAATCAGCAGTTTCATCAGTTTTCAAAATACCAAGGGACAATGAGGGTGATTTATAGCAGGCCACATGATCTAGTTCACATAATCAGAATATTTCTGTGAAAAACAGCCTGAAGTGATTTCTTGATAAGAGTGACCACGCAAAAGATCAACAGGAGGAAGGTCTGGAGAACTCCAGTGACATGTTAATCTCCTTTCCTATAAACACCCAGCCCAAGTCCCCATCAACAATGGGGCACGACTGGTCCTATAGAGCTGTCAGGCATTCACTCATTTTTAAAGCTTCTGAACAACCCTTTAATACATTACCCATCAACTGTTGAGGGCAATGGAAATGTTCTCTATCTTGACTGGGGTTTGTGTTCACACTGGCCAAATTGCATGGGATCACACCTTAAAATCTGTGCATTTTACTGTATGTAAATTTGACCTCAGCTTATACCTATATTTTTAAAAGGTTATAGGTAATAAGAAGATAATTCAAATAGCAATGTATATATGTCTATAATGCAATAAAAATGTAAAAATAATAATATATGTGTATGTAAATACATATATAGAGGTGTGTTTGTATGCATGTATATATAATGCGTATGACCAGCCAGCTCCTGCTTTTTGTTAATAAACTGGCTGCAAAGTGCACATGGATATATATTTTCTAAAAGGAGGGACATCAGCTTCACTGTCTGAGGATCTCTTGAGGTTTAAATGATTCTACCCCTTAGAGTTTTACAAGGTGGCTATTGGTGCTAGCAGAACTTCGTGGCCTCTGACTTTTGATGCACTGGGGCAGTGGTTCTCTATGTTCGCCACTGAATGATGATGAAGCAGGTGAAAGGTGGAGACCCACAGGCCCCCACCACACCTTCCTCTAGCAGGTATCCATTGTGGCATGTCTACACACTGCATTTCAGTATCTGTTGTGAAGTGAGGTGCAAGCTGACCATTGCCAATAATAAGGTACCAAAATTTTTAATAACCTAAAATATAATAACAACGAGTTAGAGTTGATGCTAGCTTATATTCATCTACATATGACTTAGGCCACCACGTAGAAGACTCAGGACCATGTCAATGTGGTGGGCTCATGGAAATCTGTTTTTGATGACTACACATATGTGGAAGAAAAGATGTGTTTTTGAGTAGGGTCTAGGTAGACGGGCCTGAGAAAATTTTGTAAATTTTTCTTGAAACAAGAAAGGCTTGGGATTAGTGGTAAGTTTCCCATGTCACCAGTGGTAGCTGTGGTAGCAAAAGACAGAAGAATAAAAGCCATCCTGTTGTCAGAACAAGAAGGATGCAGCTGTGTCTGCATGGCCAGCCACCTGGGGCCAGGTGCAAGCACATACAGGTCAGTAGATGTGGTGTGAATAAAGGTTGATGCCAAAGACAAGACCCCAGACCACCCCCCACCACTCCTTATCTCTATGCAACGTCTTTGAACTTAAAAACAACCCTGAGACAGAGGGGAAGACCCTGAATTGAAATATTTTACTTTTATTATTTAACATAATAGAGACTCAGATAACAGTGACTTAATGGAATAGAGGAGTATTTCATCAACATGTAAGATAAGCCTGTTGGCATTCTGGGGCTGGTATTATGGCTCCAAAATGTCACCAGGAGCTCAGGTTCCTTTTCACCTGTTCTTCCATCCTTAACATAAGGCTTCCAACTTCAGGCTTTTTTTGAGAGTCCAGAATGGCTGCTAGAGCACCAGCCACTGCGTCAGCATTCCAGAAGAACAAGGAGAGGAAGCAGGAGAAAAACAAAGAACAGTTAGATGTCCCATTTTTAACTCCCAACTTTCACTTTTATCTCATTGGCTGGAATGTAGTACATGGCCACTACTGCTTTCAAGTGTGGCTGTGAAATGTTGCTTTTTAGCTGGGCTTATTGTCACCCTGAATACAATTGGACATTTATCACGAAGGAAGGAGGAGGGAAAGAGATATTAGGAAAGCAACTGGCAATCTCCACCACAAGGCTCATAATAGAAGCTAACTTAGAGAACACTGGAGAAGCTATGTTTCTTTTTATAAACTGTGTTTGTGGCCTGAAATCTGCACTGGCCTCATCTTTGATAATGTCCCTCCTTGAGTAGGAGAGAAAAAGATGCAGTCATAAATGAAGCACACAGAGTTGGGAATAGCTTTTCCTTTTATGGCAGAAGCTCAGTGAGCAACTATCTCAATGTGCCGTTTGTAGTTATGGAAGTATGAATTACTCTCAAGCTTTACTTTTCAATAAACTTCTTTTGAGAGTTATCCAAGTCTGAATCACCTCTGGGAATCCTATGGGTGATTCCATCACCCAAACTGTATGTCATCATAGAAAAAAGTAATCAAGAACACCTGACCTGCCAATTCCTGAGAAATACAAAACAGGGAGAAATATGATCCTACTCCATGATATTTCTGGGGGGCAGCTCCTCTTGCTGTCTCAAGTCAGGTGTTTTTATGATAGCTACAGTAGAGTCCTTATAAAATATATGTCAGATTTCTTCATGGGGCCCAAGCATTGTGAGGCCAGGACATACACAGGTGCCTAGGTCAGTTTGGTGCCTTTTCTGGCACATATTTAAGGTGTGTACACTTTTGCTCTTTAAGCTCAGTAGTAACATCCTCAGGGCTCTGGAATCCTGGGCCTCCTTCCTGTGCCTGCATTTTACCCTGTAGAAGTACAAGTTCTAATCACAGATAACAAGTAAATGAGATTATGATGTTAGCTTTCTCCAGAGATAACAGCAGTCCAGGTCATAAAACTACCATATGGCAGATTTGGCAGTCTTTACCGAGAGCCATGGATTAATTATCACATAGACAGACTCTGGTCCCCTCTGCAAGTGCCTCGGGCCCCTTGTGGCAGAGATTGGCAACCCGGTGAAGGCGAGAGCCTGTATTATGTTTGGCAGGGACACGATGTGACCTTACTGTGGCCAGTTCTGTCATCTCTTAACATTTCGCTCATGATTAAGTTTATCATTCCAAATAAACACAAAATGTCAGGTCTCTGGGTCTACTTAACATGGAGAGCCAAAATAGTCCTCTCTTTGATTTAAAAGGGTCCAGGCCAAGGGAACGATCTGATTAGCTCTCCCATCTGTATTTTATTACAGTTATCAGATAATATAGTGAGGGCAAAATCCTTGTTCCAATTGGCTGGTTGCCACAATCCAAACCTGCAGGGTATCCGCCATGATTCTTGTGACATCTTCAGGTTACTAACTCAAAGCAGTGGTTACTGGGTTGATCCTCCTGAAGATTCTCCTTTCAGCCTGGCACCTACTAACCCTAAATCAATTCCATTCATACTTATCCTGGCTCTGCATCAGTTGAGGATGTCTGTCCCTCCTGGACTTTCCGACTCTAACTGATAAGGACAGGACAAAGTGCTTATCAAGCTCCCCCCACCTGATGCTCGAGTCGATATTCCATTCTCTCCACAGATGCCTTACTACCCTGTGCGACTAGACACAGGCTGTTGGGATGGTTTACTTCTCAAGCACTTTTTCACTCTACTGGAAACTACCAAGTGGAAGGGGTCAGCTTATCTCTAAAGATGTTGCTGTAGATTATGTGCAACGAGTTCGGATTTGCATTTAAGATGCTGGATACTTTCGGCAGCTCTGCCTTTAGCTCTGTCTCTGGTTTGTTTTATGACTACACCATGCATAACTGCATGAGTCAATATTACATAATTACAGATTCCAGGCAATCATCTAGAGCAGAATTCAAAGTTTCATCCTTCTCTGACCTCATTCATTCATTTATTTGTTCAATAAACCTTAAAATACCTGGTCTGGTCCTTGTCCACTCATCAGCTTATTATACAGATCTCTCTCTCTCTCTCTCTCTCTCTCTCTGCCCTCCAGCCAAACAGTCCTTCTGTTAGTGCTTTAAACACACTAAGGTTCTTCCTCCCTTAGAGTTTTCTGCTGTGTTCCCCAATTAAATGCTCTAGTTCCCCATTCCGTTCAACCATCACTTTTACTTGTCCTTCATGTCTCTGCTCAAGTGTTCCTTCCTCAGAAAATAAACCAGGAATCCCCATCATGTGCTTTCAAAATTAGAAAAATAAATAAATAACAAAACATAGATGAGAACAATGATCACAGTTACAGTTAATAAATTAACTAGGCTGGCTGGTTAGGTCAGTTGGATAGAGCTCAGTCTTGTAACACTAAGGTCAAGGGTTCAGTTCCCTGTACTGGCCAAATGCAAAATAAATAAGTAAATTAATTAATTAATTGACTAGTTAACCATATCATGATGTGTTAAATACCCACCTTCCTTGCTAGCATGTAAACTACACCAAAATCGTGACTCTATTTTGACCAATGCAGATTCTTACTGCCTAGCCCAGTAACTTACATAAAGTGGTGCTTAATAAACATTTGTTTATTGATAAATTGGTCACTTACATCTGTTGCCAAGAGGGTTGCTCCTGAGATAATGAAAGATGTTTCCAGAGGAGCTCATAGGCAAGACACAAAGGGGAAACAAAGGATGACTATTCAGCGTGAAAGACACTGCGGTACATTACAAATCCTACAGTGGGGTAAAAAGTGCATATTAAAATATTTGGGGTTTCAATGCCTTTTACCACATGTCTATAACCCCCATGAACACCCTCAAGGGGAAGGTAGGTACAGACTACGACCAAATAAAAGTCAATTTGAAATTTATTAAACTTGTAGAACACATAATACCCCAAAAAACCAGAGTGCTTTTGATTTTCAAGGGCCAGGCTTTGTTGAGAAGAAAAAAAGAGAGAGAGAGAGAGGTTTTATCAGAATTCCAAATATCAATGCTAGAGCTTGGTGGACTGTCTAAACACTTTGTTTATAAATAAACCAAAGAAAGGGAGAAAATAATAGGGGAAGATATATGATGATGTCGTAGCTTTATTCTCACCTGGAAAGAAAATTTAAACAAGCAAACAAGCTCCTCATTTTCTTTCCTCACGGGGAGCAACCTTTGGTGGGATATGTATATATATGTACACACACACACACACACACACACACAGAGAGAGAGATATGCCCAGATAGGTTTGAGAAAATACCAGGGCACAGAGCTGCAGCAAAATGGCACCAGAGAAACATGGCCTCCAAGCAGTCCATTAATAAGGGATGAGGGGCACCTCTAGATGCAGAATCCTAAGGACAATGCACAGAGTCTTGATTGTGCCAATGTGCTGTGAGGAAACCAGACATGTGTTCCTGAGCTCCCAAGGAGCAGTAAATATATGGTAGGGTATGCAAAATGGATAAGGAATGCCACGATGCCACATGTGAGAAGGAAATTTCAAAACATGATCCTCAAACACCAGAAGTAATAATCTATCTTTAGTGGAGTCCACTGGTATCAGAGGATGGCGTCAGCTCCAGAAGTTTCTCTCCTAATGCATGGATGACATTCTCATCATAGCCCAATTTTCCAAAAATTATAGAACCGGGTAGTGGGGATGCGTTATGGGTGGAGGATCTTGAATATTACTGAGATTTAATCTGGAAGTGACTGAGGTGATGAGATCAGGAATTCTTAGTCATTAGTGGAAATAAGGGCTCTTGAGTAAAAATTTTACTTTAATTGTAGGACAATAAATCTACATTTTGCAGCTGAGCTATGACTGTCAGTATACAAACCTGTTATAGCACAGTTACTACAAGAGCTAGACTAAGAAATGACTAGATCTGTGCATGTTTAAATAAAAAGAAGACATTTGAGTTGGGTCAGGAAACAAAAGTAAGAGTGAAGGTGGTGGAAATGAACTTCAGGCAGAAGAAATGGCTGGTGTTCAGGAAAATAGAAGTGGAAGAGCATGGACCAATCAGAAAAAAAAAAAGTGGGGGGTAGGGGGGCTGTAGATTCATATAACTAGAGCAGAGAGTTTTCCAAAAGAACAGAGCTGGAAAATTAGGGCAAATCTAAATTAAAGAGAATAGATTCAATCCTGCAGGTTTTGAAAAGGAAAGTTTTAAGATGAAAAAGAGATTGTTCAAGTTTTAAGAGTTTTTACTCTCATACAATATGGTAGCGGGTCTCAGTCCTACAAGGGCATCACAATAACCTAGGGAGCTTTTGAGAAACACATACTACTCAGAGCCCCCTCCAGAGATTCTGATTCAATTGGTCTGAGGTGAGGTCTGGGCACTGACATCATTAAAGGCCTTCCAAGTGATTGGCAACGTAGCCATGGCCGAGAACCAATAGGCCAGAAGCAGGAAGAAAAGCAAGGAACGTGTTACAGCAGAATGCTGGGGCCTGAAGGTATGTCCTGAAGAGAGACTTTGCAGGACGTTCATGATGATTGCATGTCAGTGTTGAAGGAGAGATGGTAGTCAAGGATGGCAAGCTTCCATGAGGGTGCCCATCCATCCCTGGTTTGGCATCTTGGACAGTCCTTTTGTCACCAAATGAAAAGCCAAAGATGCACTTTGTAAAACCCCTGTGGTTTAGCTCCCATCGATCAGCATAGCTACAAGCAGCTCATGCCTCTGCCCACAGTTTTGAAATCTCTCCTGCGCCTTCCTTCTTACTGGCTCTGTGTCTGGATTCCTGACCGCTTGGACTCTCCAGAACTATGGTCTCTTCATACCATAAGGACTACAGTCCCATAAATGCCAAATCTCCCTTAAATCCAAATGTACCTCCTTCCCACCCCTCAGAGAAGCCATCCTGACCCTCCCTGATGACACTTTCATTTCATGTTATGACTTGTTTGTTTTTTATGTGTCTGTCTCACTCAAGAGGTGATAAACTTCATGAAGACAAAAGCAATATCTTTTGATTTACCATACTTAGCACCTATTATAATGCCTAGGACATAGCAGGTGCTCAGTAAATATTTGTTAAATGAAGGAATAAAGTCCGCTGGGTTTTAAGACATCACTTTCAAGGTTTCTCCTCAGGATGGCATCCCCTGGAAGCTACCTCATTTATTTATTCATTCATTTTATTCTCTTTTTACCTTCCTTCCTTCCTTCCATCTTTTCTTCTTTCTTTCCCTTTTTCTCTTCTTCCCTCATTCCCTCCTTTTTTCTTGCCCCTTCTTTCCATCTTTCTTCCCTTCCTTTCAGCAAATATTTATTACACTCCCATATACATCAGACATTATGTTATGAAATAGCGTCAGTGGTGAGAACACAAATATGAATGAGACAGTGCCGACCTTCAGGTGGTAATCCTCTACTGGAGGAGGCAGCTGTGTAATCGAACAATTACAGCACAATATGATGAAAAGGACATGCACCAGAACCTACGGGAGCTCAAAGGCGGAGCATCACCTCCTGGCATGGGGAAGTTTACTGAAAGCATCACAGAGAGGGTGATAATTGAGTTGGAGTCAGACTGAGACTTTCTCAATATTGGCTCTATTGACATTTTGAACTGGGGAGGGAGATGTCATGGGCACCGTTGAGTGTTTAGCCTCTTCCCCCTAGATGCTGGTAGCATCCTCCCCACCAACCAGCTGTGGCAACCAAAACTGTCTCCAGACATTGGCCAAGCTTCCTGGGAGATAAAACCATCCCCACTTGAGAACTGGTAGTGTAAATATTGAGTTCAAGCAGTGGGGTGGGGGCCAGCAGTCCATGCTGAAGGTAGGGTATGCATATACACACAGCAATGCTACAGTACACAGTATGTCCCACAGTTCTCTGTTGTTCTTCACACACACCGAGGAGCCAGCAACGGCAAGAATCCACTAACACGCTGTTCTAACTGAGCTCTGTGTGTAGGGCTGTTATGCTCAAAGCTCAAAACTTGCTACTGGAGAATTCAGAGAGAGCCAGGCCCAGCTTAATGATTTAAAGAGGGGCATCTGCAATAGGAGGAAACCTGAGCAACTTCTCTTGAGGATATTTGGCTTTACCTCTCAAAGTTTAAATGCACAAGGCCTTGACCAAGCAATTCTACTCCTAGGAATTGAAACTGGAAGTGTTTGCCCACATCCTTTGTATACCTAAGGATGATTATTACAACAATGTTTGAAATTGGGTGAAACAAAGTCAGTGTAAATGTTCATTTTAGGGGGCTGATTTAGTAAATGGTAAAATATTATACAGATGTTAAAATTAATAACACTCGTTGCTACTCCTTGATATTGAAAGATCTCCAAGGTGCAATTAAATCCAAGCTTTATCCCTTTAATAACTTATGTCTTTGAACACTTCATTTAACCTCTGTCTCTGTGTGTCCCCACGTGTAAAACAGGGATAAGAATATTCCTACCTCAAAGGGTCGGCAGGAGGATTAAATAAGTTAAGACATACAAACACTATGTGATGCATACTGCACATGGTGTTTATTCATTATTGTTACTCTGTATTTACATAGAAAAACAACTTATAGCACAATATGCATAGCGTCATCTCCTTTGTGTTAATAAAACAACTTAAGTGAAATCTGACATTGCTCAAATATTTATAATAACTTTTTGGGAAAAAAAATCACAAGAAATTGTTGGCAGGAGATATGTCAGGGAGTTGGAATAGCAAAAGTAGACCATCAAGGGAAGTGGCTATTCAATTATTTTATTCCCTTCTGTATTGTTTTTAATTTGAAACAAATAACGTATTTGCACTCTTTGCAATTTGACGAAAAAAAAAAAAAACAAGTTAATGATAATGTTCAAAACACATGTATTTACTAAATCACTCTGAGGTTGAGGTACATAAGATGATTTCAACAAATAAAATATTTAATAAAAAAATGGGATTCAATATATAATGCACAGGTCATTATGATGCTGAGACAGGTTTGGAAATTCCCAAATTCAAAGCAACCATAGCCCCGTTTCCCATTCAGATCACGACTTGTAAGGTAGAAAAGATTTCCAAGTACTTTAGGAAATCAGTGTTTAAAAAGGAACTAGCATCATTTAAAAGGCAAATGATAATAATAAAATTATTTTTAAGTTTTTAATATTTATAAATTTTTAATTTTAAACTAAAAACTTAATTTACCATCTTGTAGTGAATAGCTTACTTAATTAAATTTTAATTTATATAATTAAACTTAATGAACAAAATATTTATAAAAGTAAAACTATTATTTGTCACTATGACTTTCTAGCACGGTGAACTTAGCAGGTTTTATAATTTCTTTGCCCTCTTTTTCTTCATTTGTAAGTCGAGTGTAATAATCATCCTTATGCCTGGATAGCAGTGAGGATTAAATGAGATAACATATGTAAAGCCTCTAACACCATGCCCAGCATGTAGTAAGGGCTCAAAAGTTCATAGTGATAATAGTCATTTTATCATAATCATATTTTTCTTATATTAACCTCACTTGGGGTCATTGTCCCCTAGTAACGCCATTCATTCTCCTGACCCCCATTCCATGGAGAAACTGGTTCAAAGAAAAGCATCAGGTTAATTTGAGCTTCTTTCTTATAGACACCATCCTCTATACCTATAGAACATTCCTTCTGGATAATTGTCAATGGAGATGACTGATTTTTAAAAGAACAGTCAATTTTTAAAAAATATGACATACTATGTTGCAGGCATTCTGAAACCCAGGAACTCTGGCAAAAGAATCTACCTATACAAAATGTACCTCTAACTCCCAACAAAAACAAAACTAAACAAAATCATATTTCCTTTCTCTGCTTTAAAAAAAAATATATGCCCGATGTCCTTATATCTTGATGACATGATATCATCAAGAAGCATTATTCAATGCAACTTAAGAACATAAGCAAGGCAAAGTAGAAAATTAAGTCATGGTGGACATGCAGGACAGGAATATAATTAACACTGATGGGTCTTGGATTTTTTAAAGCCAACATCAGGAAAACCACATAAGACTACAGTGTAATGTAAAACATTCTCCTGAGCTGGCAGGGAAGTGGACTGTGAGACACACAGGGTCTTCATTCCAACTCTAATTGCTATTATTCTCTGGGATGTGATATCTTAATCAGAAACAATAGCTTGTCTAATTGACTAAGGGTGGGGGAGACCTGCGCCCTCTCACAGATATCTGAACAGCAAGCACAGTAAATGAGTAATGTGAATTTAAGGAAGGACAATTCAGACAGTGAGATCAATTAGATTGTGGAACAGTCGTACATGCGGAGGCCTGGAAGCTTCTTCACTTTAAGTATTTAAGATTAGAAAGGTGACGTAAAGAACATCCTCTACAGAATTATCTTTTATTTGCCAGATTGGATGGTCTATATTTTTTCAAAACGAATATCAAATAATGGCTCATATTTATAACATGTCTTTCAGTCAAATAGCATAAAGAATGTTCACATATATTATCTCCATGTCTCTGGTCACCATCACAAAATAGAGTTTATTATAATCCTAAGTTTTCAGATGCAGAATGTAAGATAGAAGTGATCTGTTATCTGCAATACAACAGATATATTATAGTATACAATATAAATTATGTTACAGGAGAGATCATCCATTAGAAACAATAATCCTGAGAGAAAAACCCTAATGTCCCCAAATATATATTTTATGTAAACAGTATAGCATAGGTGTTTTCATTCAGGTCTTTTGCTGACATATACAAGGGTACTTTGAAAGTTTGTGGAAAAACAGAACTGAAAGGTAATGCTGGTCTTTCCATGGACTTTTTAAAGTATGCTTATACCTAGATGCAAGAGGGAAAATCTCTTTTCCAAAAGTCTTTTGGTTAGAGAGTATTTGTTTATGCAAGTTGAACATACTTTTTAATAAGTTTGATCCAACGTTAGAATGCAGTTTGAAAGAAAAGAATACAGCTCTGAATGCCAGGAGACTTGACACTCCCCAGCTAGCCATGTGATTCTCTTGGACAGGTTACTAAATGTCTCTGGAGTGACATTTCCTAATGTTTCTACTGCCAAGGATTCCCTTTTCCCTTCTCCTTTCTCTCCCATCCCAAGAGATCTATGCTTATCAGTCACACTTCATTCACTACGTAATGGACCTATTTCCCCTCTCCTCTTAGGTTACTGTTACTCGCTCATCAACTGCCAATCAGAACTTTTGATTAGGAAGTAACCATTATTATTACACTCAAGGGTACCAACAACTTGATCTGTTGATTTACTCTGGGTAAAATTCCTACTAGTGCTCTGCAATACTAAAATCAGCCCATGCATCTCTACTTCTCCTTACAAGGGCTTCTATGGGTCCAGGAGTCCCAAGTTGGGAGCTTTTAGACAATGTTCCTCAAGAAGGGGAGGGTAAGGACTTGGTGACCTCAGAGCCTTGATCCTCTATCAACAGCTTGGAGCTACTTGGTTCCACCACAGATGCCATGGGAATGCCAGTCCCAAGGTTGAGAGACCATTCAATGTTTAGAAACTGGAAACTCCAGTTTCTACATGAAACCTCGTGATGTTTAAACGTTGGTCACCACTGTCTTTCATCAAGTCTAAGATGGCATCATTTAATGCACAAATGCCACTTCGTTTCTGAGAAGTTGAAAATGTAAAAAAAAAAAAAAAAAAAAACTTTTCTGGAACAATGAAGTATAGTAGGTTGATTTCTTTTAGAAACTCTTTAATTTACATTTTTTTTTAATTTGTAAAGGACCATAAGACTGAGTATAACCTATAGGCCATCAGTTTTGTTATTTTATTTCTTCCTAGTCTGTATGCTCCCAATATCCCTTCTAGGTATAGTATTTGATTATTTTATTCATTCAACAACATTGAGATGGTATACAGAGAGTTTTTTATACATAACCTTCCCCAGGAAAACCAACATGTGAAACCCACGAACTGAGAACATCGTAAGTTCCCATGAGACATACCAAACACATCCCATTTCAAACTTATGTAGAACTAAATAAGAATAGGTTAAAATTTGATTCATTGACATTTTATTATGCTTCGTGTAAAACTGATAAAGAATTTGACTATTGTTATTGAGTCTGATTTTATATTTCAAAGTCATGGTTTGTATTTCCAGGGCTCAAACATTTTCACAGAGCTTCACAAACTTCTCAGCACTCAGTCCTCCCTTGGGTCATGCACCTCGTAACTGAGATGGCCCCACGCAAAGCACTGGTCTGTTTCATCCTTCCAGTGAGGACCTACTATGTGTCAGGGAAGTGCACCAGGTGACTGTGTATATGATCTCCTTTTATCTTCACATAACACTCTGAGGTAGGTATTACATAGCCTTATCTTATTAAAAAGGAAACTGAGTCTCAGAGTAGTTAAAAGACTTGTTCAGTCACCTCTGAGGACTTGGGGCACTTTCTGCTTTGGTCTGCACTGTCTCTGTGCTCTTTGCCCTGGGAGGCTAGGCAGTACACACCAACATAAAGGGCTCCTTTTCCCTAAGTTTCTAATTGGATTTAGCCAATAGGAAACTCCACCAGGAAACTAGAGAGAAGGAGAAAGTGATCTCAGTATGTGTTTCCCACAGGTCCTTCTCTTCTCTGAGGGGTCATAACAAGTTGACTGGAACCCTCTGTGACAAATGGCCCTCTCCACAGCACTCCTTCTCCTGAGTCTGATCAGGCATAGAGGTAGTGACAGAGCCCCTCTGTCACCAGCCCTTGGCTGCTCTACTGTTCCTGGTGGTTTCCCTATACACTGCTTACTGTCTTGATGATAGTTCCTTTATTAAACTCTCTTCAAAAATAAGTGTTTTGTGGGTGTCAGGTCAATACAGCTTCAGGGACCAGTCAGAGATTCAAACCCGGGACCTGATGACTCAGAATCAGAAATACTTTTTACCAAACTACAGAACTTCGCAAATGTCTCCTTAGAAGAACTCTCAGCATGTAGTTTTATAGTAGTCTGTTTTAAAAAGAGGGAAAAGATTTTTTAAAAGAATAAGCAGTTGTTTCATGTGGTATAATACCTTCCTCATTAATATCAAATACCATTTCTTTGAGAGCCATATAGCACCTTTGAACTGTTCAGAAGAAAACTGCTATGTAAATCCAAAGTATTGATATATCATTTTTGCCTGATGATGAAATCTTCAGTGAAATAAGACTATAGGATCAAACCATTTCAGCGGAAGGAAATCTTTAGGAAACAGATTCTACTACAAAGGAATTCACTCTGTGTAAAAAGTATAGGTTTGCTGAATTCAAAAAGGTGTTAGAGGATCTGCTAATGCAAAGAGGAACACAAGATTATCTGTGCATCTAGAATGGAATGTACTGTCTCCTGTGGCATAGTCAATGGTATCATTAATTGCACAGGTGGTCACCTGGAACTGTTTGGCTCACCAGGCAATTCCAGGTTTCAGTTTATTTTTCTGTAAAACTAATGATAATAAAATAAGAAGAAGAAATAAAAGGAAGTATTTTTAATGAACACTTACTATGTACCAGGACCATGCTAAGCCATTTATATGCATTTCCTCAATGTACATATCTTACTTCATTTAATATTTACAACCAAATATTATTATACTAGTATACTTTTATTATTCCCAAGTTACAGGTGAGAAAACCAAGACCCGGTATATTTATTTATTTTACCCAAGGTCAAGAGATAATAGACCAAGATTTGAATCTACTGCAAAACCAACACTCTTTAATCCAGAAGTATAAAATCCAAAAGCAAACTCACACCAGATAGGGACACAGAATTAATGGATCCAGCTGGGGACAATAAAGCGAAGGTTATAAAATTGAAAAGCAGATGCCCCACCTGAAGGAACAGTCGCTGTTTGGCTCCAGTGGATCAATCATTTCCATAAAGAATGGGGACACAGTGGATCCATGTCTTTGGTTTTTAAAAAGAAGTGGAAATCCTGAATTTCTATATGCAAATCTCCTGATTTTTAAATGCAGGCTGTAAGTCAATAAAAACAATTCCGTTGTTCAATCTAAGTTTGTGGTCCATGGGGCTGTGGTCTGTGCTCTTCCCTAAGTCCTCTTGGTAAATGCAAAGTAGCTTGAATTTTCTGTGCAATCCTCCCAAGTCTTCCCATCCACTTTAGAAGCCAGGAACATCACACACGTCCTCAAGTTATAGGGAGGGCAACCGACCCATCCTCATTTGCACGGGACTTTACAGATTTCAAAACTGTAAGTTCTGCATCCTGGGAAACCTCAGTCCCAGGCAAAGAGACAGTCAGTCACTAAGTTAGAGCAGAAAACTGACTTCCAGAATCTGCAAAGCTCCAGAAGGTCAAACAACCTGGCCTTTAGAACGTGTCATTACAGGGGAATTTTGCTATCCTAGGAGGTGCTAATTTGCTAAAGCTTTTGTATCTCCACTTCAAAAATTAAGCTGACTAAGATGCCAGGGTGTAACATTCCCCAGGACAGCCCCCAAAAGCAAGTTTCCCAGAAGCTCTCAGGATGAGGAGAGAAGGGCACCGGGAGGCAAGTGGACATCCTCGAGAAAGCTTCTGGTTGTTATTTGTCAGAGAATTCTAATTCAAATCCAAATGGGAGCTCGCCATTATGGGGACTCACACAGCTCCAGGTAAACAGCTAATGAGCAGGCTGCCAGTTCCATTTTTATCAAGAGCCCTCCGAGACTCAACCGTGCCATTTCATAAAATATGCAGATGATAGCGCGGCAAGAAGAGCAAAGGCTTTGAAAATGATTCACACAACCTAAAAATGATGTTGAAAAGGGAGGAATTAAATATTCACAAAGTGAGAGAAATTAAGGCATATTAACTGTTAGAATGTGGAAATGAAATGACTAACATGCATAGAGTTGATGAGAACTGCATGATTACAGATCTGTCAAAAGTTTCTAATTCTGACACTGTGCGACGTGGAGGTGCTTGCTGGCTGGTAAGGGCAAAAAATTAGGTACGGGACAAGCCTCACGATGCTGACAGATCAGAGTCAAAGGCAGGAAGACACAGCACTGATTAACATGAGGCTCCGTTCTGTGCTGAGGGTGAACTCCATGATCACAAAATGAATACTAATTACGAGCACAAAACAGACTTTAAGTTGACTGGACGCTTGAAGCTGAACGTGGCTATTAAGTCCATAATGAGAAAGGCAAGTGAGAGCCTAAAGGCTGAAGAGGCTAAATTTGGTGAGGGCATCCTACCCTCCTAGGTTAGGGATGGAAAGCCAAATTGTGGCCCATCCAAACTAGAATTAGCAGTAATTATGATATAATATGTAATGATGGGATTTAAATGGCTAACACATTTTCTCTGCTGAGATCATTTAGACATGATTCATACAAATGATTAAATTAATAGATCTTCCTCTTTTCAGACTGCCAGGCAGCTTAAACTAGATTTTTCAAGAGACTGATCGTAGTGAAATCATATGAATAGAGAGATTTACGGAAATTACAGGAGGAATTGGTTCAGTGTATAAGAGCACACTAGGATTGAGAGAAATTCACAAATTCACCTTGAGGATGAGAGCTCAGCTCTTGGCCCTTGCTTTTTTTTTTATCTACCTATATTTTTAAAAGAGGTTTTAGAAGGTGAAGATATGAAATCAACCTCTTAAAAGAGATGCAACACTGAAGCCTAAATAAAAATTCAGACATAGAGTTGCTCTCCTTGCATCTAAAATACAACCGCATTTTAAAGAAAACAATTGATATATGGAAAATACATTTTAAATAATAATAGAGAGATAATTGAGAGAAATTTAAAATTTAGTACCAATGGAAAAAAATTTAAAAGACAGTAACGTTCATTTGCCTATGAGATATTCATGACTTCGGTGCAGCATCTGAAATTTTCAAAAGAAAATTAAGAAAGAGAAATTGCAGACAAAAAGAAAAGCTTGAAGCCATCTTTGATAAAGCATTTCTCTACTAACTTTTTTGCCTAAACCCCATCATTGTTGTTGGATATGCAGATTTTTTTTTTCTCCCGCAGAAGTATAAAGCAGTTTTTAGGGACGTGAGGACCTGCCAGAGATCCACTGTGTGTACTGAGCAGAGAGTTTTCTAGTCCCATCAGCTGCACAGCATATGAGCAAATTAAAAGGCACTTGGGGAGGAAGCCCACAGTACGAGGCTCAGGCATGTAATAATTAACACAGCCTTGGTACCTCCTTGGCATCTTGGGATGAAAATATTAATCATTCACAGCTGTGATCGTCTCAAAATCTCCTATTTTATGGCTTTGACACATCCATGAATAATGCCATTTACTATAATGTGCAGCAAATCAGAAAGAATATTTTTACAGTATGGCTGCTTTTCTAAAATACATTGTAAAACTGACACGAAAGTTTGGTTCCCTGCAGCAACTGCGGAGAAAAAGAACACGACACAATCTTCCTTCTACACTACCCTTTACTGAGCACCTACTATGTGTCAGAATTTCCACATACCCTTTGGTTAAGCTTTATCATGATACTATGAGGGCAGTGCTAATATTATCTCTATTTTTTTTTTGAGTGTGTTAGTTTCATTTTATAAGAAATTCATTCAGTGATATTTCCATTTTTTTAACAGGTGATATTTATGGAAAAGTGATCTTTGTGAGTAATACCAGAATTTATATCTAGGAAATACTTATTGCCATGAATTTAAGAAGTTAGTATTGGTTTGCTAGGACTGCCATAACAAATACCATAAATAGGGTGACTTAAACAACAGAGGTTTGTTTTCTCACAATTCTGGAAGTTAGAAGTCCAAGATCAAGGTGTAGGCAAAGTTGGTTTCTCCTGAAGCCTCTCTTCTTACATACAGATGATTGTCTTCTCCTGATGTCTCCACATGGTCATCCCTCTGTCTGTATTGTCTGTGCGTCTTAATCTCCTCTTCTTATAAGGACACCAGTCATCGTTTTGGATTAGGGCACACTTTAATTACCTGATTTTAACTTAATCACCTCTTTAAAGGCCCTATCTCTAAATACAGTCACATTCTGAGATACTGGGGGTTAGGAGTTTAACATAGGAATTTTAGGGGAATAAAGGATTGAGAGGTGAAAGTCAAGCTGCCAAAGAACTAGAGGCAGGGTATGAACCTCAGTCTGCTTTGCCCCAAAGCTCAGGCTCTTTGCAGTGCATGGAATTCACTGGGAACTCTAAATATGACTGTGACATTGGTTTTCACAGTGCCCTCTCCCTTCTGGGTCTCCAGGGGGCGGAATCACCTTGGCAATTAATTCATTTAGAGAATCCATTCAGATTTTTTTCTCCCCTGCTTCATCACTTTCATCAGCCCTCTTTTGCACTTTTCTTATCCTTGATTTGAGCATTTAGCTCAAGTTCATGCCCTTGCCAATTCATTCTCCATGCTGCAGTCAGAGTGAGAGTTTCCCAACATAAATCAAATTGGGAAACTCCCCTGCCTAAAATCTTCACTTTTTTTCCCATGGCACGGAGGATAAAGATAGACAATACATCGCCTACAATATCCCAGGTCATTGTGAACATCATCTTTCCCCAGCTTCATCTCCTGTGTCCCTCCATCTAGGTCTTTTACCAACATCCACCAAAGAGGAGGTCTCTGTGCTCCTCCAATCTGCTGATCCCACTCATTTCATGACCTTCAGCATGCTGCGATGCCCCTGTTCATAACACTGCTTCCACTCCGCCACCCCCACACTGATACCCTGATGAGTTCCTTCCAATTCTTTGGATCTTCCTTTAAATTTCACTGTCTCAGAGTCCACACCCTTAACTGCCCGGTCTACTTAGGGTTTTCTACATGCTTTCCTAACAGTGTACATATTCTCCTGGCAATTGTTACCATTACAAGTAAGTTACAATTTGTATGATTGTTTGTATAATAATATCTGGCCCCCACGATAGATTTTAAACCCACAATAGATTTAATAGAGACTGTAGTTTTCTCAATGTCAGGCATATAGTAGATGCTCAATAAATATTGAAAGAGGGAAGGAATGAAGGAAAGACTGCATGATGAGTCTTCATTTTGGGCCAGAATCCTTTCTACTGCACTTTTTCCATTGCCTAACTCAACAGAGAAGCCTTTCCTTGCTGACATTCACACGACTTGGCAATACCCCTGGACGATTGCATCATGAGCACCCAGGAGAAGGGCTGAGTGTATGCCCTCAGAGAATCATCCGACTGCAGGAGCACTGACTCCCCCAGGCAGAAGGAATCTGTCCTCCTCCCCCCGGACTCCCAAACCTTCTACTACACACCTCCCCTAAGCAGTCTAACCTTGGCTGTAATTGCTTGTTTGTGTGGCTGCCTCCCTTATGGGGCTCCCCAGGGAAAGGACTCACCTGATTGGTATTTGTATGCTCTCAGCCTCCAGCACAGGGCCTGAGCACATTAGGTACTCAATAAGTGGCTGTTGAAAAAAAGATTTCCTTCATTAGTGACTCCACAAGTAATTGAATAAATAAAGAAAGAATCAGTAAGTTAGTGTGTTAGTAATAAAATAAGCAAAACTGTGTGTGAAAACAATTATTCAAACAAGTTTTTCCTATAGTGTAGTGCCTATCCCATCAATGGTGCGTGCACAAGACAATTTTAAGGAACACACTAACTTTTCAGTTTTAGTCCCTAAGATATGAAGAAATAGATGTTGGAAAAAAAGATTTAACTTGCATATTAAATCCTGTATATCACTGTTTTTATTACTTAGGATGATGAGTTAAATAAAAACAGTAAACAAATACAGTATCATTACAGCAGGTATTCAGATATGGAAAAAAAACCCATGAAATTGGTATACAAATGAGGCTTGGGAACACATGGTTCTAAAATAAACAGGGGGAAAAAACCCTAAGATTTCATGAGCATATACCATGTTCCAGGCACTGTTTTAAGCACCTGAGCAGTATTAACTTGTGGAATCTTCACAATAGCCCTAAACCACCCCATTTTACAAGTGAGGGGACTGACATATGGAGAGGGAAAATCTTTGCCCAAGAGTATGTAACTAAATAAGTGTCTGAACCAGGATGCAAATCCAGGTGGCACCGTGATCTTAGCCACAGCACTGCTCAGACTTCAAGGCAGTGAATGCCAAGGCCAGCTGAGGCGCCAGTGTGAGCATGGGCAGGTGGAGGAGATGGCGACAGGATGTGGGACAGGGACACACAGCTGCTAGGGCAGGTGCCTCTCCTGGGCACAACTCAGAACTAGAAGGACGCTAGAGTGACCCTGTCTTTGCTCTACTTCTTGCATTTCTTCAGCCTGAGCTCAGGAGAGGGGAAAATGTCTCGTCTGCAGTTGGGGTGGGGCGCATCTCTCCCAGCTCACTTCCAAGTACAACATAAGGTGATGTGAGGTGCCCATCTGCTCCTGACCAAACTAGCTCATCGTGGACAGTTCAGAGCAGCCCTGTGGGAGGAGATGGGAGCAAGGGGCCTACACTGTAGCCATTGCAACCAAGGGAAATGAGAGGACATTGCTCAAGAGAGATACATGAGTTTCTTCTCACTTTATGATTCTCTTAGCATTCGGCTCCCTTCCCCACACAATAGGGTCAGATTGCGCACAGCCATTCAGGAATCAGTCCATCCCCCCTCCCTTTCCAAGCCTATGTATTTTCTCATACTTCTTCCTCCACTTGAAATGCTCTCCCTATGCAGATCTGAATTCTGATTAGGCTGCTTATTAGGTGGGCAGTCAAGGAACTTACCTTCCCTAAGCCTCCCTTTCCTTCCCGGGACAAATGGAGATAATAATAGCCCATGCCTCAGCAGGCTGGTGTGGCAAGTAAATGGAATGACCACTCTGAGTGTGGAAGCGCAGTGACTGGCACCTGCTAACACTCAACCTAAGGTGGCTTTGAATCTGTAGTGGGTATGGGCTCAATCCATATTCTCAGGAATACAAAAAGATACATTTATTTTTCTATCTCTAAACAAGTTCATCATCAAGCCTTTTTTCACCAGGTGCATAAAATTGATTTGGTGTCTCACATCCCCCCTTTTCCTTAAGGTTGAGCCTTAAATTCCAGAGATTGGGGTTCTGGTCACTGGTCACTGTTACTTTCCATACGGGTACACAATGATGTGTCCTTATTTAGTCTTCATCAGGAGAGATAAAGCTGCTGTCCCCTCACCACAAAACGCAACTCCCTATCAGCAGTCCCTGCCACTTTCAGGCCATGTTTGGATGGAAGTAACTTTCTAATTCTCCCCACTTTGCTATATGGTAGGGGAAGTCTCTGCACAGCTTCCTTAACTATCTGTCTGCTGTCCCAAGTCAGTCAGCATTCAGTCGCAGAGACTGTTTAGCACATTGAAGCACGTGAACATTATTGGAAGGACTGGAGGATTGCCTTCTAGGAATGGCTGCTGAAATACCACTGTATGACTGGCTTGCCAGGGAGCTGTGACCTCTGCAAACATCAGGAACATGGTGAATCAGGAAGCTGCCGTTGGAACTCTTGGCTTCAGGAACACTGCCTCATTCAGGATTACAAAGTTGCTTCTGCGATGGCCAGCCCCAGAGCCATGCTGTGCCTGCCGTACCTGTACTGGCAAAAGCAAAGATGCTCTTTGCTGTGCCTCTTGACACTAGAAACCTATAAGAAGAAACTGAGGCAAAAATATAAACCAATTTGGGCCAAGGGTTGAGGACTGAAGCTTGGCAAAGACAAGTCCAAGTTGCCTTGGCTATGCGCTCCACCTTTTTAGAGGGAGAAAAGGAAAAGTTAGGAGGCAGTTCCCAAGTTGTTTGACAAGAGTTTAGGTTGGTTTGCTAAAATAACATAAGCTACTGATTGGCTATATATTGCTCTTTGCATCTTAAATGCCAGGAACCTTGCAACAAAAAAAAGGGGGAGAGTCACATTGTACAATTTGTGATAACATTTGGGTACTTTATCCCCAGTGAGGTGGCAACTAGTCTGGAAACTGTTGCCAGAAAGTGCAATTTAGTAATTATCCTAGACATGGGTTAAGGGGACATGACTGAAGCCTCATGCTCCTATCTCTCTGGGCCTGATAAGCTTAGTAGACCTTGCATTTCTTAGATAGTCCTAAGCCACTTTTATTTCTCAACACCCACAAAACCAGCATCTGTATACTGGGTCTGCTTTTAACACTGCTATGGAAACCCCAAAATTCCTTAACTGTACTTTACAGAAGAAACCACAGAAGCAGTAGGAGTGTGACTTCAGCCTCATTCCTCCCTTCTTTTTCTTAAGAAAGTGCCAAGTGGGTCAGTGACAGGAAGGAAAGGAGGACTTACAGATAACTAACAAGTAATTCTCTCCCAGTCTCTTCAAACTCAACTTCCTGAGAGCCTGGAGATGGGACTCTGTGATGGCCTAATGCAGGAAGACCCCTAGGGATGGTTAGGACAGGTTCTACATTGGTGTTGAGCATCTCAGTTAAGGACATGGGGGTACCTAGTACCTTCAGTATTGTTCCCAGCCTGTGTAGACTCAGCACAAACTCTGAGCTCACAAGTATTGTTATGAAAGCCCTTTCTGATGACTTATCCTCTCAATGATCTCTTTTCAACCACTCTGATGGTGTTGTCACCTCCCCATTTTACAGGTGCAGGAACAGAAGCCAATACGGATAAAGTATTTGGTGTCTCACAGCTGCAGGGCAAGGTTCAGGTTTTGTTGATCCTAAAACTCGTTCAATTTGAATTCTCCTTTAACAAAGGAATCCAAATTACTGATCTCAAACTAGATAAGAAAGTGAATATTTATTTGGAATGAGAAAATAAATCAAGACAAATCGCAAATTCTAAAAAGCTAACAAACCACAAACATCACAAAATCTAGAAAAATAACTTAATATTTTATTAACTGCTTGACATCTCTAAAATATTTTTCTTACATTTTTTGGCTTCATTCTCTTTGATCACTTCTTCATGACAAAGATTTTATAAAAATTTTTTCTATAGAGAAAATAAAAAAAAATTCAGTCTTCCCCCTAGCATGGTTGATCAAAACCTTTTCTATTATTGATAGTTTACAAACATTTATGTGAGCTTTATAACACATTATTGGTAATGTCATATACATTTTGAGAATAGTTGTCAAATTTGGGAAGCCTCTATCAAGTTTCTTTCATACATGAGCTGTGGGATTTCAGGGACATTTCAATCTTAAACACTCTTTGAATTAAGGATCCTCCATTACCAGTTTGTCACTGATACACTTAATGGTGCATTATGTGTTTTATGTTATCTTCATCTATGTTAGTATTCTGTGTCAAATCAACAAGAAATTTAAACAGTGGAATTATGATAATTTTAAAAATTTCCATCAAAAGAGAAATAATATGTGCTGCATTTATAATTGTGTATGCTGCATTAATGAGTACACTCTTGAGAGAACAAAGCTTCCAATTTGACTAAGTGTTCATGAGAATCAAATTCTCCACTTACAAGGGCACATCTCTGATGCTGAGAAGAATTTTCCACAGGCTAGCTTCCAGCTCCTTACATTCCAAACCATGTTTCCCATCTATTGCCCATTGATCATGCAGACACCTGAGATATATTCATACCGAAGTGCTGCCCTTGACCCGGCACCTGCCTGCCATAGCATTGGGTGCATTAGCACAGTGGGTGTAGGAGTATTCCTAGAAGTTATTCCTACAGCAGGATATAGCAGTACCTTACGCATAAATGATAGTGACAGAGGACCACATAAATGTATCATATTTGTTCCCATACAAATCTTCCCTCGATTTACCTTTCCAATAACTGGATCTTAAAACACCAATGGCCATTCTAATGCCTCCTAATTCAAATGAAAGTGTGATGGAGGGGAAGTTGGAGTAGAAAAAAAACAACATCTTAACCAATTGTGCTTAAAACATTTTATTTTTACAGAACGTATAGATATATATAATCATGACAGCACATTGGTAGGACCCCTCTCAGAGCCTGAAATGTGAGTGTCTCAGAAGGTAAAGCTTGTTTGGCCTCAAGGTATATCAGCACAACCAGCAACAAGATCTGGAATTTCTATCTCTATAGCAGGGCCTCTTTCCACTATGCTTGAAGACCTCCTCCTGTTCCAAGAAGCGTCTAAATAGTCTGGGGACATCTTCCTGCTCTATATTAGCCACAATTAATAATCAGAAGCAGAGACACAGGCACTTAACGTATATCAACCACTCTTCTGGGAGGGAGCTGTCATCCTCCAGTTCGCTTTTCCCGAGATAGGGAAATTGATAGGTCACTAGTGTCTGTGAACAGCACTCAAAAGATATCATATTTATTTTAGCTGCAGCTTCAAATCAGTGGCTATCTGCATTATGAAAAACATCATTCTATAAAACACATTCGGTCTTCATTTTTCAAATGCTCCTGAAGGGAACATATGGTAATCTGTTTAACTTTTTATTCCATAGAGATACCTAAACTCCATCCACCAAACTCTCATGCTATTTTTATTATAAAATTCATGCCCTTTTTATGCCCTAAATATCCCCCTTTCTGCTTAGGTGGTAAAAAAAAAAAAAATACCTAGGCTATGAGACTACCCTGTTTACCATCAAATTCATGAGTCACAACAGAAATATTATTTACTAGGAGGTTGAGAAGTACGTATTGGCAGGATCCATATTCTTCTGGGTTTGGGACATGCACTATTTTGAAGTCATTTGGTTTTTTATCAGAAGTCATACCAACATACTCTCTCAATTTGATCTTCTGAATTATTCGTCTCCAGCTGGATGCTAAATCCAGCAAGTTTTCTTGATTGTCCAGTTTGGAAGCTATATTTCAGAAGCTGATTATTTTCCCAGATCTGAAGATTGCTTCTCCTTGCTTCTGTTCTCCTATCAATAGTGTCATTTAAAATACTGATTTTGCGGTTGGAACTGGCCCATGGCTCACTCGATAGAGTGAGGTGCTGATAAAATACTGATTTTGCAAAAATAAATAAATAAATAAAAAATAAATAATAAAATAAAATACTGATTTTGCTTCTAAAATATTCCTAAGCTGACTGCCTTTCCCTTCTCCCAGTAAGAGACCGACATGGAATGTGACAGTGGGAACTCCAGGACTCTGTTCTAATGACACAGTTAATACCAATGTGCAAACCATAAGCCAGAGTTGGTGTTTAATTGGAAGTTGTTTGCGAATGCAAGGAGAGCATAGTTCCTAAGATTTTGTTTGTGGGAGAGGTGGAGTTTCTCTAAAAAAATCAATCCTTTTTTTTTTTCCTCCCAAAGCAGGCATAAAGATGAAATATTGACCTGCCTTTCCTTACATACAGCAGCATTTCCAAAAATGGTCTATGACTGGGTTATTCTCCATGGTCAAATATATTTAGAAAACACTTTACTTTAAATCCCTTCTTTGGTTCTCATAATGCACATTAGCATATTTAAGGCTCTAGAAGTCCCTCCTAAAACAAACAAAATCTACCTTTTTTTAGTTTCCCATTGCACTTGATTATGTAATTATTTTTCCCCTGAAACCAGCGCTTCAAAAACCACACTTTGGTTGCCATAATAAATTTGCTCTGATTTCTTAACCACCTATTAGGCTTTTAATGAATTGATTTTATGCAAGAGAGGAACATCTCAATACATTTATGACCATTTGATTAAACTTTTTTTTTTTTAAAGACTGGAAAAAATGATAGAAGAAATGCTTGCATAAAATAATGTAGGAATTTCATGTAAACCTCAAAATAAATGTCAGAAATCAGAGGTTTAGCTCTAAAAACCTTGAGTTGCCTTTTGTAACACCCCCAAATCATAACTGATGGGATTAGGCAACTGACTAACCAAGCATTTGTTTACTCATTTATTATTCTCTTATTTACTCTCTTATTTATTGAGCAACTGCTATGTGCCAAGCACCATACTAGGCACCAAAGATACCATGGATAACTTTCCCATAGGGAGTTCATAGACTATTGTAAAAATAAACATTAAATAATAGCACAAGTACATATTTAATTTTAATTGGCATGAGTTCTGTAGAGAGGAAGAAAATAGTGCAATGGTAATATGTAGCAGGTGCAAATGGACTAGTTTGGGGACAAAGAAGGAGGTCACGGAAGGGCTTCCCTGAGGAGGTAGCCTTAGGCTCTCACTGGAAAGATGAATTGGAGTAGATCAGAATGAGGAAGAAAGAAAGACTATTCCAGCCCCCAAAATAGAATATGCAGGAGGGAATTTTACTGGGTCAAGGAAATGGACGAAGGCCATGTGGTTAAAACTAGAGAGCAAGAGAGAGGAGCGGGATGAAGCTGGAGAGGTGAACGGGAGCCAGGTCTTGTAAGGCCTGGGAAACCAAGGAAATCTGCATGTAAAGTTTGACGATCAATGGAAGCGTGGCTAATCAAACCTTCCAGTTTCAAGGTAAGATGAAAAAGCTTTCTTGGTTTGGAGAACAAAATAAATTCTCTCCTGATCCACGTTAAGCATCATTTAATGATAAAAGATTACATCCAAATAAATGATGAGAAATTAAACAGCCTCAAATAAAAGAGGTTTCAGTTACATGAGATGAACCAAGTCAGTTTCAAATCCAAGAATTCAACAGTCATGAGATGAGAATGTGCTGCTGCCTAACCAAAGGCAGCGTCCAAGCTGCAGAAAAGCAACCAAAAGACCTGTCACTCACCTGCCCATTGTGGCCCGCGGGGTAGTTGTGGCCCCAAATCCACTATACTGATTACCCCTCTCTGATACATCTAAGATAAATTGGTTCTAATCACAGTTTGCGAACGAGGAGAGACAGTGGGATTTTCTCCTCCTTAGCACCGTAATTTTCTCAGAACAAGTCATCTTTAAAAATAATTCCATATTATCCCAGTTATACTGCCTGGATATCTGGGACTTATTTAATGGAGTTGCTGGCTTTAAATATTTCCAGAAGAAGTCTTTTAGAATTCAGAGCATATGTCTTGAAGACTAGAGGTCAGGGTTTGTGATCAACTATTATGTCCTTGGATATAAAATACTATATTTGATGTGTGACTAGCAGAGGGAAAACCTCCCAGAAGTTAGTAGCTAGTTCTTAGGAGAAAAATGCTTGCTTAAAATAACTTATAACGAGTAGTAATAATAATAAAATGAACTTAATTCTCCTTATCTCCTTTATCTCTGCAAGACAGAATGATCGAGATTCTGGACACCCAGCAGCAAAGCCATTCCTTTCCTTTGCCTCAATGGCCATATGCAGATAGTCTCTAGGCCTTGTTGGATCTGTCTCCTATATCTGCTCCCTGCCTTTTCACAAGCCCTACAAGCCCAGATCCATTTTCAATACCTCTTGTTAGAGAGGTAATCAGTTCAGATGTCCCATAGAGCAATGCTATGTAAAATGGATCAGAGGCCACAACTAATATCCTAAGGTAGTGCAAAGACCGTGGGCTCAAGTCCAGGTTCAGACCTCACAGAAGTCATTGCCCTTCTTTAAGCCTGTTTTCTCCACCTAGAAATGGGGATGGAGCCAGGTTACAACTGCACATGTAATGGTGTTTCCCAGCATGGGACCTGGAGTCCAATCTGCCTGAGTTCCATTCATGCATCTCCCATGTGCTTTTGGAAAACTCATTTAATCACTATGAACCTCAGTTTTCTCATCTGGAAGATGGGGATAAAAATAGTAGCTACCTCATGGGTTTGTTGTGAGAACAGTGAGATGACATATGTTATTAGTCCATTTTGTGTGCTATAACAGAAATACCTGAGACTGGGTAATTTAAAAAGAACAAAAGTTTATTCGGCTTACGGTTCTGGGACAGCTGCATCTGGCACGGGCTTCAGGCTGCTTCTACTCATGGGAGAAAGCGGCAGGCAGCCAGCGGGTACAAGCAGATCACATGGCAAGAGGAAGCAAGAGAGAACAGGTGCCAGGGTCTTTTAAACAACCGGCTCTGGCATGAACTAATAGAATGAGATCTCACTCACTACCCCTCCTCCCCCAGGGAGAGCATTAATCTATTCGTGAGGGATCCACCCCATGACTCAATCAGTTTCCAACACTGCCACACTGAGGATCAAATTTCCACAGTTCCATCACATGTGAACTGTTTAGAGTGGTGCCTAAAGCCATGTGGGCATGCAGTAATTATTTGATTATGACTATTAAGACTACACGTGGCTACACTAGGGCTTGTCCAGATGGCACCATCCTCAGGGCTGGCATTCAGGATCCCCTTCTCCTAAAGCCACGTGCCCCTCATAAAGTCACAATCCAGCCCCCATCTGCCACATGTGCAGACGCGAATGCACGGGTCCTTGTTCAGCAGGACCTTCCCTTCTTTGCATTCCCTTGTCACATCTAAGGCAGCCTTGCTTTTTCCCCCTCCCGGCTTGATAGCTCTGTAGGCTGGGATGATGTCTTGTTTCCCTTACATGTAATTGCAATTAATATTTCTTGGCAATAAACACTTGATGCATTTTTTGCACTGCCCAATAAAGCCGTGTTCTCTCTTGATTCATTCCACATTCCCAAGGGCACCATCGCTGCCCTGCCAGGTGTTGGGTGGGTGTCCCTGCTGCAAACCCCACCCGAAGCAGAAGGATGTCAGCAGCCCCTCTCTATGGCTTGAAGACCAACCTACCCAATTTCACCCTAGGCATTTGATTTCCCTAATCAATCCAAAGGTGAAAAGTTCACATTTTGAAATTTTACTAGTTTTATTAAGTTGTCTCTCTGCTATGCTAGAACAATGTGACCAACAACATGAACCTTTGCAATACAGTCAAGTTTTTATTTTTTGATTTTGAGTTTTATGTTTTGGTGAGTGACAGATGTAGCAGAGGCAGCATATTACAGTGTTTAAGAGCAAGAATTAGATTTCCGGGTTCTAATCCCAGACTTACTAGAAACCTTAGGTAAACTACTAATCTATAACATGATTATAGATTCTTATCTATAACATGAATGATAATATTAATTCTTACTTCATAAAATTGTTAATATGTATAAATGGCTAGAACATTGCCTGGCACATAATACCTATCAATTAATGTTGGCTACTAGAATTAGTAGTTCCCTCAGTGATAGAACTTGACCCCACCACCCAGTACCTTCTTGTAAGTTTCCTGTATAGCCTGTGTGTGGGTGTGCATGTGTATGGGGAAAACTTGCTATTTGCCAGGCATTCTTCCAAGAGGTAGAGAGATGCTATAGATAAACAAGGTCTCTTTTTATGCGAGGAAAAAAATATTTAATATATGAACAAGATAATTTATCTTATATGTGCAATGAAGCTCGTATGCAGGATGGTGTGACAGAAAGCTAATAGAGGGATGATTTTTGTAGGTGGTTAGGGAGCAGTTCACTGCAAAGGTGGCATTTAAACTGAGATCTGAATATAACAAAGGAATTATCACACCGAAAGCCAGGGACGGAATACCAGATGAATGGGAAAATATGATTAATCAAGCATTTATCTGAATAATGAGTGTCTCCCTCATCTAGACCAGAGATCAGGAAGCTAAAGCTCCGGGGACAAACCTAGCCACTGACTTGTCTTTGTAAGTAAAGTTTTATTAGAACACAGCTACACCCATTCATTTACATTTTGTCTATTGCTACTTTCATACTCCAAAGCAAAGTTGAATAGTTGTGACAGAGACTGTCTGGCCACAAGTCTAAAATATTTGCTATCTGGCCTTTTACAGAAAGACATTGCTGACCCCTGGTCTAGACCATAAGACTCTTGAAGGCGAGGACATTTGTTTGCCTTATGCATTGCTGCTTCCTTCAATCCTAGTTGTGTCTGACATGGTAAAACCCAGTAAATAGCCACAGAGAGAATAAATACAAGTATTATGTGCCTATGCCATTTTTTTTTTCTTTTGCTTTTATTTTTAAGGACTTTTTAAAAAATAAAATCTCTTGAAATAATGGTTTCAGCACACCTGCTCATCCAGAAAAGCATCCCTGGTTCCCACACACACAGAGAAGCAGAAATATGAAGTGGTGAACCAGGTGGTAGCTACACATTTTATCCCATCATATGCATTCCGTGCAAGGTACTTACATCAAGCTCCACTTTGGCTCCACACTAAAACAAGACAGCAATTACAAAGGATGTCACAAAATCTGGCAAGAATCAAAATATAAGGAAATCACCTCCTCTGCCAGTTTTGTAGATAACCTTATGTATTAGTCCATTTTCTGTTGCTTATAACAGAAAACTTGAAACTGGGTAACTTATAAAGGAATGAAATTTATTTCTTACAGTTTCGGAAGTCTAAAGTCCAGGGAACACATCTGCTGAGGAACTTTTTCTTGGTAATGGCTCTCTACAACAACACAGGATGTCTGTCACATGGCAAGAATCCTAAGAGAAAGAGTGAGAGAACTAATCTTCTCACTTGCCCTCCTTTTAAAGACATCAGAACCACACCCATGACTCCATGAATGGATCAATCCATTCAGAAGGGCACAGTCCTCACAATCTAATTGCCGCTTAAAGGCCCCACCTTTCAGTTACCATAATTGAATTTCCCACCCTCTTAACACTGTTACGATGGAGATCAAGTTTCAGTGAGTTTCAGGAGGAAATTCAATCCACAGCCCCTTACCTTGTGTGTGTGTGATTCTAATGCAAAGCAGCATCTCTTTAGCTTGGAATATACCAGGGTTTCTCAACCTTGGCACTATCAAGTTTGGGTTAGTGAAGTCTTTGTTATGGGGACTGTTCTGTACATTGCATGATATATGGCAGCATCTCTGGTCCTACCTACTAGATGCCAGTAGCACCCTCTCCTCCAGATGTGACAATCAAAAAATATCTTTAGACATTGCCAAATGTCTGGGGCAAGGGATGGGAGAGTAGGTGAAATCACCCTCGGTAGAGAAGTACTGGCATATACTGAAAACTTCCTCTTCTTTCTATGAGAGCTTTTAGATGTTGGGAGCAAATACTCTCACCAATGAACGTTTAGAGATCTGAGATATTTAGTAGACAACTTTTCAGTTCAAATCACCCTGTGTGTACTTTCACATCCAGTGGGGTGTGGGTGCCAATCAAAAATGGCAATGTTGATAATTCCCAGTAACATCATGGAGAATAATTTTTCCTACTATGGGAAGACTTTTTTAAATTGTTTAATTTATTTTTTTCACTACTTTATTTATTTTTATTTTTATTTTTATTTATTTATTTATTTTAATTTTATTTTGTCGATATATGGCTCACTCGGGAGAGTGTGGTGCTGATAAATTGTTTAATTTAATCTGAGGTTCAGAGTTTGAGAGTTTGTGTGTGTGCCCTTTTTGGAGTTGAGATGTTCTTGTGATGGTTGAAGGAAAAAAGAAAAATTTATCAGACAAAAATGCAATCCTAGTGCTGTGATCCCCACACCACCCATAGATCAGATGTGATAAGGAACCTCTGAATTCTCTCTCTGCTTGGGATATACAAGGGGTGAATTAAATCTGCCTGCTGCCTATAGCTCATGCTCAGCAAGATGCAGCACCAAGGCCAGGTACACAGGTGAATGTCTTTTGGTGTCCAGAGGATCCAGGAGGGGAGCCCAAAACAACAGGAAAAGAGAGAGTGTGGTAGGCACCCAGTTCAATTCAGGTTTTCAACAAAAAAGGAAAAAGCATTAACATGCCTCTTGAGAAGGGCAATTCAGAACAGTGCCGTATCAGCCTAACTGGATACTGAGACTAAACATTTAGGATTGTTTAGTGTGTTTTATACTCCCAACATTTTTTGATATAGTACATTCTATTATTATTTTCATTGTTGTTTATCAAATAATTTCAGCAATAATTTTTCTAATAATCATAGGTTGTAAACTAGCAAATTACAAATATATGTGTATTATAAACATACTTATAAACATAGATATGTACTAATGGACATATATAATACATATGTATATATTTGATTCACATTTTGTTTTTAGCTTTGAATTGTCAACGTTTAAAAATAGAAATTTTTTCATGAAAAAATTTGGACCTCTGGCTTCTCTTCAAATCGGAAAACTCTGACACCACCCCCACCCCCACCTTCTTAAATGATGACAATCCACTGGAGACAAAGAACAGCAGGGCATGAGCTTATAATTTGCCACACTCCCCACCACTCTGTAATATCTGAACCTTACCCATTTCACACATTTAGATCAGCTGCCTGGAATATGTTGGCATCATTGCTTGCAGCTTCTTCTATTGATTAATTTTATCTTTGGACTCTTATGCAGCCAGGCTGAATTCCTTCTCATTTTCAAATAATCTTGCCCTAAATGCATGGCTTTTATAAAAGTTTGCTTTACTATTCTTATCCAAATTTTTTCCTCCCACAGTTTTCTCCACTCAAATGTATTATACTTCATTATGGCAGCATTTCCCAAAGTGTACACTGAGGAACAAATATGTATCATGTAGAAAATTTAGGATTCTTTGAACATATTAAGAAAACTCTGTAGTACACAGAATGGAAAGTGTTGCAGCAGTACTTTTCAGAGCATATAGAATGCAAATGTGCCTGTGACTCTCCAAGAGCAGGAAGAGCTGTGAGTGTTTCCTCATTTTCCATGGACTGTCAGAAGACTCATTCTGTCATCATATTTTCTTACCTTTTAAAAAATAGTCTTCAATATTTTTGATAATTGTTTTCCACCAGATAAGTTGCAGAGAAGAGAGGTGTGGACAATAATAGGGATGCCAACTTTTTATTTTGTCATGTAAGATCATTAAAAAGCAAAATGTGACTACCATTAACAACAGACAACTTTGTATAGAAGAGAAGTCATTTTTCAGAAAAGCCTCAAAGTAGGAAAAGCATAATATCTGGATAAAAGACCACTATTTAAACTGAAGATGTTTGGCCTGTAAAATGTGTGCTATGTTTTCCTTATTTCCTTAATTTCATTGAAAAAACTTTGTCACAGACTGTCACCAATGTGCAAAACTGAATTTGGGAAACATAGATCTACATTGCGCTAAATCTGGCAACATCACAAACTCAAAAACCACAGTAAAAATATCTCATACATGCGAGAAGAAAGAGTAGGTCTCCAAGGAAGAGTTCTTCTCTATGAGACTGTGGACACTGAAGCAATGGGAAGAGGAGACAAGGACGAGATGAAAGTGGACTTGCCCTTGGAGTGGCATTTGCAGGCGCCTTTCCACTATCCCGGTCATACACTGGAATCACACTGAGGAGGTTTTGAAATCTTGCCTGCATTGTAGGGGCTGCCTCCATGGACTGACATCGAGGGAGACAGGGTGATGCTCGGGATTCAAAGTAAATGTCCTTAACAGTTTGGGTCAGAACAAAGAGAAACGTTAAGTGGTACTTTGAGAGTTGAACCAATGTAGTCTAAAATCTTGAAAATATGTTATTTAAACCATTTCAATATGAAAAATGATGATGATGCTTATGGTGATTTTAAGAAGGTAGCAACACAAGATTCAAATATGCCCCCAATTACCTCTGGTATAGATAGATCTTGCCCTCTGACATGTGGGTTTTTATTTCTCGATGGAGCAAATTCCTTGACTTATCCTGGGTAGGAACCTTACGAAAGTCCTACTGTATTTCATAAAATCCTTTTTTTTTTGACCCTCACCAGTTGATTAGGTTGATACAATATGAAGGCTCCAAACAGTCTGCTTTTATTTTAAAGAGGATTTTTTTTTTCTTTTTCATTATTTTACATTTTGTGTCTCCTGCAGAGACTAATAAATCCTTGAGGGCAAGATCTTGAAGTAAACCTTTTAGGATCCTCAGTGCCTGGTGCCTGCTAAGTCCTTGCTAAATGCCTTTGTGAAGAAATAAATAAATGTGAAAATAGGTAGTAAATGAAGACCAGAAGACAGTATATTTCATATTTTCCTTTTGCATTTTTTAAAATAAACTTTTTATTTCGAGATCATTGTAGACTTACATGCAGTTGTTAAGAAAGAATACGGAGAGATCCCTTGTATCCTTGATCCAGTTTCTCCTAGTAGTAAGGTCTTGCAAAACGATAACACAGTATCTCAGCCAGGATACTGACACTGATACAAACACAGAACATTTCCAATATCACAGAGATCCCTCATGTTGCCCTTCTAGAGCCACCTCCCTCCTGCTTCCAGATTGAAGTCCAGGTTCCCCACTCAGCCTCCCTTGACACCAGAAAGAGGGGCTAGGACCCCTGGTTTCTGCTGGGTGGGTGGGAGTTCTAGCTCCCCACTGGGCCTCCACTGATACTCCCTGACTAGGAGATTCAGGAGTAGGAATGCCTCCTGCCACCCCTCCTAGCCTGCACTGACACCGCAAGAGGAAGGGATGGAACTGTTACTTGTGCTGCACTGGGCTTCTGTGACACCTACCAAATGGGAGCACTGGTGCCTTGTTACAGCCTCATGGAGTGCAAGTCTCAGCTTCCCCCTCAGCTTTGGCTGGTGTGGGTGAGTTGGGGGCCACTTTTTTTTTTCCATGTATTTGGCTGAGGTCAAATGATTATTATCTAAAAGTTTTCTATCTTACAAGGCTGCCCCTTTCCCAGCCTGTTGGCTACAGAGAGTAGGTTACTGTTGGAGCTTTTTTTTCTTTGTTTTCTTTTTTCTTTATGTACCTGCTGGTGTTTGGTTTCTTTAGCTCCAAGTCTGAGAAGTATGAGAAACAGACAGAACTGAAGGAACTCACGACTGCATCGTTGTTCCTTAAGTATCGAGTTCCCTGGTGCATCCCCAAAGAGAGAATCTTAAAAGCTGCAAGAGAGAAGTGTCAAATCACCTATAAGGGAGCCCCAATCAGGCTAACATCAGACTTTTCATCACAAACCCTAAAAGCTAGAAAGGAATGGGATGATATATTCAAAATACTAAAAGACAAAGATTGCCAGCCAAGAATACTCTACCCTGCAAGGCTATCCTTCCAAAATGAAGGGCAAATAGTATATTTCTCAGACAAACAAAAACTGCAGGAGTTCACTACCACACGACCACCCTTACAAGAAATCCTCAAGGGAGTACTGGGTTTGGTTCCTGAAAAATAACTACCACTGCCATAAAAACCCAAGAAAAATAAAAGCCCACTAGTATAATAAAAATGGCATTCATGAAGAGAAAACAAACAAACAAAAACGCTATCTACAACCTAAGGAACCAACAAACACAGAAACCAAACAGTAAATCAGAAAGCAAGGAACAAAAGACACCTCAGACAAACAGACAACAAATAAAATGCTAGGAATAAATCAACACCATTCAATAACAACCCATTTTACATTTTAAAAAAAGAAATTCAAAAAACATTTCCTGAGTATAATACATTTCACTGTTCTTCTTGAAGACTGTGTGCTTTTTATCTAAATGGACACTTATTCAAATATTATTTTAGTGTTCATCCATCTACGAGCAGTACCAATCAAAACCTATCCAGTGAATAGTGCAGACCCCATAGTCAATTTAATATATAATAAGCCTTCTATTTCAAAAACAAATTCCCACTCAACCTGACTTACTTGCATGCATACAATGTACATATTTACATTGTGATGTATGACTTTTCTGATATCTACTATTCCCTCTTAGAGACAAATAGTTACTTTGAATTAAATTTCAGGACATAAAAAGAAACAACAGATCAAAAATCTATAGTTAGAGACATTTGTCTTGATGTTACTTCCACTCTATTTAGCTAGGGTTAACAAAAACACTACAGAATACATTTTCTCTAATTTTTCCTGTAAAAACATATTTTTTCTTTTTTTTAAGAAAGTTCACAAATGTGAGAAGTCACTGAAGCCTTCTCAAAAGAGGGAAGGAAATCTCAAAACACAGATCCATTTTTGATGTTCTCTCATTGAGGAAATAATTTTATTTTAGCATGTGGGGTTTTTAGCACGTGTGATGTTTGGATTTGCCAGACTTGGGGGTAGGGAGCAGGAGTAACAATGACTGTGGAAAGAAGCCTTACGCCTAAGATATTTTGATTTTCCCCACTTGCTTGCCAGGCCTCTGACTACTCACTTGACCTTTCCTTCTATCCTTGCATGGGGCGGGGTTACTGGCAGTCTCAGAGGAAAAACACAAGTCTAAGAAACTCGAGATCTAAGAATCAGAAGTAAATGATGAAGAGAAACTTATGTTACAGGCTTAGAACATGGCAGAGAAAAAGTGAAGCCCTAGGATTATGACAGCAAATTTGGGGCTAAAAGCTGAAAATGACTTTTAATCACAAAAATTACAATTTGAAACCTTGACTAGAAACCTAACTAATAGAGTTACTGGACTGACCAGAAGCTCCAGATTTTTTCCTCTCAAATATGCACACACACATACACACACATTCATATAATGCTGTCTTTTAGAATTTCCAAGACACATCTTAGGTCGATATATGTTCACAATCCATTAATCTTCTCCCCATTTCTTCTCTTTTTTATTGCCATTCACAGTCTACAGCTGATACCCTTTGTGACATCTACATGTGAGTCAAAGTCATCATACCAGGTCACGTTCTCTTCTGCTCACTGTCTTTACCATGGTTGGAAGGAAGGGCCTGTGCTATTGGAAGAATGATTTGTAAGAGGTGAATCAAATTGACATCCCTCTTCCAGGGACCTTTCTCTAACTCTGCACCTCTGCCATCTCTGTTAGATGTCCTGCTGTAGGCCATCAGAGTTCCTTGTGCATGTCTTGCTCATAGAATGTATTACTTGAGCTGCTTGAGGGCAGGAGCAAATGTTTTCTTGATTTGATTTGATACCCCCAAAACCTAGCACAATGACTGACATATATTTAATGTGTAATGAATCAGGGAATCTTATATCAACTGATCAATTCAGAAAAGAAACAGACAATCAAAAACAAAACAAAAGACAGAAAAGCTTTAAGAGACATACCCTGACACCACATAACCAAAGTGATGAGTGGCAGGCAAGCCAAGGCTGTCATGCTTTTCTGATGTGTGCTGCAGCTCTGTTTATGATACTGAAAGGTTGGAAACAACCTATTCCATCAAAATGAGGATGAATAAATTAAAGGCGGGATATTTAAAAGGAATGAGCAAGATCAATATATATTGACAGGAGAGGACCTCAGAAACATGGTAGAAAGAAAAAAGCAAATTCCAGAATGGTCTGTACATTATGACACTCTCATATAAAAGTAAAAGGAACGCCAAGCAATTCAATATATTTTGTGTAAAAGTAACAAAACAATTACATGCATTTTCTCAGGGAGTAGAACCTAGATGCAATTTATTTGGGGGGGAAATGGTCAGAAGGTCGTATTTCAACCTAATAACTGATTTCCTTTGGAGAAGACAAGAGAACTAAAATGGAGATAGGATCAAAGGGGACTTGACTCACACTTCTATTGTTCATTTCTTCTTAGAAGGAGAATGCTTTAATTACACGTGCATACTTAGACATTTTTTTTCCTGTACACTAAAGTTTCATGCATTCCTAGACTTGAAACTTTTGCAAATTTTGACCCCAGGGCTCTAGAATATCTCGTTAGAATTTGTGGGATTTTCCTCCCTTCTCCTTTTTTATCAAAAGCTGAGAAAAACATTTGTGAAGGGTATTGTTTAGGCCAGTCCTCCCGATTTTGGAACAATCTTATTGTTTGTCAACTGCCAGCTCTGACATTCTCTCTCACTTCCCACGGTCTGGCAACCAAGAAGAAACTGGAGCCAATTCAATTCTCCCCCTCCAAAGAAACAACTTAGCAGTCTGCACTGTGTTTGGAGAGAGCTAGTAAAATGTGCAGGTTTTTTTTCTGTATTCCAAATGCCCAGGCGTGTGTGTTAAGATGGGGAAAATCTGTCTCATGGCAGAAACGTGCTATCAGCCTCTTCCATAAGAATTAATTTTCTGAGATGTCTTGATGTTTGATGGAAAGACTTGATAGTACAACAAAAAAAAGCTTCCAGACTCCACCCCTTACTTCCAAAAACGCGCAATTAAAAACAGACAATATGGACACAAATGTTTCATAATAATGACACATGTTAATCGAGTGCTATATATTTCATGAACTCCATGAACGAAGTCCTGCTATTATCACACCCATTTTATAGATGAGTGCCTGAGGTTAAGTGAGGTGCAGGAGGCCACAAATCCAATATGTGGCAAAGCCACAACTTACATTGGCCGTCTGGCTCCAGAGAAACCCAGTGTCTTTTAGCTACTTTTCCATTCTGCCTCATGTCAGTCTTTTCTGTCTAGTTCCTAACATGTAGAAAACCCTCAGTAACACTTCTGAATGAATTAATGAATATTTTACATCTGAAAGACACTTGGTTAGAGGACATTGTGCAAAACCAAGGCCATGGTTAAGTATGCTAGATATGTTGATAATGAATGGCATGACATTATCTAGAAAATAATCATGGAATTTGGAGTTGTCATTGATACAATTCTTGACTACTCCACATGCAGACTCGGATTAGTTTTTTAGTCTTTCTAAGCCTCAATTTCCATAGGCAGGATTTCTAAGATGACCCTAAGGTTCTCGTCCCCTGGTGTTACACACTCTGGATAATCTCCCCCTTGAATGTGGATAGGGCCTGTGAATATGGCGGGATATCACTCCTGTAACTGGGTTACTAATCAGTATACTTGGAGTTGATCAAAAGGAAGATTATCTGGGTGGGCCTGACCTAATCAAAGGAGCCTTTGAAAGAAGATGAAGTGTCAGAGAGATGAGTTCCTGCTGGCCTGGAAGAAAGCAAACTGCCAGGTTGTGAACTGCCTCCAGGGACCGCGTGGCAAGGAACAGTATGTGACCTCTAGGAAGTGATATCTGTCCTTGGTTGACAGCTGACAAGAAGGGGTAGAGGGCAGCCATACATTCACAAGGAAATGAACTATGCCACGCTCCGGTGAGTGTGGAAAAGGACACAGAGACTCAGATGAGAATCACAGCCCCCACTGACACCCAATTTCAGCCTGGAGAGACCCCGAGCAGGGGACCCAGCTAATCCATGCCCTGACTCCTGGGAACTGTGAGATAATTTTGTGTTGTTTGAAGCTACTAAGTTTGTGTTAACTGCATACAGCAATAGAAAATTAATACTGACAATGATACATTATATAGTGACATTAATAATAAAATAACGGGAGTGAATTGTCTAGCACATGTGGTGTCACAGGAAATTTTGGCCCCCTTTCTTCTCGGGAGATGTGAAGCTGCCACTTACTGCTCTGAAACTACATGTGATGGCTGGAGTTGCAACAGCCGTATGGGCCAGCGAGGCAAGAGCCACACTAGAGATGATGTGCGGAAAGTCAGATAGAGCCTGGAGCCCTTGACCGTCACAGAGCAGCCACGCCAACCTGGACTTGCGTATGCAAGCAACATCCCTCAAGACTGAGCTCCTCTTTTGGGATTGCCCTATTCTTGCCAGCCCAACTCAGTGCTGACTGTTTGTAGGTTCTAATCAGTGAGGTCTATAATTCCATTTATTGACTCCACCGTCAGGCTCTCACTAGCAAAAAAACTGACAATACTGACTTTTTTTTGCAGAAGCGGGATACCCTGGAACTTTTAGAACTGAGGAATCCAAGAAAGATATATATTTTTTAAGTGGTGGGGGAGGGGCATTACTCCCTTGTTAGCCAAGAATTCTGGAGAAGAGAGGAAAGATTTTGTCTTTGATTGGAGGAAATGGGAATAAATAAGAGAGAGAGCAAAAGGGAAAGGGAGAGAGAGAGAGAGAAGCAACAGCGTTCTGTACAGCTGGATTCCCTAGGGCCTCCATCCTATTTAAGAACCATCCTTCATCAGCACCATCATTATCTGCTTGATCAGGGAAGGAAGAGGGTCATCGGCAAAGGAGGATCAGATTCTCTCACGAAGCTCATTTCAATGCTTAAACTGCAGGCTTCTCTTTTTCTGGAGACAATTCCTATTTTATCATTAAAACTGCTGATCGTAACCCCACCAATATATGAGTACCGCTCACACACACAGAAAAGGAGCTAATGCGCTGGCACACAACACTAAAATTAAATTACTGTAACTCATTTACCTTGCCTGTGCATTAGTCCCCCCCTCCCCCCCGCAAGACTTGTACATGCACACAAAATCTATAAACTCTTCCCAGGAATACAAAAGCATCCTCTATGATGTTGATAAGAAACAGGACAGTCACTCTCTCCTGACATATTTGTTCTTTAAAAACAAATCAATGGCACGGGGATTTGGCACCTGAATGCAGAACAACGGCTTGATGAGGCAAAGATTGTCTTCATTAAGGACATTAATATTCATAGGGAGTAGAAAATCTGACACAAGAGAGGACTCACTAACCTTTTCTCATATTAGATTTTTACTTCTTAACACAATTACAGTCCGGCAATGACTTAATTAATGCTGCTTTTCGTCAGCCGCCTTTAAAGAGCTGTCAATTTGGTCCTGCAGAGGCTGTCAACGAAACAGAAAGACAGTCATCTCGGTGAAAAAGACACAGGAAGAAATTCAAACACTTAATAATATTCAAAGTGCTAAGCAAAGTCACATATCAACTGGGATTAAGGAGAATTTTTGTCTTTTCCTTCCATCTTGTTTAAGTGAGTCTTGGAGATGGTGCAACTGGGACTTGACTATTGCTTGGGTTTAGAAGACACAGAGAAACATGAAGTGAAAGATATAGGGGTGGGAGAAAAGAACCTCCCTGCCTTAAAAACGTGGCATGCCAGCGACCCCTAATCTGGGATGACCTGGGTGTTCTCTTTACAGTCATGGGATGTGGAATGGGAAAGGACTTGAGAAAGTCTATTGTCCAAACACCTCACTTTACAGATAAGAAAATTAGTTATTCCATGTATTTTCAGCCCAGATATTGCAAACTTAAGCTCTGCAGGCCAAAATTTCACCTGCAGAAAATTTTCTTTTCTTACCATGCACAATGTTAAAAAGGACTAAAATAAAGTATTTGCCAAGATGGAAAGTTTCAGGAAGCAGTCTGTTCTTTAAAACTTAGCGTGCTCAGCAACTCTGTGTCTGCGTCTCTTCATTGCCATGACCTGCAGTCCCTGGGAGCTGGAGGCCCTGTCCAGCTTCACCACGGTCCCCCTTGCTCACACTTGCTGGCTTTGCTCCTTTCTTTCACCTGCTTGCCCTCTCTAGGCAAATGCAGTCAACTTTCTTTCTTCACCCAACTTGACTTCACCTCTCTCCAAACACAACCCCAGACCTTTCCAGATGTCAACATTTGTGCCCAACCCTGAGTTTGTCAGTTTGGACAAACTATGCTTTTTCCAAGTGTATTTTTCTCTGGTTGTTTCTTGGCTAAAGCAGTGTACTCTTGCCACATGGCTGGAATACTCCTCTCAGCTCTTAGCCTGCATCACAGTTTCTCAACTGTGGCTCTGTTGGCAATTGGGGCTGGATAATTCTCTATCGTGAGGACTGTCTGGTGCACGGTGGGATGTTTAGCAGTATCCCTGACCTCTACCCACTAGAGGCTGATAACACCTTCCCTACCCTTTCAATGAGACAACCAAAAATGTCTCAGATATTGCCAAAGATCCCCTAGGGGACACAGCCACCCCTGGCTGAAACCACAGGCCTAACTGGTCCCTTTGCTGCCTTCAGCTTCAGTGCCCCATCCTCAGACAGGCCTGTCCTGATCTCTCCCACTTATTCTCCCCTTGTTCTCTGTTAGGGAATCCGTGCATTTCACACACTGTATGCTGCAGGATTTTTTGTATTGTTGTTTGTTCAATATCTAGATCAAAAACAGCATGGGAGTAGAGGCTACTACAAATACTATTTGAATAGATGATTCAGCATTTCACAGTCCACTGTAAGATCAAATCTTAATTATGCCTCATTATCAACGAGTGTCTTAAATCCTGTCTCCTCAACAGCTTCAGGGGAGAAAGCTCAGTACAGCTGCTCCTTCCTGTTCTGTTCTCAGCGACGGGGCACACAGGCCTTCCTGGTGACCACACAGCTCTGGTTTCAGTGCTCAGAGATTTTAAACATTAAATCCCATTTGTCACAGTCTGGACCTTGACTTGTAGTTTGGGAATTATGAACAATCGTGGAAGAGAGTGACAGTTGGTGATTCCTTTATTTTTTTTTTCCTGCCTGCAAAGTTACTAGCTCCAACTTAGCCTGTGAAGATGCAGAGGGAAACTTGTAGATGTTCTTTGCTCTGGGATGCTGCTAAACATCCTCAAATGCACCAGACAGCCCCCACAATAAAGAATTATCCAGGCCCAAATGTCAGTAGTGCCACAGTTGAGAAAGCCTGATGTAGGATAAGAGCTGGGAGGAGTATTCTGGCCATGTGGCAAAAGTATATTGCTCTAGCCTAGAAATAATCACAGCAAAATATTCTTCGAAAAAAGCATAGTTTGTCCAAACTGACAGACTCAGAGTTGACACCTGGAAAGGTCTGGGGCTGTGTTCGGAGAGAGGTGAAGTCAGTTGGGTAAAGGAAGAGAGCAGATGACATGTGCCTAGAGGGGTTGGGTGGCCCAAGGAAATGCACTGAAGAGGAGCTGCCTAACCACACAAAGAAAGCCTGACAGGTACCATTGCTCAGAGAAGAGGATATTGAAGCACTCTGTGTGGTTGCTTCTCTCAGTTTCCTTTGCCATCAGAGCTGTTTGCTGCAGAAGAGACAGCAAATGTACACAGGGGACAAGGAGCCTGATGCAAAGACCAGGTTCCTGACCCCCTTCCTTTTGAGGTTTATTACTTTTACACCCTCTTTGATTGACTGAAGTATTCCTGTCTAAGGTCTCTTGACAGGTCCCAAAGAACATCCTGGCTGGGGGTGCAGAATCAACATCAGTCCCTAAAGGTCTGTTGGAGAAACCTGTCCAGGGCACACTATATGACTAAGGCTGGAAAAAACTCAGATCCTGCCATTCCAGCACACTGGGCATGCTTTACATAAGTCACTGAGCACACAAGCAAAATCGAAGAAGGTGAAAACCATGGGATTCTAAGTTCAAGATACCACTGTGGTTGGATGGAGGTAAGATCCTGCAAAAAAAAGGCATCCAGGCAGAGGTGGGCAAAGCCACCTAGGCTGTGTGGGACCAATTCTCAACAGTGACACCATGTGGAAGCACCAGGAACAGCAGTGGCTGGAACCTAAGGTCAGTCTTCAGACTTTTCAGCCCACCTCTTTTCAGTTTTCAAAAAACTTTTTAGACTTTTCAGTTTTCAAAAACTGGTTTTTGAAGCAAAGGGGCCTTTGTGAGATGAACATGGGAAAAATTCATGTGGGCATGGGCAGCAGGGTGTGAGATCAGAAAATTGCAAGAGGGATATACTAAAATTTCCACTTGCAAGTGTTTATGGGGCTTTGAGTAATTAATTGGAACTAATAAGAGGTGTGGCTGTTTTTATTCCTCAAGTTGTAGAATCACATTGTAGCAGTCATGCTTTTCAAAGTATGCAAATTAATCTGTCTCTGATGTCAAAGACAAAGGAATATGTTATAGGACCACCAGTACGGATGACTTAGATTTTCAAGTTTCAAAACTGAGCTTGTGAGAATTTACTGCTTTTTTCTGTTGATCTTTTCTCCATCTGTTAACCCACTTGGCCAGTCCTCAGATACAGAGCAAAGAACTGTTCACACTTCCTGTCTGGACCTTCAGGCCCTAGTCACGCAGGGTTAAATACACTGTTGTCCCTTGGTATCCACAAGGTGTTTGTTCCAGGACTTCCCACAGATATCAAAATCCATGGATGTTCAAGTCCCTGATATAAAATGGTACAGTATTTGCATATAACCTACACACATCCTCCCATATACTTTAAATCATCTCTAGATTACTTATAATACTTAATACAACGTAAGTGCTGTATAAATAGTTGCTATACTGTATTGTTTACGGAATAATGACAAGAAAAAAGTCTGCATGTTTAGTACAGATACATTTTTTTCTATCCTCAGTTGGTTGAATCCCCAGATGGATCTGTGGATACAGAGGACCGACTATTTGCATTGGCATGACAGGTATCTGAGTTCAAGTCCTGGTTCTGCCACTTATCAGCTGTTCAGCCTTGAACAAAGCTTACTGAAATAACTTACTGAATCAGTATCTTCATCTGTAAGACTGTGATAATTATTTCATCCCAGTTAACATTTATTGAGAATTTATTATGGCCAAGATAAGTGCTTTTCATGTATTATTTCATGTAACCTTCTCTAATCTCTATGAAGTGCAGGTGCTATTTTATGAGGAAAAACCAAATGTGGAGAAGATAGGATAATTTAGTGAGGCTCCCTCCACATTTCTTTTAAACAAGTTGTGTGTGGGTGGAGCTAGTGGAACGTGCACCCATGTATCTTTCTAGTTAATTGCTATTGTGTGTTCTTCAGTTTGTGAAGCAGGCTGGAGGGCTGAGAGCTTGCACCTAAAAATAGAGCATGTTTACTCTGCTGGCAGCTGCTCAGTTTCGGTTTTTCTTCAGACTTTGCTGGTAGCAGTTGAGTTTCTGAGTTTCTCTTTGTACTGCCTAGCTCATAGTGTTGTGTGTGTTGAATAAAGACTATTCCTTCTTCAACCAAGGCTCTAAGGACCTTTTTTGCCAGTTACCTAGCTCATAGACCAGTGTGTGAAGGGTTTATGAACGGGCTTAAGGGGTCTGTGAGCACCAGAGACCCAAGCCCTAGCTCTACACCAAGGTCTAGAGATGTTAATAAGTGGCCTTGGATGATGCAGCTAGTAAATTGTAGTTTCAGGATGTAAGTCAGGCTTGCCTGTGCACTTGTGCTGCAACCATCATGCTGTGCTGATTCTGTCATGGGGTCTCATGACTATGAACAAGGTCAGGTATGTAAGCACTTAGTCCAGTATTAGCAGATGGCAAGTAAAGAATAAGTGCTCTTATTATATATGCACATTAGGGTCCTACTCCTAAACATCCCCTCCTTTTTCTCAACTTACAGTCACATCTTTTTGTTTATGTATCTCACCTTGGCCTAATTCTACACACTTCAGTCTTAGGTCAAAATCTCCTTCTAAGAACTTCTTTTTACTCTCGTTTGTCGAAAAAATCCTTCTTGTCATTGCTCGAGCTCTTGGCCTCTTACCCACTCACATTTGTGCAGCAAGTAAAATTGTCATATACTTCTAACATAGATGTTGAAATTTCTGTCTAATTCGGAGATCTGGGATCTATAATATCATCCTTGCCCTTAAAAAGACCTCCTCAAGTTGGAAGTGAACCTTTCTGTGTAACTGTATATATTGAACCCAGTCTGCAAACAGATTGAAAGCTTATATTTGAATATCAATGGAAGTTGATAGTCGATGCAAATCTCTCCAAGGGTGCAGGTCATGTTTTATCATTATCAGATTCTGTAGATCAAAACACTTGCCTTTAAAATCTTCACTGGAGGAAAGACACACAGACCTTCCCACCACAGTACCACTTAATCTTTAGCAGGCCTGGAGTACCAACATGGTTTGGTGGGTGTGGGGGGCACTGATATTCCTCCTTCTGCCAAACATGAACTCAGGGAAATCTCATCCACAGGTGGTCCAGCAGGTGCTCAGAGGGTGCAGCACATTTATCATTGAATGAACTCACTTATCTCTGAGGACTTCGTGTCTTTTGGGAGTCACACTTGTCATGGGCAAGACTGAGAACACCCTTCAAAGAAAACCTAATTTACTTAAAGAAAAGTGTGTGTGTCCCTTCAACAATCTTTTTGTGTACTATTCCACAGACAGGATGATGGAACAGACAATTTCAAACCAAGGCACTTTTCTAAGACACCTGTCTGCAGATAACTGATCATGAAATACAAGTGTCTCCAACACCCAGGAAGAAGGATTACGAATGCATCTGCTGTGATAGGCCGAGGCAGAGATGGATGTTCACACACCTGTTTTAGCCAAATTCTCTCTTACTTAAGGGAGCAAAGAAAAGTTGTCAGATCTAACAAAAAGTCATCTTCTTCCTGGACTCTCCTTGCCTTCCCCATTATGGAATCTGAATCATGTGTCAGCGAAATGGGAAAGATAATTCTCATTCTATATAATGAGTTCAAGTTAAGGAGGGAGGAGAGATCAATAAAAATGATTATAATTAAACTTCTTGTTTTAAAATCAGAATGCATATATAATAGAATAATCTTAAATGCAGATCTCACTACAATTTTCATAATCATATACATTTACTTGTATTGATGTATTTTTATATAAACTCAACTGTAATAATAGACAGTATTTATTGAGTGCTTACTGTGTGCTAGCTAATATTCTAAATTATTTACACATCCTATCTAATTTAATCCTGACAACAATCCGTTGTGGAAGGAATCACTATTTGCATTTCAAGGGTAGGGAAACTGAGGCCTTTTGACACAGCATCACACGCCTGGTAAGGAGAGGGATGTGCAATGAGACCAGTCCTCTCTGACTTCAAGGTTTATACTCTTAAAATTATACTGTATCATCTCATCTCACACACGATTCATGTACACATTTGTGTCTGTGTTCACACTCCCAGATTCTCATATATGTTTACAGATTTCACTCTGGGACATCTCATGTAATGTGAAGAAGCAGAAACGGTGGGATTCAAGAGTTGTGCCCTGCAGTACTCTTCAAGGTGGCTGTCAACAAGCCTTAAGTTAAAAATAAACCATGTGAAACAAAACGTGCAAATATGGTAAGAGCAGAATGCAGCATTTACCCTTCGTCTCTTTAATGAACAACTTGGAGGCTTGACATGGAGAAAGATTTGACGTATGGGTGTGTGGAATCCTCACCCAAATGCCTAATACAGCTTCAGTATCAAAGGCGCTCCATGATAGGAGGTAAGATTTGTAGCTATTCCCCGTTTGGGATACTTTTCTGAAGCAGTTGTCAGAGGTAGAAATGAAAAATGAACTTTTCAGTATAAACTTGTGCTAACTCTTACATGCACTTTTAATGAACAGATCATATGTGGTTCTAAGAGTGTCTGCATTTTTCTTTAGACCTCATTTCTTCCCCTCTGCTGTAATGAGAGGGGAAAAGAGAAGTGGAGTCATTCTGAGTCCTGCAATAGTTCATAACTATCTTTTTAAATATGAAACTGTCTAAACCCTTGGTGGCCATTACTTATTTATTGAGCTCCCTATCCAAACTTCTCTCCACATCATGCCCACTCTCTGAACTCACATAATGGTCTTTCAGTATGTCACACATTGAATCATTTTCTATCAGATCCTATCATCCTCTCGCCTTTGGCCATCACCTTTGCAGTATCCCATCTTCTCCTTCATAGTAAAATTCAGTGTGATGTTCAAATCGTCACTGATTTTGCCATGGCTTCTGCCCTGGAGACAAGGATAAACATAAGAAATCATGCTTAGAACATGCACATGTTCTCCAACCAAAATCCTTTTATCCAAAAAGATCAGGGCTGAGATGACCTGTATAGCTGAGTATAGTTGAATGCTGTTCTGTTTATTCATATTTATTCTACTAATAATAATCTTTATTAATATTTTACCTGACTGTAATTTCCATAAGGTAAGGTACTATATTTATCTTTTTTCCTCCATATATCCAATTCCTACCATGATGCCAGGCACATGCTTGAAGCTTAGGAAGTATATATTGAATGAATAAATGATTTTTCTTCATTTCCTGTCTAATCCTCAGGTGAGAATTAAATGTCAATCAAATGTCATTGGGATTAGACTCAGAGAATAGGAAAACAAGGGTGTTTCATTTTGGTAGTTAACATAAGAAGAAAAAGGGATTCCTATCTAATGCAATATGGTTATTTTAAAATTATACTGCCTGTTTAGAGAAATAAATAATTACAAATCCTTTTGGGAATTTCAGTATGTTTAATCTCTGAAAGATTGGACCTGGCCAGGGAGCCCTTATAAACATGTTAATCTTTCTCAAATGCCTTTTGGGCAATTCTAAGACTTCTTCATGTTGGGTTGGTGGTAATTAATACCATCCCAATAGTGCACCTGAACACTTTATTATTCCACAAAGATGAAAACAGGAAGCAGTCTTATAAAAACGGAAAGCCGAATTTGGCAACATAAATAAATATTGGAGCCTCCGTGAACTCTGAATGCTTTATAAACTTTAGTGCACGAGAAAAGTTTTATGCACAAGACTTTGGATGTAGAAAGAATATTTACCAATTTCGTTTTATTTTCCCCTTTAAAAATAGAAATAAAAATAGTACTTACCTCATAAAGTTGTTGTGATGATGATTAAATGAATTAATACCTTAAAGCCTTTAGAACATCTCCTGGCATGGAGTATATACACAAAAATGTTAAAAATCTTGCCCCCTAACAGACAGTTTCATTCTTTACATATATTTTATTATCTCCCATTAGAAAAATTGAAATATTTTCAGTGCATAAATTTTGGGGGAGAAAGAAAGAGTAAAAAACAAAATCACATTTGACACTTTATCCAGAGATAACCACTGTCATTACTAACAAACATATTTCTATTTCAGTAATTGGTGGCTTAAAAATGTTTACAAATCCTTCAACATTCATTGCTTCAAAAGATGAAGGCTTGAATGGGGACCTGACTTAGTGATTCAGTTCTGACATATAAAAAGTTGAGGAAGTGATGCTGTGTGACTTTGGAGGCCAAGTGGTAAAAGGCATTTCTACTTCTGCCTTTCTCATTGGAGTGGGCTGCTCTGAGGGAAACAGGTCGCCATATTGTGAGGACACTCAAGCAGCTTGTGGAGAGGCCCATGTCTGGTGGAAATGAAGCCTTCCACAAACAACCAAAACCAACTTTCGGGTCATGCGAGTGAGCCACGTTGAAAGAGGATTCTTCCAGCCTACATCTTGACTGTAACTTCATGAGAAGCCCTGAGCTGAAATCTCTCAGCTAATCTGCTTGCAGGTTCTTGGCCCAGAACAACCATGGGATAATAAGTGTTTATTTATATCAAACTACTAAATGTCAGGGTAATTTATTACAGAGCACTAAATAACTAAAACAATGACTGTGCCTAGTCATGTGTAATTTCTTGAGTTTCTGTTAGGCTTTTCCCTCTCAACTAGGCTCATTCTTTTTTCATAAGCTTTCATTTGAATATTTTTAAACGGTATTTATAAAAACTCTTTTAGATTGTTCTATTATCTGTAGTCATCAGGAAACAAATTCTGTCACTATTTGTGTGTTGACTCTCTCATCATGATTCATATCTTTGTGTGGTTTGTAATTTCTGACTCTGAACTCACTTGGAAGTGAGTTCAGGGAGTTCTTTGGATCAAGAACACCTCTCTGTGGATGGATTCACATTGACCTCTGCTGAGACCTAATGGCTTTTACCAGTTCAAACAAGTTTTACATTAATTTCTGGCATTGGTGTCTTGTACCCGATAGAGAGTGTGATCATAGACCTCAAATCCATGCACAATGCAGACTTGGGATTCCAGTTTCTCCTTGTTGACTCTTTCCACCCATGACATTGGGCAAATGGTAGATTATTCCTGCAGTGGCCTGGGAAGGTCAGGGAGTTTTTTTAGCTCTTTTTTCATGGATTGGTGGCTTTCAACTTTATGCAGAAAGCTTATTTCCAGCTCCCACCTGCCATACAAACCCAAGGTTTCATCTCCCGTACCCACACAGACATTACCCTCCAGCACTGAAGAAACTCTTTGCTGAGACTCCTAGGGATTTCCCCTCCTTGCTTCCAAGCTTTGGTAGGTATTTAAAATAAATAATTTTCCAGCATTTCTATGTTGAAGTGGGACCAGGGAATATCACATATCATAACTGAAACTGCCCTATCAACCAGAAATCTTCTAGAATCTTCTCTATGTGGAACATTTTGTGTAATTATATTCATACTACCCACACAATTTTTATTTTGCTTTTTCATTTAATATTGCAATAAGATTGTTAAAATTTCCCAAGATTATTAAAACTCTTTGTGAACGAAATTTGAATGATTGTAAAGTAGCCCTCCAGATGAATATATACTAATTTACTTAGCATTCCCCTTTTTGGTGGACATTGAGTTTTTCACTACGCTATGGCAGAATGGGAACTCATTTCATCTTTTGTGTTCTTCAGGGAGGAAGGAGATGTTTCAGTATTTTTTTTAGAATTATTTTTTTATTCAGTCAGAAGCAAACTAAGGACTCATTCAGATGTCTTGACTCCAAAGGGAACTTTCTTAGATTCATATTATACTCTTCTCAGTAATATGGGGATTACAACCACATTCTCTAGTAACTCAGGTCTGCTCATGGAAATTACCAGGAGAAGCATCTCTCAGCCCAGGTTTTACCAACAGCACTGGCAGGCACGACTGGCCAGTCGACATGGATCTCCAAAAACTTGGGTTATTTATGCTGGTTGTTCTTCTAATGAAAAATGACATGGAGACACTGTGCCTGGGAAGCTCTCTAGTTAGAGCTTCAGAATGTGTCTGAAGACCCGAGACCCCTCAACACACAAACACGTACAAGTTTATTGTTTGTTCTCTGAACAAACTCTTCCCGAAACTTCACCTGAGTTTCTTCTCTCTGGTGACCAGAGTACTACAGCTTCAGAGTCTCTTCCTCTGTTTTGCATCTCAAAAATCATGCTCACCGAGACAACTTTATTGAATTCTATTGATTCAGTACATTTTATTTACTGCAATTATAAAATATTCTCAAGCATGTGCTTTCTTACAGAAACTCTCCCAGGGCTATTTTTCCACAAATACTGTTTAACCCTGTTATTTGTGGCCTTTGTGACCATTACCACCCATCATATAGTATAATTCTTCTTTTGTTAACACATTAATATCAAACGTCATGTCAAATACTCTTTAATAATCACCCTGGATACCCAGGGGGATGAGAGGCAGTGACTTACATCATGAATAGTGCCTTACTATTGAATTTCAATTATAATAATCTACCTATCGTCCAAGGTATTTGTGGCAACACCAGGCTGCCTTTTTTTTTTTTTCTTCTTTTGATAAAACGGATGCCTCAATCTCATCTTGGACATCTCATAACATGCCAAATTCCCATCTGAAGCACAGCTTAGAGGCCGGCACGCAGTGAGCAGCGGGTCTCAGAAGCACGCAGTGAGCGCGGTCTTCCATTTTCATTGAGAACAGCTGCTCATTTGCTGCGGAGAAGAGGCCTCAGGGTTAGAAGGGACCAAACTGCTCAGCCTTTAATGTTTTTGCAAAATTATCTTGTTGACAAGTGCAGCATTATAAATTTGAATCCATTAGCTAAAAGGATCCATAAATATTTGAATAATGGCCTTTTTAGAGTTTTACCAGTCTATCAAACTTGTCACATGTCCACTTTCTACATTTTTCCCAACTGCTGAAAAGAAAAGACCTGAATGATATCTTAGGGATGGTTTCTAGACATGGGTATTTTATCCTTATTTTAATATGAAAATGCTTTGCCGAACAGAAGTTCATTAACAAAACCATGCTAGTCTCTGGTAGTAGTGGCACAGGGTGTACTGTCCTCTAAACTTCATGTGGTGGCATCTGGCCAGCAGCGTCATCCAGGAGTGGCCAGGTGATGAGTGCTAGCCAATGGAATGTGAACAGATGTGACATGAGTCACATCCAGGGAGACGTTTTATGGAGTCCATAAATCTTTTCTGCTGTCTCTTTCTGTTATTCTTTTGCTACAAACTGAGGACCCTGAGGAAGTGAAGATGGGGACATAAGCTAGAAGAAACCTGGGATCCTGACCTGCTTCCTGGAGTAAAGTGAGCCACAGGCTAACCCTGAACACCAGCACTGGTCTGTGGCATGCTTGAAAATGCCCTTCTACTGTGTTAAGCCATGGAAATTCGAAATCGGTTCAGCAGCTAGCAATACCCCCACTAATAAAGCGACCTCGTATAAGTTAAAATAATAGCAAAAGTTTTATATATATATACATACACACACACACACACACACTCTCTCTCTCTCTCTCTCTCTCTCTCTCTCTCTCTCTCTCTCTGGAATTTCAGATTTCTTTGTTTTTTGTTTTTGAAAAGAGATCTCCTAAATTCTGAGACAGTGGCCCCTGAACACGTTTCCAAAAGGTGGAACACGACTAGGCTCTATGTTGTTTGTGTGAAATTGTAGTATATCAAAGACTGCCTGTGTGAAACCTTGATGACTGGCACTGGCACAAGCAGACAGGTATTTCATATGTCATTCTACCACCTGCTTGTCTTACTTCTAGAGAACGTGATATCTGCCATTCTCAACCAACAAATACAAAGAACAGCACTCTGAGCTCCTACCAGAGAGTTATAATGGAAGGTCATTATGTACATTTCATCTACATTTCTGGGCTTTTTAAAGTCTATCAGTAGATTAAACAGCTGCCAACGGAGCTTTACCTTGTGGTCTCTCCCAAACTCTAACCATCTTCAGGGAATAACCCTTCAGCGTCATCCTCTCTGCCTGTGGGATTATTTTCGGGGTTGAGCTTTTACTATGTGCCAGGTACTGTGTCAGATGTTCTATAAACATTATTCCTGCTAATCCTTATAACACCCCTGTAGGATTTACATAATTATCTCCAGGAAACTGAGACTTAGAGGTTACTCAACTTGCCAAAAGTTACACAGCTGGCTAAGTGATGGGACATGAATTTATACACAGATCTGCCTTGTTCAAAAGCCATGTGCTATGCAAATATCATAGAGAACACTGTGAACAACCACAAGAAAAACTGATTTTATAACCCAGGGTTTCTCAGTCTTGGATTATTGACATTTGGGGCCAGATAATTCTTTGTTGTGAGGGGGACAGCTTGTGCATTGTAGGATTTTGAGTGGCATCCCTGGTCTTTACCCTCTGGATACCAGTAGCACCCCCCAGTTGTGACAACCAAAAATGTCTCCAGACACTGCCAGATGCTCCGGGCAGGGGGGCAATATTGCCCTCAGTTAAGTACCATGGTTATAACCTAATGTTAGAAGTAAAATTTCTTCCCCTAAAGAACTGATGCTGTCCCTTCTTTCTGATAAAGAAAATGATGTAAGTGATTGGTCTCCATTTTCACTGTGGCTGCCAAGAAGCTCAAGTACCATTTAAGTTTTCAGCAACAGCAAATAGGTATTCCCAAAGTCCTGAGAAATTTCCATTTATTATTTTCTAATTCTTCATCTTCTCCATCTTTCCACTGCCTTTCTTATTTCTCTACTTATTTTTATCATTACAGTGCATCTTCCTCCAAAATTATTTGAAATACTTCATGGAAGATAGCAAGGTATAAATATCTAAACATTTTATACTGTTTTTGAAATTGACTTTAATTATTTGATCATGGCTGATTTTTTTTTTCTAGAAAAGATAAATATTTCTAGTTTTTTAATCTTTTTAATAATTCTCTCTGATATTTAAAAAACAACATTGGATTAAGAAATTAAACTTTATTGAAATTTTCTGACGTATTTTAAAATGGGTTCAAGCACAGTAGAATACTAGAAAGAATAAGACCAAAACCTAGAAAACTTTGGAGATAGTTTTCTTTTCCACAAGTTTTCCCACTGCAACTCCTGAAAATTATCATTCTGTTAAAATATTTTTATTACTAAGTGTCTATAGAGAAGACATGATGATAAAATGGGTACCTTGCTAAGATGCTTTTCTAAGATTTTGCTACTATTCATGCTCCAGATTGAGGCACGAGGCTCAGTTCAGGCAGTTGAGAGACTCCACTTTTAGCATTCTACCACATGTTTTCACAAATGAATTTTCCAGTCTGTCAATTACTGGGGAGATAAAAATTGGGTCCAGAACAAAGGGTGACTCAGAGGCTTATTTGGAAATTTGGGATTTCTGGTTCTGCTTTGACAGATTTGGAAGAAGAGGCAAAACATTTCCTGTAAATACCATCTCTGGGATGGATTCTCGCTCTCTCATTCCTCCATCCAACAGAAACCTATATTGTGCCTTGAGTTGAGCCCCAGAGAAATAATCAATATTCACACATCTGGCACAAATCTGTTGGAAGAGAAAAAAAAAACATTATGCCATCTGTATTTCTTCGATCGTTTTATAGCACAGCTCCAGTCTCTTACAGTCATTTTGTCACACAGCCTTGTAAATATAAAGTTATATTACTTCTTGGCTTGTTTGAGGACACAGTTCATCATAAGGAAAGGGTGAGGAGATGATGTCACTGCCAGGAAAAAAAAAAAAAATCTTGCCTTTCCCAATCCCCCACCTTCCCTGGAGTGTGGAGGAGCCAAATTTCATCAAGTTTGGCACAGTTGTAGGAATTAACATGACTGAAATGTATGCCAGATTTCAAAACAATTTCTAACAGTTTCTGTGAGACCGTGTAAGCAACTGAAAATTGACATGTTGTGTTGTGCCCGAGTCAGCCAACTGCTGTCACTGCATAATTAGATTTTCCTGCATGAGAGGAAAGGGTTTCCTTTTAAAAATTATGAAATAAGGCAGAAGCTAATACAAAATATAAGTGGGCCTGTGATCCGCAAAGAGGTAGCGTTCCACTGATGAATGACTTTGGACACACGCAGGCGTGTGCACGCACACACACCCAGGAGTGGGCAATGGCCCTGGCTTTCTGTGCTTCACATGTGAGAAATGCTCTTTGCAAAGGGAAGAGGATTTATGGCACGGGCCAGATGGAAGTAGGCCCACTTGGCTGCCCAACGAATAGATGAAAGCCAGAACCAAGAACAGATTTGAAGCTAATGAAGGTGTGGTTACTTCCTTCTGATATGGAATAGTAGATGTGGCAGAGTATATTGGATGTCTCCAAAATTTATTCTTCCCTTCTTCAACAGTAACAGTGTTTTTTGTTCAGCACAGGGTCGCCCAGCTAAAGACTACATCCCCCAAGCTCCTTTGCATCTCAGTGTAGCCATATAACTAGGTTCTGGCCAATGAGGCCGGAAAGGAATAAAAGTTTCCAGATTCCTAGTCATGTCCTTAATGGGAAAGAAGAGTTCTCTCCCCTTTCTCTCTTCCTGTCTTCCTGAAGGTAGCCTTATAGGCATAATCATAAGCCATCTTTGACCAAGAGGATGAGATCTACACCACGTGGACAAGAGTTGCACCCTAGAGTGGCAGAGCAGTAAGAAAGAAACGGTCCCACCCCTGATATTTTTGACTCACCCTACTGACCTTGGATGACCTTCTGGACTGTTCCACGAGAAGGAGGCCAGTTACTGCTTTGTTTAAACCATTGTATTTTGGGATCTCATGTAACAACAGCCTTTTCTGTATCCTAACCAATACTGCACACTAGCAAATGACCTTCAAAGTAGATCAGAGTTAGACCTATGCAGACAGGGGAGTGTTTACACCCCAGGACACATTTATCTTTGTTTTCCAATCATGCCCTTTGAGATGGATACCTTTCCCCAAATAATCTTATCTCTCTGAAAGATAAAATGTGATTCAAAGTGTTATCCATTCATTCATGATGAGGTAATTACAATTATTGTTACCATTTTAGAAATTAAAAACCGTAGTTCATAAAGGTGAATAAACTTGCCCCAAATCATATGGCTAATAATTTCAGTTTTGTTTTGTTTTTGTTTGCTTGTTTGTACACTATATATTCAAGTAGAATATGTTCTTAGCATACAGAAAGGCATTCAACAAAGATTTGTAAAATGATTAAATCAGTAATTATGTCATTAAAATAAAACAGTAGGGCCAAGACTAAGACTCAGGACTGCTGACTTCACACACAGTAATTTTAAATTCTACACTCTCCTTGCTCACTGACTATGTCTTAAATTAGGCTTCTCTGAGTTTGATTTGTGAATAAAATTTCAGTCTACTTATACATTTTTTAAAAAAATTTTTAATTAAAAATTTAAATTTGTTCAAAAAATTCTTACATTAAGATTTTTTTCAGTGTCCAATAACATGAACCTTTAACTCACATTGTCTTAATTATTAATGGAGCCTTATTGGCATATGTAACTGAAAAGCTCCCAGGCAGAACTAGTTTAACTCTGGCTTTATCCTAGGGCTGCAGTAATGTCGCCAGAACCTGGTTCTTGCCACCGCTCAGCATAGTCCTTCTCCAAGTTGGCCTCACTCCCAGGTTACATGTGACATCAAAGTGGCTGCCAGCCTCTCCATGCCTATATCCCATACTGTTTAATTTCAACAGAAAGGAGCCCTACATTTCTTGATTTCATTACTTTATGGGTCTGTTTGTCAACTAATAACCACGACCTAGAGCATTCATGGCTCTGATTGACCAGGCACTGACTCTAATAGTGAAAGAAATGTGGTTTTCAAAACGGCAACTACAGTGCTGTTCCCAAAAGAATAGCAAACGGATATTGGATAAACAACGGTAACAAATGCTTACTGCGAGTTTCTTTGTGTACTCAAAGCTGCCCCATCATAAGAATCTCTTGTTTTACTATCCCCCTCCCCCAACTTTGGCTTAAACTATTGTTATTTCTCTAAAGAATCCTTTGATGATTTCCAATCCTAAACACATACTCATAAACATGTATAAATAATCAGCGCGCACACACACATAACACACACACACACACACACACACACACACGCACACACCACTCATTCCTCTGCCCAGTGCTGTTCTAATTTCCCTAACATCCACTCATCTCTGGATACAGCACTATCCACGGGCAATACAGCAACATAGTGCTGGATTCAGACCACCAGCATTTTGTAGCTCAGATTTGCCAAAAATTGGCTGTGTAATCTTAAGAAAGTAATTTACCCTTTGTAAGCCTTGACATTCTCATCTGATAATGGGATCACAGTCATTTCTATCTCACTGAGGTGCTGTAAGAATAAAACAAAGGAGGCATGTATCACTTTAAGCCCAAGGCCTAAACTCACAATCTGTGTGAACTGGCACAGGCAATAGGTCATTGAGGACCACCCCAGTCCTTCTTCCTCTAGAGAGTCCTAATTTCTCTGAACACTCTGGCCTAATCTGCCTTCTTTGAACTTCCATAATATTTAAAATTGATAACAATGTTATTGGTTCTGAGCTATATACTATCTGTCTTGGTTATCTGTCTCCCCAGTAGTTCAACCTCTATGCAAGAAATTGTCCCCATTCCCACACTGGGACTCGGACACCCTTTGGAAAGCTGAGCTTCACAGTAGATCTGAAGTCAGACAGACCAGGATCCAACTCCCAGCTTTGCCACTAACTTACACGCTGTGAGATCATGGGAAAAGTATTTAACTTATATGAACTTCAGTTTTCTCCTCTGCAAAATAAGGCTGATGTCAAATATAAAGAAGACAATGTTTATACAGTATGGTTCCACATGCATAGCAGGTGCTTAATAAATGGCAGCCTTTTTTTATACTACATGTATCTTTAACTTGCTTCAATGTTTCAATTCCCCACCTTAATGATCCTAAGAAATGGTCACGGATTGAGTTTAATTGACCTAAAGTTCCATCACCTTTATGCGTTGATTGGATCAGTTGTCTCAGACCTATTTTCCAAGCACCACTGGTCTACATGGTCATATCAGAACAGAAGGCACAGTCAGATTCTTGACTGAGAAAATTTCGCCAGCCAAGTTGAGAGCAAAGATAATGACAGAGAACTAAGAACTGAGTTCCTAGTATGAACTGAAAGTACACTGGACACAAATTTTATTATCTCATTTGGTCTTTCAATACTCCTGAATAACAAAGCACTGCAATACATAGTGGCTTAAAACAGCAATGTAAGATTTTCACAGTTGAGTGGATTGGCTGTCCAGTTTCTTTGGTAGTTTTATTTGGGTTCATTCATACAACTGTACACAACTACATGCACAGGTGTGCTATAATGTTCAAAAGAGACTCACTTATATGTTGGGCAGTTGCTGCTGGAAAACACCCAGGGAACCTTGGTTCTCCTGCATGTGGTCTCTTATGTAAACCAAACCAGCTTTCTTGCAGTGTGGTAGTCCCAGGGCAGAGCTCCAACAAAGCAAAAACCAATGGGCTGGTGACTATCAAGCCTCAGCTTGCACAACCAATTGCAATAGACAATGATTTTCTGCTGGCCAAAGTCAGTCACATGGCCAAGCCCAGAGTTAATGTGGACAGGCACTTAGACTCTGTCTCTGCATGCTCTCATGCTCTCTGTATGGCAAAGAATTTGTGGCCATTTTAATCTATTACAGAAAGTTTAAACAAGGTAGCATGTGGAAACCAAGTGGCAGAGTTTAGAAAGAAATTCAGGTCTTACTGTCTCCGTACTCCTTGCTGTATACCACATATCTCAGAATGGACCAAGAATGGTAATTTACCATGATCACTTAGATTTGTGCTTTTTTTCTTGTAACACATATTAGAGTTCCTACCATGGAATAGGCATCATTCCTAGCTCTGGGGATAGAGCAGTATACAAGACAACCAAAGACCCTGCCTTCTGAAGGACAGGAACATGTAATACTGTCAGATTCATGGGATGAGAGTAACCAAAGGTGGGGGAGACTTTAGATTGGTTGGTCAGGGAAAGCTTCTCTGCAGAGGCCTGAAACAAAAGTGGAAAAATGAAGGTAGCCATGAGAGGGCTGTTTTAGGCAAAGTGTCCAGCAAATGTAAGATGCCTTGTCCCAAGGCAAGAAGGAGCATGGTGCTGGAGGGACAGAAATAAGCCAGTGTGGCTAGAATAGAGAGAACAAGAGGCAGAGTGCAGGAGATAAATTCTGAGAGGTAGAAAGAAACCAGAGCTAATGGGATCTTAGAGGCCACAGAAAGGTGTTTGGATTTAATTCTAATTGAAATGGGAAGCAATTGGAGCATCCCGAGCACAGAATTAATGTAGTTTACATTTGATTTGGGTGATACTTGGGAAAACACCGTAGCTCTAACTGCTATGTGGTATGTAGATTGTGCAGCAGCAGAGGGGAGGCGGAGGTCAGTGGGAAAGTTAAGTGCTGACTGTGGCAATGGGTGTGGAGAGAAGGGGATGTTCTGCGGTATGCTTTGGTATGCAGGTTTATGGGACTTCCTGGTGGACTTCTTATGGGGTGGAGGTTAGTAAGGATAGAACACCATAAATAGAGTTGAGAATGTCAGCAAACATTACTCACTGGGGCCACAGGTAATCAATAAAGAGTGAGTCTACCTAATTACGAAACTAAATGGCTTTGTTTTACCATGTTTTCAAGCAACATGAATAGAAGTCTTTTTTATTCTTTTCAAATTCATACAGGCGCAGTAGGTGGAAAGGACAAAAAGTCTTTAACGATATGCAAAGGAAAAAAGAGAAATTCAGGAATGCACACTTTCTGATTGCTGAGAATGCTTTCTACCCATTATCTGCAGTCATGTTTTCTGATTAGAATGTTTTCTGTGGGCCTCCCCCTGTAAACTAAAAGGCATCAAATCTAATAATGAGAAGGGATGAACATCACCTGGGCTGTATTTCATTTGTCCATACAAACACTTTGTGGATGATACATACAAATAATTGCAATAATCATGGCAACAGCAATATTTCTCAATGAAGAACACTAGCTTCTTCCTAATCTACTTCCCAACCCCCGTGGCTCCCCAAACCTCTATTAAGTCATTTTCTAATTCACATAGTCTAAAATTGCCCTTGGCACTTATGTGAGTGAAACAAACATCCTACCTTTTACATATATACCTGTTAGCCTCAAAATACCTACATCAATCTATATCATCCAAAAGGCAGCCACACCTTGTCAAGGCAAAAGACCCAGATCCCCTCTTGTCTAATAAATTACATCCTGAGACTTACTTCCCTGTTGTCTGCATATTTTTCCTGCATAAATCTCCTCTAAACAATAAATCATCTTTCTGTCTTACCCATCATATCTGGGCTCATTACTTCACACATCATAATTACAATCAACGAAGAAAACTCAAGAAACAAATTCAAACAATGGAATGTTACTTTTTTTCTTAACATCAGTGCAACTTTGTATGATCAAAGCTTGTAATAATATAGGTGGATTCTTTGGATGATTTCAATGTAGCTCTTTTACATTTTGCAGAAATTCTTAACAGGTCCAACTACCTAAGAGGAAAAAAAAAAAGCTCTTTTGCCTTTAAGACTTCTAAGTCTGATTTTTTAAGTGCACAGATAACTTTAATACCTAAATTGAAAAATGAGAAGAATATCCGTAGGGAAAAAGGAGCTTATTGCTGCCTCCCTGAAGTTCATCAAATGTTGTCACATATTTCTCTAACATTTTTGACTTGGTTAAGTGCAAATTTAGGTGAACACACTCTTTTTCCCAGGGTTCACGGCAACAGAAATATAATATGTATTTTCCAATTAATGAGTTCAGCTCTACAGGCTGAGTGATCTTAGGCAAATGGCACTTCCTAGAGGCAGGGGACTGAACAAAGTGACCTCTCATTTCCACTGTTTCATGACTTAGTTGTCACTAACTTTTAAACACTCACTTCAAACTCCTTTGTAGGTATATTTGTGGGATATAAAATTTTAAAACTCCCATCCTTAGAATTTAAATCATAAACAAGAGTACACATTAATTTTCCCCATATCTATAGAGAAAAACTTAAGATGGTAATTATGCAAACGGGCAAAAGGTCAAAAAGCTCAACTTTACTCTCACCAATGAAGTTATTATATCACTTGGGGAATCGGTGAATTACAATTCATGGGATTAATGAGACATATCCATTCATATAAGTCCAAATCCTTTTTCATTGTGTGATTTTTGGCCACAATGTCTAATTCATTGATAATGGACCAGATCTCCTGGTCAATCTCACTTTTTATTTCTTGTTTATCATTCATGCTATTTCTTATCAAGGACAGATTGACAGTGACTCCCAGGTCAATCTTGACCAGGTAGCTTATGAAATGATGACCCTACACAGCAAGGCTGCTTCTAAGAGGAGTGTGTATGCAAACCACGAGCGACTCATTCCATGATACATTTCCCTTAATCCTTGTTTCCTATTAGCTACATGGCTTTGAATATGAAACTTAGTGACTCTTTGCCTCAGTTTCCTTATCTGTTAAATTATGAGGTTGTAGTAAGAATTCAATGAGTTAACATTTGCAAAATGCATAGGTCCATATTTGGTAAGCATTAGAGCATTAGTACTTTTGTGGCTGTTGTTATTAGAATTATTTCTTCATTTAGTGGACTTTTACTTGTACTTCCTTATCTAGCTATTCAAGCCCTTTTCTGAGAAGCTTTCTTGACTCTCCCAGGCAAAGTTAATCATCTGTTCTTCCGTACTTCCATACTTCTTTGAGTCCTTCAGAAATTTGATAATTATTTGTTCTTACATCTGTCTTTCCCTGTGATCCCTGTCTACTCCTTTAGCTGAGATCTTTCTAAAGCAGCAATGGTGTCTTCTGTGTATCTGCCCCAGGCACCAGCACATCTCCTTGAGCACGTGAATGAAGGAATGAATCTGCACCTGGCATGTCTATTGTTAAAGAATTTAGTCTGGTCTAGAAATAAATGTAGAAATAATAAGGTATTTTGCATAGTCTTAACATTTTCATAGGTTTATTTGAATTAGAATATCATCATTTTGCAAGAATAAAATAATAAATCTAGTCAATGATTGTCAATGGCTGCTGCATCGAAAAAAATAGATACAACTGTGTATTATATACCTCCTGATGGACGTACCAATACTACCTGTAAAGTAGTCCTCCCCTTGCAAAAAAAGAAAACCTGAATTAGATCAAGCCCCTTCCCCTACCAACTTACAGGAAATACAGGGGACAGAGGAACATGTTATCCGATACTATGATGATGAAATTGGTAAAATCCAGACTGTGATAAACTCTACAGGGCAAACTCCACAAAATAAATGACCAAATAAATGTCAGTAGTAAAAAAGAGAAAGAGAAAGCTGCAGACTGAAAGAGACCTAAGAGACATGTCAACCAGCTGCAATATGTGAACTGTGTTTGAAACCTGATTCAAACAGGATTCAAATATTAAAATCCTGAAATAAATTGAGTACTGACTAGGTGCTTGATAATATTTTTGTTTGATCTACATAAGGTAAAAGACATTTTGAATGATTTGCCAACATTTAAAACTCGTGAGATTTTACATGAAAAACCTACATTTTGGGGCTTTCTGTATAAAAAATCAGAAGATCTGGCAACACTGGCCTGAATTTCTGCACAGTCATTAGAAGTCCTGAAGCAGAGGAAAGATTTGTTGAAAATGACATTTTAGGAAGCTGCATAGAGGCTGCATTTAGTAGAGAAGATGCTAGAATCAGAAATGCTTTCAAATCTGCTCTGAAATGATGAGATTCTGGCCAATGTAGAGACAGAGGGAATGGAAAGAAAAGAAGAAACATCCCTTAACAGAAGTGGCACCAGGACCTGGTAATCGGATGACTGTAGGAGCGAGGACAGGCATGAGTCATAATTGGCTCCAGGTTACGCACCTTCATGACTGGAAGAATGAAGGGCTGGGCCAGGGACCTTTGCCACACTGGGGTTCTCAGAAACCTCAAAAGATGTTGATGTTGTGTTGGTATCTTTGGGGAGATGGTGATGCAAGAAATCAGTATAGAAAATCATTTAAACTAAACAACAGTGTTGTATCCACATTGATATCTTGTGGACACACAGAAATATAAAAACAGGATTTGTTTAAGAAGCAGGAAATATAGACATTAGAAAACTGTTCAGTTCTCTACTGACTGCTTCAAAAGATACAAGACCAAGAGATAATCAGTTCTCCACTCAATAATTTTACAGCGAGGTCAGAGGAAAGAGGTATATAACTAGAAGTAGATGCACACGCCAGTATACATTTGATGGAGATAAAGCAAAGGAATGTTTGTGTGTGTTGGGGAAATTTCTAGGAAGGATGTCATCTTCTTGAACCAGGTCATGAAGGAAAGGTAGACATAGCACAAGAATGTGAAATCCATATAACAAAATTTGCACTGACTCCACCAGTATCTGATGAGCACCTACTAAACGAACACCACCTACAATGTATCACTTGCATTCCCTTTGTTTTTCCCCATAACACTTGTCAGTGCCAGATCTCACATCATGTATTACACACATGCTTACTTACAGGTTCTTGCCTGTCTCTCCCCGTAGGACACAAACTTTGTGAGAGAGAGATCCTCTCTTTTGATGACCAGGGTGTCCTCAAGGCTTAGAACCATTCCTGAAACACACAGTAAGTTCTCAACCAATCTTATTTGGAAGTGCTCATGCTCACAGAACTCACAGCCTAAGGTAAGAGACAGAAAACTGGCCAGACAATTATGATGCAGGATGACTAAAGCAAGAAAGTTCACAAAGTTGAGGAAGCACATGGACAAGGCCCCGCCCTATCGACCAAAAGAAGCGCCACTGGGAAACCTGGTGGGTAGCCTACCTCGTGCGAAGAGAAACAAGGGAGTGTGTTCTCTTGGCCTGTTTATTAAATCGCTGGTACTGAAATTCACAACCCAAAGCTACAGAGATGATGAAATCGCACTTTTTGACTTCTATCTCCAGCTAACACATGCCTTATACAAAGAAAAAAATGCTGGTGTGATTTTTTTTTTTTTTTCCCTAAATTTACTCATTTCTTGTGCCTCTTAAGTGAGGCTGGGAGACCTGAACTGGAAGTGAGAGTGTCCATGTCATTCACGAGATGTACAAAATCAGTCCAGGTTTGGTGGAATTAATTTAAGGCACTGGATGAGATTTTGTAGTGTGTGTAGTATGTGTATGTGTGTGTGTCCAATTAGAGCGCATTTTTTCCCCTTGCAAAGAAAATCAGCAGACGGTCATCACATACTCTCAGAGGGCTGGAGGACCAATCTCCCCTCTCACCTCTGCTAGCCAGTCTGCACATCAGGGGGAACACCACCTGCCTTATCAAAATGCTTCTGTTGCAAAAGCAGCGAGAATGTGTCAGATACAGATGGTGATGCTGACTTCTCAATAGGGGAAAAAAGGGACCTAAATTAGACTTCTATAAAAAGAATATTGCATATTTATTTCCACAATAACACCCAGGAAAAACGTTAGTCAAGAAGCAAGCAATTGGGTGAATAAATAAGCTTGTCTTTGTTCTCATCAATTAAGTTATTACATCAGTTGGAAAACCAGTGAATTATAATACAGATGTTTAATGAAACACTGCTGAGCCTATAAGTCAAACTCCTATTTTGTGGTGTGATTTTGGCTGCATAGTTTTGTGTGTGTTAAACCGTATTTATTAGCTGATACCCATTATTATTTTGAGCAAGGTATAATTCAGTTGTCAGGCTCCATCGCAGGCAAGGAGATTTAATCAGTAAGAGCCGCTTTGCTACTGAGTATAAAACAATGTGGGTTTCATGAAGCAATCACGGCAGTGTGAAAAAATGGGATTAATTAGTATTGTACAAGAACAGGCAGCATGCTCATTAAAACCTTGTGAGGTGGCTCTTGATAAACTGCCACTTGATAGGACCGCATTAATGTGACAAGGCAAAGACTTCATTTCCAAATCCTTTCTGATTGTATCTCCCTTTTAAGTTACCTGAAATGACCTGCCTTGGAGTTTGGAATACAAAGATCAAAATGACTGCCAGGGATCCCCGAGCCACCTGGACCAAGGAAGCCAGGCATAGATGGGGAAGCTTCAAAGACAACTTTTTTTGAACTCACAGTCAAACATGAATCAGTAACTGCGAATGAGGCAGCGCCAAGGGTGGCAGATTTGCATTTGCGCTCAGCAGGTTGGACAAAAACTAATTTGACAATTGGCAACCCACCTTAGTGAAGGGCACATACAAATCCTCTGTCTGTCTCTTTACCTGGTGCTGGTGAGGTCTGGAAACGGACATGGCCTGAGGAAGGTATCGGGGGCTCCAGAGAGCCAGCGGTGGGGAAAACGGTTGGAGGGAAAGAGGAAGGCAGGAACCTGGAGAGCCGGCTCCTCTCTGTTAGTGTCCACTGATTAATTATTTGGATTTCCAAAATGCCTCTCACAGTTCCCAAAATGTATAATTATTGATTATTTTGTTTTGTCTGCACAGTGAAAGCATCTGCACATGAAAAAAAGCCCCATGAGAACAATCTGCTCTGGGTAAGGAGTATTTTGATGTGCTTTGGACTCGTTTTCCTCTTTGGGCATCTGATTTTATTCTTTCAAATGTGGAATGGTATGGGTTGTGTCTTCATGCTGCAGTTTTGGGGGAGGTGGGTGCTCTCAGGTTAATGTCCATGGAAATGCATTCTGAGCAGTTCACCAAATCCATAGTTTTCTCAAAGGATCATCCCTTACCTGCACTCCCCCAGCCTCTCACTTACCTGGTGGCTTTAGCTAACACAGCACGTAAGGGAACTATACATAGAGAAGCTATTTGTTGGGGGTATTTCTAGGACTAGAAAATGCTGCTCAGAAACCTCCAAGTTCTTTCTCCTTCCTCGACTATTTTACTAAAAAAAAAAAAAAAAAAAAAAAATTAAGCTTGTTAAATCAGGCCAGCATATTAAATTAATGCTTTCTGCCATGAAGCTCAAGTACTCAGCTCACAATTACAGGTTGTTTGCAATTGAACTTGGGTAATTCCACTGCAATCTGCAGATTCGAGGCACCGGGCAGAAGTCAGGCTACCTGAACAGACTCGATAGCATTAAGCACGCTGCTTTATCAAGCAATGTGTTGCAATATTATTAATTTAAACCCTAACACCTCATTGTTGTGATCTGAGCTGCATGATGTAATGCAATATGACAGCCATTGAATTAATAGAAAATGGAATTCATCTCTCAAAATTTCACACAAAATAAAGGCACAGAGACAGACAAAAATAAAGGGAGAAAGACAGACAGATAAATACCTTTAATGCTTCATTTGTATTCAAATGAGCCTACCTCTATCTGGCAGCGTTTGGAGTATTATACAGCATCAGCTCATTTGTGCAGAGACCCCCACCATCTTATTTATCCCACTGTAATGCAAAGTAGCAAATGTGTTCCGATTTTGTTTCTTTTATTTTAGCAAGTGAATCGCATAGAGGGAATACGCCGCAAGTGGAGGTTTAAGCATTACCATTTCTGTATGACACAGTAATAGGAAATTTTCTGCCCCTCTTAGCTTGATGAGAACCTTCTGCAAAGACCCTACAACTCCTTCAGGTAGTAGCCACCTACTTGATTTATAATCCGACAGGGGCTGAAGAGGTTAGCTGAGTAATTTAAATCACTAGATTTCACTAATGAACTAGGGCCGGGGAGAAAGCACTTCGCATTGTAAAGGCTCCATTTCACCTTCCTCATGCCCCACGTACTTTATCTCCAAATTTTTACATTATTTATATAAAAATGGAAATGGTTCTCTTACAGGAAAAAGAGTGAGTAAAGCACCTCCACTGATAGAGTATATCCTACGACTCACTGCAAATCGGATACTCTCTCCCACAGCAACAAAAATAGGGTTTCCAGATTTAGCAAATAAAAATACAGGCTGCCCAGTTCAATTGGAGTATCAGATAAACAAGGAATACAATATTCGGGACACATTTATTTTAAAAGTTGTTTGTTGCTTATCTAAACTTCAGATTAAACTGGGCAGCATGCATTTTATCTGGAATCCTAAACTAAAAGGAAGGTAGAGAGGAGACACATGTGGGCATTGCAAGAAATGTCAGGAGAAAACGCTCCACAAAGCCTGGGAAAACTGACTGGACAAAGCACAAAGAGACTTTCCTACTGTTATATTTTGTATAAAGAAAATATACAGTGGTTCTCAAACCTGAGAATTCCTGGAACTTCCCACCATCACCACCACAAACACCAAATATCTCCATAGACTGCACTTTCAAAACCATGGACCTAGTGTATACCCCCAAAGAATTTAAACAAACACATGAATGCTCTTGTTCACAGCAACACCATTCACAGGAAGCAAAAAGGTTGCAGAAACAACCCAAGAGGACATCGGCTGATGAATGGGTACTCAAATTGTGGTCTGTACCTACAATGGAATATTACTCAGCCATAAAAAGGAATGAATACCCGCCCATGCTGCAACATGGATGAACCTTGAAAACCGTGCCACGTGAAAGAAGCCAGCCCCAAAAGTCATGCTTTGTATGATTCTATTTATATGAAACACTTAGAATAGGCAAATCTGTAGAAGCACAAAACAGATTAGGGGTTGTCAGGAGCCAGGAATGGTAGGGGATAGGGTATGGGTAGGGGAATGACTGCTAATGGGTACAGGGTTCCTTTTGGGGAGATAAAAATATTTTGGAAGGAAAGAGGGGTGGGGGTGTCATAGCATTGTCAATGTACTACATGTCTCTGAATTGTTCACTTTAAAATGGTTGATTTTATGTTATGTGAATAGAGTAAAATAAGATAAATAAAATCACTGATCTTAATGAGAAAATGGATTTTCTAGTCTGCCTTAGGGACTTGTGAGGAAAATGGAGTAGTTTAGTCAGGCCACCTCACCTCAGGTCCAGCTGGATGTGGTGCAGCACATCCTCTCTAAACAAGTTGTGTGGGAGTAGAGTTAGTACACATTCGTGCCCATGTATCCTTTGGTTTGTTGCTATTTTTGTGTGTTCTTCGGAGCGGAGTGTGAGGCAGCGGCTCTGAACTGCTGGTTGGCAGAGCTCACGTCTAAAATAAAGCCTATTGTTTCTTCACCCCTGGATCGAAGGACCTTTTCCTATTACCTAGCTCATAGATCTGCATGTGAAGGGTTTGTGAGCCAGTCTGGAAAATGGCTCGAGGGATCTGTGAGCTCCAGCCCTAGCTTTACAGGACTCATTTTGAATACTTTACCAGCTGCAATAAAGACGACCTCATTTTCCATCATGCTTATCAACTAAAAGAATTTCCATTTAAGGTGTTAACTCGACTATTATGAACTGAGCACCTATAAAAGAGTCATAGGTAGCTACACAGATCCTTTCTGCACATTACAAAAAGATCCCCACGCCCCTGCCCCCCGGGGGCTGCTTGATGAGCTGAGGCTTTGAGGCCAACATAGAGTCTTTGTTGTATATTCTTGTTCACCTTTTTTTTTTCTGTTAATAACTCTTTTAAAAATGTAAAAAGCATTCTTCGCTCACAGGCTTGATTTTTTTTTTTTTTTTTAAAGATGACTGATAAGGGGATCTTAACCCTTGACTTGGTGTTGTCAGCACCACACTCTCCCAAGTGAGCTAACCGGCCATCCCTATATGGGATCCAAACTCACGGCCTTGGTGTTATCAGCACCACACTCTCCCGAGCGAGCCACAGGCCGGCCCTCACAGGCTTGATTTGGCCCACAGGTAGCAGTTTGCCAGTCTCTGGTCTATATCTTTTTTTTTTTTTTTTTTTTTGTCTTTTTCGTGACCGGCACTCAGCCAGTGAGTGCACCAGCCATGCCTATGTAGGATCCGAACCCGCGGCGGGAGCGTCGCGGTGCTCCCAGCGCCGCACTCTCCCGAGTGCGCCACGGGCTCGGCCCTCTGGTCTATATCTTGATGGGAGTTGGTTACTTAGATATACATATTTGTCAGTGCATTGAACAATTCACTTAAGACCTATTTTTTTTACTATATGTATTTCTCAATAAAATATAAAACAGTGTCTAGTAGTTGAGTTAATATGCTAAGGTTAGCTCATATTATTTGAGGCTCACCTACATGAAATGCTTATTTAATTTTAATTATAACAAAGAAAATATCATCTTTCCACGTTGTAAAACCAATCCAAGCAATATGTTTTAAGGTCTTTATTATGATTCCTTCCACTCTCATCACTACCTGCATATACATACATTCATTCCCTTCCCACAAAGAGAGTTTGATTTATTAGAGTAGTTTATTAGTTCATTTCTGTTGCTTATAACAGAATATTTGAAACTGGGTAATTTATAAAGTAATGAAATGTATTTCTTACAGTTTCAGTGGCTAGGAAGTCCATGGACCAGAGGGCACATCTGGTGAGGGCCTTCTTTGGTGGTGACTTTTTACCTCAATTTAGCATATCAGATGGTGAGAAGGGACTGAGCAAAAGAGCCAACTTCCTCACTCAGTCACCTTACAAAACCATCAAAACCATCAAAACCACACCCATGACTCCATGAATGGATCAATCCATTCATGAGGGCACAGTCCTCTCGATCTATTAACCTTTTAAAGGTCCCACCTTTTAGATACCATAATTGGATTTCCCACCCTCTTAAAAACATTACGAAGGAGGTCAAGCTTCAGTGAGTTTTGTTGGGGAGAAAGCATTCAATCCACAGCAGGTAGTATCTCTAGCCTGGAAACACGCCACCCTAGAGAAAATATTCTCAGACTTCTTGAGGTCCTTGAACGCTAGTCAAAGAAACAGGCATCTGTGATGGCCAATCTGTCCATCTCCTCTGGTGCCTAAGAAAGAACTAGCCACAAGACTACAGGACCATCTTGCCTTTGTTAGCATGCCACACATCTTCCTTCCCAACTGGAGTGCTTACCTATGTCAGCACTGAAAGGACAATGTGTATAGAGGAGAATTCATTGCATTTATGATCTAGCCAGATAACAATCTGAAACATTTCCAAAAGCTAAGACTCTCTTGTGAGAATATTTTCCGTGCTTTCATATTTACTCATGTACATATTGGCATCACTTTTCACTCAAGGTGAGGAATATTCCCCATGGAACCAGCAGTGCAAAAGTGCTGAGCAGGTGGTGTTAGAAAGTGTGCTGAGGAGAGCTCCATGTAGAGTGGAGAAGTTCTCATCTGTTTCCAGCAATGGAAGCCCTGGTATACTGGAGATAAGAAATATAAAATTCCTTTGTTAATTGAAGCATAAGAGGACACTGGGGTGTGGCTACCACGAGCCAAATTATTGCACTTTTCCTTAAAATTCCCACAAGAACCTCACAGTTGTGAGACTTGTAGGTATACTGTTCCTAGCTAAAGCTTACTATAGTGAAATTATCAATCTGTCTTTTACTCTCCTTCTCTCTCTTTCATATATGTCAGATCATTGGTATGGGGAAGAAATACACTGTTTAATTACTGGAATTAATTTAATGATATGGGACAATTTTAATCACTTATTATGTCTATATGTCTATTGATCCCACATGTTTTGGGGGAAAGGAGGAAAAAGCAAATGCTCCTTGGGGAGCCTACAATCCTGTTGGGCAGTTAAGGAGAGCACTGGAACACCATCATTGCAACAGATATTATATCTGGGATTGAGCTATGCACTTTACATGACCTAATTCACTTAATTATCACCATAAAACTGGGAACTAGATACTGCTTTATATCCATTCTACAGATGTAACAGCTAAGGTTAATTAAGTAACATGATAAGGATCTGACCCCAAACAGTAAGAGACAGTATGTGATGGAGCCAGCAGCAGAACACAGTTCCACCTAACTCCAAATTCCATGCTCTTAACCCATGTCTCTTTACTGTGTTCCCAAATACAATTGAAAATATAAGTAACAATGGGCCAAGTAATAGCTAAAATTCCAGAAAAGCATCCAAAATGACCAAGGTCCAGAATAGGAAAACTATAAATTAAGTAAAACTTTAGCTATATCTGAAAATATGAGTAATTTCTGAGTATGCAAAGATAGGAGAGGAAGGCATTTCATAAGGACATCCCAACTTATCTGGGATGGATTTCTGAAAATGTCAATAAATAAAAAACATTAACTTCTCACAAGGGAACTTCAGTCCAATTAAAACAGCTTCAATTCATTTGCTGTCAAGAATTATCTTTTTTCAAATACCCTCGTCTGTTAAAATTGATCAGAACATGATGAATATTTCAAAAAACATGTCACAGAATTTTGGGCCACTACTCATATTAAAGTACTGCAGGAAGTGCTGCAGGTTTACCTGGTAAATGGAGTCAGGTACCATGTCTTAAATACAAGTTGGTGCGTATTTTCTATGCATGGAAGTTGATCGAGAGAGAAAGGGACAGTAGGAATGAAGAAATGCAAAATAATTCCGAAGGAGTACTCAGTCTAGAAACATGTAACCTGTTTCATTTCTCTTTTCTGTGCTCAATAAGTAAGGACTGAGTAACTTTCCTAAACTGTTGAAAGGGTTATGATATAGTTGGCAAAGTAGCTGAGCCTGGGAAACACCCTGCGGGCCCCACCCCTGGGATAACCATCCAAAGCCTCCCCTGGAAGAGAGGGATTCTGGAGAGCAGGAGGAGGAGCTGTTCATGGTGTCTCCTTGTGGTCTCTGTTACTATGGCAACCTTCCCCTTTGTTTCGCTGGATCCAGAGCTGCTGCCTCATTTAACGACTGGCATTCAGGTGAGGTAGCTGCGTGGTGGCATTAGGAAAATAAAAAAGTGGAAAAACGAAACTGCTTGAGCAAAACACACATGCACACATCTCACCTGGCACTGAGAAGTCATTGTCCGGACGAGTTTCCTGACCTCTTACCACTTTCTCTTAAAGCCAATCAGCATTACAGGATGATAATTGCTGTTGAATAATATGCCTGGGGGGATGTTCACTTTATTCTGACTGTCATTTTGATGGTTGCCTGTCACATGTTCTTCTGTAGTCTGTGATGCTTTGCTCTTCCTCACCACATGGACAGGTCACTTCCCCAAAAGGCTTGCCGTGACCACCCCCTCTACCCTCTGCCAATACAATCTTGCAGCACTGTGTTTGCTTCCTTACTAGTAGTGAGCACAATCCATAACAATTTCATTGATTTTCTTGCGTTCATCAATTTCTGATCTGTCTCCCCAGCTAGTTTACAAGCTTCGTGAGGGCAGGGACACCGCCATTCTTGTGCAGTGATATCAAATGAAATGTGCCATGCAAATAACAGCAAATGAATATCTGTGGAATAAATAAGTAATAGGGTAATTTTGGAAACATAATCTAGGGAGTTGATGTACTAAGTGCTGGTTCGATGGCTTGAAGTTTCTCTCTTCCAATTCTCTCTTCTCTTCAATGAACAAAGAACAAGAGTTATATTAAAATAAAAAAAACATGACCTGAGTCTCAACTTTATTTTACTCTCACTGTAGTGTCTGCTTTGTTGCAGACCTTTCCCACATCTTAAAAAAGCCTAGTCATATATTTACAAGTGAATAGTAGAGGGGATGAGAGACTATAAAGTTGTGTCATTCAAGGAATGTGGCATAGCAGACCTGAACTGGGTACTTTCCCACCAGCTTGAGACCGCAAGAAAAGGAGGCCCTCAGGACCTTCATATTCTAAATGGTAAGTAGGCAAGTCACAGGAAGAAATCTATCATAAAGAGAGGGAAGAGAGAAGGTGGCACAAGTTAGACCGAGAATAGAAAAAGTGTTAAAAATGCACAATGTCCTTTCCCCATCCACTCATTCGGTTCTTCAGAATCCCATAGGCTTACTTGCTTTCTCGATCTGCCCTTATAAAATGTTATCAATACAACTATTGACTTGGGGGAAGGACATTCCCCTGCCCCACATTGGGAGATCTTTCCAAATTTTTAATGGACATGAATGAGAAATTGGAAAAAAATTATAGAAAAGAATTTTAGGCAACTTAAGTAGGACTTACTCTTTCCCAGATCCTGAACCATTTGACCAAGTAAAATGACTCAGCAAGAATGTATGTTATTCTCAAACATAAGCAAAAATAACAGTACCAAACAAACAAATGAAACCAAATTTAAAAACCTAAACAAAAGCTAGCATGAAAAGATCTGTTAATTCCACAGCAGTGGCATACCAGAAGGTAAAGTTAGAGATAAACTTCATGGACAGGCAGAGTATTCTACCTTCCTACCTCTGAAAATAATTTCTGGAGGGGTGAGGCCATGAACAATAAGATTCCTGGTCATTTGTCCGTGATTGTACTAACAACAAAACCAGAATTATTTTGAAGAGCTTAAGGTAGCTCCATCTTTCTTGAGAATACAAAAATTAAAATCTCATATAAGATTGTAACCCTTTAAAACTAGCTGAAATAGGTTTTATTCTCCTATCTCAGACTATTCCAAAGCTGTCTTGGAGGGTGTAAGAGAAGAACAGATAGAGAGAAACAACCATGCCCTCCAGAGGACCTTAGCAGCTTGAATATTTTTCTCCAACATGCTAGATATAGATTAGACCAATCAGAGGACTGGATTCAGAATCGACCAATCAGCTCCTGAGTTTATCAGCCAACCTGCCCCATGACTGTCCCTACTAATAGGTGTTGCCTTGTTATTGTATTTGGTCTGACTTGTAACTAGCTGATCCAATATCACCTCATCAAATGACCTGATTTGGAGTCAGCCAATCAGGTTTACCTAGGGCCCTTTTAAAAGGCTGTTCAGCTCCCAATTCCGGGAGACAGATTTGAGAGAGCAGTACCTCCTGTCTCCATCACAGTCAATGTGGCAAATAAAGCCTTTCTTCTCACAAAAGCCAGTGCCATGGTATTGGCTTCTGTGTGCATCAGACAGTGAGCCCTTGCTCAGTAACAAAATTCTCTAGAAAACCATCTAATGCAGTCAGGGATCTACATTGTTCCTTTTTTGCAACACTTCCTCTGACGTGGGTGTGATTGACTAAGCTTAGGTTTGGAGCTTTTATTAAAAGCCTAGCTACAAGGGAACCAGGAAAATAAACATCTTGTCTTCAGGGCTTCTATGTGTCCTGTGGGCTCTATCTCCCACCAAGTCACACATTATGGGAAATTCCTTAAGCCTAAGAAAGGGATTGAGATGGTAGTCAGCCAAAATTACCTACAAATGTTCACCATATCTAGAAATGCGATAGGCTATGCAAGAACTATTTGAGTCTGTTGACTCAAATTTTTTAAGAAGAGGTTGAGGGGTGATGCAAGGGTTGGCAAACTTTTTCTATGAAAGCCTAAGAGTAAGTATTTTATCCTTTTTAGTTTCTCTCACAGCCATTCAAATCTGCCTTAGTAGTGTGAAAACAGACACAGAAAATATGTAAACAAATGAGCATGGCTATGTTCCAATAAAACTTTATTTACAAACACTGGCAGTGAGCCAGATTTCACCTGCAGATATAGTTTGCTGATCCATTGTTTAGAGCACGTGCTCTGGAGTCTGGTTGCTTGGGTCTGACCTCAGCCACTCCCATCACTAGCTGTGTGATCTGAGGCACTTGTAATTAAATCTTTGTCTCAATCTTTTGATCTGTAATGTGTACATCTAATAGTACCTACTACGCAGGGTTATTGTGAAAATTACATAATATGTGCACAATGAATGAAACAGAGCCTGATACACAGAAAGTGCTCAAAAAAGTTTACAATGTGCTGCTATTCTACAGGGGATTAAAGCATCAGATAGGAGGATTGTACACTAATTTACTTTGTCTTCTCAATATTCCTTTCTTTGGAGACAGCTCTCCTCTACGCCACAGATAGATCCTGCTCAATTCCTATGGAGGGGTGAGGCAGACCAAATCATCTCTTTTGTCCAAAGATGGGTGATCCAGGACACACCATATTGAGCTTTTTTCCCCACTGGTTACAGTAAATGTTTTTTGTTTTTGTTTTGTTTTTTTTCTTATAGGGCACATGACCCAAGCTGAGTTGTCCCTGAGACTTTTGTTTATTGAAAAAGACTCCAATAAAAATAATTCATAAGGTCCAAGCCCAGAAACCAATAAAAATACTATTAATATAAAATAAATAAGTCATAAAACCTGTAGAGCTCTGATTCTCAACCAAACATACCTGGGAGTTTTTTGTTTGTTTCGAGCACACACTTGGTTTACTCCAAATAGATCTAATAAATCAGTATCTCATGAGGCCTCTGGCATATCTCTCTAATTAAGAAACGGTTTTATAGAGACACTAGATTCCTGTGGACAATTGAACGTACTTTTATGTTTTATTCAGATCCCCCCAAATAAGTGTGTAGAATAAAATTACAGAGAATCTGTTCAACAACAACTAAAAAGGTATTTCTCACAGTAAAAATTTATACCATAGGCCTATAGGTTAGGGGAACAGATTAAAGTTAAGAATCATAGGAAATGAAGAGCCATATTAGCCAGGATTCTTTTGGTTGCAAGTGACAAAAAACCAAAACCAAAAGGTTAAGTTAAAAGGGGGAAGATTGATTGGCTCATATAGTTGGGAAGTCTAGGGGTAAGGGAACGTTTAGGCAAGGCTGGGCCCAGAAGTTCAAACAATGACATCCAGGCTTTTTCTTTTTCTTTACTTTAGACCCTTCTTGGGTGTATTCTTCAACATGGTATGCAAGATGACCCCACACTCCTTCCTCCCTAGTATCCATGGTTGAAGCTCAACAACTCCAGTGGAAAGAGGATTTCTTCTCTTCCATGTCTTCTTGTGAATTCCAGAAAAGACCAATTAGCTGAGCTAGTTAGTAGTTCATGCCTGGACCAAGCAGAGTGACAAAGACAACAGGTTCTATTATGAGAGTACTATTCTGAGTCATATTTCGTACACTGGAAGGTCATAATGAGAAGCCTCACCTGATGTAAGGAAAGAGAGGGCAGCACCTCCCACCCCAACCATGCAAAGGGGTGACAGGGAGATAAAAATCCACATAGAACTACTACGACCGTGTGCAGCCTGAGTCCCACTGAAGACTCTGCTTCATTCTTCCTTCTCCTTGACCTGTCAATGACTCCAAAATGGATTAGATACTAACCAACAATAGCAAAATCTTATTACTGCTCAAGTGCAAATCGATGCAGAGCACTAGCCCAGAGGGCTGAAGAGAGCTCAGATCTGCAAAGCCTTCTTCAATTAGAAGTGAGTCTTAGAAGGCAGCGAAATCTGAGTGTTCCCTGTCACTGAGGCTTTATAAAAATTCTCTCTCTCATTCTAGAAAACTTAGTCTTCCTTGTGGTAAACTGAGTCCCAGAAAAGGGAGATATCTGACTAAGTCTCATGTGATTTCTGATAAAAGCCAATCCAAAACTTGAGTGACACCTAGTTTAGGAGTCTGATAAGCCTGCAGCAAAAAGATGCCAAATGTTAGTTTCTACACCAGCTCACAAATGGAAATACAATTAGTGCAAATAGTTGAGTTTGCATGAAGACACTCAGCCAAGGAGCTTTGCAAACTGAACTTTATACATAATTTTTTTGGAATAGTACCCCCTTCAAACCATTCTCCCCACCCACCACCACCACACATACACTGGAAGCCTGGCGAGAAAAGCACAGAAGAGTTCCAAATGCACCATGGTTGAGAATGAAGAACGTCTGAAATTGTAAGAAGACTTTTAATATTTCAAAGAGTCAGGAAACAGAACTGCTCCATCAGAATGGCTGTGTCAGGCCCCATGGATGAATGTATGGATGGCTACCAGGTTACAAAGATACTGAATGAAACTATAATATGTGACTGAGTCCATCGAAATTCATAACATTCTATCGTGCTGAGTGCCCTTCGATTGCACCATGGATTATAGATTTAGGTGATTAGAAAAAACCCAGTTCCAAGACCTGTGATATTTGCATAAAACTTACTAAATAAGGGTCTGTTGTAAGTAAAGATTTTAAATCAGATTCAGTCTAACGTGAATGAAATCTGAACTAAGGCCTTGATCCAAACCACAAAGAAATCCCCAAATTAACTCAAGGCGTCTTAACTCCAATATTTTATTTACAAATTAACTAAAGTTCTTTTTTTTAATTACTTGATATTATTTTCTAAAGTTTTCATGGAAAATACTGACTTTCTTTGTACAGTCCTGCATCCCTTAAAGACAGGGTTGTTCTGAGAAATGTGTCATTAGGCAATTTTGTCATTGTGGGAACACCGTACAGCATACTTACCACAAACTCAGATCGTACAGCCTACTACAACCTAGGCAATATGGTATAGTCTATTGCTTGGAGGCTGCAAACCTGTACAGAATGTTATGGTACTGAATACAGTAGGCATTTGTGACACAATTGTGTTTGTGTATCTAAACATATCTAAACATAAAAAAAGGGTACAGTAAAAATATGGTGTTATAATCTTAAGAGACCGACATCATATATACAGTCCACTGTTGACTGAAATATTGTTATTCAGTGCATGATTATAAGTCAAAACATCAGAGTTAAATAGCACAACCACCACTTAAAGGAGACATTAATGTTCATCTATTTAGCACATATTTACTGAACACCCATATTCACTAATCTTTATGTGCTGAGGATATATCCGTAGATTACATCCGTTGTCTATTACGCAGTGGTAGGTTACATTGCTGGCCTCACGAATCTCGAATCTCAAATTCCAATACAGAGAGACCCACAAAACTCTGGGAAATAAATAAATGCACACAAAAGTTTCAGATATTGAGTTCTCTTAAAGAAGAAGTTGACAAATCAAGGCCCGCAGCCTGTTTCTGCAAATAAGGTTTTATCAGTCCACAGGCATTCTCATTTGTTTACACCTTGTCCATGGCGGCCTCTGTGCCCAGTGGGGGGTCGAGTAGTTGCAACACACACTGTGTGGCCCACAGAGCTGAAAATATTTGTTATTTTGCCCTTTACAGAAAAATTTCACTGACCTCGGCAGAGAAACAGAAAGAGTGACGTGTTGATGTGCCTGGAAAGGGGAGCTGAGTATAAGGTCTGGGACAGACTCACTAAGGTGGTGGCATTTGAGTTAAGACCTGTGTAATAAGAAGCCAGCCATGGAAAACAAAGTGTTTTAGACAAATAGAGCAATACAATTTTGGTGTTCTATGTTTGTTTGTTTATAATAAAGCATTGCCTTAAAGGTGATGAACAATTTGCCAAGCTGTAACAGTAAGCAAGCTTCACATGGTGGAGTAAACCCAAAACTTCCAGCTTGTTCGTTGTGCAAGGTGATAAAAGCATTTTTGAATCTTCTCTGTATTCTCATTCACAAGAGGGAAGTGAGTGCCGTCTAGTTCCATCAGCAACTACAAGTAATGTGTTGGTCCACTTCCGGACGACGGCCTTCATTTTTACAGTCAAGGGGTAGAGCCAAAACTCTACTTTCCTTAGGAAGTCATTCTCCTTGTTGTGCCTGGGATGGATTCATCCTCATCTCTAATTAAGATCCTCTTTCTCTCACCTTCATGCCTTGGTGATAATTAAACACACCTGCTTGAACACTGCTGCCAGGTATCTTTTCCCGGGAAAGGTATTCCAGTATCATTTGGAAAGAAGCAGAAAGATCAAGATCAGGGAATCCAAAAGAAGAAGATAATGAGAAAATCCAGACTGTCTATGGGAAAGCTCTTGTTGACCTCTACCCACCTGGATATGGCCTTTGCTGCTGGGAAGGCGGTGCATTACTGGCCAGAGAGTACTGTTCTTCTGTAATGCCCCATGTCACCACGTGGGCCTCGTCTCAGTAAAGCGTAAAAACCCACTTCACTTTTTATGCAGTATCTCACACCAATGTCCCTTTAACTCTCAATTCTAGCACCATATTTGAAACTATTTCAGGTGGAAATCCACACTTAGCAAGCATGTCCTTGTCTCTATTAAAAACCTTATGCTCCAATTTCAGATATTTTCACGATACTTGTGGTGGTCTTGGATGGATAAATTAAATCTGCTTTTCCCCTGATTGCCTTGCTAGCCTTCTTTGTAACTTCACTTTGTATTCCTTTCTGTTCAATACTTTTCAAAGTGCTGAGAGTTTAAAGAGGTACAATAAATCCCAGATCAGTTTTTAATGACCACGGTAAGCCTGCTTGTAATATGTCAGTAAGCTGAACCTAAAAGCCAATGGGGAATAGGCCATTTCTGCCTTAGTAATTGCCTCCACAGAAAGATTTATAATGTCATTATCTGAATCTATAAGAAATAACTCATGGAGCTGAAATACCCTAAAAAAATATTACAATTCTCTTAAAATCTAGTCATTCATAAATGCTAAATCATAAAACTTTTTTCAAGATGTTTTATGTTAAAAGTAAAACCCAGTAAAAATATAAATGCTCGTTTCTTAATCAGATTCCTTATTCTTTATGTATCTGTTTGTAGCTTTGCAGTTTTCTGGGATATATTTATAAACCTAACATTGGCCTGCCAAAATCCCCAACCACTGCAGAAAGCTACGGCATCTGAAAAGACATCTCTCCTCACCTTCTTATCTCTTTGTAATACCAAGAAGTGAGGAGGAAGAGGGCTAGTTAGTATGGCAATAAAATTAATTTCAACAATAAAAGTCACCCTTTTTCCTTAATTTCTCCATGAAAATAAATAAATAAATAAAACAACACACTAAACTTCCTGCCAAATGCACTACAGAGCTGTTTTAAGCAATTTCTGCAGTTTTTATCCCCCCTTAACATTCCAAATCAAAAAACAAAAACAAAAACAAAAAAAAGATCAGTCACTTCTTTCAAACAGAGGGAAATATCCTCCCTAATTTGTACAGAGTTTAATATAAGTTCTGGTACTGCCATGTCTCCACAACTCCCTGTGCCATAAAATAGAGCAACATTGGTGCTAATTTCTGTAGTGCTAAAATGCCCTTTGGAGTAGAGAGTGTATTACAATTTTAAAATGACACTCGAGATATTTTTCATAAATTTGTAAAGTCATATTTTCTCCCTTGAAATGCAGTAATTTGCTACAAACTTGATGAAACAGGCTCTTTTCAGGATTCCCGCATTCCTTCATGGGCCTATACAAGGTTGGGATTTTCCTCCACATTTTCAATATCCACAATTGCAGCTGAGCCTTTGGAGAAAGAGGATGTCTGCAGAGGGTTATTTAGAAGCACTTGGGAAAGAAAACCAATCTTGTGTCTTTTGTTTACCATTCCTATCACCACCTCATTGAGCCAACCACCACCACTCCATTCTTTGGTTATTATTTTACAGTGTGACATCTCTGTCAATGGCAACTTTCAAGTATCCTGAGGTATCTTGATTCAACATATCCAAAACGGAACTAACCTTCCTCCCAGGAACCTGCTAATCTCAGTACACGATGCCACCTGTCCATTCATTTACTAAAAACCAGAAACCCAGAGAGTAAGGCAAAAAACACCTTGTCTCCCTTTCTCTCACCACCCATATCCAAAGCATCACCAAGAAAAATTCTACCTCCTTAGTAATTTCTCACCTGGACTATTGCAGCTACCTCCCAATTGACTGCCTCATATCTATCTCTATCTATCTATCTAACAAGGCAGACAGAGTTGCTAGTGGGGAAGCCAAAAAAAAAAAAAAAAAAAAACCTGTATAAATTGGTAGTTTTAGATAGTGATAAGAGCTTTGAAGAAAATATATCAAAATCATACCACAATACTTTAAGGATGTGGAATAAGAAAGAGCTGAGATCTGAATGCAGAGAAGGAACTGATCATTGAAAGAATAAGAGAAAGAGAGTCTCAAGCCAGAGGCCAAACAAGTAACAGGCTCCTTTAAAAGAAGCAAGATTTGTGTGTTCAAGAAAGAAGACAGTGTGGCTGGATCATTATTATTTTGGACCAAAGATACCTAAAATGAGGCAATGTCCAAATCGCACATTCCATGTGTGATGGTTAATTTTGTGTGTCAGCTTGACTGGACTAAGGGATGCCCAGATTGCTAAAACATTATTTCTGAGTGTCTGCAAGAGTGTTTCCAGAAGAGATTAAGATTTGAATCTGTGGATAGAGTACAGAAAATCACTCTCACCAGTGTGGATGGGCATTACTCAACTAGTTGAGGGTCCCTAATAGAACAAAAAGGTGGAGGAAGGATGAATTTGCTTTCTCTTCTTCAGCTGGGGCATCCGGCTTCTCCTGTAACCAGACATCAGAGCTTCTGGTCCATGGATCTTTGGACTCTGGAACTCACACCATCAAATCCCTTGATTCTCAGGCCTTCTGACTAACATTGAATTACACCACCAGCTTTCCTGGTTCTCCAGCTTGTAGAAAGCAGATGGTAAGACTTCTCAGCTTCCATAATTGCATAAGCCAATTCCCATAGTAAATAATCTATCTACAATCAAGTACCACATAATGATGTTTTGGTCAATGACAACCTGCATATCTGGTGGTAGCTATACCACATGGCCTAGGGGTGTAGTGGGCCACACCATATAGCATAGGTGTATAGTAGTCTACATCATCTAGCATTGTGTAAGTACACTCTATAATGTTTGCACAATGATGAAATCACCTAACAACACATTTCTCAGAATGTACTCCCAATGTTAAGCAACACATGACTGTACATCTATATCTATACCTGTACCTATATCCATATCTATGTGCTACTGGTTCTGTTTCTCTGGAGAAGCCCGACTAACACACCATGTAAGAACTACAGTATGGGATGCATGTTTTATTTAAGTATAATAGGAAACTATCTCATGGTTTTAAGTGAGAAAACAACATGTTCGGATTTTTGTTTTGGAAGAATCAGTCTGTCTGCCTTTTGGAGAATAGATTAGGTGGGGGTCATAATGAAGGTCAAGGTCAGTTAGGAAGCTGTTTTAATTTGGATACAAGTTTCAATGATTCCCTATTGCCTGTGGAATAAAGTTCAAATCCTATCACAAGACATTTAAAGCCCCCTACAAACTGGCCCCTGGAGTACCATCCAGCTTTTCCCTTAATACTTCTTGAAAGTCCCTACACTACAACTGGTTGGCACACAGCATCTTAAGCCCATCTTAAATGTTTTTCTTCCAGCCTTTACCATACAGTGTCCACTTTTTTCAGTTTCCCTAAGAATATGTTTCCTCCTTCAAATCCCATCTCTTACATGGAGACCTCTGAACACACCAGGCCGTAGCAAACGTTCTTCCTCCTGAACAAGGGACTGTACATTTTCTAAAAAGCACATTGACCCCTCTTGGATTATTGCTTTGTATTATCGTTCACCCCTTGTTTACTATTTCCTTTTCCATGTGTGGGCATATGTCCCATTTCCCCAACCGCAGTGTAAAACCCCTGAGGGCAAAGACTTTCCTTATGTTTCTGAGGCTCCCCGCCGTGCCTGGCACCAGGCCATCCCCACAGCATGCCACTTGCTGTGTGCTGATCTGCAGCGAAGGCAGCACTAAAAGCACTTCTCAGAACCAAGAGAAACATCAAGTTGCTTATTGACTAGGTAAGTAAAGGAGTTGAAAGTTGAAGAGACATTAAAAAAATAAAAAATAAAAATTTTTTTTTTAAAAAAACTCTGGTTTTTTTTATAGTTTTTTAAATAGCTTCTTTCCTGAAAGCTTCTTTTCTATAAAAACTGCCATACTTTGAGTAGAATCGGATATGGAATATGCAGTAAGCTTGATACAGTGTGGATCATTTGCTCTGATCTGGATTGCGATCAGGGATTTAGAGCTAAACCCTTCTGAAGGAGCAGCTCAAAGAAGCTGCTAAGGAAAAGATTGCATGCTTGGCATGGCTCTGGGTAAACTGAATGTTTACATGATGTGAGGTTTAAAGCGGGACTGTGGACTATAGGACTGAAGCCAGGGAACGCTAAACCTGGTGAAAAGAGAAAGATATCAGCCAAGCTTATCGCACTGCATGTGAGAGCATCTACCTGTCTGAACCATGAATTAGGTTTAAGGAGAACTGGCCTCTGGGTTCTTATTTCTTTACATGTGTCTTCACTTTTGTGGGCAGGAAATTCTATTGACAGGTTAAGACTTTAACATGGACTAATAGCAGATAAAGGAGCATGACTGACCGAATCACAGCAATGGTATTTCTATCCTCGGAAGGTAGTTTCCTGTGTTGAAAGTCCATGGCAGGGAACATGGGAACTCGCACAGAGGAAGAGCTGTCTAGTCAACTGCACACAGAAAGCAGAACTGGTGACTGCTGGGAAAATAACACTTATTATTTAAGACTTTCTAAGAAGAAGAAAGAGACAATTCAGGAGAGCTGGCTATATAGAAATCACAAATTGCTTTCCTGGGATTAAGGAGAGGCTAGAACCCCCTTGTGACATCTTCTAAATCTAGAGACTTAGAAGTCTCTTAATTATACAACCTCTAGAACAGGATCTCTTAATCTTTGTGCTATTGACATTTGGGGCCAGATGATTCTTGGTTGTGTGGTGCTTTTCTGTACATTGTGGGATATTTAGTGGCATCTTTGGGCTCTACCCATTAGATGCTCATAGCACCTCCCAGACCCAACTGCAACCTAAAATGTCTTCAGACATTGTTAAATGTCCCATGGGGCAAGGCAGGGAGAGGGCAATTTAACCTCCAGCTAAAAACCACTGGGCTACAGTCAGATAGACCTGAATTTAATTTCAGAGTCTCTATTTCCTTATCTATAAAATGGGATAAATAATGGCCACCTCAAAGAGTTTGGGGAAATACTTAATGGATACGGTACGTAAACCACGAGCACAGTTCTGGCACATAGTAACCATTCAACAAATATTAGCCATCACTACAGTTGTTATTATTATTTACTGACCATAGCCAAAACAGATAATTCCACACTGTGTATATCAGTCTTAACTCTTTTAAACCACTTAAAGAGAAAGCTATTTTTCTCCATGTGATATTATGTTTCATCCCTGCTCATGAAGAATATTGTATCGCCTACCATGTCATTTCTTACAGGTGAGCTCAAAGCCCCTGAATTCTCTTAACCTCTCTCTACAAATAACTGTGGGTGTAAGGAAATCTGATATTTGCTTTCTTTAAAAAAAAAAAAAAAAAGGAATGCTCATTTTTTTCTCATGTTCAAGTTAGTTTTCAAACGAAAGAGTAGACAAATGTCATGCACACCAATTATCTAATTGTGAAACTCATCTTCACTTAAAGCGTCTATGTTTTTGACATAAATAGTGGTGAAGTGGAAAGTTTCCAGCATGATTGTTAGACTGATTGCTGAGTGCCACATACCAGAGGCTACACGAGGAGTAAGATCAAGATATCTGTTGTAGAGCCTGGTGACTGTAGTTAAGGGCCATATATTGTAATCTTGAAAAATGCGAGAGTGGATGTTAAGTGTTCTCACCACAAAAATGCATTTGTTAATCAGCTAGATTTAACCATTCCGTGATGTATATATACTTCAAAACATCACATTGTACGTGATAAACACATACAATTTTCTGTCCATTTAAAAAATAAGCTTTAAAAAATAAAAACAAAAGGCATTCTTGTCTAAAAAATCACATTAGCATCTTTGGTTGATGGAAAATCACTTTAAGTCAATTAAAATAAACCTTGTCCTCAGTGTTGGTCCTAGGTAGTCTCCAACCTGTGTGTCAGAATGAATGGTCTTGTGGAAAATCAGAAAGGAGTACAGAAAAGAATGATTTGTTTTTTAGTTCTTTCGGGGCTGATTTTGTTTTGTTTTGCTTTAATAAAAGAGTATAAATGGTCTCTAATTTGTGAACAAACTTTTTCTATTATATGTGAATTCTTCAGTTAAGCTTGCCAACAAATGGCAAAAATGCGCAGGTAAAACAGAGTATTTCCATGTAAAACAATTAGATATGTAGAAATCCTAATATGCACACCAAAAAAAAAAAAAAATGCACCTGTTCATCAAGGTTAAAGTTTGGCAAACTTTTTCTGTAAAGGGCCAGATGGTAAATATTTTAGACATACGGTCTGTGCAGTCTCTTGAAACACTCAACTCTGCTGTTGCAGCACAAAAGCAGCCATGAACAAAATGTAAACAAATGGGTGTGGCTGTGTGCCAAAGAAACTTTATTTACAAAAAGTGTTTGCTGACATCTGATGGAGGTAACACCCCAGTGATGGCTTATCCTTAATATCACTGGTCCTTATTATGTATACCTGTTCTTTCAGTGCATCTATGACCCTTTTTATGTAAATACCCTTAGGGAAATGATAAATTCATGGAGGCCTTTGCATCTTCATATGACTCGACAGAATGATCAAGGAGGCTGCTCATGTTAACAAAATTATTTCAATGTCTTTGCAGGCTAAATAAGCCTAATATGGAACAGCACATTTAATTTAATTTTTCCCTACCAAAAATAAAAGCAGTTGTATTAAGAAATTCCATCACTCAACCCTGAGAGGAAGCTCCTTCAAGTCTTCAGTGCTGCAGTAATTACTGGCAAAGAACCCCTGATGAGAGATCCTTGAGAAATGGAAAATGTACCCAAAGAACTAATAAAAACCCCAGTCAATTGCTGTTAGATATCTCTAAATAGAATGCAGGGAGGAGACAAGGAGGACTACAGGGTTGCAGCATGCACCCAGCTCACAAGGAAAGTCAGAGGGAAGGTTTCAAGAGAGTGACTGTAGGCAAAGAGCCTTGGGAGCACAGAGGGGGATCTGCAATTTTTCCTGGGATATAGGTTTAGAATATAGTTCCTATATGGAGGTTAACTATACAGGCCAGGATAGCAGGAAGACAAAAAAGGAGAAAAATGCCATAATCTTGGAATCAGCCATGCACACTAAAATAGTTTACAATTTAAAACTGTGCACAGGAAGGAAGGAAGGGAAGGGAAAGGAAGAATGAAAGCAGGCAGTTTGATGTGTTGGGAAAAATAACATCTTTCTTATTTACTGCTATATCTCCAGGATCTAGCTCAATGCCTGGTAATTTATAGGTGCCTAATAAATATTAGTCAGATGAATAAAGGTAGGAAAGAAAGAAGGAAGGAAGGAAGGAAGGAAGGAAGGAAGGAAGGAAGGAAGGAAGGAAGGAAGGAAGGAAGGAAGGAAGGAAGGAAGGAAGGAAGGAAGGAAGGAAAGGAGTTAGAGACAAGCAGGGGCACAACCCATGAGATCAGAGCGCATAATAAAGAAGAACTGTGTCCCGTTAGTACTGGAGAACTAGGGACGACTCTTCATGGAAGAAGCAGCAATTGTGTGCTGGGCTAAATGAATCCTCATCCTCATGTAGAAGACCTTGGAGGATGTTCTTTGTGTGGTAGAAGATGCTGCCCATAAGTCATGACCAGGATGCTGCCCCCTTCTGCATCAGAAGAGAAAGCCTCTAGGTGACATCATGGAGCCACCTGGCCATCAGAGAAGAGGGGAGATTCCTGCACTTCTTCTCAAGAGCATCTCTGGGTGCAATTGTGAGTTTTTGCCTTTAACAGCCTTTATTCTAAGTAGAGATTACAAAAGCCAAAGACCATCAAAGTTCTCAAGAGAGTGTCTGTGGCAGAAGCTGTCACTGCTCCCAAAATATCCATGTGACCCTTGTACATTCCCCAGCCTCCTTTGCAGTTAGACAGGGTCACATGGCTGGGCTATGGCCTGTGGAGTCAGCCTGGAAAGGATGCAACCTGCACCGAGCACCAAGGTCTGGTACTTAAAAATAAACCTTCCACTCTCTAGTTCCAGATGCATAACTAAAATGCAGAAGCAGCCAGATCTTGAGTTGATATTTGGGGAAGAGCTATGGAAGAGACCCACCCAACCACCAGCCAACTGTGAGATGAGTGAGAAATGCACCTTTTTGTTGTTAAGCCACTGAATTTTCAGGGGTTACTTGTCACATCAGCATTGGCAAGCAATGCCCTGACATATCTGAGCATCCCACTCTGGCTGTACCAATTAGAGTCCTTTTGATACAGATGACAGAAAGCCCAACTCAAACCAGCTTAAGCAGAAAAAGAATCCAGGCACACCTGGATCCACAGCTTAAACAATGTACACTGGAGTCACATTGTCTCCATCTCTTGGCACTTCTTTGTGGTAGCTTCACTGTCAGGGTGCACTGGGGACCTTCAGAAGCCCTAGGCTCTCCCCATGTAATGACAAAATAACTGTAGCACCCCCAGAAACATACTTTTCCAGGGAAAATCCACAGTTAGAGTCTATTTTCTGGTAGCACCCACAAAGGCCCCCGGATCCACTCTGATTGGGCCAGCTCACTTTACCCTGACCTTGAGCTCATCCTTGTGGCTAAAGGAATGCAACCCCATGGTCAGCTTAGGCCTGGGTCATACGCACTGCCCCTGGAGCTGAGGGAGAGGTCTGATCCAGGCTACACGGACTGAGAATGGGAAAGGAGAGAGTCACCAAATGGAAACATACCTGTTGCTGGAAGAAAAAGGAAGGAGAGCTGCGGAGGCAATGAACTGTGCTCTAACCATGTAAAACATAATGCAGTCACAACTCTTGTAACCAGTGGGAGTCCAAAGTGTCATTCTTTAACTCCTCTGAGGACATTTATCCCTCTAAATTGGAAAAGTGGGGATTTCCAATGATTGGACAATGTTCTTTTTTTTAAGAATGTAAGATCAAAAGGTGCAGTGTTACTCACGACAACAGTACCGATTTATACTTTGGCACCCCTATTTATCCAAACTTATCAGTTCATGCTCACAACCCACATGTTTTTAAAACCACTAGTTTACTTGGAGACAGCAAAGAGTAGTTGAAGAGCACAGGCTATGATTCAGAGAGATTTTTCTTTATTTTAGTTCTGCTTTCACCCACTTCTATCTGTGTGATCTTGGGCATTTTACCTACCTCTCAGAGTCTCAGGTTCTTCTATAGGGAATGGGAATAGCGAGGCTTATTGTACAGGGTTGTCAAGATTAGAGAATAACATATAGCAGAGTCCAGCACAGTGCCTGATACAGAGAGGCACTCAATAAGAATTAGTTCATTTTTTAATGTTATCATTATTCTGTTTCTGTGGGGTCTGGTACATCATAAGCACTCAATAAATAAATTAGCTGTTATTATTGTTAGTCCCAGAAGTGTTTGCAAAATAGATAAAATAATTAGTGACTAAATAGAAGAAAATGGAAGGAAGGGAGGGAGACAGAAAAGGAGGAAGGGAGGGAATTGGATTTCATTCATTTAATAAATATTCCTGAAGGACTATTATGTGCCATTCATAATGAAAGGTATTCATTAATAATACAGATTTAACCCTCCCTTTCCGGAGTTTACAACCTAGTAAGAAAGATAAATAATGAGCAATCATATGTAAAAATAAAATTTTGTGCATGCATTAAGATAAATATTAAGGAAACTAAAGGGATTGTTATTAGGTAACAATCTGTATAACCAGTAGATAGAGTGCTCAAGGAAACCTCTCTAAAGAGGTGACAATTAAGCCAACACCTAAAGATTAAATTGTAGCAGTTATTATTAATAGTACTGATATGATTATCATTCACTAAATCTTGGGCAAAATTGTAAATACATAATTCAAAAACATTTATAAAATTCAACTACAATAATAATTATCTTGCATACAAATTAAATGCAGTAATATTCATGCACTCACTAAATATTTACTGAGTACCAGTGTAAATCAATTCAGCCAACCAATGGCTTTACATCTTGAGGTGAACATGAAAAATGTGTGAGCCAATCAAGATGAAAACATTCTCACAAATGTCCATAGAAGACAGAAGAAATATATACGCAAGCAGTGCAAACCTCTTTACATCTCTATTACAAACCTTCCGAGTTTGCTTCAATCAAACTTCTTTGCCAACACTAAAGTCACTATTGTCAATCAATAAATGATAATGAAATAATGTCTTCATTTATTTTTGTGCATATTCTAATTCCCTGTACTAGAATATAAGCTCTCAAAGGGCAATGTCATTTTTGCATGTTTCCTCACTGTATCTTCAATGCTTAGAAGAGCACTGTTGAGTGAATGAATTAAAGCACGGATAAACATGTTTGCATTTCCCCAAATATATTTGCATTACAGACTTGTAATTTCACACTGGGTTTAGTCAATGTTTTTAACACACTGACACTTATAATCAAGACTCAGAGTTTTACTTATGCTAACAAATGCTGATTCTTCCTAATATACAGGAATATTAGCTTATCATCCAATCTTTATGACACATATTTCTGAATAAATAAATAGGGCCCCATGTGTAGTAGTGTCTATTGTAAAACTGATCATATCATTTTATTTCATTAGGGGCTGAATACAGGATTAGAAACCTTATGGGAAATAAAAAATTATGACAAGACAATAGAAATAATTATGAATGAAACCATACTCTAACAAAGGTCATGGGTCTCCATGTGACTAGAGCCCCTGAAAGGCTCAAAACAATGGGGGAGTAGACAGCATGGTCAATGCACTTGGATGAGGTCCTTTTGCAATGAAAAATACCCTTAAAGGGCCAATCCTAGTTGAATGAGCATGTATGTTGAAGTCTTTTTGGCAATCAGAATGGCAATCCTGTCTCCTGAACAAGATACTGCTGCTCTAGCGGAACAAAAGAACAGTTAATGACACCAACTAACCCATGTAATTCTCATTTATACCTCTTTATTACCTTCCATATACTCTGTGTGATACATTACCCATTCCATTAATTGTTAAGATACATGCAAGTCAAAATCTTTTATTATGCAAGGTCGTCAGTCAATGATAACAGAGATATTGATGAATTAGTCTCCTCATCAGAAGTTGAACAACATTTCCATTCAAGATGATACATGGACCTTCAAAGAATACTCAATAATATTGAGTCTCAGTCTTCTGTTGCTTTTCTCTGGATGTGCATTTAGACTTTTATACATTTATCTATCTGTTCACCCATTCATTAAACATGCAGCATTAATTTTCTACTCTTAAAGCCAGAACTATGCTTGTCTTACTCATGGCTATATTCATATCTCAAGGACCTATAATATTGTAGGAGTTCAGGAAACCCTTGGAGTTAAAAATAAGTGAGTAAGGATGTGGTAGGAAGAATTCTAAAATGATCCCTATGACCTTCATCCCCTGGTGTTACTGTGGTGATGTTACCCTACATAACAAAGAAATTTTGCAGACATAATTAAGGCTAATAATCAGTTGACCTTAAGCTAAGAAGATTATCCGGGTGGACCTAATCTAATCACACCAGGACGTTAATAGCAGAGAGTTTTCTACAACTGAGAACAGAAAAGGAAGTCAGAGAGTTTCCAAGTATAAGAAGGATTCAAAGCACCCTTCCTGACTTTGAAGATGGAGGGGCCATAAGAGGACCAGAAGCAGTCCCTAGGACCCAAAGTGACTGCTGACCAACAACCAGCAAGAAAGTGGAGACCCCAGTCCTACAACCACGAGGAACTAGACTCTTCCAATAGCCTGAAAAAGCATGTAAGAAGATTCTTCCCACAGGGTTCCAGATAAAAGCCCAGCCAAGCTGACACCTTGGTTTCAACCTTTGAGACCCTGAGTGCAGAACCCAGACCAGCCTTCCTGGACTTCTGATCGATAGAACTGTGAGATAATAAATCGGTGTTCTTTTCAGATAATGGGTGATAATTTGTTACGCATCATAGAAAACTGGGAGACTTGGGGAAGATGGCAGTAGCCATGAAAGTATAATATTTTAATCTCCTGAAATCTTTACATTAAAAACAAATACAGCAACCAAATGGCAAAACCAAAGATTCAAGGACAACATATACCCAAAAAGCAGGTAACAAAGCATCTCTACAAACCTCATATTCCAAGTAGAAGGGTGAGGAAAAGACCCCCAAATCCTCAATGGGTCAGACTCAGAGCAGGGGAAGCAGGGAAAAGAAATGGATTGTCTACAGACTGGAGAAAAGGAGAGACCCTAAATAGCCAACAGGCGCTCGCTGGAAAGCACAGTAGGCCAGTTTGGAGTAGCAGGCAGAACCGGGAATGCTGTGACCATGCTAAGAGCAAGTGAACGCCAGAGGCCAGAGTGAGTTCTGAAGGGGCAGAGCTGTTAGGGCCACACGGACCCTCAACCACCACAGGCAAAGTCCCCTTCCAGGCCTGGGTCCCCTTCTGAGGAGAAACTGCTGGGAAAAGAAACAAAATGGAAGGTTCAGGTAAAAGAGGAGGAGGTGTTTGGAATAAGAGCAGGAAAAATCTCAGAAGGCAAGCCACCATATTTGTGAACACTACTTGAAAACACAGACGAGATAACTCAGTGAGATGGGAAAAATGATCCTGACCACGTTTCCTTCTAAAGGTACAGGACAACTAAAAAGTATCGAGGTTAGATCTCTTGCAACATCACAAGAGAAAACAAAGAGAACTAAGAACCAATAACACACTTATAGAAATGAAAGCATGCCAGAAAGATATGCCGACAAACAGATCAAAACTGTAGCCTACTTCGTTATACAATAAAATTACATAAGACCTGAAAACACAGCACAAAGCAGAATTAGATAGCTCAGAAGTGAGGTGAAATATACGATTAATATTTAGAAATAAAAGTATTTAAAAAATGAAATCTAATCTAGGAAAGAAATACAAAATCAAAAACATAATATATACAAGAGAGAATTAACACAATATATGATGCCGTAACATAAATAGTTTAAAAATAAAATTTTTTTAAATTTTAATATATATATATATTTTAATTAGAAGAGAAAGTGACAAATATTGAAGACAGGCCAGGGAAATCCGAAAACACATGGGAAAGAAGTCCCTAAGGAAGAAAGCAAATGCAAGGGAGCAGAACACATACCAAGATGCACAATTTTTTTTAAATATCCTGAAATTAAAAATATATATATTTGAAACTACATATTGAAAGGCCATACCATGTACCTCAGCATAATAACCTGGAATGACAATTTTCAAGATACATTCAGATAAAATCTATTGGACTTTAAAGCAAAGGGAATATCATTTGGGCATTTAGACAAGGAGAAAAAATTATTTATAAAGGAAAACAAAATATTATCATTGGACTTTTTGACCACAACACTTTATATCAGAAGAAAATGGAGTGCCATAGTTAAAATAGTCACAGAAGAAAAATATGACCCAAGGATTTCATATCCAGTAAAACTGACCTCCAAGTATAAAGGACACATTATTATTACTGAGAGACCCCTGGAGCAGGCGGTCAATTGGTTTGGAGACCCTCCCAAGGAACAGCGAGACCACGAGGACGGATGCAAACAGCAAGAGGTTTATTGATCACACGGGTACCCGGGCGACTCAGTCTTTTGGAAGACTGGCGCGCCGAGTGGAATTTCTGGGCTCATTTTATAGCAAAAAGCGCGGGTACAGAAGCGAGAAGCAAGGTAATTGGTTAGTTTAAATCAAGCCAGGGGTGAACTTCGGTCAAGTGGGAGTCCTTGAAACAGCTGAGGGGCACTCTTGAAACTTTAACTGACTTGTCTATTTCTGGGAACTATCCGCCCTTTGCCTCGGGCCGGGGCCCAGGTGCATAACCACAGATATCCTGTTTGACTCTGTTCCCCTTGTTTCTTAACTTGACTTTTTGGCTGTATTTTCCCTATACTGCGGCTAGCTTGAAAAGAAAAAGGAAAAACACTTCCTTCATTCCCCCATTTTTTCTTGTGGATCGCTCTAATCTTAGAGCGGAATTAAAGGTTATCTTCGTCATCTAAGGTTTGGTATTTTTGTCTAAGGACCAGAATTTTAACTGCACTTACCCTATCATTGATGAATTGGACTAGTCTATTGATGACGCAGGGCCCAAGGGTGAACAACAGAAGGAGGAGTAATAGGGGCCCGGCGATGGTTGACAGTAGGGTGGTCAACCAAGGGGAGTTATTTGATCTGGTTATAAGCATTTTCATAGTTTGAGTCAGGAGGCCTGACTCTTTTAGAGGCCGGTGCATCAATTTCTGGAATATCCCAAGCCTCGAGACCCGCCGCCAGGGCACATATATCAGGGGTAAGGGAGGGCCACCAAGTCCAAAGGGGGTGGACTTCTGTCTTGAACCAGACAACCTTTCCAGTTTGGGACAGTACCTGCCAGGTGAGGGTGTTGGGCTGGTTAGGGTTATTACTTGGTAGGCTTGCTCCGCCGCCGCCGAATGCGCAACTTAAGAGGATTATCAGTCCTCTCCAGCTCCCAGGATTCATCTGGTACGGAGGGTGGCGCAGGCTTGAGGTGAGAAGCATGTACCCAGGCTGCAATGCCGTCTACTTTTACCGCTGTTGGTGTGGTCAGTAGCACCAGGTACGGGCCTTTCCACCGAGGCTCAAGGCTGCCGGTCCGATGGCGCCTAACAAGCACTTGGTCTCCGACCTGGAACGGATGAGGGATGGCCACGGCACCTGGCTCGTATACCTCCTTGATCTGGTCCCAGATCTGGGTTTTTACAACTTCTAAAGCCTTTAAATGAGTGAATAAGACAGGAAAGAAATTATCATCAGGACCCAACGTCTCTCCAAACCCAAGTATAGGGGGCGGTCCCCCATAGAGAATTTCATAGGGAGTTAGACCAAACCGGCCAGGGGTGTTCCTGGCTCTGAGCAGCGCTAAAGGAAGGAGAGCCACCCAATCTTTTCCACCGGTCTCTAAGGCTAATTTAGTCAAGGTCTCTTTGATTGTCCTGTTCATTCTCTCTACCTGTCCTGAGCTCTGGGGTCTATACGCACAATGTAATTTCCATTGTATCCCCAGTTGTGTGGCCAGTCCCTGACTTACCTGAGCAACAAAGGCTGGGCCATTATCTGACCCGAGTACCTTAGGGATCCCGAAGCGGGGTAGGATTTCTTCTAATATCTTTTTGCAGACGGTCAGGGCCGTTTCAGTCTTAGTAGGAAAGGCTTCTACCCATCCAGAGAAAGTATCTATAAATACCAGCAGATACCTGTTCCTATACCGACCAGGCTTCATCTCTGTGAAGTCTACTTCCCAGAACACGCCGGGTCGATCTCCCCGTTGTCTCCTCCCGGTCTCTCGGTAGGTTGCGACCGCATTAGTCATGGCACAAGCTTGACACTGACTGGCGACTTCGCGAACTGCAGACGAGAGGTTTGGGATGAGGAGGCTGGTGCGGTTTATCAATTGGAGAAGTTTTTGCTGGTCCCAAGTGTGTCAGCCGGTGTAGCCGTTGAATGAATTCTTTTCCCTGGTCAGGGGTGAGTTCTCCTAGCTTGGCCTTTGTCTGGGCGGGTTCGATTGGCTCTTGAGGTTTGGTAGTTTCTGCCAGCACTCTGGTCGACAGGGCGGCTTGTTTTGCAGCCTCATCGGCCCTCCGGTTTCCGGTGGCTACAGGGTCGCTTCCCTTCTGGTGGCCGGGGCAGTGGATAATAGCGACCTGTTTGGGGAGGTGGATGGCCTCTAGCAGGGCCAAAATTTCTTCTTTGTTTTTAATGTCTTTTCCAGCCGAAGTGAGCAGCCCCCTTTGTTTATATATTGCCCCATGAACATGAGCAGTGGCGAAAGCGTACCTGCTGTCTGTGTAGATGTTGATGTTTTTTCCTTCAGCCAGGCGCAACGCCTGGGTCGAAGCCACCAGTTCGGCCCTTTGAGCTGACGTACCTTCCGGCAAGCTGCTCGCCCACACCGTCCGCTGGCCATCTACGATGGCGGCCCCTGCCCGCCGTCTACCTTCCGCCATAAAACTACTACCGTCCGTATACCAAGTTGGCACCCCAGGCAATGGCTGGTCTTTTAGGTCCCGGCGAGTCCCAGTTTCTTCGGCGAGGATCTCGGAACACCTGTGCACTGGGGTGACTTCCGGTTCGGCTGGTAGTAGGGTAGCTGGGTTTAGGATGGCAGGGGGAGCGAACGTTACCTTTTCATTTAGTAGTAGGCTCTGGTAATGAGTCATTCTAGCGTTGGTCATCCATCGGTCGGGGGGCTGCCGCACGATGCTTTCGAGGCTATGGGAAGCAATCACAGTCACATTTTGTCCCAAGGTTAACTTATCAGCGTCCTTGAGAAGGAGCGCCACTGCTGCAACCGCTTTCAGGCAGGTTGGCCACCCGCTGGCCACCGGATCCAGTTTCTTTGATAGATAAGCTACTGGCCGGTAGTCATTGGTCCCTGGCTTTTTTACAGGTAGTAGAGGGGTGTTCCAGGGCGACTGACAGGGCACCAAGACCCCTAGGTCTAAGAACCTTTGAATGTGGGGCCTGATACCTTCCTGGGCTTCTTTGCTCATTGGATACTGTCGAACAGCCACCGGTGAGGCACCTGATCTCAGTTCTACTACCACTGGTGGGACTTGATTGGCTAGCCCCATGCCTGCCCTTTCTGCCCATACAGTGGGAAAAAGCTGGAGCCAGGACGGGTCGATAGAGGAGGGAACTGGTCTTTCATGCAGCCGGTATTCTTCTTCTAAGCTTAGGACCAGGCACATAGTAGGGCGATCATCCCACGTTACTTGTGGACCTTTAGCAGAAAACTGGATCTGGGCTTTTAGTTTGGTTAGGAGGTCCCTGCCCAACAGAGGAGCGGGGCACTCGGGTATGACCAGAAAGGAGTGGGTTATTTGTTTATATCCAACTTTTAAAAGTCTCTTTGTGGTCCAGGGGTAGACGTTGCTTCCTGTCGCTCCTTCTACAACTGTCCGTCTAGGCCCTATTTTTCCCATGGGTTGGGTCAATACCGAATGTTCAGCCCCGGTATCGACCAGGAACTCAATGGGGGTCCCCTCCACAGTCAGTGTTACCCTAGGTTCGGGGAGGGGGTCCGAACCCCGACTCCCCTAGTCATCTAGGGATAGAACCTTGGCTTCTCTGATGTTCTTTTTCCGGGGACATTCTCTTGCCCAGTGACCCTTCTCTTTACAGTACGCGCATTGGTCTTTGTCTAGAGGGGGTCTTCCATCCCTAGGTGTTTTCTTTGCCCGGTTGCTCAGGTTCCCTGTCTGCCTATCTCTAGACCCTCTTTCACCTACCACTGCGGCCAAAATCCTAGTCAAGTTTTTTTCTTGGCGCCTATCGCGCTGTCTCTCTCTCTCTTCTGTCTCTCTTTTTTGTCTTTCTTGTTTTTCTTCTTCTGTCTCTCTCTTGTGGTACACCTTTTCTGCCTCTCTCACTAAATCTTGTAAGGAATAATCTTGGAGCCCCTCTAGCCTCTGTAACTTTTTCTTGATATCTGGGGCTGCCTGTCCGATGAAGGCCATTGTGACCGCAGCCTGCTGCCCCTCAGAAGAGGGTTCAAACGGAGTGTACCTTCTATAGGCCTCCATTAGGCGTTCTAAGAAAACCGAAGGGGGTTCTGCCGGTCCCTGCAAGACCTCTCTTACCTTGGCCAAATTGGTGGGGCGCCGGGCTGCCCCTTTGAGACCTGCCACTAGAGTCCGGCGGTAGACCAGGAGACGCTCCCTACCTGCAGCTGTGTTGTAATCCCACTGAGGTCGGTTGAGGGGAAAGGCGTCATTAATGAGGTTCTCGAGTTGAGTGGGGGCCCCGTTGTCCCCAAGGACATTTTTGCGGGCCTCTAGGAGAATCCTTTCTCGCTCCTCAGTGGTGAAAAGAATCTGTAGGAGCTGTTGGCAATCGTCCCAAGTGGGCTGATGAGAAAACATAAGAGACTCAAGGAGTCCCGTGAGTCCTGCTGGATTTTCAGAAAAAGAAGGATGGTTAGATTTCCAATTATAAAGATCTGCTGAGGAAAAAGGCCAATATTGTAGAGGAACTAGGCCGTTGGGCTCGGCTGGGGGTCCTATGGCTCGGAGGGGTAAAATCACAGTGGAGTCAGGACCTGAGTCGTCTGCCGGACTGCGGGCACGGCGACTCCTGGTCCTAGCGGCTGGTCCCTCAGGATCGGAACTATCGGGCGCCTGGCCCGGCACCGGTCCGATCGCCTGAGGGGCCAGAGGAGGCGGCAGGGCCGCCGGGTAGGGCGAGGGCTCAGAGAGAAGGAGCGAGTCGTCTGTTTCCGGGTAGAGGGGGGGTCGGGGAGGTGCGGATGGCCCCCTTGCGGCTGGTCCTCGAGTGTTTTCTGGGCTAGAGACAACAGCGATTTTGGCGGAGGGCGGCACCCACGGTGGAGGGCTCTGGGCGAGGTCCAGCCACACCATGATGTATGGGACTTGGTCCGGATGTCCTCCGGTTTCCTGAAAGACAATCTTTTTAACTGCAAAAAGGACAGAGAGATTAAAGGTTCCTTCTGGCGGCCACCCTACGCCGAACGTAGGCCATTCGGAAGAGCAGAGAGTCTGCCATTTTCCTTTTTTGATCTCCACGGATTGGTTATGAGCCCTGATCTTTACATCTTTCCAGTGATCCAGAGTGAGAGAGAGAGAGGTGGAAGTACCTTGTCCCATTTCGAAGAGAGGGACAATAACAGAGAGACTTACTACAAATAAGACAAAAAGAAACCAAAAACGTCGGCGAGATCGAGTTGCGTAGAAGCAGGAAAAGGACTCAGATGGCAGAGCGCGCCTCCCTAGGCGCGACGACGGGATCAAAACGCAAAGATCCTCTACCGAGGGGTCCACCAGGCGTCCCTGGTCCTCCCCTGATCCTGGGACGTCTCCCAGGATTACCGGGTGGTGAGCCCCCGAACACGTCTGTTCGCTACTCACACATCAACCCGGAACAAACCCGAAACCAAAATGTGCGCACCCTGAGGGACAGTCGAAATCACTGAGTCAGACACAGAGACGAGACACAGAAACGAGACACAGAACGACTGCTGGCCAGCTTACCTCCCGTTGGTGGGTCGGTGGTCCCTGGGTGGGGGTCTCCGATCCCGGACGAGCCCCCAAATGAGAGACCCCTGGAGCAGGCGGTCAATTGGTTTGGAGACCCTCCCAAGGAACAGCGAGACCACGAGGACGGATGCAAACAGCAAGAGGTTTATTGATCACACGGGTACCCGGGCGACTCAGTCTTTTGGAAGACTGGCGCGCCGAGTGGAATTTCTGGGCTCATTTTATAGCAAAAAGCGCGGGTACAGAAGCGAGAAGCAAGGTAATTGGTTAGTTTAAATCAAGCCAGGGGTGAACTTCGGTCAAGTGGGAGTCCTTGAAACAGCTGAGGGGCACTCTTGAAACTTTAACTGACTTGTCTATTTCTGGGAACTATCCGCCCTTTGCCTCGGGCCGGGGCCCAGGTGCATAACCACAGATATCCTGTTTGACTCTGTTCCCCTTGTTTCTTAACTTGACTTTTTGGCTGTATTTTCCCTATACTGCGGCTAGCTTGAAAAGAAAAAGGAAAAACACTTCCTTCATTACCAACATGTAAGAATTCAGGGCAAAATTCAAAATCCCCACCAACTGCAAATTTCAAGTGGGAGGGTGTGGGGGACCCAAGAGTCACAAGTCCTGAGTGGATAAGACTCCTTAAAAGAAGTAGAGGAAAGAAATCAGGCTTTGCTACCATCTGCATGTTTGTGTGCCTCCAAAATTTATGTGTTTAAACGTAATCAAGGTGATGGTATTAAAAGGCAGAGTCTTTGGGAGGTAATTAGGTTTTACAGGTCTATGCCCCATGAATGGGATAAGTGCTGTTTTAAAAGGAACCTGAGAGCCCCAAAATTGTGTGAGTCAATTCCTTAAAATATATATCTCTCTCTCTCTCCATATATATGTGTGTGTGTGTGTATGTGTACATACATTCAAGCATCCCATTGGCTCTGTTTCTCTGGAAAACCCTGACTGATACATTAATTATGTAACCCTTGAACAAGTACTCACCAAATCTGAGCTCCAAGTGCGTCATCAGTAACGTGGGTCAATAATTGCAGCAATTATGATAAAAATAATGCGCTTGATAACCCAGTGTATCAGGAAGGGCTTCCTGAACAGAAGACAGAGCCCTCGGGGAGCTTGTTCAAGATGGCGGCGGCTGCAGCGGCTGGCGCGGAGTAGCTGAGGTGGAAAAGGTGGCCACTGGGCCTCAGGCAGCTGGGAAGCTTGTGGACCTTCCTCTGGCCATCTCTTAAGGGAGGACTGCTGCTGCTGGCCGGTCGTGGGGGCTCAACGCCACTTTGCCCCCGGCAGGAGAGGCTGCCTCATTTACAGGCAGCAGCTTTGAAGTGTGGAGCAGGAAAAGAACTGATTCTTAGCTGCAAAAGCGAGTCTTGAAACAGGGAACACAGCGCCAGGGCTGCTGTGGATGCAGCCAGGATCCCGGAGGCTGGGGCCGCGCTGAAGGCGGCCAGCTGCCCTATTCAGGATTCGAGGTTTCAGGCCAGCATTAAAGAAGATTCCTGGGAGCGCCCGAGCGGCGCCGCGACTGAACAGCCCGAGGCGGCAGCGCCGAGAACACGGAAGGCAACAAACCAGAGACAGAGCGAGCGCCCGACCTGGCACAGCACTGTGAGTGATCCCTGGCACAGCTCTGTTCGGGGGGTGGATGCCCACGCGGCTCCCGCCTGCACCAACAGGCCACTCACTGCCCCGGTGCTGCCTCCATTTCCCCAGGTGCGGGCAGCTCCGCCCTGCTCGGCCATCACTGAGCCCATTTGCTTGGCCTGGCGCAGGGCTTTCCGGACCCTGCGGGCTGGCCTCCTCTCCCACTCCCTCCGCGGTTCTCTGGTGGGGCTGGGGGTGTGGGGCGTCCTGACCAGTGTTGGGAGGGCTAGGAAGTACGGGCTGGCCGACTGTCACTCCACCACACCCTGGACTCCGGCCCCGGTAAACTTCCTGTTACTGGGAGGCAGATACCATCTCTGCGACCACCAGTTTGGAAAAAAGCCTAACGAATTTCTGGTTGGGAATAGTGTGGTAGGAGAGTTCCCAGGTCCGCTTGAACCTGCCGGAGAGCAGGCTGCAGGCGGGCACTAGACTCGGTTTATACCGGGGGGATACAAAGGTGAACAAGACCCGAGAAAGATCTACACAGTGCTACAAAGGCACCCAGAGAGACCGGTCGTCTGTGCCTAGCAGAAACCTGGTAGACTTCCTGGGCGAGGTGGTGCTGAGCAGGGTCTTGAAGGCCCAGCTGATAGACGAGGGGTGCAGAAGACACACCCCAGCCCAGCACAGTGTGCACAGAAGGGGGAGACGTGCGGCCAGGGAGGCGGAGACTCGACAGAAACCACACACCCGGTGGGGTCGCCACTGCACGATCTAACAGCCTGGGCCAGAGCACACGGAACGGGGAGAAGTCCTGTACAGAAAGTGAAAGCTCAGCAGAGATCACACACCCTGTGGTACGTGATCCACCAGCCCAGCAGAGTACAAGCTGACCAGAAAGGTGGATCCCCGGAGAAGCCCAAGACCCGAGGCAACCACACACACAAGACACTAGAGGCCTACTGAGCAGTCACGGCGGGAGCCATACCAAATTGGCAACCACAGCAACATCCTAGTTAGTCATTAGTCTCAAACCGGTGGACTGTGAAACCCCCTGCCACAATGAATAAACACCAAAAAAAAGACACCAGAAATACAAAAAATCAAGAAAGTACACCACCAAAAATTAATAAATCTCATACTCTAGATCCTATAGAACAAGAAGCCCTTGAAATAACTGACAAGGAATTTCGAGTGATAATTCTAAGGAAACTGAATGAGATACAAGAAAACTCAGCTAGACATCATGATGAAATGAGGAAAAGTATACAGGATCTGAAAGAGGAAATATACAAGGAAATCAATGTCCTGAAAAAAAATGTAGCAGAACTTGCTGAACTGAAGAAGTTATTCAGCGAAATAAAAAACACAATGGAGAGTTTAACCAGCAGGCTTGTCGAAGTTGAAGAGAGAACCTCTGAACTTGAAGATGGGCTGTTTGAAATAACACAAGCAGACAAAAAGAAAGAAAAAAGAATCAAGGACATTGAAGAAAATCTGAGAGAGATATCAGACAACCTCAAGCGCTCAAATATCCAAGTCATGGGTATTCCAGAAGGGGAGGAAAATGGAGAATCCATTGAAAACATATTCAACAAAATAGTGGCAGAAAACTTCCCAGGTATAGGAAAAATCACAGATCTTCAGATCCAGGAAGCTCAACGATCTCCAAACGTATTCAACCCAAAAAGGCCTTCTCCAAGACATGTCATAGTCAAATTGGCAAAACTCAGAGACAAAGAGAGAATCTTAAAAGCTGCAAGAGAGAAGCGTCAAATCACCTATAAGGGAGCCCAAATCAGGTTAACATCAGACTTTTCATCACAAACCCTAAAAGCTAGAAAGGAATGGGATGATATTTTCAAAATACTAAAAGACAAAGATTGCCAGCCAAGAATACTCTACCCTGCAAGGCTATCCTTCCGAAATGGGGGGCAAATAGTATATTTCTCAGACAAACAAAAACTGCGGGAGTTCACTACCACAAGACCACCCTTACAAGAAATCCTCAAGGGAGTACTGGGTTTGGTTCCTGAAAAATAACTACCACTGCCATAAAAACCTAAGAAAAATCTAAACCCGCTAGTACAATAAAAATGGCATTCATGAAGAGAAAACAAGCTAACAAAAACACTATCTACAACCTAAGGAACCAACAAACAAAGAAACCAAACAGTAAATCAGAAAGCAAGGAACAAAAGACACCTAAGACAACCAAACAACCAATAAAATGCTAGGAATAAATCAACACCTTTCAATAACAACTCTTAATGTTAAAGGCTTAAATTCCCCAATTAAAAGACACAGACTGGCTGACTGGATCAAAAAGCAGGACCCAACTATATGCTGCCTACAAGAGACCCACCGCACCCATAAAGATTCACACAGACTAAGAGTGAAAGGATGGAAAAAGATTTACCATGCAAACAGAAAAGAAAAACGAGCTGGAGTGGCTATTCTTATATCTGACAAAATAGACTTTAAACTAAAAACCATAAAAAGAGACAATGAGGGACACTACTTAATGATAAAAGGACTGATCCATCAAGAAGACATAACAATCATAAATATGTACGCACCCAATGTTGGAGCAGCCAGATTTATAAAACAAACTCTATTAGACCTAAAGAAGGAAATAGACACTAATACCATAATAGCAGGGGACCTGAACACTCCACTGTCAATATTAGACAGATCATCTAGGCAAAGAATCAGTAGAGAAACACAAGATCTAAACAAGACTCTAGACCAATTGGAATTGGCAGATATCTACAGAACATTCCACCCAACAACCTCAGAATATTCATTCTTCTCATCAGCACATGGATCATTCTCCAGGATAGATCACATATTAGGTCACAAATCAAGTCTCAATAAATTCAAAAAAAATTGGAATTATCCCATGTATCTTCTCAGACCACAATGGATTAAAACTAGAAATTAATAACAAACAAAACTCTGGAAACTATACAAACACATGGAAATTAAACAGCATTCTACTTAATGACATATGGGTCCAAGAAGAAATCAAGCAGGAAATCAAAAAGTTTATTGAAACTAATGAAAACAATGATACATCATACCAAAACCTGTGGGATACTGCAAAAGCAGTATTGAGGGGAAAATTTATTGCATTATATGCTCACTTCAGAAGAATGGAAAGATGGCAAGTGAACAACCTAACACTTCACCTTAAAGAACTAGAAAAACAAGAACAATCCAATCCTAAAGTTAGCAGACGGAAAGAAATCATTAAGATCAGAGCAGAACTGAATGAAATTGAAAACCAAAAAACAATTCAAAAGATCAACGAATCAAAAAGTTGGTTTTTTGAAAAGATAAATAAAATTGACAAACCATTAGCATGGCTAACAAAAAAAAGAAGAGAGAAGACTCAAATAACAAAAATTAGAAATGAAAAAGGCGATATTACAACTGATTCATCTGAAATACAAGGAATCATTCGAGACTACTATAAACAACTATACGCCAACAAATTTGAAAATCTGGAGGAAATGGATAAATTTCTGGACACACACAAGCTCCCAAAACTGAACCGTGAAGACGTAGAAAATTTGAACAGACCAATAACAATAAAGGAGATTGAAGCTGTTATCAGAAGGCTCCCAACAAAGAAAAGCCCAGGACCAGATGGATTCACAGCAGAATTTTACCAAACATTCAAAGAGGAATTGACACCGATTCTTTACAAACTATTCCAAAAGATTGAAACGGACGCAAATCTCCCAAACTCATTCTATGAAGCAAACATCATCCTGATACCAAACCCAGGTAAAGATATAACCAAAAAAGAAAACTACAGGCCGATATCCTTGATGAATATAGATGCAAAAATCCTCACTAAAATACTAGCAAACAGAATACAGCAACACATACGAAAAATTATTCATCACAATCAAGTGGGATTCACCCCAGGGATGCAAGGTTGGTTCAACATACGCAAATCAATAAATGTGATACACCATATTAATAAACTCAAACACAAGGACCATATGATCATCTCTATAGATGCTGAAAAAGCATTTGATAAAGTTCAGCACTCATTCATGACAAAGACCCTCTATAAGTTAGGTATACAGGGAAAGTATCTCAACATAATTAAAGCCATATATGACAAACCCACTGCCAATATCATCCTGAATGGGGAAAAGCTGAAAGCTTTTCCTTTAAGAACAGGCACTAGACAAGGATGCCCACTGTCACCACTCCTATTCAACATAGTGTTGGAAGTACTAGCCAGAGCAATCAGAGAAGAGAAGGAAATAAAGGGCATCCAGATTGGAAAAGATGAAGTCAAACTGTCCCTGTTTGCAGATGACATGATCCTATATATCGAACAGCCTAAAACCTCTACAAAAAAACTGTTGGAATTGATAAATGATTTCAGCACAGTAGCAGGATACAAAATCAACACACAAAAATCAGTAGCATTTCTTTTCTCCAATAGTGAACATGCAGAAGGAGAAATCAAGAAAGCCTGCCCATTTACAATAGCCATCAAAAAAATAAAATACTTAGGAATTGAGTTAACCAAGGAGGTGAAAAATCTCTATAATCAGAACTACAAACCACTGCTGAGAGAAATTAGAGAGGATACAAGAAGATGGAAAGATATTCCATGCTCTTGGATTGGAAGAATCAACATAGTGAAAATGTCCATACTACCCAAAGTGATATACAAATTCAATGCAATCCCCATCAAAATTCCAAAGACATTTTTCTCAGAAATGGAAAAAACTATTCAGACATTTATATGGAACAATAAAAGACCACGAATAGCCAAAGCAATGCTCAGAAAAAAAAATAAAGCTGGAGGCATAACACTACCTGACTTTAAGCTATACTACAAAGCTATAATAACCAAAACAGTATGGTACTGGCATAAAAACAGACACACTGACCAATGGAATAGAATAGAGAATCCAGAAATCAACCCACACACTTACTGCCATCTGATCTTTGACAAAGGCACCAAGCCTATTCACTGGGGAAGGGACTGCCTCTTCAGCAAGTGGTGCTGGGATAACTGGATGTCGATATGCAGGAGAATGAAACTAGATCCATACCTCTCACCGTATACTAAAATCAACTCAAAATGGATTAAGGATTTAAATATACACCCTGAGACAATGAAACTTCTTAAAGAAAACATAGGAGAAACACTTCAGGAAATAGGACTGGGCACAGACTTCATGAATACGACCCCAAAAGCACGGGCAACCAAAGGAAAAATAAACAAATGGGATTATATCAAACTAAAAAGCTTCTGCACAGCAAAAGAAACAATTAAAAGAGTTAAAAGACAACCAACAGAGTGGGAGAAAATATTTGCAAAATATACATCTGACAAAGGATTAATATCCAGAATATATAAGGAACTCAAACAACTTTACAAGAAGAAAACAAGCAACCCAATTAAAAAATGGGCAAAAGAGCTAAGTAGGCATTTCTCTAAGGAAGATATCCAAATGGCCAACAGACATATGAAAAAATGCTCAACATCACTCAGCATCCGGGAAATGCAAATCAAAACCACATTGAGATACCATCTAACCCCAGTTAGGATGGCTAAAATCCAAAAGACTATGAACGATAAATGCTGGCGAGGTTGCGGAGAAAAAGGAACTCTCATACATTGTTGGTGGGACTGCAAAATGGTGCAGCCTCTATGGAAAATGGTATGGAGGTTCCTTAAACAATTGCAAATAGATCTACCATACGACCCAGCCATCCCACTGTTGGGAATATACCCAGAGGAATGGAAATCATCAAGTCGAAGGTATACCTGTTCCCCAATGTTCATCGCAGCACTCTTTACAATAGCCAAGAGTTGGAACCAGCCCAAATGCCCATCATCAGATGAGTGGATATGGAAAATGTGGTACATCTACACAATGGAATACTACTCAGCTATAAAAACGAATGAAATACTGCCATTTGCAACAACATGGATGGACCTTGAGAGAATTATATTAAGTGAAAGAAGTCAGGCACAGAAAGAGAAATACCACATGTTCTCACTTATTGGAGGGAGCTAAAAATTAATATATAAATTCACACACACACACACACACAAACCGGGGGGGGGGGGGGAAGAAGATATAACAACCACAATTATTTGAAGTTGATACAACAAGCAAACAGAAAGGACATTGTTGGGGGGAGGGGGGGAGGGAGAAGGGAGGGAGGTTTTGGTGATGGGGAGCAATAATCAGCTACAATGTATATCGACAAAATAAAATTTAAAAAAAAAAAAAAAGAAGACAGAGCCCTCCTGGGAGAAGGCCATTTGGCTTTTTCCCCTTCTGCCATCATAGAAAGGATGCCTGGAACAGAAGCAGCCACCCGGTGACCATGAAGACAAAAACCACGTGCTGAGGATGTGCATGAGCATAAGCGAAGGAGCCTGGGTCCCTGCAGTCATCATTTAGCCTTCACACAGGTTGTGAGAAAAAATTGCTAAGCTCAGCGACAAATCTGCTACGGTTCAACCTAATAAATCTAACCCTAACCTTCATCTTTATTGTCAAGCACAAGACTACAGACAGAACAATTATGTTTTACTTGGAAGAGCAGTACCTAGAACACTGAAAGTGCTCAATAGGTATTAAGATATTGTCATTGTGGGCTGTCCTTCCATGCGTATCTCCCACCATGGCTCAACATGTCTGCAGGAAAGCTCCAGAGAATGATACCCTCAGCCTAAAATCCAGAAGAAGAAAACTGTGTCTGTCCCTGAGGCATCCACCTGGAATTTTACTCTTGGCTGTCAGTGACTATGGAAAATGTGGATCTGACTTAGACCAACGAGGGCCCAGGCCTGGTGCTAAGGGTTGGGGCTCAGTTTGCCCAATATAGCAACTAAAATGACAGGGTGCTTAGTTAAATTTGAATTTCACATCGGAATAATGAGTTGTTTTAGTGTAATATATCCCATGCAACATTTGGGAGGTAGATGTACTAAAAAAAGGAGGTACTGTTTATCTGAAATTGAAATATAACTGGGAATCCAATATTTATCTGGCAACCCTAGATGAGGCTTATTATACCCAAATACTTGAGCTAAGAGGGTGGTGGGAGCTATGATTATGAAATGAAATTCTGGGGCTGTCTTGCCAAAATCAGGTGAGTGAATGCTTGAAGCAGGGAGAACACACACACATATACACATGTACATAGATGTTTTCTTCAAACAACTGATTTTTCAAAATAAAACAACTCACAGGAAAGCAATGGATTTGGGGCGATGGCAGAATTTGCAACCAATGGATATGGGGCGATGGCAGAAATTTGAAAAATGCAATATTTAAAGCATAAAAAAGTCCTACTTGTACATAAGGTAGTTGTTATCTAACCACACTGATATTTATGACAAAAAAAAATCTATTTTTTTCCTTCCAGTCATTCAATTGCTGGATGAAACCCCCAATAAGACATAAAGGAAATCATAGCACGGAGTATAAAGATTCCAAAAGAATATAATTATATGCTAAGTGTGTGTGTGTGCTGTAAGCTTGCACGTATCTATCTCTTTCTTAAAAATAGATTGCATAAAGAAAATCTCTGATTTCATTGAAAACAATAATTATGTCAGTTATACTAAGAAAAGGATTATAATATTCAGAATTTGGAATACTCAGTAACTCGCAATCTAGAATTCTGCATATTTGTTGCAAACTGGAATGTGCTGATATGATGTATATGGTGTGTGTCTGTGTGTGTCTATGTGTGTGTATACATATACACATATATACTTTTTTACATTTCTCTCTGGTCTTAGCCTGTGATCCACTTAGATCTAGCAAAAATCCACTGTGCAGACATGATAGGAATTAATATTATGTGAGTTTCAATGGTCTTAAATTAGACAGCTCTTAGAATGCCAGGATTCAGGTCCTTTGATTTTATATAACTGACAACTTCTGCACAGCACTTTAGTCGGGCAGACTCTACAACAATTAAACAAGAATGAAAGGCTTCTAGTACTGACATTATTGCAAATATATATAGGATGTTCAGTTAATTCTCTCCCTTTACAAATTCCACTAGCACTCTAAGCTGTGTCCTCAATTCTCTCATCCTTTGTGCAAACTTGAGCCTTATGATAATGGGGGGACTGGTTTCAGCTCTTTAAAACAAGTGATATTCTATAATGGACGAAGGAGTTTGACATAAGACAACATAAAATTGCTTTTGTTTTCAACAGAAACTCTTAAGAAATCTGTTTTTTAAAGCCATCGACATTGAATAAGAAACTCTGCACTTATTCATTCCTGTTTCATGTATTCATCCAGTATTAATTGAGCACCTATTTTGTGCCAGGCACTAAGAACTGGGGACACTGGAGGGAATAAGGCACATTGTCTATCCTTCTGAGAAGAGATTCTGTCCCTGTAAATAATCAGGATTGCTTTGCAGCCACAATATGTGAAGTGTTTCGTGTGTTTTGGTCTCTTGCCCACTGAGAAAATGCTACAAATAACAAGTTATTGAAGAGATGATATAGGTGGCACATGGATCAGCAATGTGGGAAACACTGTTTTATGTAATTTCAGAGACCCCAAGCAGAATCTTGATTACCTGAATTCCTCCTGGCTGTCTTCTTGGGGCTGAGAATTTTCTCATCACAAAGTCCTTTGGCAGATGTTGCAAAGTAAGATGTAAGAGCAAATATTCCTGAAAGAAAGAACACGTTGGCTTATGTCTATACAAAAGCATAGGTGAACGACATGGGTCTTTCTCACATTTTGTTAGGGGCACCGCTGGACACCTGAAAAGTGTCTGGGGTGTGGTCAAAGGGCAGAGGAGAATTGATGGGTGGGGCTACATAAAGCTTCATGGTTTGGGGTGTGGTGAGCCAGGTACAAAATCAGCACTGAATGCCCCAGCCCTGCATAGAGCAATGCCTAGAGTAACAAAAAGAAACTAGAACACTCTCGGGTCTTCGTGGAGGGCAAAGTGCTTTACACACTTCATTCAGTCTTTCAAAGAAATAAAACCATGAGATGGTATTGTCCTAATCCACATTACACATTTGAGGTCATATATGCCCATAGTTAAGTACCTTGCCTAAAGTCACTCATCCTAGCCATACTGAGAACCAAATCTAAGTCCTCTGGCTATTCTGTGTTCTTTTCTATTTATGTTCTGTATTTTAGAGATACAGCAAGAAAAAGTATAAAAATATTGAAAATAGAAACGGAATGCACCTTATAATTCTTCCCCCAGTGATCACTGCTATTAATCTTTTAGTGTTACTTTTGTATTTTACCAGGCTAATAAAAGAAAGCTTGATAGACAACCCAACTTTAGGACACATCCTTTATTTTTTAGATTTTTCTATTTTTTTCTGTTTAAACATAACTATATTTATATTCAGGCTATCTTTCCATGCCTGCACCTCAGATGCACCTATTTTGGGGTTTCAATAACAGAATGTCTCGCTCTATGGATGTTCTATTGCACATTGAGCCAGTCCCACTGAAGGGCATTTAGGAGTTTTCAGACTTTTTCCTATCCAAACAATAATGCAGTGACCATCATTGTATATATTTCTTTCAGCATTTGCATAAGCATTTCAATAGAATTCATTTTTCAATCAGTGGATTTGCTAGATTGGAGTATATATTCACTTTTAATTTTTAGTTTTGATGCCTATTGCTAAACCACAAAACAACCAGCATGACTTGCATGAACCAGTGACAACTCAAAAGGATATTTTTAAATAAAATAAAATATTAGAATGTAATACCCAAACTGATAAAAACAATAGCAAGTAGCACTTATCCAACACTCTACATTTTGCAAACTACTTCCCATAGGTAACAAGGAATCTTTGAATTTGGTCTCATTGATGAATTAATTTTTCCCGAACCTTGGGTCCCAAAATAAGGTAGGTGGCTATGACATATCTTGAGCTTCAAAAAGTTGAAATTTCTGTTACATATCAGGCCTGTACCCGCTGCTCTGCCTATAGTAAAATTGTTACATTTAATGACAAGGTTCTTTGTATCCTTGGGGGGAAATTACAAAGCCTCGCATATGTAAAAGAGCAGGCTGCTCTGACTGGCAGCATTTTGGGGGTGTGTGTGTATGTGTTCCATATTCAATGCCTTAAAGGCTCATTTCTTTGAACTCCAATTGATTTGCCAAAAATCAAGTTGCATTATAAAGATACGACAAAATTTGCATTATAGGCATCACTTACTCAGGAATGATAAATCATCAAACTGAATCAATGTGAATAATTAGGCTGTTATTTGTATGTATGGTACAGTTTGGGTTTTTGTTTCTCTTGTTTTTATTTCTTCTTCTTTTTTTTTTTCCATTTTCACTATTCCCCTAGTCAGTCCATTCCATACATTTAAAGGAATTTGATTAATCTGATATAATTTAGGGAATACTGCAGCTCTTTGCTACTCTAGAATGGTCCATGGACCAGCGGTATTGACATTCCCTGGGAGCTTGTTGCAAATGCAGAATCTTAGTCTCCATTCCAGACCTATTGAATCAAAATCTCCATTTTAACAAGATCCCTAGATGATTCATGTGCACATTAAAGTTTGAGAAGCCCTAGTAAAAATCCTTCCTTCATTCCTCCAAGACAGAAAAATTGATTTTTTAAAAATAATAATAACAAAATAAGGAAGCATACAATAGACAGGACCTGTGCTAACCTGCACTGACAAAGGCAAGGGAGAACGAAGGAGGGGAGGGAGGGAGAGGAGAAAAGAACAAAAGACCTAATTATTTAGCAATCTGGAAATATAAACCTTATTGCCAAAGAACACTGAAAATACCCTTTTCCTATTCCTGTTTTAAGCATCAATGTTTCGTATCTCTTAGGAAAAGGGGCTAAAAGCTAGAGCACCATATATTTTGTATAGGTGAGGTTTTAATATGCTTCAGCACCCCCAGTGCCTAATGAAAGCCTTTTAAGTAAATCTCAGGAAGCTCTAATCTCGAAGAGCCTCCCATGTTCTTCTCTGCTGTTCTTATTTAATTTTTAATAAGAACAATTCCACGCAGCTCAAAAGCACGACTCAATTAAGAAATACTCCTACCAGGCATCTTTGAAATCTTGCAGTATCCTCTTCCTTCTGTTTCCCGATGACCCTCAATTTGGTTGTGTCGAGAGGTCTGTGGGGAGGAGGGGGAAAATGAAGCTTATTTTTAATTGCAAGTTCAATTTCACACTGCTCTTTATGAGATGGCAAGACCAGTTTTCAAAGACAGAAACACAACTCATGTATCTGCTGCCAGAAGGCTACAGTGGAATATCTTAGGATCTTATTTTGAAATTTCAAGTGGCATCTTTGATCTGATTCCTTAGGCGTTAGATGTCCTTGAAGTCATATTGAGGTCATGAGAAATAATTTTAAAAGAAACAATTGTGTCTGAATCATAGAACCCCAACCAAAAGTATTTTAAAGTAATCTAAACTTAACTCCCTTATAATGCTCTGGTTTATAACAGAATTATTGTTTAGTTCTTCCTAAAAAAATTTACCTTGCATTAATGTGTCCTTTCTGAAGACCAGTTTCTAGAGATTTAAATCAAGCTACAAATTTTCACTAGCTGCTCCAATTTTTCAGCTGAGAATTCGTGTTTACATTGATATCTGCATATCTAATACATCAAAACACATACATGCACGCATGTATGTGTACATGTGTTTGTGACAACCGCCAACAGTGCTGCCTGTGATGGTTAATTTCAATCACAAAAGCATAATTGCAAATGCACAAATTTATGCATTCTTTTTTTTATTTGTAGCCCATTCACTGATTAAAATGTGAGGAAGCTTACTAAATTAAGCATAATATAAATGGGACAATTATATATAGAATCATGAGGGGAAAAGTCAGTTAAAATAGCGATGACACAGACATTCCCGTACATCAGAGCTACAGCTATACTGACCATTGAATTTAACTTTCCCTATCTTAGTGGCAGAGACAAAAACTATGTGTCTCACACTGTATCACAGGAGAAAATATACAAATATACTAAAAAGTTTCATGGCCCCCCCCAAAAAAATTTTTACATAAATCTATATTTTAGGGACCTCAAGCAATCTAACAGCCAATGTCTTAAAGTATGGCCATACAAAAAGACAAAATACAGTAATATGAATTCTATTTGAACTACCTTCATAATAATAACAACTCAGAGAGGGGATTTCTGCAGGTAGGTGAGACAATACTGCCCAAAGTATGTAAGGTAGTTCTCTGCAGGGATGGAAGTCAGAGATCATGGTGTAGACATGGCTCAAAATGTCCAATGTCCCTTTCAAATATCAGACATTCCTAGCAAATTCATCAGGCTTACTTTTCAGATTAGCTAAACTGCTAATTTTCTATTTGACTTACCTGGACTAAGTGTCTTTAGAAACCAGAGAAGAATTAACATCCTGCCATAAAAATTAAGAACTTGAAAGTTTATTTAACTCAGCCACAAAGTATCTGTTTTTGAAAACAACTTTGTAGAGGTAGTATAATTTATTTAGTGTAAAATTTACTCATTTCAGTGGTTTTTAGTAAGTTTACAAAGTTGCTCAACCATTACCATAATTCATTCAGTAATAGAATATTTCATCACCCCCAAAAGATCCCTCATGCCCATTTACACTTAATTTCTTTCCCACCTTCAAACCTAGACAACCACTAATCTACATTCTGTCTCTATGGATTTGTTTTTTCTGGACATTTTGTATAAATGGAATCACACAACATGTGATCTTTTGTGTCTGGCTTCTTTCACTTAGCATGATGTTTTTGAGATTTAGTCATGTTGTACTGTGCATTAGGATTTCATTCTTTTTTATTGACAAACAATATTCCATTGTGTGGATAAACCACATTTTATCTATCCATTCATCAGCTGATAGACATTGGATTGTTTCTAATTTTAGTCACAAAGAAGCTTACTCATCTGAAAGGGAAATACAAAAATCCTACAGGTAGCATCCTAATTTTGCTCGAAAAGTTCTTTGGATTTGCTCAAGTGCTTGGGCAAGCAGGGAGCATCCAAAGTCACATTTCCAGAGTCATGTAACATGCAAGAGATAAATTAAGAACAAACAAGTTTTGCCAAATCATAAAATAATTTTCTGCATGCTTCTCCTTTTCCCACCCCACCCTAGTTGTGACAATCAAGAATATCTCCAGACATTGCCAAATGTCCCCTGGGGGCAGACCAGTCTCAGAAACACCAGTCAAGGCATTTTCCTAAGTGTGTCCCACGTATTAGCCACCTAACCTGTGTAACAACCCCATGAGGTAGGTATTATCCTCATTTCAGAAGTTTAGGGTGGAAAAGAAAAACCTTAGCCACTGGGACATTAAGTAAAAATTCTCCAAGGTCGCAAGTTAGCACTAGAACTCACCTTATTACCCAGTCCACCTTCTGCACTGCCTCTCACTGGGCAGAGGGAATGTCATGGAATTCAGGGGCAGCAATAACACAACTAGGTGATCCTAATCCCGATCTATTGCCTTCATATATTAAATAAATAAAATCCATGTTGGTGACTTAGAATAGTGCCCAGAACATAGTAAGAAGTAGCCATTATGGTCATTATTATTGCTTGGGCCTGAGCACATTGCAACCCAAAACAAACTGAGGTCTATTAGCAAGAGAGAAACTTGGGCTTCATGTCATGACAAAAATGACAAATAATAACATATTACATAACAGCATATAACAGTGTCAACAACATCCTGTTTCCTAAAGCTGGGGGATCAATTTCATGTACTAGCTCTACTAAGATAATGAAATAAAAGTAAAATGGGAAGGAAGTTAAGACGTAGCCCTCTCATAACATTTGGAACTGGAAATCCATTCATCATAAGAACTGAACTGCTTCCTGTGAGTTTAGAAGTGATAATATGTTACAGGCTTTGAGAAGCATTAAAAGCCTGTGCTTTCTTCAGACAATATTCAGTTTTTATAATGTATTTTTTCTGTCCATGAAGTCAAAAATGGTTGAGAAAATTACGAATCAGATAGAGACAAATTGCCATCCCTAATCACTCCATACTAAAGAAAAGACCAATAACCGAAAGCTGTGCCCAAACCAGCATGTTGCCCTTACAGATGTATAAGAATACATTTACTCATGTAACATATATATTCATATGTGTGTATGTGTGTATTTTGAGGTCGTACTCTGAGTTAGACACAATTTAAAATGCTAAGAATACAGCAGTGAGACAAAACGACCTGCCTTTATAGAGTTTACATTCTAGTAAAGAGAGACAGAAAACCAACAAGGTTAAGTATGATACAGAATCAGGATTTGCACCTGGGACAATAAGACTCCATTACATTTTACCCTCCTTCCTTAAGTGGTTTTGCTCTATGGAAACTAGGCTTAGATGAAATTGACAAGGGTTAAAAAAATGTTTCAGAAAACATCCAATCAAAAAATGCTGATAAACCCCTTATATGATACATAAAAAATAATTGAGACCTAGAGAATGGAAAAAAATGATTGAGAACTAGAGAAAGTCTTACCCCAGGTCACACTATGTGTTAATCAGAAATATTTCCAACATAAAAAACAAAACAAAGAAAAATACTCAATTCAGATTCACTTAACCTTCAAAGAGGGTAAATTTGGGTCCTATCATTGGCATGCCCAATGGATGAATTTGGGTACCAGGTAAGGTTTGATCCAGGACTTCAGAGACTATTGTTGGGGTACTGACTCTGTCACATCTCTCAGTACTGTTGTGTTCTCTGTTGGCTTAGCGCTCACTGAGGCTTATTCAATAAATTTACAAAAATGACTGACGGCAGCTCCAGGCTTCCATGCTACTAGGCAGTATAACATAGTTTCCAAGAGCTCAGCTCTGCAGCCAGATTGACAGGTTCAAATCCCAACTTCACCACTTGTAAGCTGTGTAACTTCAGGCATATTTATTTAATCTCTCTGTGCCTTAGTTTCTTCATCTATAAAATGGGGATAATAAGCGCATGTATGATAGGATTGTTATGAAGATTAAAAGACATAATGCATAAAAAAGCATGTTTTAAAGCAATGATTAGCGCGGAGTAAACACTCAGTAAATGTTAGCTATTATGATTGCCAATTTATCAATGGCAGTGAAAAGAGCTCCCCTCTCCAAATAACTCAGAATATGCAGGAAAGATAATTCATCCTACTGGGTCATGTTCTCATTGCTGAGCCAATCACTGCAGCTGGGTTATAAAACAAGATTATTGGCCAGGCCTGGACCCTGGTCCCTACCTGAGCCACGGGGTTCAGAAAGATGGGTACAGTCTGTTTTGAACCCCCATGTACTGAAAGTTGGGGAAGAGTAAATTTCCAAAAGAAAATGAGCTGATACCAGAAAGGGGGAAAACGGATGCTGGACTGACAAGCAAAATAGCTATTCATTCCAGAGAGCCTGGAGTATGAAAGGAGCTAGAAAATGAAGAAGGGTGATGTGGTATTAAAATAAAAAAAGAAATTACTGGTGGAAACAGAATGGGCAAAAAAGGACAGAAGAGAATGGGGGAGCCACTGAGTCATCTCCTCATGTCAGCTCAGGTAAGGATACCCTGAGAAATGAAACCACGTCTAACTAAAACTTTTTCTCTGACAATCTTTCTTTAAGCTATCATTTTTTGGAGAGGGTGCGTCAACATTTTGCTCAATTTGTTCTGAGATCTTGCTATTTCTTTGTCCATTTTCTCTGTGCAAAGTTTTAGGAAAATTTCTGAAACTTTATTTATAGACAAAGGGACAAATTGGTCTTACATGTGACAAATTTGGCTCTTAGATTGTCTCACTTGACCACCTACAATGTGTCATAAAAATTAAAATAAGGTGCACAGAATTTAAGAATAAGGAAACTTCATATGATATCACAGATTTCTAGTGTCTCTTTTGACAAATCAAGACATTTGAGCAAACGGACTGAACTCCCACATAGCAATGGGTGGAGTTGTTCCTATGGACAAAGCCAGTATGATCTAGTTCCTTGACACATCAAAGTGCTACCCATGTGCTCAGCATTAGCATCACCTGGAGAGAATGATGACAAAGGGGCTACAGGAAACTTCTGGGGGTGACAGATGTGTTCATTACCTTGATTGTGGTGATGGTTTCATGAATGTATATATATATATATGTCAAAACTTGCCAAATTGTGTATTTTCATATGTAGAATTGACACCAGAGGAGAAGGTCTGGGAGGCCCAATAGCTGGCACTTACCAGCTTCTTCACTCCACCATAGGAGAGGATTCAAGAGCAGTCACAGCAGAAAGTGAAAACAGGTTTAATGTAACAGATAACAGATACAGATTTCACAGAGAAAGTGCAGACTAGCTCCAGAGACTGAGCAGAGTCCACACCAAGTTTAATACAAATTAAAAAATATATACATTCACTGTGAAAGTGTAGGCTGGCTCTGGAGTGAACAGCAGCCTGCTAAAGGCAAATATGATGCAAAAAGAAATACACACCTAAGGCAAAGTACGAGCTGGCTCTAGGAGAGTGAGCAATAGCCCCACCTTCTACCAGTATTCAACTTTTCTAGTTTTGCTGTCTAATACATATTCAGGCTGTCTAGTGAGTATTGAACTAAGGGGGTGGTTCCCAGTTATGTAACCTAGCCTTGCACATGCTCAATTGTTCTCTTTTTTTAGAGCATGCTCATTGGTCGAATTCCACCATATGCATTGAATACTTCAAGAACATTCATTGCTCTTTAGTGCCTCCAGTGGAAAGTCATTCAAGGGATAAATTCCTTTTCATTGAGCATGCTTGGCCAGTGAAATTACATATGTCTACCCCTGCAGTCTCAATCTCCACGTGTTGGTACCAAAAATAGTGCTACACATGTTCTCACTTATTGGTGGGAGCTAAAAATTAATATATAAATTCACACACACACACACACACAAAAAAAAAAAAAAACGGGGGGGAAGAAGATATAACAACCACAATTACTTGAAGTTGATACGGCAAGCAAACAGAAAGGACATTGTTGGGGGGGAGGGGGAGGGGGGAGGGGGGAGGGAGGGAGGTTTTGGTGATGGGGAAACAATAATCAATCACAATGTATATCGACAAAATAAAATTAAAAAAATAAAAAAGAAATAGTGCTACAGGCCACAGTAGCTTAGGACTCAAAGGCAGAGCCTGAGTCCTAGGGGAGTAATTTGAGACCCAGAAGAGTGGCCTGAAACTCCATCCCCGGGGGACTGAGCACATCCTATCTCACAATTAATTGAATGTCAGCTATACCTCAATTTTAAATAACACAAAAATAGCCAAATTTCTCATCCATTTGGCCTTCTGACTTAAACACGATACATGGCATATTTACTGCAGCAGGGACTTAGCGTTAGCCGTTCCCTCTGTCTAGAATTCCCCAGATATTCAAAAAGCTTGTTCCTCATATCTTTTATATCTTGTTCGAATATCAACTCCTTCATTTATAACTTTAATCCCTCCCCCTAGCTCTCCTTTTCTCTCTTCCCAGCTTTATTTCACTGTTCACACTCACCATTTGACATACTACATATTTTGTTTATTATCTGGTTAATCATCTGCCTCTGCCCTCAAGAATGTAAGCTCTCAAAGGACAGGGAAATTTTGACTGTTCTATTCACTGCTACATTTCAGTACCTGGAATAATGCCTGGCACATGTTAGAAGCTTAATAATATCTGTTGAGTGAGTGGATCCATTTAATTCTTTACTGTTCATGTACTTGCAGCACCTTCCAGTAGCATTTTTGTGGCTATAGTGCAGATACATACATTAGATTTAACTGTAAAAGAAAAAGAAAAGCACTAATTAAAACTTTTTTCTTTTTGTGTTAAATGTTTAAACAGCAGAATTGTTTAAAAACAAAAATTAAATGAGATAATGGATGTTATTACACTTTATAAGCTGCAAGGCACTGCATTTTTATTAATAACCAGTCTTATAAATAATAGTAGGCTAATTTCCTGAGTCTGGGATAACTTAATTCTGAGCAAGTCACTTTGAAGTGTCTGGACCTCAGTTTCACTTATTTAAACTATACAATAAGCTTAAACTGCTTATTTAAACTGTAAAGTAAGCACTTTAAACCCAATCACATCTAGCATCTTTTGGGAAGTTTAGTGTAATGCTTAAGAATATAGATTATCAGACAGACCTGGGTTCAAATCTTAGCACTGCTCACACATCCACAGATCTTGGGAAATTATTTAATTTCTTTTAGCCTCAGTTTCCACCTCTGTAAAATGGGAGCAAAAACTGTCTCTGACTCTGTGGAATGCTATAAGAGCAAAGTGAGATAATACCTAAAAACTGCCCAGCATATAGTAAGTACTCAAAAAATATTATGTATTATATCATTGTTTCTTTCCTTTCTTGAGTCTTTGATCATTTTTTAACTCATCATCAGTTTTATCTGATCTTCCAGTTTCTTCTACCTTCTAGTAGGATTTGATTTCAGTTTTAATTTTGATATTTATAAATCTTGAAAGTGAATGAATTAAAGCTGCTAGCCAGTAAAACTTAATTAATATGTGTTCCCAGGTAGAAAGTTTCCAAAAAAAAATTGAGTTCCACCCACCCATCTGGGCTTGGAGAGTCAGTAAGTTTAACCACATTACATGCTGCTCTATTTTAAATGCCACAATGAACAGCACAGACTTAACTGCAATTAAATAGTCCCTGCTGACCACTGAATATACAGTACATCATGTCAGAAGAGGCAAAACTGTCAGATTAGTGGAAATTCATTTTGGGATTGCTGGGTAATTTCAAGAGCTGACAGCCAAAGAAAAATCCATGATCCCTTGTGTGTGCCAGCATATATCACTCTTTAACAGCAGTTGTTGGAAACTCATAATGCCGCAATACTCCAGATTCTAAAGTTCACTTCTAGAGCAAAGTTGGAAATGAAAATGTGAGTGATGAGATCATTGTTTTAAATTATAAAAACATGAAAGAGATTCTTCTTGTACCAACCTTAACTAACAAATACGGGCTGGGCTCATGAAGCTGGGATATGCTCTGTAGCCAGTAACTTCTGAGCTGAGGACCGGGACTGCTCATCTAGATAACAGCTCACATTCATCCAGAATGCTGCAGAGGACCTTCTGGCTTTGGGATCCTTTGCCTGAATGGACATTTTTTAGGCTGTTTTCTAGAAGTCGTTTGGTCCTACCTGAGGGTTTCCAAACTCTCCATTTCAACCAGCAGCCAAGCTGATGATTCCTATGTGAAAACTTTTTGACACAGAAAAAAAAATTTCACCAAGTAGATCAGATAAGGAGGGCTTAAAAGTCATAACTAACATTAATTAAGTGCTCAATGGGTACCAGGGACTGTGCTAAATACTCTACCTGTATATTTCTTAATCTCTACTAGGACCTTTAGAGTTTAGCATTATTATACCCACTACACGAGGAAGCCTACAGAGGTATAGTAATATGATGTGGTCACACCACTGTTTCACTGTTACAGGGGGTGACTATGATTAGGTCTTAGACCATCTCACCCAAGGGCAAGAGTTCTCAACCAGGGGTGACTTTTCCCTGCAGAGGGCATTAGGCAGCATCTGAAGGCATTTGGGGCTGTCACAACTTCTACTGGCATCTGGTGAGCAGAGGCTAGAGATGCCACTAAACATCCTGTGGTACCCTCCACAGCCGAGAATCATCCAGGCCCAAACACCAACAGGACTGAAGTATAGAATCACTGCTGTAGGACAGGAATTCTGAAGTGTGGTTCCCTGAACCAGCAGCAGTAGCATCAGCTGAGTGCTGGCTAGAAATGCAAAATGTAGGGCTCCACCCAGACCCACTGAGTGTGGGTGGCCAGCTACCTAAGTTTTAACAAGTCCTCCAGGTGATCCTGATGCAGGCCAAGGTTTGAGGATTCCTGGTCTAGGACCCTCAGAACATGTGGGCTGAGTTCCACTGCTCACGGTGCATACTCACAAATCCTCAATGTCCCAAACAGAGTCAGCATCAGGGCCTTGGCTTGTAGCATTCTACTACCATCAGAATTCAAGATTGCCTGACACCTTTTCTTGTTTCTGAAGCTACAAAAGGATGGCACTAGCCTCTTCAGGTCCTCCCTGTGATGTCCAGGAAACAGACACTGTAATTGTGAATTCTGCCGGAGTACTTAGTGTCCCCCAAACACTAAGGTACTGTTATTAGCAACATATAAGTGAATTTATGTTGACCCTCCATTTATGTCAGATTCTAGAAGAGGTACCTATACATAGGTTATCTCAATTATTATCATTAATAAGGATAACAGTGGTCACTGTTTCTAGAGAACTTTTCCTGTGCCAGGCATGCCTGCTAAACATTTTACCTGCATGATTTCATTCTACATCGCTATCCTGGGAGTTAGGTTTTATTATCACGCCCATTTTAGAAACAAAGAAACTGAGGCTTATGTCTGTACCTTGAGAACATTCCGTCTGATGCAGACTTGTCCTAACTGGTTGCCAAACTCCAGCAAGTTAACCTCGTGGGGAGTGGGAAAGCACCAGTTGGAAGTTTTGGCACTAAAGTCACTTTCTCTCTTTTTTGTAAAACGGAAGGTTTGAACTAAAACAGCTCTAACTTCCTTCCACATCTAACCAGCTATAATTACAGTGTGTAATGTATTTTCTATTTTCTTAGGATCAGCACAATAAAGACTGTCACTATTTACACTGATATTTACATTGGTTTCATTACATTACATCGATATAGCACTTTGAAATTTTCCAAGTGTTTTTCTATTCACAATCTCATTTCAATTTACAACTGTTCTGTGAGATACAAAGGAAAGACATTTGACTTCCTTTGATCATACTGGAATGATTCATTGGTAGCAAATGTTGATTGGGTCCTTGCTATCTGCCTGGCAAGTGCAGACTTCTTGACAATTCATGTCTCTTTGACCCTGACAGTGACTCTATGAGAAAAGCATTACTTTTTAGAGGAAATCAAGGTTCAGAGGGAAGTCAAGGCCCAAGGGGACACACCGTAACTGCTGAGCCTATATTTGAACTGATGAGACTGACTCCCAAGCCCAAGCTCTTGTCCCCAATATGCACAGGTCTTCTGCAAAACTGAGGCATAGAAAGAGCCAGGACTTCCCTTAATGGTGTTTATCGAGTTGGATCCTAGAATAAAATCCAGGAGGCTACCTCCTGTCTTGTGGCGCTGCTACTAAAACACAATTAGACTTGACCTTTTCCTTTTGGGGGTATAGGGGTGGGGGTGGGCATAGGAGGATACTCCAAAAAGTTGGTGCAAAAATAGAATTAAAAGATAATATGATTTTTTTTCATGAACTTTTGGAAGAAGTCTTGTGCAATTGATGCCTGGTTCATGCTCACCACGACCTGAAAGCCGCTCACCTTCACCGTGCACTGGCTGCAGGGCTGGGTGGATCTGCATGGCGCCTGCTCCCTTTAAACAGATGCGCCAGCCTCTTGGGAGATGAAGCTCGTTGGTTCTGTCACTTGTGAGTAATGCACCGTAGCTCCCTAGTGGGGAAAATGCCAGATTATACAATAGAATGCTTTGGTGTGCAACTGTCTTTAGAATAACAAATCTCCTCTTCTGCTTGTGAGCATTACGCTTTAATAAAAACCAAAAGAGTGGCCACAAATCCCCGCTCTAGCTAAAGGGCATGTCTTGTAAATTCATGTTACACCCTCACTGTGCTCCGCCCCCAGCACACACCTTCCATAATTCACAGGGAATGGCACAGCCCACTGCTTTTTCTTACTTTTGTCTTTTTGGCGGGAGCTAGTAGGGGGAGCAGAGTTTCCAGCCTCAGCACTATTAACTATTGACATTGCAGGTGGAACAATTCTTTGCTGGGGTGTTGGGGTGGGGAAGGGCGGCTGTCCCGTGCATGTACGATGCTTCTCTACATCCCTGGTCTCTACCCACTACCCAATGACACACGGTGTTGTGTTTCTCAAAATCTGAGTGTCGCCCCCACCCCTCTTGTGACAACCAAAAATATCTCCAGACATTGTCAAATGTACCCTTGGAGGGAGGGCAAAATCACCCCCAGTTGAGAACCACTACGTTAATTTGAAAAAAAAAACACTAACAACAACAACAAAACACAACTTGGGGTGGAGGAGAGAGCCGTGTTGGTAGAAATAATGCCTAACAGTTGAAACTTTTTTCTGAAGAAAAAGGGAATGTATTTCTCTGTGGAAAGCACTCGGTCCCAACAGTGGGTAACATAAACTGGATCTCAGCAGCGTGGTCTCAACCGAGCGCTGCGGTTCCTGGGATGTTGCAGTCTCTGCGAGGCTGGGCCTGGGAGGCTGGGGGCGCGGGCGCCAGGCGCGGAGCAGGCTCCCCAGGCAGACGGAAGACCGAGCTGAGCTGCCGCCCGCCCGATCTCAGCTGCGCCCACACCACCCTCGCACGTTGTTCCAAACTTAGAGGTGAGAGCTCTGAGAGCTCGCAGGTGAGAGATGCGCAGAAGCCGAACTGAGCGACAGGTTGGAAATAGCACGCTCTGGGGATGCTGAGGGGATGGGTTTCCTTCCTGCCTGCTGTCAGAGCAGGGCGCTGTGGCGGAAATGCATGAAGCACGCTTGCTGCAAGGGGCTCTGAATCAGTGTTCGCCTCCGAGTACCTCGTCTTTTTCTGAGGCTCAGTATGTCCCCCCAAAGGTATTGCTTTCCTCCTCGGAGTTTTTAAAATTTGGAATCGTTGCCAACATTTCAAAGTTGGGAGGCTGCTTATGAAAATGCGGGTGTCAGGCTTCTTAAGAAAACTCGGAGGTTCTAGACACATCAGGCCTGCAAGGTGCATGGCAGCCATGAGCTGGGACCCGGTGGTGGCGCCCCCTGTACGCAGGGCAGTTGCTACCCAGCCCACGTCGTCTTTTTCCATTACGTGCCTGGATCCTGTAGGCTTGTGTCCCCAGCTCTATGTTTTTAAAAGATGTTGTATGAAGCAATGTTTGATATATTCAAAACTACATTTGCCACTTATGTAAGTTAGGAAGCATAATAACAAAACTAGCATCCATGAAGCTACTGTCTGACTTTAAAACTAGAAATTTATCTTGAATATATTCGTGTTATTTTCTCCTTCCCTGTCTCCTCCAGTATACATTATTCTGAATTTGATGTTTATCATTCTCCTGTCTTTTTTGTGTTTCATTGTGTCCCATATGTATGCATGCTGTAATGAGATGTTGCTTAGTTTTGCCTGTGTTTTTGTTTTATAAAAATGATATCATAATGTCTTAGGTTATTTGATTTTTTTCTCTCAGCTATATATGCTTCTCAAATTCATGAACATTGTCACACATAGCAGCAGTTCTTTCATTTTTCACTGCTGTATAATGCTCCAACACCCCTGACTTTCACACAGCTCACTCCTCAGGGATCAGCTTTATCCTGTACTGTCCCAAAGAGGCTTGGCAGCATCTGTGTAAAGGATGTGCTTTCTGGTTATTTTCTAGGTAAGCATTCAGATTTTTTCTTTCAAAACACTTGCCAAAATTCACAATCTTGTTTTAAACATGCTCGTGTACTTGTTCCTTGATGATTTTCAGCAAACTGTAAGTTCTCTGAGGGGAGGATCCTGCCTTCTTGTCTGTTGTTCTCTACAATGTTCTTCACACTTAACAATGAACATATGAAACAATGAATATGTTTTTTGCAAAATTTGGTAAATATTCATGGATGTGAGATCATAGTCCCTAAAAAATGCTAGCTGGAAATCCTTCTGCACCAGAGGTAGAAACCTAACATGTCTTACTAATGGTGCTTGGGACTGAGGTGCTTGGTAAATATTTATAAGGGCTATGAGTAGAAGTGACGTGTGCAAATTCTAGGCCATGACTTTGAAAGGTCATGAGCTCACCCATCCCTCTCCATGCACTTCCTCCTCCTAGCTGAGATGTGGACATGGTGGTGAACCATTTTGAGCTAGACAAATGAGAAAGTTGACCAACAATGACGGAGCAAAAAGAAAGAAGCTGCTAGGTATCTGATATGGTAGGACTACCATACCAGCCCCAGGCTTAGAGAGAGGGTGAACCTCCCTCTTGTTTAAGCCAAGGTCATATTGGATCCCTCAACAGAAGTCAAGCTCTATGTTAATAAATATTGTCAATTGGCAGGATACCCCTGGGAGTAGAGAGAATTCTTTTCCCCTGAGGAAATATACCCAACCACTAAGCCATTCTCTGATGCCACCCTCCTGTCTGTTGCCCCCACAAAGATGATGAGAGAGCCCCCGGATCCAGGATCCCTTTCTCCAAGCTTCCTGGTTGTCTGACACGTAGTTCCTTATTGATAGTCCTGTAAAACTCTCTCTCTTTCTCTCACCAGTTGGTTCTGTCTCACCCACACTGGGCGTTACTCTTGGATTATTAAAGGGACAGAGAGGAAGACAGCAACAAGAAGAAGCTGGGATAGAAGTCAGGGGACCACCCAGTTCTGAAGCCAGAATTCCCAAATCATACCCAGAATCTTGTTCTGAATATGCCTCAAGACACAGGATAGACAGTCAAGACCCAAGAGACTCTAACATTCCCCAAATAGTTATGGCCTGAAAATGTGTACGGCAAGTGTAACCAGGTGTCCTCCTTGATCAAAAAGAAACCTTAATAAGCCACCTGCAGCTATGATAATGCGACTTCCCGGAGAACCTGCCAAAACAAACCACTTGTGAAACGTACACCAAGAAAACTAAAGGAAGTGACTTCTTATATGGGATCATTATTTATATACCAGGAAAATGTTGACGAACATCTGCCAAAAACAATAGTTTTAGAAGAGTTGGTCGGCTGCCGATCCATCTGACAATAATTAACTAGCAGGAGCTCTCTTCTATTCAGGTCACTGCAGGGTTGAGATAATGAAGCCAGGCCATTGGAGAATAAGAGAAGGCTTATTGTTTAGATCTCTGGTATTAGTACCAGGATTTGTCTGCAACTCATCTAATAATGGCATCAGCTCATGGGGAAATAAGATACAATGTTAACAGCAAACGAAAACCACTTTTTGAGTGCTCCTGGCATGCCCGATAATAAATCCAGTATTCTACACGTATACCTCATTAGAATTTTATAACAAAACTATGATGGACATACCATCCTCATATCCATCTGTGCAGAACCAAGGCTTGAAACAGCTAAACAATTTGCTGAAGGCCACCTTACCAGTGATGTGTAAATTCAAGATTCAAAACCAGTTCCATCTTTGTTCTTAACCGTCATGACAGTATTTCTCAAATTCCACCATTTGTGTACCTTATACACAGCTTTTGCCATATCTGTGTAACAACTGTTATAAAGATATGAAATACTTTTCTCTCAGTTAGCTTTCCCATCATTTTGTTTAGCTAAATTTATTTAAATGGAAATACTGTATGAAAACCACAAATGTAAAACACCAAGTTTCATCTGCCTTAAATAGATAACCACCTTGAATATATCACAATATAAACATAGTAATACTATTAAATTCTGTCTAGACTCATTGTCTGTTGAAGGATCTGCGCCTGAAGTCTGCTCTTGCTTTGTTTAAAAGGGTGATGAATAAATGATAAAATAGCGATAAAGATTACACTGGCACCAACTGAGACTTTCTCCCTCTCCCAAGCAGAAGGACATAAAGAGAATTCAATGGGCAAATCTTTCCCATTTGGAGTGTCAGTACTATTTAAATGATGAGTCAGCGTAACCCCCAAATCATACTGAGTCTCATTTTTTTTTGTAGAAATACCATATTACACTCTGCCCTCATCTAAGAAATGTATGCTAGGAACACAGATTTACCCTCCTGGACATTTTTAAGATTCTACATCCATAATCCAAAAACTGCATTAAGGTTGCTCATCTTGAAACCCATCACTAATTCCTGCTCATGGACTAAAAATCTGAGAAAAGCAATAAAAGTTAAAATTAATTTATTCTTCTTCAAAATGGACTCACCCATTAATTCACTGACTTACCCATTCCATGAATACTCTTTGAACCCTAAGTGCTGAGAACAAAGTGGCAAGCAATACAGAAATTTTTCTACTTTCACCTAGCTTAGGAAATGAAACTAGGTGGCAACATTTATCTAACAGCCATGGAACAATTGTGCATAAAACCTTCCTGCTCCTTAAGTAAAACATGGGCCTGAGAGATTAGACCAGTAGATAGAGGTGTAGAAGAAGGGATCATTATCTGGCCTGTCTCAGACAGTTTTCTGGGAGTGACAGCAATAGGGTCACTGTCCTTGGTCTATTGGTTGCAGAGGAGCCAGCCTCCTGGATGTGTTGCCCTGGGCCTGAGTTTCCACCATTTATTTTACTTACAGGGTTTCTTTCTTAAGTAGGAGCATCACGGAACCCTCTCTCATCACCAGAAAAACAGTAATGATCAACCAGTCAGTGTCTGGAATCAAAGAGACCTAGCCTCAAGTCCTAGCTCTGTCACTCACTACCTGTATGTCTCCGACGTGTGACTTTCCTCTCTAAGTTTTTTCACCTATAGAATAGGATCATAACACAACCTGTCTTGTGGAGTTACTGTAAAAACTGGATGAGACACTGCACTGAGCTAAGATCACCTAATGGCCAGAGACAAGTGTTCCTACAAAATTTTATTGCAGCCTGAAAACCCACGCATGCAGAAATGAATGCTCTAAGATCCTTAGCTCCTACAGACATAAAATGTGAATGGGCTTCAGAAAAGAAATCCATTGGGATCTTTACCTCAGTGGCTCCAAATTATTCCTGGAGGAGAATCATAGTCACGACTGAACATGCTCCAGGGAGTCTTGGTGTGTAGGAATGTACAGATTTACCTGTATCACTGTGAAGACCAAACTTCCTGTATGGATGCAGGCCCCACCTGTCATTCACTACACCAGTGGTTCTCAACTAGAAACTATTTTGGCCCCAGGAGACATCTGACCATGTCTGGAGACATTTTTATTTGTCACGACTGGGTGGGGAGTGCAGCCACATCCAGCATGTACTGGGTAGAAGCCAAGGGATGATGCTCAAAACCCTACAATACCCAGAATGGCCCCCACCACAGACAGTTATCAAGTCCAAAATGTGCTCATGTTCTGGAATAAGGAGAACTGCATGAAACCAGTATCCAGTGATGAAATCAATCCCCAGAATGTCTGAGTCAGGACACCTGTGCCCTAATGAAACCAGCTGATGCAAACACAGATAACAAGAACATCTCAAAGGGAAAGAAGAATCAGACAAGGGGACGTTTGGTGAGAGGGAAGGGGTGGGGCTTAGGGAAGGATCTCTGCTGACGTGAACGTCTACCCCGTGAACTAAAGACAGCCACAGAAAGGAGTGTTGTCAGTAGACTGTTCGGTAGTCAGTCGTTCCTTTCCAGTGTAGTCCTATACAAGGACCTAAAATAGAGGGGGTGACATGAAATCAGAGATATAATAAATAACCCTACAGTCTGATTCAGTAAAAGTTCATACTCTTTAAGGACCTTGGAGGTGAGGTAGTTTGTGGGCCAAATATGGCTGGGCCCAGTCCTTTTTGAACTTTGAGTCTGAACCCATACAACACAGTGAGATAAGTGTACAAGTAGAAGAGGGCACGGAGGCAGAGAGTCAGCCCAGAGTTCAACCTGGGGACCTGCACCCAGGTGAAGGCAGAGCAATCGAAAGCCACAGGCTCAGGGGCAGAGAACCTGGGCCACAAAGGAAGTGCTGTGTCCACCCGTCAGCTGGAGAAGTTGCTCCATCATCTCTCTAAGCCTCCCTGTCTTCATCTGTAAAATGGGGATGCTAGAAGTGTTTGCCTCGTGGTGCTGATAAGAACACTGGGTGAGATGAGATATGCAAAGTGTATGGTAAGGACATTACCAGTAGTAGCTATGATAACGGCTTTTGTATGCACTGTCCCTGCTGAATTTTGAAACAGGCACTGAGCCCAGCAAGGAAACCATGGTAGTAGAATAAAGGCTGTCAGCTTATAGCTTGGCCTATTACTGGTCTGACAGATAGGTAGACTTCTGATGGGGTCTTATGCACTCTCATTGGGGGAAATAAGATCCAATGTAGGATAAATCACAGATATGCAAAATTTCTATCTTTGTATAATTCACGAGCCAGAATTTCCAGTGAAACTTTGGATCCTATCCTGTCTTTCTTTAGGATAGAAATATTCTTGAAATGAAAGAAACTGCAGACAGCTCTCATTGCCTTCTGGGTAATCATGTCTTTAAAGTAAACTCCTGAGGCTTATTATGAAACAAATTGCATTTTACTCATGTCCTTAGAGAGAAGTTTTAGATGGATGGGTGTTTGGAGCGAAAGCTTCCAAAAGCCTATCTCATTTCAAAGGAAAAGAATGTGCTTTCAATTTTTGATGGTGTACAGTGGATTATTTTTATACCCATTTTTGAGTCTTTCCCTGGAACACATAATGGCTATCTGCTGCCACAACAGCAAGGGAATTTTCCACTCTAGTAATTGTGATCCTGTCTCATCTTTATGTTGTGCAGAGAAAATGAGAATTTGCCTGGAATTAGGCACTTTTGACCCATCTTCTCCTGGGAGCTCAAGATTCAACAATAGCATTTAGCCGACATTTTTCAGACCCCTTCTATGTGTGTGAGGCACATTGATGGAATCTAGAGTTGCGACGTTTTAGAAGACTTAGTTATAACTGGAGTGACCTCTGGGGAAGGCGGCAAGGACTAGGATTGGAAGTGATGGTCCAATTCAACAGGAAGGAAGGAGATGCGCACTCAAACTGTCTCATGTAAGAAACATTTAATAAAGGGACTGCTCACACAGACTGAGGCAGTGTTTAAGGAAAGTGACAAGGTACAGAATGGCACATCTGGAATAGTAACTATGGGGACCATTAACAACCCCAGGCCTGAGGGACAAGAAAAAAAAAGTGCCACAAGAATCCAAAGAAGTGTCTACAGGAAGAGAAACACCTGAAAGGACCTCTCGCCTTTGCTAGAGTGACAACACTAGCCTTGGGCTTGTGGTAGGGAGGGAGATAGGGAATGAAGACCCCAAACCCTTTCTCTCCCACCCTCTTATCTTCTTTGGTGCCCTAAAGGCCAAGCTCAACAGGAAGTTGTAGGGCAAAGAGCCTTGGGTCAGTGTCCCAGGGCACTTAGCAGGATGAGTGGTCAGTGGATCTGGAGAGACATGGAAGAGATCACACACATGGCCCAAGAGGACTGCACTCTATCTGTGATGTCTGGGTTTTGCACAAAGAGAATGCTTTAAGATGAAGGAGGAGGAGGAGAAAGAGATGAGGGAGAAAGAGGAAAGGGAAGAAGCAAGAAAAGGCACAACTGGGGAAGAAAGACATGTAAGTGGGTGATTAAATTCAGAGGAAGCCTGTCTCTACAGCAAGCACAGGTTGCTATGGCAACCCCAAAGAGGAGTCCCTCCCTCAGACTTGGAGAGTCAGGTGATGTCTCCTGAGGAGGGAATATCTAAGTTGAAACCTGAAGGGCTGGTAGGAATCAGCCAGCTAAGGGTGGGGAATGGCATTTAAAAAGGCCCTATAGTGAACCAAGGCATGGCTGGTTCTTACAGGTCACAGGTAGTTTTGTAGAAAGTCAAGAAGAAAGGTCGATGAAAGAGACAGAGAGAGGACCAAAAAGAGACTTGTATGTGACAACAAAGAGTCAGATTTCATCCAGTAGAAAATGGAGAGACAGAAGAGAGTGACAAGACTACATTGGCACTTTTCATGTTTTCCTCCAACTTCCCTCCCAGGACGTATGTCTGATGCTGTCAGCCTTCCAGCAAACACATACCTGTGTGTCCCTGTACCTGCCAACAAGACGATGTGTGTGTGAGATTGGTTTGTCTTTTCAACCCATGGCAAAGATCCAAATAGCCAAAAAAAACACAGGTGGCTCCTTTGGTGAGAAGAATGTGTCCATGAGAAACAAAATTGCTGATGAACCACTCTGCTAACCACTGCATGCCTGAATAGAGATACCAGCATTTCTAAAGGCAATCTGACACACCTTTGGCATTTAAGAAATAGAAGTCTCAATTCCCAGCATCACGAGCCAGGCCCAGATTAATGACCTTTCAGACTATAGGCTCAAGGAATTAGAAATAGGTCAGCCTTGCAAAGAATTTTAAAAAACCACTGAACCACTGCAAATCAGAGAACCTCTCATTGGTTCCACCCATCCTTGAGAAAGTGGCCCTCCCCATATCCTGCTGCCTCTCCTGCCTCTGTTCTTGCCATTTTAGGTATTGGAAGAACAGATATAGACTTCCTGCAAAGACCCTACCTTTGGGGCAAAACAAAGGATGTACATAGATAGAAGTATGTTAATTCCTCATGGGGTAAATCTTTTGTAGGCCACCAGTTTAAGGAAGAGGGCTGAGTTCCATAACTCATGTGCCCCCTTTGCATATTTGCTTTTGTTATGAGATGTGTTTATGTAATAGAGTGACCTGAATGATAAAATTCCCAGGTCATGGTTTGTTTTTATCTTGATCTTGGTAAATTTATTCTGAAATTGTGAATTTGGAAACAGAAACTGTCTTCTTAAACCCTGGAACTTGAAACAAGTGGCAGGATCTCTAAAATCCTAAAACAAAGTTGAATATGATCCATTGGATTAGTCCATATATCTTTCAATAGATAGCAGGGTTCTACTGATTTAAACATTTTTTTTCTGGAGTTAACAAATGTTGCTATTGAGATATAAACATCAGCACTTACCTGATGTCAGTTCCTAATAAACAACAGGTATTCTCAAACTGAATCCCATCAACATCCCCTCATGATGCTAAATGTTTGCCAACATTCAGGTTTACATTTCTGCAAAGGGCTATTTTGGGGGAACTATGGCTTTGCCATAAGGGTTCTGTCCAAAATAGTTGCCTCTTCCTGGAGAAAATTACTCCTCCCTGACTCTCTCATCTTGTTCTGGTGATGGGTATTGGTCATAGCACTCCTTCTTCCTTCCTGATCACGTGTGGGCACAATCTGGGCCAATGATCCCAACATATCCCTTGACCACAGTATTGGGTCCAGGGATGGCTCTAGATCTAAAGCCAAGGCCAGTTGGAGAAACAAGGATAACCCTCAATTAGTGAGAGTTCAGACTGAGTTAAGGCCCTGGATCCGGTCTTCTCCATCCTTCCTGTGATTTGGTTAAATAATGCCTTGTAATGTTCCTCTTTGGCTTAAGATAGTTTGATTTCTCTATAACCTAATGAGTCATGGTGAATATATTATGCAGTTCATGCTTTTTAGAAAATAAAATTCTCAATTTTCTCTACATATCAAATTTCCTTATCCATAGAATGGCAACAGAATATCTCAGGCCCCTGGTACGTATAGCATGAACAGCACTTTCCACAGCTCCTCTTCAACTCTTCACAGCTACAGATATGCACAAGGGCTTTGGTTTTGCTTCTGAAAGGAGAGGAAGGATAGAATACTAGAGGGACTGTCATGGCATCAATGCCTCCCAACCCTGCGGACTAGATTTGATCATCTCTGGTTAGAGGGATGAAGACCCACGTCCTTCAAGCTGCAGGACCCATGTCTGTGAGAGAGTGAGTGAGATCATGGGCTCTTGGCCCCTGCCTTTAGGCCCAAGGGCATAACTTGAAACAGGTCCAGAAAGGTGGTGATATTTCCCCTCTCTGCATAGAACCCAAAGCAGTTCCAGAGGCACATGACCAAAAGAGCACCTCATATGGAGCCCCAGGCTTGGTCAATGCTAGGCTGTTGCTATTTTTAAATTTTGATAATGCTTTGATAAAGAGAGGCCTCACATTTTCATTTCACACTGGGCTCTGTGAAATATGTAGTCAGTCTTGATAGAACCTAGAACTTGTTGGCATCCCAGAGGTTATGGCTTTGTGTTGACTTATACATGAAAAGCATCATCAGTAGAGTGATGGCAAAACTCCTTCAACTGTTCTTTTTAACCAACTAGCACTAATGAGTGACAGGAAGAGAGAACAAGGACGGGTGCCAATGGAATTGGGTGTGGGCCCAAGACAGGTGCTCTTTTGGGGGGTCATAGAAAGTACTGGGGAGACTTGTCAACCCTACCTTGGGTTGAATGGGAGAAGTGGACTCTGACCCTACAATCAAGTTGTTGGGGGACTCAGAGCTTTTAAATAAAGTGTAAACACTATTCCCAAGCATATAAGAATAAAGTCATTAGGGGCAGAATCTCAGGAATCAGTCTGCCCATCTGTGTTAGTCCATTTCTGTTGCTTATAACAGAATACCTGAAACTGGTTAATTTATAAAGAAATGAAATTTATTTCTTACAGTTTCAGAGGCTGAGAATTCCAAAGTCTAGGGAACACATGTGGTGAGGGCCTTCTTCTGGTTGGTGACTATCTGCAGCAACTCACATGGGGAGGAAAATGGCATGAGCAAGAGAGAGCTAACCTTCTCATCTGCCCTCCTTATAAAGCCCCCAGAACCATGCCCATGACTCCATGAATGGATCAATCCATTCACAAGGGCACAGTCCTCACAATCTAATCACCTATTAAAAGCTCCACTTTTCAAATACCATAATCAGATTTCCCACCCTCTTACAACATAAGTCACACTTTAATGAGCTTTGGGGGAACATTCAACCCACAGCACCATCCCATTTCTGCTACTTCATAGCTGTGTGACCTTGGTCAAATTACCTAACCTCTCTGTACTTCATTTTTCTCATCTATAAAATAAAGCTAAGACTTGTACCTATCTCACCACATTTTGTTAAAAGTATTATTAGATAATGCATGCAAAACAAATAGCACAGTGTCTGGCAAGATTTCATACAAAGATTTCATACAAGAAATCTTTACTAAAAGTTTACTATTATTAAAATTATATATAATTTGAAAACAAGTAGTTGTAGGTGTTTTAATAACTAGACCATAAAAGAGTTAAGGATTATATATCTTTCACTATGTGCTAAGAATGTTCTAAGCCAGTGATTCTCAAACTTTTGGGTCTTAGGATGCCTTTACATTCTTAAAAATTATTAAGCATTCCAAAGAGTTTGTATTTATATGGTTTATAGTAAACAGTATTTACCATACTAAAAATTAAGATGGGAAAGTTTGACAATATGTATTTATAAATTCATGTTAAAATAATAATAATAAATCCATTACATGTTAACATAAAAAAATGCTTATATAAATATAACTATAGTTTCCAAACAAAAAATATTTAGCAAGAAGTACCTTTTCAATATCTGGTTATAGAAAACAGCTACATTTTCATATATTCTCCTGTGTTCAATAGTCTGTTGGGGTATGTTGCTCCAGTCAAAGTGAGTGTATGAGGAAAATCCAGTCTCACACATACATTGTCAGAAAAGAGAAGAGTATTTTAAGAAGCTTTTCAGATAAGTATGGATATTATTCTGTGATACTGCACAAAAAATTAACCAGTAATAGTTTTTTAAAGGTTGTTTGCAATATGGAATCTGAAATCATATCAATACATTTTTCGCACTCTGCTACATTAAAATCTATTTGTTCTATCTTGCAATTTGCATAGATCTTTTACCTGTGTATGATTTTATAGCAACATACATTGGTCATTTGGAAAATACTGACTTACCAAGTTATGAAAATATTTCAGACGTAAACGTATTTCATACATCACCACTCTCATCAAAAAATTATTTAAGTATGAGGAAAAGCTGTCAAGCTCACAGTGATGAATTCAAGTTTACCAAAATTCTAATTTTGGTTTGAAAATAAGGATTGTATTATTGGCAACAAGTACCGTTCATTGTCTTCCTTGCAGAGAGAGTTAATTTAAAAACAAACAAAACAAATAAACAAACAAAATCTGCCGTATCCTGGTCTCCATAAACATAATTTGTCAGTCATTCTTCCAAATAAAAATGATGTTTTATGAAAACAATAGTTACTTCAGCTTCTAACTCAGTCATACAAGTGTTTTTCCTAGAGACAACCTTCATGATTCCTTATACAGCAGAAGTGCTTTGTACTTGTATATATTTCCCATTTCAACACACAAAATATTAAAAATATCAAGATTTAATAAAATTAAGAAGTGTTACTTCTTCATCAAGAACACTCTTAAGTGAAGCTAGTGTTTTGTTTTGTTTTATTTGGTTTTCCCTACAAGTATGTCCTAGGGAAGAACACCATGACTGCTGACACAGTTGGTGCCACCTCCTTGGTTTATACGAACAGCAGTTCTATCCAACATTGCTCTTGCACCGTTAGTGCAAAAGTCAACTCAGTGAAAAGGCAAATAATTTCTTAATATTATTATAAAAATACTTTTTATTTGGTGGATCCTGGGACTCTGGAACACTTAGGAGTTCTCAAATCACACCTACTTTTAGGACTGTTATTCTACATTACCACCACATGCTCAATTAACCATCACGGTAACTATTATTATCCCCATTTTATGAATCAGAAAACTGAGGCAAAGTGAGCTTGCTTAAGATCAGAAGGCCACAAAGTGGGAGGACCAGGACTCAGCTATAGTGCAGGCTCTTAATCACAGTGAAGAAATAAGGGTGTGATTTTATCTGCATATTTTACAATCACATATTTCTCAGCTTTTTTACAATCACATATTTTATAATCAAATATTTTACAATCACATTTTTCCCAGACATGTGCTATGGTGTTGACAAAAAAGGGAAAAGGACCTAAAGTGAGACAGACCAAGGAAAAAAGAGAAAGATCAAGAAGAGAAAATTATCTCCAATAAGATTACTGTTTATCCATGAGATTAAGATACCTCCCCGAACACAGCCAGAACACAGCACACTTAAATTTACGTTAATGTAAAATACAACTAATTTTTATTTTTTATTTTTTTAAATCAGGAAATATAATAATGACAAGTGTAAACTAAAAGTCTTGGATGATAAACTTGGGTCAACATCAGAGTTCAAGGAGAAGGTGGTTAGAACTGAGCCAGGTTCTCAGCGAGTGGTACATTCCTTTTTCCTTAAAGGCAATTTATCAGGACTTATCCAAGCCTGTAAGAGCATTCCCTTAAGAACATCCGATTTCCTTTCTTTCTAATTCCATACTTAGCAGAGCAACCTTCTGATAATTAATTTGGTTTCTCAGGTAAGTCAATACTGGGAAAGAGACTGGCTGAGTTATTGCACTAGCTGTATCACCTGCTGTAAATGAATAAATTGGTTTGTGGATTTGTCAGTCTACCTCCCAAGAGTTCAGTTGGCAAACACCACTTTTTCTAGGGTGTACTGTCATTTGACTTGTAGGCCTGCAATGCCACATATCCAAAGTGAGCAGGGCTCTTTTAAGACTTTTGCAACCCTGGCCACTCTTATTATAAGAGTTACCACCCCATGCTATATGAAGTATATTAAAACACACTCACTTCCGGGCATGCCATGTTGCACAAGCCCAGCTGTGGATCGAGCTCCCTGGAATTGTACAGTATGTGGTCCTGCTTTCAGCACCTGTTGAATAAAAATTTACTGTTTTAAAAATAAGTGGAAAGACTGTTTATGAAGCTGCTTATTTAGCCCTGAGTTGCTCATTTAATTTACTTTTGGCCGTAAGTTTCCAGCAATCAGTATGTATGACAGAGATTGCTAATTGTCCCCCAGAATCTATTCTTCACTTTTTCATGTTAGTAACAGAACCCCAGTCCTCACTCCCAAGTTTCAGAGTGTATAAGTCACTTAGCTGGAGACTTTTCCTGTACTCCTAACTGTGGCCATGTATATTCGTTCTCCAGAGAAATAGAACCAAGAAGATATATACAGATACATAAAAAGAGATTTTTTTAATGAGGGATTGGCTCACATGACTATGGAGGCTGAGAAGTCCCACAGTCTGCTGCCCACAAGCTGGAGCCCAGAAAACCTTGTGGTTAGTTCTAGTGCAAGCCCGAAGGCTTGAGAACGAGAGGAGCCAGTGGTGTAAGTCCTGATCTGAAGCCAAACACCTGAGAACTAGGAACACTGATGTCCAAGGGCAAGAGAAGGTGGATTTCTCAGTTCAAGAAGAGAGAGAGACTGAGTTCACCCTTCCTCCACCTTTTTGTTCTATTCTGGACCTCAATAAATTTGATAATGCCTACCCACACTGGGGAGGGCAATCTGAGCTTTACTCAGTTTACCATCTGAAATGCTAATTTCTTCTGAAAACACGGATACAGACACACCCATAAGTAATATTTCACCAGCTATCCCTTAGCCCAGTCAAGTTGACACATAAAATTAACCATCATACCCTGTTACTAAGCCTAGTCAACTGGGTATGAGCAGGCATGAAATGTGTGATTTCCAGATCATGTTCTTTAGAAAAGAAGTTACTTGATTTCTTTTACCCTCATTCCTTCATGCTATGAGCTGGAGCATTCACATGGAGCTGGTTAGTAAAGGTCGATAACACAGACAAGGTCAATGCCTCAAGGGTTGACAGAGCAATGACGTCGAAAGAACCTGGGATCCTGGATGACATCATGGAGCAGAATTGCCTACTTACCCAGGGCTATCTACCTACCCTCACATTGCTGCATGAGAGAGAAATTAACTACTACGTTGTCTGAGTTTTATTTTTGTGTGCCTCTGTTACATAGGCTTGTCCTATACCCTAACTAATAGCAGGGATTATAGGAAAGTGAGAAAATCAAACTATATATTTCTTAAATATAATAAAGATGTTATTATTGTTAAATTAAACAAAGCCAGTAATTTTGTAGTGATAGCCCTACACTGTCCAGTCCTGGCCTTCTCTGCCCTCATTCCCTATTTCTCTTTCTATAACAAACACAGATCTCTTTGCTGTTTCTCACCACACTAGGTATCCTCCTGCCTCAGGATCTTTGCACTTGTTTGTTCCTTCTCTGTGAATACTCTTCCTTCCCCCACCTCCTTCAGACCTTTGTTCAAATGTCAACTTTTCAATGAAGCATCCCCTAGCCACCTTATTTAAGAGTATAATTTACACCTGCCCCCAATGCCATTTTCCCTATTTCTCTTCCTTATTTTCTCTATGGGACTTACAAAAATAAGATTCTATCTATCTCATTTATCTTGTTTATTGTCCTTCTGTTCTCACCACAAGTGCACGATGGTTTTGTGTTCTGGCCACTGCAGTAATCCCAGCACCTAGAACCAAGTGGAACCTAGTAAGTGCTTTGTAAATGTTGGTTGAATTAATGTATTTACCAATTTCAAGTTAATTTTTTCTTTGTATTTTAAACTGTTGATTTCTTTAACAATGTTTTTTGTTCCAAGTATTTTAGAGGTTCTTAAAGCTGTATAGACTATAGATATTCTGCATAAAGTGTTTAATGCATACAATATCCCTAAGTGTGAGGGTGAGCAAAGGGGTCCTCCTGCCCCAGCTTGGACTCTGCAGCACAGGGCACTTGGTACTTCTTACTGGTGACAGCACTGCCCCTCTCTCACCACCTGGAATCCTTCTGACAGTCTCTGTATGCCCTGCCCCTCCACACCACCACCACACAGGTTCTGTGGGCTTTTGCCTAGACCTGTGGTTCTTCTTAAGGAGCTATCACAGTCTGTGGGTCTGCTTTGCCCACATGGAAGAAAGCCAGATTGCCTGCGAGTCTGGGAGTTTGTGCCCCTCCCTAGTGGCTCTTACCCAAAACCAACTGTAGGGGGATGTGAAAGCCCACGTCTTCTGCCACCAGTTGAGAAAAAGATTAGAAGTAGGATTTACACACCAGAGCTCCCTGGAGGAATCAGGCAGAGGCAGGATTTGCCTGAGATCACAGCGTGTTTGGCTTCTTTCCTTCCCTGTCCTCTATTCTTCTTCTCCTGTCTCCTTACTCAGATCTTCTGGGGAGCACTCTCAATAAATCCCTGGCACATGGACGCTCATCTCAGGTTCTATCTTAGGGGAATCTGACCTAAAACCTACCAGAGCCTCCCCGCAACATGTCTGCCTAAGCTCCTTAAGAGATGAAAGTCAATGTGGCTACTACTGCTGCTGCCTTTGCCCAGGGGACTGAAGTGAGTCTGGACAATGCTCTCTCACGCCTTTCATGGTGCCCATGGCCTTCCATATGCATGACCATCACCAGGCAGATGCCTGAGAAGAGGGAGAAATTATTGGATGAAGCAAGTAAAGAAAATGACCACATGAGGCTCAGAAGCACAAAGGTTGGAAAACCATGCCAAAATATTGAAAAATGGGTTGAAGCTCAACTCACCTACAGATTTGTTACACGACCCTAGACAAGCCTCCATCTGATAAGTTCAAGCTATCTTGCCCTCAAAGATCAAGTCAGTGTTGAGCTTTTGATTCTTCCAAAGAAAATTATACTGCAGCATAGCTCTTGTTTCCAGCCTGCTTGTTTGAATTAAAGCTTTGCAGCATTTTAGTTTATGGTATCTCTGGGGAGGAGTGAATATGTCAGTGTAATTAACTCATCTGATGAGAGAGGTCTTGTTTATTTCCCCTACAAAATAACAGGTGGTGGTTGAGCTCTGATACATTATGGTGATATGAAATGCATTTAGAATAAATCATTTTAAATAAATAGGGAGACAAAATGATTTTGAGGTACATTTTTTATTGTTTTAAATTAAGTTTTGAAAATGAACAGCTGCATACCAAAAAGCCACTACGCAGCTACTCACCTCCAATCTGCTCCTCTGAGAAAGGGTTAATGGCACTTTCAAGTTCAGCCAACTAGGACTAATAGAAACTTGAGGATTGTTTTCAAATTAAAATCCAAAGTCATTGGGTTTCTGAGCATCCTCTTTGTGCATGGGACATGGAAGTCTAATCAATTTGGGTAATCAGTTAAAACAACCATATGCAATTTATTTCACAAAACTCACAATGACATGCATTTAATAAACATGTAAGAACAACACCATGTGCTGGGCATTAAGTAAATAAAAACAAATATGGCAGAGTCTTTACTGCTGGGAACTTATATTCTAAAGAAATATGGTAGATAAAGAGGTATTTCCAGATATGCAAAGTGTAAAGAATATTACTCTTCCCCTCCAAAAAACTTAATAAAATTTCAGAAATTGATTTTTTTAATAATTAAATGAATCAAGATACTGGAAAGAAAAAAAGAAAAAATAGTGTCAGCAAACCAGAAATGTTGAAGAATTCCTGATGTGGTGGGGGTGAAAATGTTTGGTTGGAGCTGTGGCGATATTGGACTGGGGGAAACCTTGGAGAAGGAGAAATTGGTGTCAGGGAGGGGGAACGTGGAAGCCAGGAGAGAAAGGGAACAGGAAGGAGAGGGGGAGGGGAGGAAATGGGAGATGAAGAAAGAGTAGAGGAAAGAGAAGGGGGAAGAAAACAGGAAAAGGAAAGGAGATAAGTGCTGGGAAAGTTGAGAAAGGTTGGAAAAAGAAAGGGGAGTGTGGGATCAAGGAGAAAGGGTGGAGAAAGTGAGAAAGAAGTGCAAAATGCGTGACGTGCATGAGGACAATGTCTACGACTGCTGCTGCAGTAACAGGAGAGCTCCAGCCTCAGTGTCTACAAAGAGAAGGAGCAAAAGGTGCCCTGGAAAAGGCTGACTACTGGCCCTCCAAGATACTGAGTCCTGGTCCCTGGAACCTGTAAATGTTATCTCAGAAGGAGGAAAAAAAAGAAAAAGGTCTTTCCAGATATGGTTAAGTTAATGATTTTGAGATGGGAAGATCCTGGCTCAAAATGATGGCAAACAACATTAAAAGAGGCATAGAGCATAGATCCAAAATTTCCATTATTCCTCAAGAAAGAATTCCACAAGACAAGAAGAGAAGGAAATTATGAAATTAATAATATAAGAAAATTTCCTAGAGCTGAAGAATGTAAACATATCTTTAAATTGAATAGGGCCTTTGGAGAACAAGCCACAAAAACTAATAATAATAGAAAAATAAAGACCCACCCCTACATAAATTATGGTGAAATTTCAGTACAAAAATAAAGACAACAAAAATCTAAAAATGTACCCGAGAATAGTTGTCCTAAAAAGATGAAATTTTTTTTTAATTTTTAATTTTATTTTATTTTACAAGTCAAGCAAAGGAGTGGGAATGAAGATTAAAATTCTGATTGTCATTTGATCTCATTGATAACATTATAGACTAGAAGACAATGGATCTAGAAAAGACATTATTGCATACTTAGAACCTTGTACCTAATCAAACAAACGCTCAAATATGTGCTAACGTGTAAGAAATCAGAAACTTTTCCATCCACAGATTCTCTTTGAGTGCCATGAAGATATACCACAGGAAAATTACCAAAGAATCTATGATAGAGGAAAATGACCTACAACAATGAGTGGGAAAAGAAAAACCAGTAAATCATAGGGGCAAATTGTGGAATCTAAGAAAAAGTTCTAATAGGCAAAAACAGAGAGTAGAAGAACTGATATCAGAGGCAAGCAGGGGGGAAAGAGTGAGGAAATGTAGGTCTACGCATACAAACTAGAGGTTATGCAGGATGAGCAAGTCTAGATGTCTAATGTACAGCATGAGGATTATCATTACTAACATTGTATTTTATACTAATTAATTTTTTAAGGCAGTGGATTTTAGGTTCCCTTACAACAAAAAAAAAGAGAAGTAAATGTGGAAAGTGATGGATGTGTTAATTTGCTTACCTGTTGTAATCATTTTACTATGGATACGTGTATTAGTCAGGATTCTCCAGAGAGACAGAATCAATAGGATATGTTATAATTATATGAGAGGGATTTATTACCGGGAATTAGCTCACGTGGCTATGAAGAAAAGTCGCGTGATATGTCATCTGCAAACTGGATGCCGGTAGCGTGACTCAGTCCAAGTCCAAAGGCCTCAAAACCAGGGAAGCTGATGGTGTCATGTAAGTCCTGGAACCCAAAAGCTGAAGAGTCTTGAGCTCTGATGTCCACAGACAGGAGAGAAGAGTGTGTCCCAGCTCCAGCGGATCGAGAGAGAGCTTCACCTCTTTCCTCTGTCTTTTCTTCTCTCCAGACCCCCAGCAGATTGGGGGGTTCCCACCCACACTGAGGGTGGGTCTTTCACACCCAGGCCACTCAGACTCTCATACTAATCTCTGCTGGAAACACCCTCATGGACATACCTGAAAAAATTGCTTTACCAGGTTTCTAAGCATTCTTTCATCTAATCAAGTTGACATCTAGAATTAACCTTCACAATATGTATATCAAAACATCATGTTGTACACCGTAAACATAGACAATAAAAATAAATAGATGACATGCTTTAAAAGCTTTACAAAAGGAAAAAAGGAAAAAGAGGTAACTTTAAACGATGGCAGAATTAACCCAACTTCTTCGCCCACGCTTTGATACTTTCATAGCCAAGAGCCAAATGCTTCTACTGTGTCCTAAATGACGATTCAAACTGAAACTGATTAAACACTAAAAAAAAAAAAAAAAAAAAATTGAGTGATCTAAATATTTTTAATAAGAATCCAGAATTAAAATCCCAAAAGATCACTACATAGTAGATTAGAAAGTGGGGCAGGAGAACAAAAGTGAAAAATGCTAAGGTTCCTGTCCTGTTCAGAGGAAAGTGATTGATTCAAAGTGTGTGGCTGGAAAAATTATTCTCCACACAGGTGATTTAAAATTTACAGATCAACACCCCCAAAATAAAAATAAAATATATAACTGTAAAACTACTATAGAAACATAAAAAATAAATGCATCTAACAAAAGTCACAAACAAAAAAAGAAAAACAAAAAAAATGCATGGTAAGGGAAAGATGTAAGTACAATGGCATACAGATATTGAATTAATAAATATTAATGAGTAAATAATTATATCATTATGAAATGAATGACAAATTATTTTAAATAATAAACATTTCAATAGTACACAATATTCAGTATGGGTGAGAAATAGGGCAATATAGGCAAACATAGGACCAAGTGGAGTATTTTTAAGGTAGAGACTTTGGTCAAAATGCTGATGAGAGGAAATTGATAGAGGGAAATGAGATGAGAGGGGAGACAGCATGTAGGTCGATATTAGGCCTCACAATCAGCTTAACGTAAGCACAGACATGTTGGCTGTAACTCACCCTGTCCCCCAGCCTCCTCCCTTCCTCTCAAGGCTGGTGCATTCAGATAAGGACATCTGGTACAACTCACCCTGTCCCCATACACCATCCCTTTCCACAAGACTGGTGCATTCCCTTAAGAACATCTTGTACAAAACAGAAAAACTGCAAAGCCATTAGCTGAGTGTGCAGAATAGTTGCCCAACCCTCTCCCAGACAAACCCTATAAAGCCTCTGTTGATCTGTACAAGGGCAGAACACTGATCTTCTGTTTCCCCTCCAAGTTCCCTGTAGTAAATTCCCTTGCTTGAGAACATCTGGCTTGGAGTTTTATTCTGTTTGTCTCGCCTGCCTAACAGTTGATGTCTCTGAAAAGTTGGAGAGACTGGGTCCAGAACACGATAGAGGGATTCTTCTTTAAAAAAAGGAGAATTATTCAAATTATTCATATTTTTTATATGCCATTTACAAATTGTCACTGAGAGTCAATAAGCAAGGTTTCTATATTATCACCATAATGGGAGGGTTCTTTAAAATAAATAGAGAAATGTATAATTTAAAATAATATGTCTTTTCATGAAAATATAGTAAATATTATTAAGAAGTTCAAAACCAAATATTATAAAGAAGAATTTTGAAATTTCCCAAAACACCATCCGTCAATTCTCATCCACCGTTATTGTAAGTAAAAAAGTCATCAATTGGCTTTCTCTTTAAGACCAGAGTTGCTAAATACCATCCATTTTGTGCTTTCTTTGTGTATGATTTTTCCATTGAATAATTAAGAATAGAGCTGCTCTGATGGAAGAGCCATAATTTAATTTAATAAATCTTAATTTTGCTCGAGTATTAAGAAGTACAATTCCTGTTTAGCCCACTTGGTCTTTCCCAATCTCCACAGACAACTCAACACCCTCCTAAGCTCTCTTTCCAGGGAGCCAGACTATCTCTGGAATGGAGATCAGAGATGGCCAGAAGAAGTGCAAGTTCAGAGACATGTACTCCCACCTCGAATGTCTCAAGGCAAGAATATTTGTGTCAAGGAAAAATCAGTCAAATAAATAGCAGTGATAGACAGTCATCAAGAATATGGACTCTAAGAACAAAAACTAAATAAGCAAATAAATAAATAAAATGAATAAAAAATAGTAAAAAAAAAAAAAAAAAAAAAAAAGGAATATGGGCTCTGGAGCCAAACCTAGTGGTTTTAAATCCAAGCTCTGCTATTTACTAGCTCTGTGGTCTTAAGCAAGATGATTATCTTCTCTGTGCCACAATGTTCTCATCTGCAAGATGGGACAGGGTAATAATAATACCCTGTGCCTCATAGGGTTGTCTAGAGAAGTGCACTGGCAAACCTAAAGCACTTTGTTACAGGAGTGTCTGGCACAGAGGCAGCTTTACTTAAGTATTAACTACCATGATGGTGCCCTTTCCTTATTGCTGGGTTTCCCCAAAAGGACCCAGGCTTATCCAGTCTTCCTTGTGTGTGAAATATTGTGTTTACACTAGTAAAGATCTGAGATCCTACTCTATGCCAGGCCCTGTTCTAAGAGTTTTTATGGGCAGTGTCTTTGTTCATTCATGTAAAAAATAATTTCTTCAGTTCCTTCTTTGTATTAAAAACCATTAGGTCTGGAAATATTATAGTAAACAAAAGTTGGGATTATCTCTAGTCTACTAACAATAATCAAATAATCCCTCATTTAATTATCACACCAGCCCTATGAAGAAGGTAACATTACACTGCTTTAAAAATGAAGAATTTTAGTATCAGAAGGGCCCAAGGGCCCAGGCTAGTTAATAGTTGAGTCTAGCTCCAGAGCCCAACCTCATAACCATTTCCCTACACTGCTTGCTGATGGTGGTGGGCTCTCTGGGCTGGTTGTGGGTGACAAAGCCTCACATTCTTTCATACCTGGTTAGTAGGGGGCCTTTTGCCTGTCTGCCTAATGCCCTGCCCTCAGGATCTCCTGGACCCAATTTATCACCCACCCTATAGACCTGACTCTACTTATGAGACTGTGTGATTAGCTAGAAGTTCATTTCAGTGGCCAAATCTTCAGCTAGGGTTTGATCAGATTTTCTCTTCAATCCCTGTCTTACTTCTCAGCATTGAAGAACTCCAACAATTTGGCTGTATGTAAGTGGCATTTTGCATCTTTTGCAAGATTCCAAATGAGGAATTACCATCTCATGCATTTTCCCTTTGATTCATGAATGCCTCTTAAGAACCTCTTCTCAGCAGTCAGTCTTCTCCCTGCCTGGGGTCAAACTCCACTCACTACATCCTACTGTGGTCACTTTTGGTCCCCAGATATCTGTCCCAATACTCCAGAGGACCTGATAAAACTGGACACCCTCTGGGAAACCCAGCAACAAGAAAAGACCTCAAGACTTGGGGTTGATACTGACAAAACTCTTTCCTCTGTCATTTTTACTGAGGACATGGTATACACCATCTGCATGGCTGGCATGCCCCCAATTCTACAGGGTTGTAAAATCTGAAAGATCCCAGGCCTTGGTTCAATTCTGTCTTCATGTTTCTGCTCTGTGACCGTGGGCCAGTTCCTTAGAGTCTCTTACCCTCCATTTGTGTTTGTCATGTATAAAGTTGAGACCAATACAAGAGTGCCCAACCCGTATGGTTATCATGAGCAGTCCGTTGTACTAAGTTAGATGCTAACATGGTGCTTGGCAAAGAATATACTTAATACATGTTATCATTATTATAAAAATACTATTATAACTATCATGTAGGTTATCCATTTAGATCTTGGAACATGAAAATAATGTTCTTGACAGTAGTGTGGTTCCTGGGAAACCCCCCCCCCCACACACACACACACGGAAAGTCTTTTTAACGCATAATATAGCTGAAATATACGCACTTTTAAACAAAACAGAAAAATAAATATATTAAATAAAACACAATTTCTCATATATTCTGAATGTTGATATTTGAAAGAAAACAGATAATTTGAGGATGAAGAGAAGAAAAGAAGACACCAATGTAGTCATCTTATAGGGCCTCGCTACTCAAAGTGTGGCCCGCAGACCAGCACGTCACCTGAGAGCTCATAAGAAAAGCCGAAACTAGGTCCCACCCCAGTGCTACTGAATCAGAATCTGCATTTTAAAAGATCCCAGGTAATACCTCCCTACTTTATTTTTTTTAATTTATTTTTTATTGAAACATAATTGATTGTGTATATTTGTAGAGTACAGATTTACATATCAATATGTGTACAAAACATGGTGATCAAATCAGGACAATTAGTAAAGCCTGCACTTTGAAGCATGTTCCGGGGCTTTAAGCTGGTGACGCGGCTCATCATGACATCAATTTTCACTTCTGAAAGTCTAGGCTTCCTTTTCCTAGATCCTTGTCACATTAGCCAACAACTTTTATACTTATTAGCAATAATGAAGGCAGTGTAAAAAAATTCTCAAATAAAAATTAAATGGAGACAATGGCAGTGAGAAAGACAGAGACAGAGAGAAACAGATCAAGACAGATTTCCCTCAATTATTGGAATGAAGTCTCAGAGGATAAAGTGCCAGGCCCTGCGAGCAGAGCAGACTAGACTTGGAGCTCAGATTTGAACCAGATTTGTTTCAATCCAGATCCTGTGTTCTTTCTTCTAAATCCTATGGTGGCAATTTCCATGTGGCCAAGAAAATATGTTCCAAAGAGGTTGATCTTTTACAAGCCAGGTGTTGTTCCTGGCCTGACTCAGCTAAGTTATTTTTATTGGATTTTGAAGAAAAGGAGGACTGAGACTATAGTCTTTAAATGCTTGAGTCAATTTCACCTTCAGGTCTCACTGGTAAGGAGAATTTGAGGCAGGTGATCCTTGTCATAGAGTCTAATTGTAGATACAAATTATGTCCCTGAAGTTCTCAATGTGGATAGACATATGGCTGTGTTTCTCCTACAAGAAGAATCATCACTAAAGACAACATATGAACCAATGAGCACTAATTTTATGCCAGGGAGTTTCCTAGTTAATTTGTATATATTATCTCATTTAATCCTCTAGATAACCCTTGATAATAGATCTTACCATTAACCTCACTATATAAATAAGAAATAAGAGCTTATAGAACCTAAGTAAATCATTTAAACTGACACAGACAGTAAGTAAACACTGGTAAGACTGGGACCCAAGTCTAGACATCTTTTCTGCTTATAAGGTATCCCCTACATGGCAATATTGGGAGTACAATAGCATTTGGTGTCAGAGCCCTGGATTCAAATTCTGTTAACACAGTCTACTAGCTGATGAGCAGTGTAGCATAGAACCAAAATCTCAAGAGTCAGTTCAGGCCATGGTTCAAAGCTCAGTCCACCCAGAGGATAGCTGTGCAAAAATAGGTAAGTTAGCAAACCTCCCCAGTATGGTCTGTATGTTCATGCCCGTCCTCCCCAAATTCATATCTGGAAATCCTAACCCCCAAGGTGATGTATTAGAAGGTGGGGCATTTGGGGAGGTGATTTGGTCATGAGGGCAGAGCCCTTATGAATGGAATTAGTGTCCTTATAAAATAAGCCCAAGGGAGCTCACTCACCCCTTCTACCATGTGAGGACAAAGTGAAAGGCTCTGTGTATGAACCAGGAAATGGGCCCCCACCAGACACCGAATCTACTGGTGCCTTGATCTTGGACTTCCCAGCCTCCAGAACTATGAGAAACAAATTTCTGTTGTTTATAAGCTACTTAGTTTATGGTATTTTGTTATAGCAGCCCAAACAGACTACGACATTCCCTAAATAAGATTCCTTTCTGTTAGTTATAACAAGCCTCAACTCTACAGAATCCCACATGGCTGTCCTCACTGAGAGCAAGTAAAGGCAGCAAAGTAAATACAGGGAGTGCAAAGGCGGCCTTGTGAACCCAGAGTTACAAACTAGACAACTTGGATTTGGTCTGGTTTAAAGACTTATTTTGCTGCTCACAAGTGAAAAGAAATTTAAAGTCAGAAGGTCCATAATAACCCAGATTTTCAGTTTTTCTTAAGGAAATTTGTCAATGCTGAGGACACATTCTGGCAGGACAATATGCTGGCTCTCATTTCTCACTGTAGACTACAACATGGCATAGACCCCTCCACTATCTGTTTTCTTACACCTGCCTGATTCACCCAGTTACATTTGAATTTGCAATCACTTCCATAAACAAGAGACCTCTGTTAGACAATCCGGGGCTAGCTGGAGTGAGGTTCCTTCTCCCCAGCCAGCCTAGAACCCAGGCTCAAAGACCAAAGTCCTCAGTCCATAATGGGCATATTACGTAATCACAATGCAGCACAGTTGCCATTTCATTTAAAAGGAGCGACTACTGGAATTACATTTCCCATGTAAAACAATAACACCATTCCCAGTGGATCAGCAAATAAATAAGAGAAAACAGCTTTGTAATTATTTTAATAGTGGTCAGGCTCAAAAAAGCCCATCAAATCTCATTTCATGACAGAGAGCTCTAAGCAGAATTGAGCAAACATTTCACCTGAGTCTAGTCCAACACATCCTGCTCTGAAGATGACTCCTATAATGAAATTCTGTTGTTCGCAAATGACTCATCATGTGAAAACTGTGCTGAAGATGTTGGAAATGTGGGTGATGCATGTGAAAATGAAATTAATCATTATGAAGATGAAGATCAGCATGTATCACAGTTGAGCTATTTGATAATAATGAAACCGGGGGAACAGACAGGGCTCAGGAAACTCATGAAAGAGCAGGAAATGTCAGTGGTAATCATGAATTAGTAACTACTGCTAGAAAGGGAGAAGCAAGAGTAAGCAGACAAAAGAAAAATATTGTGCCAGGAAACAGCCACGTCCACTCCTACCTCCCAAGTCCAAGCCGCCAATATCTCTCCACGGTGTTATGACAAAGGATTCCTCACTTGTCAGTCCCCACGTCATGTTATCTTCACAGCAGCCAGAATAATCCTGCTAAAACACAAGTCCATCAAGGCACCCCTCCAACTAGAATCCTCGGCTAGCTTTCATGTCACTCACCATAAAAGCCAACATTCCCACAATGACCTACAGCACCTGCATGACCCTGTCCCCCACCCCATTACCTCCCCATTTCCCCTTCACCTACCCCAGGCACATCAATCAGGCACACAATATTTCAATAACACTGTTGGTGGCTCCTTCTCAGAGCACTAACAAGAGTCGTGCCCTTCTCTCAGAAGGTGCTTCTCTCAGGCAACCACAGAACATGCTGCCTGATTTCCTTCTGGGCTTCCTTCAAAGGTTCCCTCTCCGTGAAGCCCTCCCTAGACAACCTACCTGAAATTGCAGTCCTCTTCTCACCCTACCCACACACACTTCCTGCTCCCTTCTCTCCTTTGCTTTTCTTCTTAGCCTATCACTATCCCAAATAGAAACATTTTAATCAAGTAGCTGGTTTATTGTCTGTCTCACCTGCTAGGCTGCAAGCTCCAGGAGATCATGGAGTTTTCCTTATTTTGTTCTCTGTTCTATCTCCAGTACTGAAAAGAGTGTCTGAAATGTAGTAGGTGCTCAATAAATATTTGTCAAATACATGACTGTCATTCGGAAATGAGTGGGAAAAGGATGATAATAACAATGTGTAAAAAGGATATGTTAAATTTGCCAGAAATATGTCCAGGTAACAGTCCCCATCCCCTCAGAGAGAATTTGGAAAGGTTGTGAGATAACATCACTCTTGCCCCAGTGAACAGATAAAATGGAGGTTCTGAAACCACCAGAGCCGAGAGCCATATCTGCAATGGTGGTGTCCTAGCCATTCTTGCCCTGTTTCTCCTCTGGGTAGTTGTATGATGAATCTTAGCCTGAAATCACTGGTCAGTCTCCCTCTCCCCTCTTCTTGACCAAAAATCGAAATGGATTGATTTGCAGTTCAATTCAGCAAGCAAAATCAAATTTGCAAGTACGTTAAGCCTTCTATGTGACAGAAAGGGAAAATTGTCAAGTTAGTCTTGCAAGAAATTTTTCTTCCACTCATTTATGAAGATTAATGATAAATATTGGGCATCAATATGATTGCTTTTTATTTGCACAGGTCTTCTGTAAAAACCAGTGATGGTAATTCGGCAATATTTGATGCTAATCTGCCAAACTATAGCAAGGGACAAGAACTAAAAACCAGTGCATCTGCAAGATGTTCATTCTTGAAATGCACTATCTGCATCTGAGTGGGTCCTCCTCCTCCTCATGGGAAACTGATCCTCTTTTAGGGTGGATCACGGCTTCAAGACAAGCACGTGGAGCAGAGAGGAGGGGCTGTCAGCTGATTCGTCTAGAGAGTCATACATTTGAACTGGTAAGCATATTTTCACTATCCTTTCTCCTTCCTTCAACTTAAAAGAGATATCTTGAAGGTCCGGGAAGCCCTCCTGATAAAAAATTATGCTTGAGACCAAGCATATTCTGGTTGCTTCCACAATATTCTAGAGCAGTGTTTCTCACTCTCAGCACTATTGACATTTGGGGCTGGAAAATTTTTCGTGGTGAGGGCTGTCCTGTGACTCACAGGATGTTTAGCAGCCTACCTAGCCTCTACCCACTAGGTGCTGGTAGCAACCCCCTTCCCAATCAAAAATGTCCCCATACATCACCAAATGTTCCCTGGAGGGCAAAATCATTCTCAGTTGAGAACAACTACTGTAGAATGAATCTTTCCATAAATGGAATTATGTTTTCACCACCTAGTGTTAAAAATAATAATACTCAGGTCCTATCAATATATCACCATGGTACGTTTTATAGCTGTCTATGTTGCTGTCACCATATTTCAGGCTCTTAGGAACTGTCCTAATCAGGGAGAAATTTGGTTGAAAGGAATAGAAATCAACTCAATTTGATCAGGTAGAGAAGACTATAGTCAAAACATGCACAAAAATCTCTTAGACCAAAGAAAACAGAGTGAGGACCTACAGGACGTACAGGATATATAAGTGATCAATCTCTTTCTTCTCTCTCCCTCCCCCTGCTCTTTTATTCGCCCCTCCCCAACCCCCCTGACAGATTGTCCTCCACATAATGGCAAGAGTGATCCCTTTCAAATGTAAACTTGGTCATGTTATTCTATGGTTTTCATCATGTTTAGAATAAAATCGCATGTCCTCACCATGACCACAGAGACTTCCTGACCTGGCCACTGCCTGTGTCTCAGACTTTATAACTTTCTCCTCCACTCCCTCTTCTCTAGCCACACAGCCATTCTTGATATCCCATACATGCTGGCAGCTCAGGGCTCTCGCACCTGTCCCCTCTGCCTGCGATGTTCTGTCCCCAGACGTCCACGTGGCTTACTCTCTCACTTCATCCAAGTCCCTGCCCACATAGTACCTTTCCAGAGGTGCCTCCCAAATAGCAATTCCCCACCCATGTTATTCTCTATCTTCTTATTCTCTTATCTTTTCTTCATAGCTCTTAACTCTATAACATAATTTCAAGTAGAGTTATGTGTTTATTCTCTCTCTCCTACCTCTGCAAAGCAAATTCTGGGAGGTGTGCCTATTTCACTGTCATAATCCCAAAGCCTAGAACAGAGGCTGGCATTACAGCAGATTCTCAACCAATATTTGCCAATGCACATCTCATTCTTCATTCCTTGAAGTTGGACTCCGATGTTCAACACCCTTACAGGTAGTTCATCATAGATACTCCACGATGATGGCAGTCTTAGACACTGAGTCTGCAAGAATCTCCACTTTGGGCTCCACTCCAGTTAACTAATCCAGTCTCTATATTATTCTAAATGGGGGGGCAGGGAGGGCAGGGAGAGAAATTATCCTATCTGACCAGTCCTGGTAGGGTACCCACTTCTTGTCCAACCAGATAGGATTAAGAGCAAATTTCTAGAGCTAAATCTTCTAATCCATAAATAGAGCAGATCTAGGAAAGGAGTGTGGAGTAAGATAATATGATGGACTCTTAGGCATTGGGTGTTTCAAACCCCCCACTGTCATCACTACAAGAGTTTCCTGACTGATATTTTTAGGGAAGCTAGGGAATGAAGCTTCTTTCTAGGGTCAAAACTCAGAGTTATGTTGGCAGGAAAGAATGGCTAAGGCGATACATAGGCCAGAGATCATGGCAAGTGGGTGCTAAACCGCCCCCCCACACACACACTCATGATTGGCTGATTACTAGAAGTTTTAATCTTGAGATCAAAGCAAGATGCCAAGATCAAAGTGAAAAGAGTCTGATCAAGGAGGAAAATGTAAAGTAGTCTCAATAACCAAGACGGCAAGAAGAAAGTATGCCCCAATTTGAAATCAGATGTGGTCCAGGCTGAAGTGAGGTTGGCTATTCATATGGAAATGAGTTGTGGGGGAGAGAAGGGAATATTGACACCCAGAGATCCAAGATAGGCAAGGATAAATAAGCATGTGGGTTGAGCATGAGGAAATAGGTACGAAATAGAATTCCTACCTATTATTTGATAAGAGGATATTTCACAAGAGGAGAGGTATAATGGGATCCCTTAGCAGCAGCTTAACTAGGTTCAAACTCTGATCACTAGAGAGGGTGTCTGCACACTGCTGTGGTCTTACCCATCTTTCTGGCATAAGAAGATGTGTATTGTGTCCTGAACAAAAGGCTGAGCTCAGCAGGAGGCAGTGATTATAGCTGGGTGCTAGGCCCAGGAGATTTCTCATGGTCCTAATAACAAAGTTTCCACCACAAGCCAATTCATCATGTACACTATTTCTATGTTAACGGTATTAAAATGACACTAACAGCATGTCACTCCTTTGTTCAGAAGCCATCAATGACTCATTGATGCTTACTGGATGAAGTATAAATGTCTCAATCCTGCAGTTACAACTTTCCATGATTTATGCTGAAGAGTTCATGTATGAGAACCAAAGAATGCAAGACTGGCTGTTATGGGTTCGATTGTGTTCCCCAAAAAGGATATGTTGAAATCCTAACCCCCAGTACCTCAAAATATCACTTTATTTGGAAATATCATCTTTCACAAATTTAACCTACTTAAGATGAAGTCATCAGGATAGATCGTAATCCAATATGTATGGTGTCCTTATAAAAAGGAGAAATTTATACCCAGGGAGAAGATGGTCCATGTGATGATGGAAGCAGAGATGAGACTGATGAATCTATCCAGCTAAAGAACACCAAGGATTGCTGGCCTTGGCATCAGAGGCGAGAAGATTCAAGGAAGGAGTCTCTCCTAGAGTCAACAGAGAGAGCATGACCCTGCTGACACCTCAGTTCACACTTCTAGCCTCCTGAACCGGGATAGAATTATTTTCTGCTGTTTTAAGCCACCTATCTGTGATACTTTATTACAACAGCCCTAGGAAGTAAAACACTGGGGAAAGGGTGTGACAGGATCTTTTAATTTCACATGGTGGGAAGGTGACTAACAGTCCTAGTTTGCCCAGGACTGAGGGGTTTTCTCAGGGATTTCAGTGCTAAAACTGGGAAAGCATCAGGCAAACTGGAATGAGCATGTCACCTCCTACATCAGCCTCCTTCCTTAGCAGGCAGAGCTTCAGAAAGAAAGCAGATAAGTTTGCTTAAAGATCCAGGAACCTCCTCTTTTTGGGAGGGAAGTCAGGAAGAACTGTCACGGTAGGACATGGTAGCCCCAGCGAAGGCACAGTAACAAGAAAGGGAGAAAAAAACAAAAGATAATTTAACATGAAGGTCCTAGAAATTGAGACTGATAAACTAGTCCCCACAGAGGCTAACTCAGGACAAAGATAAAGCAAATAGTAATTTCATCTTGGGGAGATGATGAGAAATAGAAATTGTCCATATTTGACCCTCTTGCAGTGACTCACTATGTCTCCATCAGCACTGGGTATTTTATTTTAAATTTCCATTTGTTTATAGAATAGGTAGAAAGATATCTTGTTTTAATATGAATTTCTTTGTCATTAGGGTTGAGTATTTCCCAATGTTTATTAGACATTTGTACTTCCTCTCGTATGAATGGAGTTATCTGGTCTTCCACCCATTTTTTTCTCCATAGGCCTTAGTTTTTAAGAATTGGCTTGCATGAGCTCTTCCATAGTAAATATATTTACTCTTTATGCACCATATATGTCTCACATACGTATTCTTGTTTATAGTGTGCCTTTTAATATGGCTTATGCTGTTGTTCAGAGCACAGAAAATTTATTTAAACTGTTGACATTTCCTCTGTGATTTCGACCATTGTTTTTTAAGTCAGATAGTCCTTACCTACAATTTAAACTTGTTTTAATTTTTAATAGAAAATGTTACTATTTTATCCTTGGAAAGAGAGGACCATCAGGTTAAAATGCTTATCTTTCCATTTCATTATAAAAAGTCATGTCATCTTTTCTTATCATATTAAATGACTCTTGTCCTTCCTTTCTGTGGCTGGCACAGCATAAACAGTGCCTGGACAAGGGTGAGGGGACGAAGTACCTAGGTCACCAAATGGAAGGGTAGAAGGATTAGATAGTAATTAACTAAGTAGCATGTTTTGATACAGGAGTGTGATACTAAAAACCTTAAGAATGACAGAGGGGAACGGGAGAAGAAATGTTGGAAAAAATAAGAAAGAGAGGAAGGGAGAGAATCAACCAACTTTCAAAAACAATATCAGAAGTAAAATAAAGAGGAGGCTTCAAGAAGGTAGAGTCATGAGGGTGAACCACAGAAGTATTATTTCCTTGTTAATGCAGTAGATAATGGAGAACCCCATTAAAGAGTGCTCATTTTTATATCATTTATAGAATTTACTTACTCAAGCTTGAATTTCATATTTTTGGCTTGAAGAAGTAAAGTCATGGTGTCTTGAAAGACCAAAAGTCAAGATTCATAACGAAGTACCGTGCCTATTTTATTCTTTCCTTACTGATGTAAGGAACAAAGATGAGGCAGCAGATACACAGCTCCGGTGGACTGCACCTGCCCTCTGTCCTCTCCTAGGCTCCCAAATGCCATCATGTGCCAGAGGGGGCTGGCTGTAGGTTCCCTGCCTTGCTCCGCTCTCCACTGCTGTATCCTAGGAAGAGTGCTGGGTCTTGTCCCAGCTTCTAACACATGCCTCTTAAATCCCCTGTAATTTCCTGAGTGATAGGGGAGATAGGAGTATCTTTTGTCCTAATGAGACAACTCTTGGGAGACCCCTAGACAGCTCCAGGAGGGGGACTGGTTGTCAGAAGGACCAAGCCTTGATTAGAAGCTTGGAACTTTCAGCATCCCCCACTCCAAACTCCAGGGAGGGAAGAGGGGATGAAGATAATCACCAATGGCCAATGATTTAATCAATCATGCCTACACAATGAAACATAAAGAAACAAAAAAAGCCTTAAACAACAGGTTCAGAGAGCTTCCTGGCTTCCCAGTTGACAAATACATCCACGTGCCAGTAGAGTGGTGCACCCCAACTCCATGGAGACTGATGTTCCTGCACTCAACCCTTCTGGACATAGCCCCATACACCTCCTCATCCAGCTGTTTATTTGTATCCTTTATAATAAACCATAAAAGTAAAGTGGCTTTCTAAATTCTGTGAGTTGTTCTAGCAAACTATCAAGTCTGAGGAGAGAGTTGTGGGAACCTCCAATTTTTAGCTGGTTGGTTGGTTGGTCTGATTTATGAGTGGCCTAAGACTTGAAATTGGTGTCTGAAATTGGGGGCAGTCTTGTGGGACTGAGCCCTGTAACTTGTGGGATCTGATGCTAACTCCTGGTAGATAGTGACAGAGAATTACTGGACACCCAGCTGATGTTCAGAGAATAGGAGAATTAGTTGATGTCAGAAGAAACCTCTCATGTGGTGTTCAACACATTGTGAGTGAAAACAGCTCAACTGCATAGCTACCCTTTTCTTGGGAATTCCCTTGCTTGGTTTCTGCCTTCCATCGTAGAGCTAAATGGTTCCTACGATTCCCCCATCAGAGAGTACAAAGTTCACCTTTTAAAGGAGTAATGATTATATAAAATGTTGTATTTTTTATTATTTATGTAATTTATCTTAAGTATTATTTAACATGTGCAGGTCCATATTAGCATATTTAACAAATTATATATTCAAAACTTGGGGAATGTGACATATCTTTTTTTTTTTAAGTTAAATTCCCTTAAAAATAATTCTTAGGTATGAATTCTTTCGCTGTAAGTTGTGTTTTATTCTTAGGTAGCCTCAATATCTATGAAGGACTAAATATTTCCCATTGTTAAATAATTTTTTTACTCTAATTGCATTTTCCTTTAATGTAACTTTAACATATAGGAAAAATCAAGTCACCCCATGCATATTTTTCTAGAACATAAACTAACTTGGCATATATCAAAATCTTCTGTATTTACAGAGTACCTTGGGTCAGTACTGACCCAGATACTGGTAATTCAGGTTAACAAGATGGACATGGCCTTTACCATTAGGAGGTTTAGTTTAGAAAATGTGTTAGAGAATGACTTCCCTCTCCTGGCCTAGAAGTCTTGTCTGTCTGTACTGCAGCACTTAGTTTTGAGATAGAAATGGTCCCCAGGCTCTTAGAAAACTTAATGTGGAGCAAACAAGCTCACGTCTATTGTTCCCTGGTGGGAAGGAGTGGTGTAGCAGCAACTTAGCAATTGTAAGCAATTAATTTCTAAGAGAAATGCAAGACATTGCTGATATTGTCAACACCTTGTTGATTAACTTTCCTTGGAAGAACATGTATAGCAACTAATCAATAACAGGTCCAAGCCTTCTCTTCTACTACAAACTCTGTAGTTGATTGAGATTAAAAAGCACACACACACACACACACACACACACACACACACACACACAACTTATGTTTATGCAATTTTTAACAACTACCAGAACAGATTCTAAGTCAGTGTTTGACAATTCAAATCCCTTTAAAGGCCCCCTAGGGATTGCAAGTTGTTTATCGATCAAACCCTTGTGTCCGGCAAATGAATTCCTCTATGAAATTGGGGGAAGAAAGTCCAACAGTATGAATGAGTTGGACTTTTATTCCAAAGCCAATAGCAAAATAATTAATACAGAAGAGTTAGATATGAATCAGCAAGTGTGATACTGGGACTTATCTTCAGAGGAAAAAATCTAAATATTTGTTCAATTGAAAATATTCATACTCATTGCCTGTCTGTTAAAGAAAATACTAAACAAGAGACAAAGCGCATTAATCCTAAGAGTGGCTAGAAAGGGAGGATTTAAAATTTTACCAAGGAAAGGAATAGAATATGAACATTTTTACCTATTTTTTCCTTTAAATTGAAAATACATCTTGGAATTGCATTTATGGACATCTACAATTTGAACAATTAAATAATTCTTTACTGCATTTTGTTCATTAATTATTACCATTAGGCAGAAGCAGTACCAAAATAGTCAACTTACATAGCACCAACAGGGCACCAACCAATCAGAATAGACACTCTCCTGTGCAGAGTTACCTATTTGACCACTAAGGAGTCTTAGGGTAGAGACTTAGGTGACCAGCACAGGGTAGGTAGGATTCAGAAAAAAATCAAAAAGAAGCAAAACCAGCATGGCAATACTAATCATCCTTGATGACTATCAACTCTGCTTTAAGTTCAAGGTCAAACCCCATTATGAAGGATGTCACAAGACTATCTCAATTCTGTGTTGTGATAATATTTTATCTTAAGTGACTGTGTAATTACCATAATCCTAATCACACATTTTTGCTTTAAAGATAAAGAGAAGGAAACTACTGAGGTGCAGTCCCTTTAATGTCAATGAGGAAATGCAGAGTTCTTAGCAAAACAGAAAGTTTTAATACTGTGTGCTTGTTGCTTGTCATTACAACCTCTTTCTTTTTCAAGCTCTTAAATCTTTTGGTGTTGCATTTGGTTTGGATCATGTATTAGTGAGGGTTCACCAGAGAAACAGAACAAATGAGATATATAAAGAGAAAACGAGAGAGGTTCATTTTAAGAAATTTACTCATGCAATTGTGAGGACTGGAAAGTCCAAAATCTGTGGGATAGACCAGCAGCCTGGAAATTCAGGTAAGAGCTGATGTTGCAGTCTTGAGTCTGAATCTGCAGTGCAGACCGGCAGGCAGAAACCTCAAGCAGGGTTACTATGTTCCAGTCTTGAGACAGAAGAGCATCTTCCTCTCGAAAGCCTCAGTCTTTGCTCTTAAAGCCTTCAACTGACTGGGTGAGAGCCAACTAAATTTTGGAAAATAATCTGCTTTACTTAAAGTTAACTGATGGTGAATGTTAATCAGGTCTACAAACACCTTCACAGCAACTTCTAGACTAGTATTTGACCAAATAACTGGGCACCATAGCCTAGCCAAGTTGACACATAAAATTAACCATCACAGAAGGGTATTTTGGAAGCTTAATAGTAGGCAGAAAGCAAGTACATGAAAAAATGCTCAATATCACTAATCATCAGGAAAATGCAAATTAAAACTACATTGAGATACCACCTCACCCCAGTTAGACTGGCTATAATCAAAAAGATGGAGAATAACAAATGCTGACAAGGGTGTGGAGAAAAGGGAACACTCCTATACTGTTGGTGGGACTATAAATTAGTACAACCACTATGGAAAACAGTATGGAGGTTTCTCAAACAACTACAGATAGATCTTCCATACTATTCAGCAATTCCACTTCTTGGTCTATATGCACAGGAATGGAAATCATCATGTTGAAGGGATACCTACACTCCCATGTTCATCACAGTTCTGTTTACAACAGCCAAGACATGGAACCAACCTAAATGTCCATTGATGGATGATTGGATAAGGAAAGTCTGGTATATATACAGCATGGAATACTACTCTGCCATAAAAAAGAATGAAATAGTCCCATTTGCAACAACGTGGATGAGCTTGGAGAAACTTATGTTGAGTGAAATAAGCAAAGCACAGAGGGATAAATACCATATGTGCTCACTCATATGTGGGAGCTAAGAGAGAAAGGAAGGAAGGAAAGAAAGACCACAGTAGTGCCATGGTCTAACAGAGGGAGAGAACATTCCTAGGGCTACAAATAGGAGTGGAAGGGAGAGGAGGATGGGGAGGGAGGTTGGGGGATAACTGGGAGGAGTCAAAGGGTACAAAAGTAATTTGTGGTAATGTGTATGCCCCCAGTATGAATCTGGCCATCACATCATGGGCAGGAGAGGGGACAATCAGTTTTGTATCTCATGAATATTCATAACCAATAAGAAAATAAAGAAAAGAAAAAAATAAAACACGAAATATATTCAAATGCCCAAAACCCACAAGAAAACATGCTCAACCTGTTTAATTATTCATGAATATAAGAATTTAAAACATATCTGTTGGATGGGCAAAATTTTTTAATTCTGATGATAAGCAAAGTTGGCAAGCATGGGAAAGAACCCAAATACACTAATGGTGAGAGTACAAAATCATATAAACACTCTGAAGAAGAGATTGTCTTTATTTAGTAAAGCTAAAGATACACATACACTATAAACCAACAACTTAATTCGTGGGTAGAGGTGATGATACGACAAGCAAACAGAAAGGACATTGTTGGGGAGGAGGGGGGGAGGGAGAAGGGAGGGAGGTTTTGGTGATGGGGAGCAATAATCAGCCACAATGTATATCGACAAAATAAAATTTAAAAAAAAATAAATTTAGAATACATTAAAAGTCAAAGATTAAATCCACTGATAGCACTTGTAGGCATTATCATGGGTGATTGTCTGTATCTGCTAGGCCCTTGCCACTTCTGAGCATACTGGCCAGATGTCACCTTTTCACCTGAGGCCTTTCTCTGAGCTCCCCTTGATCACAACATGGCTGTCCTGAAGTGCTAAAAAAACCAATGCACCAGGGAGTGACCCTCAGTTAGTAACTGATGGAAATGGCCGTAGACCAGCCCCAGCTTTCTCACCTCCAGCCTGGATCATCTGTGTTCCCCAGCTGAGTGAGTGCCAGGTGCCCAGAACAGTGCCTTCCTTGATCACACACCCTCTATCATCTGCCTTCTGTCTTTGTCACACTTCTTCACTCCTCTACCATTGTTTTTGTCTTCACCTTTCACATACACAACCGTACTTCGATCCTGGTCTCAGAGTTGGCTCCTGGGAGAACTGCTACCAACAGTACTACAGGAGCAGGATGGACCACGTTTGCCAAGAAGGCGATGTCCCTGACTTAAATCTTCTTGCATGTGAGTGGGAGAGAGGAAACTATACCATTAGAGCACTTGAGCTCAGGCTTCCCTCCTGCTCACTTCTCGTCCCTGGGGGAGCGCGTCCCTGCCAACAGGATGGCAGGGGCTAAAACAGGAATTGGAAGAAAGAAAATCCATTCTCAGAGTGATGATATAAACAACTCACTCCAGGCCTGAGACTGGTATTAAACGAAACTTGAGGTAATCTTCTGAGCGGGGCTTGGGGGCACCTGTGACTTTTAAATGGAGCCACTCTGTTTCTAGGGAAATACATACTTTTAAAAACTAAGCTTGAGGCTAAAACCTTCCAACAATAAATCTCCCCAAGGCTCACTCCTCTAGGGACAAATGTACCAGGAAATCTTCAAAGAGGGCACTTGGCTTATCACCTGGTGTCTGTTTTCCACTGAGGAAGGAAGTCCCTTTGTTTTCACTGAGAAATCAAGTCCAACTAGACCTCTTTGAAGGTTCAACCTCCACAATGCCTGTCCCTTAAGGACCACATTTATTCTGAAAATAACCCTTCAGGAGTCGAAAGCAGACAGTATATTAGCAATCAGTGCTGCTCGTCATGATCTGAAGCAAAATAAATCAAACAGAAAAGTAAGAAGAATCCATCCTGCTGTGTAGTTAAAATACAATGTCAAATCTGTCCCTTTATCCTTCATGGAAAACTGTGTAGTAATGTAATAAGAATTTGTTGAGCATTTACTATGTACCAGGCATTTAAATTCATCACCTCACTTAACAACTCTACAAGTAATATCATATCCATTTTACAGATGGAGAGTTGAGAAGTAAAGGTGAAAATGTTGACAGAGGTCATGTCATGTAGCTCATAAATAGTAGAGCTGAGATTTTTAACCCAGAAGAGTCTGACATTAGAATTCTATGCTCAGTGATTACCTTATGTGAAACTTAAGTACACTTTAACTGATAAAACTCATCTTAGTAAAGCTAATAATTATTATTCCACTAGATATCAGGCAGGGAGACAGAGAGCATGTAAAAACTGACAGTCATTAGAGGGAAAAGTCCAGCAAATAGGAAAGAACTGTTTGTTGCAGATTGCTGGTGAAGTCTTCCATTAAAGATTCCATACTCGTAAACTTTATTTTTCATATGTATGTCAAACATGCATGCACCTACTCTTGTTGAGGAATCCAATCAGCAGAGGGATGAATTAAAACCAGCAGTAACTGAATTAATGGACAAATGATACTAAGAGATGAATTTATCCTCACTAAAAAAAAGTGAGGGAAAGAGACCCATGTCCCACTGCACTAGGACCAACACTAAGACTGTAAAACCTCACAGCTCCTAGAAGTGAATGTGCTAAACTCTTCTCCCATTCCCCATCTGCCTCACACTCTGAGCCTGGTGTCAGACTGCCCTGTTTCAACTCTGAGTTCCAGCACTTGCTAGCTACAGGAGCTTGAGAAGTTCTGTCATCTTCTGTGAGCCCATTTTCTCACTAAAATATAGCCAGGATTAAAACCTTCCTCAAAGTGTGGTTGTGAAGATTAAATGAGAAATCCATACAAAAGGCATGACTCGGTGGCCAGTGCATGATAAGCAATCAGTAATACTGAGCGGTCTCCCTTTGCACGCACCTGAATCCTGAGCGTGCCAGGCAGGTGCACACAGATCATTGTGGCCTGGAGCTGTACCCAGGTGCTTTGTGCTTGGCTTCCCTTGCAGCCCAGAGCAAAGCAGAGAAACTCTGGTTAGGTGAACTGGCATTGAGTTTCAGGGGAGACTCTTGCATTAATGACACAGCCATTTGAGGTGAGGTGAGCCTCTTTCATTCCCAGCCCCTCTGGGATGGGACCTTACAGGGAAGGGCCTAGCAGATGATCCAGCTGTAGGTACACAGATTCTCATGGTGCTTCCAGGTGCCCAGAACAGAAGGAGAATGCTTATAACCAGGAAGAGAGGGCAGGTCAGGTGGGTATTAGGGTGGCGGCTGGGTAGCCCTGGAGGTTCGTAAAAATATCCTCTATTGACTGAAGATACTTTACAGAAATTTCTCCTAGTCTTCATCATAAGTCAATAAAATGGTGCCATTATTGAGATTGAGTTGATCTCAAGGCTCAACTACCCTACCGCAGTGTTCTCGCTGGGAAGAGGTAGATTTAGGACATAAACTCAGATGTCCTGGACTAAAACTCTATAATCTTTTCAATCCCCCCTTTTTGAGTAATTCTGTAGTGTTTCTATAGGTATAACTGAAAACAGTGTGTTGTAGACACAGAGATGTGCCACTCAGATCTTCTTTCAGGGAAGGCCTTGCTGCTCAGCTGAGGGCGTTGATCAGCAGTCAACCCCACCAGCTGAGGACATTGGTCAATAGTCAACCTCAGCTGTCTGTTCTTGAATGCAAGTGCAGCCAGAGCTGCAAAGTGCCAGTTGAGCCCAGGTTACGCCCTCGTAACAACTCTCATAATGACAGAGTAGGGTGGGGGAATAAAGGCCCAGCCATCTCTGTCTGATGCAGGACTCTGATGGCCCTTACCAGCCCCAGAGCTCCCTACAGGGCTGGTAGAAGCTCTGTCCAGGCTGCATGTCAGTTCACCTGCTGCCTCTGCACGATTTTTCTTCCTCCCTGTCTTCATACAGATGCTGATTCTAATAAACATCTTGAAGCCCCAATTCTGCCTCAGGGTCTGCTTTCAAAGAACCCAATCTGCACTACAAAGTGAGGCATGAAGCTGGGTCTGCAGACTCAACCCTTTCTAATTCTAAGGGCCCATCACAACCACACCTATTCAAGGGGCTCAGGGAGCTCAGGCCTTTTAAACCACAAAACGGTAGGCTTAGGTCATGAAAAACAAAAGTTGGGTTTTGGAGTCAAAATGCCTTGATCAGACCTTAAGCTTATCCACTCTCTATTTCTATGTTGGGCAAGCCGGCTGACCTCACTGAGCCTTATATGAAAATTCAGGCTAATAGTACTTCACAGGATCGCTCAAGACAATGGAAATAAAAATCCCAGTGCATTTTATAATGTTTATCACCGTCATCCTGACAGATCCCTCTCACTCCATCACAGATGAATGGGAACATTTATTGTGGCGTGGGAAAAATGTTCCTCTCTCCTCCAATGACTCAGTTCCCCTCTCTCTAAAGGAGAACAAATGTTATTCTTTTCCAAAAATCTCCAAAATCAGCAGCCCCAGCAATGGCAGGAAAGCAGGGAACATTGTGATTCTTGTACAGCAAAGCTGCAGTATATAATTAAATCATTAAGAGGCAAATTAACTCCTCTAGCAATACTTCTCTAAATATTTGTGGGCAAACCATTAGTATTGTGCCAGTAAATCCTGAAATTTCTTTGCATGCAGATTGAGTAACTACAGCCTGAAAGGCAAGGAAGGGGTGGGGTGGGAGTGTCGTGTACAGGTGGTCTGACCTCCTGTGGAGATATGTGGGAGGGTTGGGGTGGGAGTGCAGGAGACACTAATAGCATGTTGTGACTATAGCTCATAAACCCTTTGAAAATATAGCTGCCAGATTTCCCCTACCTAGAGCCAACAATAAATCTATTTTTTTTAGGAAAATTATTCAAAAGCTTTTGCTTTCCCATTCACTCAGTCCTCATCAACTGTCCTCAATTTTGCTGAATTTATTCAGCTAGGATTGTTTGGTTTTGGAGGGAGCATAGTTGGGGGGTTCCTGGATAAGTAAATGAACATCCTCCAGTGGGACACTTTGGAGCTATTTATTTAGCAGGGTTTTCAGAATAATGAATATGAAGTTGGCTTCGATTTTGTAGCCAAATATATATTTATGTTATTGACTCAGATTCGAGCTGACCAATCTGGTTGGTTGTCTATGGCCTTCAATTCATCCAGGCTTGAGTGTTTCAGTCAATATGTTGATCATTTATATGATGACCCTGCTTAAACCATTTAATAAAATGTAAACAACATGGAAGTATATTGGAAGTCAACATAACTCATTATTGCTGCTTATACACGCATCAAATTCCTGAGGGGGGTGTCTGACCTGACTGGAGGTTTCCTCTAGAGTCATACAATAATTTTAGCTGTGAAAGGAAATTTTATGGCATGTAAGATTAGCCCAAACTAATGCAAGGTCAAAAATAATAGGATCAATAGGCACACTCAATACTGTTAACATTTTGAGAAAATTACTACCAGAAAACAATGTCAACAACAGATTGAAACGGGTCTCCAAAGTCGTCCCATTGATTTCCTTTCACTTTGGTGGCAATCTAACTCTTTCTTCTTTGCAGTATGAATTTTTTTTAGGTTTTATTTTATTTTCAGCTCTGCTTTAAACATGGAATATTTCTGCTGTACTGTTTTTTGACTGATGTCAAACATTACATGTGTCGAAAAAACGCATATGGTTGTCCATATCTAAGAGAATAGAATATGAAGAATGATTCCATTATGTAGAGCCTTTAGTGGGTCTTTAATTTAGGGCTCAGTTGATAAATTCAGGAGTTAGTTTAATTATAGTGAGGCATCCAAGTGCAAATGTAAACAGTGTCATTAATAAATCACCAAGTAGATAAAAACCTTATAATGAAAACACATGGCCGTGGATGTGGCTTTATATCTGCTATATTGCATGCATTCCTATTAACCTTATTGGTGGAGGGGACACTACTGTTTGACAGACTCATGTTCTTTAGTATTGATTGACAGATCAGTAAGTAGTCACGCATCAGCAAAGGAATTAGCAACCCCAACCCACCTCAGACTTTTCTGCCCCAGTCTTCCCATCCCAGTTGAAGATTTCATCACCACACCCCTCCACCACCACCACTGCTGACTTATTCAAGCCAATATCTTAGGAATTATCATTAATTTCTCTCCTCCCCTTTTCCCACGGCCAATCTATCAGCAAGTTCTGGCAGTTTTAACTCCAAATCACATCCTGAATCTACCCACTTAACTCCATCTCTGGTTATTTACTGCAAGTCTCTTTTCTGGTCTCTTCTTTTCATTTTCTACCCAACAGGCCATAATGGTCACTGAAAATTACAAATTAAATTGCATTGTACTTGTCCTTAAAACTCTTTCATGGCTGCTACTGTACTTACTATGAGGATACTTCAAAAAGCCTGTGGAAAAACAGAATTGAAAGGCAATATAAATCTTTCCATGAATTTTTTGAAGTACCCTCATATGAAATCCAGACCTTTGTCCCATGACCTACATGATCTGGTCCCTGCCTACCTCTCCTTCCTCATTCTTGGTCACTCCACTCCTAACTTTCTAAGCTACAACCCCACTGGCCCCCTTTTGTGACCCAAAACATGTCAAGCTCAATAACATTTCAAGGCCATTGTCTGGGTTATTTCTTCTTCCTGGTTCACTTTTCTCCCACCCTTATTCATTACTGGTTTCTTCTCTTTCACCTGGTCTCAGTTTTCCCAGAAGAGCTTTCTCTGAACATGTCATTGAAGGGTGACCTTAAGCTCATCCCTCATACTTCTGAGCTGTTTCTATCATCTTCATCCTTTCTTAAAGAAGCTGACATTTGTAACTATGACCTGGTGTGTAAAAGAAAGGGGGATGAGGGCAAAGTATATAGGTCATTTTTTCTAACATCTGTCCCTTTTGTTCTCAAGCTTCATTCCCATGGAGAGCAGAAATTCCTTAACTTTTCAATGAAGAGCATCCATACTTTTTTTGTGAAATTTTCTTTTGGGTAGTTTTCCAACCTTCCAGAGTTTCTCCCAAGTCTCAGGATTCTTGCCCCCTTCCCAGAGCAAGGTCAGTTCCTCATGGTGCCAGGAAGGCATGTCTGTCCCAGGAGCTCCCCTTCCATGTCGGCTTCTTCTATTCAGGGTCTTCAGACATCGCGCTCCCAACTCACCAAACTGCTGTCATGTAATGTGTGGCCTCCCTGCTCCATAGGCATTTGAGCCGCTGTCCAGCGAGATGTAGTAGAGCCCAACTAGTCTTTTGAGCTCCATGTTGGCACCTGATCTTAATGACCCTGGGATCTCACCATTGCCCCTGGGCATGAGGTTCCAATCACCTCAAGTTCTTTTTCCTGAACCCAGTCTTCCTCCAGGTATATGGTTCATACAACACTTCTACACCCCACCCCCTTGGTACAAGTGGTTTCTTGTTTCATGGTTTCATGCTGTGGTATGTGGGGCCCTGTGATGCTGTCCAGGCAGACCAGGAGTATTCTCCTGTCCCAAGTCATGTCAGAGGCACTCTTGTGCTCAACACGGTTTGCTCTATGGGGCTTATATTCACCCCAATCTTCAAATTAAGAAGTTGTGTTGCAGACCCGGTGTTCTAGATAACTTCAAACCTCGAATCCTCAGGATACTCCTGTCAGATTTTCCTGCCCTCTTCTTTCCTCACCACATTTCTGGGTTCCTTCTTTTGACCCCCAGGGATTTTCCCTTCTATGTGATCAGAAATGTCTTTTAATTCATAGCCTCACCTTTGCCACTCTAAGTTCCAGTTTCTGGTTGGCCCACCAAGGCTTGATTCCAAGATGTAAAAGCCCAATTTGAGGAATACCCAGAATAATAGTAGTTTCATATAGAAGCCTGGCTTACAAGGCTGTCTTCTTACGAAATATCTATTTTGAAACTCAAAGCTAAGAATTGTAATTAAGGTATTTATCTTTCAACATGTGTTGCTTCGGACTATTTTAATATGTTTTAATTTACTTTATTCCCCATTTTATTTTATTGCAGAAATATATCAAGTATGAACAAAAAAAAAACCACATTGAGATACTATCTCACCCCAGTTAGACTGGCTATAATCAAAAAGATGGAGAATAACAAATGCTGGTGAGGAGAGAAGGGAACGCTCCTGCACTGTTGGTGGGACTGTAAATTAGCACAACCACTATGGAAAACAGTATGGAGGTTTCTCAAACAACTACAGATAGATCCTCCATATGATCCAGCAATCCCACTTCTGGGTACACACCCAAAGGAATGGAAATCATTATGTCAAAGGGATACCTGTACTCCCATGTCCATCGCAGCTCTGTTCACAATAGCCAAGATATGGAACCAACCTTAATGTCCATCGATGGATGACTGGATAAGGAAAATGTAGTATATATACACCATGGATACTACTCTGCCATAAAAAAGAATGAAATTCTCCCATTCGCAATAACATGGATGAGCCTGGAGAAACTTATGATGAGTGTAATAGGCAAAGCACAGAGGGATAAATACCACATGTGCTCCCTCATAAGTGGGAGGTAAGAGAGAAAGAAGGAAGGAAAGAAAGACCACAGTGGTACATTGGACTTGCAGAGGGAGAACACACCTAGGGATACAAAGTGTGGGGGTAAAGGGGAGAGGAAGGGAGGTCAGGGATAATTAGGTGGGGGACACAGGGTATAATCACAATTTGTGGTAATGGGCATGCTGCCAGTATGGATCTGGCCATCACATCTTGGGCACAAGTGGGCAGCTTTGTACCTCATGAATATTCATAATCATTAAAAAAAATAAAAAAATAAAATTGCAGAAAAATTGTAAGAAAACCCTTTTTTCTGCTGAACTATACGAGTAAGCTATGGACCTGATGCCCCCAAACACCTTAGTGTGCATTTTCTACAAACAAGAACATTCTTTTACACAACCACAGCTAGCCACCAAAATCAGGAAGCTAACATGACACATTCTTGTTATCAGATCCTTAGATCACACTCATGTTCTCCAACTGTCCTAACAATGTCCTTGGTGGTAAAAGGATCAAGTTCACAATCAACCCTTGCATTTAATTCTCCTCTATCCTCTTCAGTCTGGAACAATACTTTGGTCTTTCCTTGACATCCATGACCTTGACACTTCAGAAAATGATATGCAAGTAATTTTGTAGATGCTCTCCGCCACTTCTGCCACTGCCCATCCTCAGTGTTTGTGAGATACCATAGCATCGTCTGAAGCCACATTTAAAAAGACAGACTCTAAGACAGATTTCCAGGGTCACATCTGTCTCTACCACTCCTGATTGTGTGGTCTTGGGCAATTTCCTTAAACACCCTGTACTCTAGTTTCCTTGTCAGTAAAATAAAAGTAGTAATTGTGCTTATTTTCTGGGGTTGTTGTGAGAACATTCTATTTATTTCTTGCATACTCAGAGCCTGGAGTGTCTGGGAATGTATGAGCCCTGGCTGCAGCCCTTTACAAATGACTGACAGCTACAAGGAGAATAAATACCCCAGCTCCCTTGCTCCTGCTCTGGACAATCTGAAGTGTGGCCTATACTCTACAGCTCCCCAGTGGGACAGAACCAAGTCACCTTCCCCAAGACTTCTTGACATTATATGATGGCTTGGCCTCCTTCCCTTCCTTGCCTCATTTCCTTCTAGTCTTTTTTGAGAGCATATTCTGATAAATTACTTTCACAGAAATCCTCCTCTGAGGATCTGCTTCTGGAGAACACAACTTAAGACAGTTTCCATCTTTTAAGAAAGCAGTTTGCCTGCCATATGGAGAACACACAGCAGGTAGACCAGTTGTCCAGATGTTAGCCATCTGGATAGAAGAGCAAACAGGAACAGAATATATGTGGAGGTGGAGTCTATAGGACTGGATTCTAAATAGGATACAGGAAATAAGGGAAATCAAGGATTAATCTGAGATATATGCAAATTGTTTTACATGAGGGGCAATACAGCACTTAAGCTATGGAGGGCTGATATTCGTAGAATTTCAGTTAATAATACTAAACATCGTCAATAACAAGGACTGTAGACACACAACAGAATTTAATCTCTGGCACTACAGTCTCACAATGGGAAATTACAATGCCCTGAATTTAATAGATTTCATTTTTCAAAGTGAATATTTTGCTTTTACAATCTCTCACTGCCAACGATGCTCTTGGATTAGAACTGATTAAATAGTCTTATTTTACCTAGAAACAAGGCCTTTGGCTATTACACAGATTGGTTAGCTTTATCCAACTAAACAAAGACCCTTGCATTCCTCTTCCTCCTTTATGTTAAAATCCCTTTGATTACCTGAGAAAAAGCTTCAATTCCTTCCCATTTCAGCAAGGCAGTGACAGGGTAGGGAGAAAAAACATTGGGATGGGTGCCCCAAGACCCAAGTTCCAATACACCAACCCCAGCACTCAGGCTGGTTGCCCAACATCTGATTCCTAGGCTCCTCTACTGACTTAATAATTGCATTCCAGGATGGCCAATTAGCTCATTTGGTTAGAGTGCAGTATTATAACACCAGGATGAAGGGTTTGGATCCCCATCCCATACTGGCCAGTCACAAAAAAAAAAAAAAAGAAAAAAGAAAAAGAAATAATTGCATTCCATAAATATGTATTACTGTTTGCCAGACTCTGCCATATATTGGGATACAGTGATAAGATCTTCTTAGTCCCTGACCTCACAAAGCTTATAGGAAAATCAAATTCCCCATCCCCATTCACAAACAAAATGTTTTATAAGATTCGTGGTATGGGAAGATGTACATATTATTAGCACTTATGTGGTTTCGCTATCTGTAGTCTCTTCAATGTCTTCATTTACTTTCTATTATTATCAATTATGACTTGAATGCCTTTTGTACACATTCTGAAGAAATGATCACATATGGTTGTAGAGGTTCATAATTCCCCATCTGGAATCTTGCAGGCCAAATATATTTCAGAATTTAGGTATTACTTGGATTTTAAGTAATTCAGTTCATATCTGTTAAGAAATAGTCTCAAAGAGCAGATCCCTGTGATCAAACTCACTATTTCTGCAGTGAAACATATGAATATTCCCACTCAGCAGGATAAATAAAGGCTATACATACATATAGATAGATAGATATAGATTGTATCAGATTCATTCAATTTTGGCCATTGAATAAATCATAAAAAAAAAAAAAAAATTAAATAAGCCAGATTTGGTCTTCAGGTGGTTTTTTGGATTTTAGAATTACATTTAAGAAATTGTGGGCCTACATTTCATATTGTTTGAAATAAGTAGGACACGGGTCAGGGCTTAAAAACCAAATTTATCAAAGATATTCATTACAATTGCATTTGCTATAATGGTATTTGACCTATAGATGACCCAGCCTTATAAATAAACTTACAGTACCTCCAGGTCCATTAATATTTCATTGATCCATAAAATACTTCCAAGTACTTGTATTTATCAGCTGCATAGAAAGACTGTGTCTGATGTAGAAGCCACACACATAAAGAAAAGGAGCATTGTTCTGGTGTCCTGGATCATAATTCACATGAACATTAGGAGTCAGCTATAATATAATTTTTAAGGCCCCAGGAGGGACCCATGAAAGCTGGCATGACAGAATTGGACCATGCCATATGGTGGGTTGGCTTTTCCCATACTTGAGAAAGAAATACCCGAAGTGATTTCTTCAGAATGCACATCGGAGCCAATGACTTCTACTTAAAACCCTCCAGTGGCTTCCCCCCTCACCGAGGAGAAAGGCCAAAGTCCTCACCTTGGTCTGGCACCATCTGCCCTCATCATTCTCTGTTTCTCCTGATGTTCCAACCACCTGGCCATCTAATTCACAAGGACCCCCACTCCACACCTTCGCCCAGCTCTTCCCCTGTCTGAAATGCTTCAACACCCTTCACACAGATGCTTTGCTTCGTCATTCAGGTTTCAGCTTAACGGTCAATGACACTAAAAGATCCTTGACACCTTTATCTAGTCACTCTTTATCACATCACCTGTTCATTTTCTTCAAATCATCATCACTTTCTGAAATTACAGGGGTTTTTTAAATTTTTTTATTATTATTATTTTATTGTTTATTGTGCTTGTATTGGTTAGAATTTGGTCTGGTGGCTGATTTGTGCCAGGTCTTAAGTAATGACACAGACAGGTTGATGCCATAGAAAAATAAAACCTTACTCGCAATTCCCCTAGAAAAAAAGAGCATGTCCTGCAGGTCCACAGGGAGAAGCACTGGGGTCAGTCAGGAGACAGAAAGTATCAAGGGGAGAGCCTGGGCCCTCTTTTATATGGCTTTCTGCAGGAAAGGCAAAGCAGGGTAGAGACAGCTATGGTGGGTTAGTCTGAATAACTCTGGTGAGCTCTGAGCATGGGGCTGTCTCTAGTTGTCTGGCACCTGGTCCTGAGCTGGTCCACAGTAGGGGAAATACTGGCATGCTGCGTGAGAGTTGGAGAAAGAAGGATTCAGGGTGTGGCTGTGGATCACAGGGATGATGGAAACAACTTTGGTCATGAGTTTGGCCCTGTAATTAACAGAGGTCAAGTAGAAAAATACAGAATATACGAACACACAGAACAGTGGCACATCACACCAAAACCCAAAACAGGTGTTTTTAATAAGATAGAAGTTTATTTTTCTCTTGCATAAAACAAATCCAGAAGTAGCAAGTGCAGCGTCGGTATGGTCACTGCATGCATGGTATCCTCAAGGGACCAATGTCCCTATTTTTCTGTTTTGCCTTCCCAGCACAAGGTTCTTTTCTCAAGATCACTTCGTATGAGCTTCTTATTGCTACTGTAACAAATGACCACTAACTTAGTGGCATAAAATAACACAAATTCATTATCATATCGTTCTGGAGGTCACAATCTAAAATGAATCTTCCAGGGATAAGAAAGAGGTATGAGGAGACTGTGTTCTTTGTCAAGGTTCTAGCAGAAAGTTGTGCCTTGCCTCTCTCAGCTCCTGAATTCCTCGACTCACGGCCGCCTCCTCCATCTTCAGAGCACATCACTGCAGCCTCTGCTTCCAGAGACACATCTCATTTTTCAGTCTTTGACCCACTTGCCTCCCTCTTCTAAGGAACCTTCTGATGACATTGGGCTCACCTAAAGAATGCCCTCGTCTCAAGATCGTTAACATCTGCAATGTTCTTTTGCCACATAAGCTGACATAGTCACAGGTTTGGGGGATTGGGACATGCACATCTTTGGGGGAACATGGGCAAGGACATTATTCTGTCTAACATACATTGCATTCTCCAAGGTAGCAACTAGAGCTCCAAGCATCAACTCCACCTTCCAGGGGACAGAAAGAGGAAGAAATGGAAAGTATCACCACCTCTACCTGTTTCAAGGAGCTTCCCCAGAAGCCCCATAGCACTGTCTCTTACATTTTACTAGCTAGATTTAATCACAGGGCCATACCTGCAAAGGAAATACAAGAGAGGCAAGAAAATGTAGACTTTATTCCAGGGGATATGTGCCCAGCTCAAAATGACAGTTTGTTACTAAGGAAGACATAGTAATAGACAGGTGGAGGCTCCAAACAGTCCACCCTACAGCCCCCAACTGGAATGAGGGTGTTGTAACTGCAGAAACCTTATCTCTCTGTAGGCAGTTCTCTCCCACAGAGCTTGGACATCATCTGGGACCCAGCGGGCTCTGCAGCGGCCTGTGGAATATGATATGAAGACATTCCTGCTGGAATCTAAGCTCCTTGCAGACAGGAACTTGTCTTTCATGCTCAGTTCTTATTCCCAGTGCCAGAAATAGTGTCTGGTGCCTAGCAGGCCTCCAGTGGTTGTCTATTGAAGAATAAACCTGATCTCTTTAATGTTTCATGCAGAAGTTCTCAACTGGAGGTTATTTGTTCCCCAGGAGACATTTGGCAACATCTAGGGACATATTTGGTTAACACACTGGGACATGGGTGCTACTGGCTTCTAGTGGGTAAAGGCCAGGGACATTGCTAAACACCCTACAATGCACAGGACAGACAGTTCCCCACAACAGAGAATTATCCAGCCCCAAATGTCAATAGTGCCAAGAATGAGGAACTCTGCTCTATCATAGGGTGTCAAAAACTCTTGGACCTAAGAATTCTAAATTTGTTTAAAAATGCCTATTATGAACTCCCTGCTGGACTCCTGGGTGTACAGATCCCCATTGCCTTCATATTAGAATTTAAGTTCCGTGAGGTGAAGCATAAAGCCCACTGCAATTCGGCCCACATCTGCCCACCTTGTGCCATGCCTCACGGGATCTCCCTGTTCACTGTCCCTGGAGCAACACCCACCTCCTTGCTGGTCACCAAACACATCTCCACATCCACAAGATCCTTAGCTCAGAACACTCTTCTCTCCTTGTTCATTTGTTTAATTTATATACATGTTTTAAGAACCAGTGAAAGAGACATTTTCCTTTTGGAAACTTTTTCTGAAATCTTCTTCATCTTCCCATTGGGGTGAGTCATGTTCTCACCTAAACTCCCATAATACCCTCCTCATGGCAAACCACTTTTTACTGTGTGTTAGTTTCCTAGGGCTGCTCTAACAAAGTACCACAAACTGGGTGCTTAAATAACAGAACTTTATTGCCTCACAGTTCTAGAGACTAGAAGTCCAAAACCAAGTTCAGCCAGGCCATGTTCTCACTGAAAGTCCTAGGGGTGGATCTTTTCTTACCTCTTCCAGCTTCTGGCAGCCCCAGGTATTCCTTGATTTGTGGCAGCAAAACTCCAGTCCCTGCCTCCATCTTCACCTAGTCATCTTACCCCTGGGTGTCTTTCTTCTTCTTGTAAGGACACCAGTTATATTGCATTAAGTGCCCACCCTACTACAGTAAGACCTCCTCTTAACTAATTACATCTACAAGGACCCTATTTCCAAATAAGGTTATATTCTGAGGTACAGGGTGTTAGGACTTCAACATATCTTTTGGGAGGACATAATTCAACACATAACAGCTGGCATAGTAATAATTAAATGCGCTGGCTTTTGAAAAAAGATGAGAGAAAGCCAATCAAATAGGCTTAAGTGAAAGAAGACAATGTATTGGTTTACATACGTGGACATACCAAAGGGTAAATGTAGCTCATGCATAACTGGATCCAGGAACTCAAATACCATCATAAGGGCTTGGTCTCTGTCAGTCTCTAAACTCTGATTTCCACTGTGCTTAGCTTCATTTTCAGGCAAGATTTCTCTACATGATAGCCTCCAGAAGTTGTGGATTTACATTACCCTTACACCTAGAAATCCTATTAGGTTCAATCAAATACTGCAGACGAGAACTTCCTCAGGTTTCTGCCAAATGTACCATGGCATATTATTGTAACACTTTGGGTCAGGTGGCCACCAAAACATCACATGCCCACCCTAGAGCTGGAGGCGGAAATGGGTCAGTGCTCTCTACAACTCATGCCTGGAAGCAGGGAGGAAGAAAAATACCGTGGAAGACCAGAAGGAGGAAAGGAGGTTGGAAGAGACAGCAAATATTCACTACAGGTAATTTTCTATTCCTTCTGTCCTGGGAGATGCTAAGCAAGTTGATGTAAAACATGGCATCCATCTTGTCTGATTCTGTGAGAAGCAACCCAGGCAAACCACCTGACACGTAGTAGGTGGTCAGTAATGTTTCTCAAATGGAACTGGGATTTTATTTTTTCTGGTACTTTTCTGGCCCTCTGTGGGCATTGCTTCCTTTTCTTTAATCTAAGTGCATTGTTCTTTAAGTGCATTCTTCTTTTCTCATCAGGGAGAGGAGTAACCCATTTTAAATATAAATTGTTTTTTCTCTTCCTTTCCCAAAAATATGGTTATTTTGTTGGTCAACAAAGAATTATTAACTAAAGCTACATGACTGTTATAATTGTGATGATAATGTGTTTACATGCCTACCTTTCTCTCAGGGCCCCTGAAGCTAAAGTCTTCAGAAGATGTGCAATTTATAAGTAAGAAAGTTATGCTCAAAAAAATTCCAGCCATTCATTTTCTGCCATTCTAATGTCACCCAACAGATGTTGGCCAAGGAATATGTCAATAGCAATTGGCTTTAGCAGCTTTTGCAAACATATCATAAAAGAGTTTGTGATTTTAATCAAAGTTTGTCATCCACTCAGAACTCAAGAAATAAATTTCCATCAAAAAGAAATGCATGCTTCTGAAAGTAACCAGCCCAAGAACAAGAAGAGTGAACTCTGGTCCAAAAATAAAATAAAAATCAATCATAACAATTATTTTACTAAATTATTTTAAACTTCAGTGTATCGAGAAGGTCCAGGTAAATGTCGGCTGTCATGCCAGCAAATGGTGCTGTCCCAATCACTGACCTTTTTCTTGTTAAAATGTATGTCAATATGCAAAATAGAAGTGTTCCATAACAAAACCAAATGCCCTCTCCATTTCTAGATGTTCCCAAAATAATCTGCAGAAAATGGAATTCAAAGGACAATTTGGTTTTGCTAGAGACATGTACAAACAACCTTTAAAAATTGTCTTGTTTGAGGGTTTGCTCCTTCATTGTGTCAGCTCCTGTTTCAATGAATTCAGACCTGAGTTTGCTTCAAAATTAGATGCAGTGGAGTGGGGTGTCCCAACAGCAGAACATCAGACCTCATTAACACAGAGCATAACCCCAAACTCAGTGAGAAGCAAAAGGAATGGTCCTCTGAGCAGCCCACACAGAGGTGGCCAAAACCAAGCACTTTGCTAATGACAGAGCTACAGTCAGAACCTATGCACTCTTTCTTAGTTATTCGTAAAAAAAAGAGGAATCTTGGTGCAGCAGTCTAGGGTCTATCACAAATCAGATGGCACACTCAGATTAGGATAATTAGAAAAGTCACTGCTTATAAAGAGGTATGGTGCAGGGAAGCCAAAGTGCTGTTACCATCCTGAGGTCTGGAGGGATTGGGAAGGAAGTACTTTCTAGAGTCAGGTACAAGGTAGAACTGTTTGGAAAAGACTACCTCAAGAGGAATGATGACCACCAAAAAAGCAATCAGATAAGGCAATCCCACAACAGGGGAGCTGGATAAGAAATGCCCTGGACTCCCCAGCCCAAGGAGGGGCTGATAGAGTTTGCTGCTCTCCCCTGGTAGCTGATCTCCACTTTTTAGTAATTGGCCCACCTGAAAGCTAGAAAGCAACAGAGCCCACGAGTGCATCCCCCAAGTGTCTCCTAGTGGCCAGAAAGCAGAATGGGAGAGCGTGGCAAGTGTCTCTGCAGGGGAACAGAGATGACTTGCTACTGGCTAGGGGCTGGATTGCTGTCTGTGCCTTCTCATCCCACAGCACCTGTGCGAAACCCAGAAGTGACTGTTGCTCGATGCAGTCCAAGGCCACGCTCACAAAGGAGCATCCGACAACAATAAAGAGGAACCAATTCTTACTGCAGATAGCAAAATACTCTAATACGTGGATGAGAACTTTCGCAAGGTTCATGTGAAGAGTACAAATTCTCTCCCCAGAATAATTCAGATAAAAATCATTAGATGAGCGCAATTCTCCACGGGGCCAGAAGACATTCTCATAGTCCAGGTACCTCAATATGGTAAGAACGAATAGTCCAGAAAAGCTTAAAAAGAGTTCTATAAACTCATTTTAAGCAGGTAGAAACATGTTTGGGTTATTTCATAAGGTTTCTTTCCACAGTGGTTGAAATTCACTTGCTAATTCATGGAACACACTTGCTAATTCATGGAATAATAATAACTGATGTTTTGGTGAGTTATTACTATGCCCCAGGCACCTTACACGCAAACGTCTTTTCGCCCTCATCCCAGCATCATGAGCTAGTGTGATTATTTCATTCTCATTTCACACATGGCGGTTAAGTTATTTGCCCAAGTCCCACAGCCAGTAAGCCTCAGCCAGGCTTAAATTCAGGAGTCTGACTCCAGAGCCAGTGCTCGCAACCAAGTACACGGCCTCTCCAGCCCACGCTCACAGCACTGCCATGTGTAAGCACAATGCTAAGGGGAGAGAGAGAGAGGGAGAGAGAGAGAGAGAGGGAGGCAGGGAGGGAGGCAAGGAGGGTGGGAGGGAGGGAGGAGAAAGAAAGATGGAAGAAAAAGAAGAATGGGAAAGAAATAATTTTGTGGCACTTCACTGAGTCTACAGTGCAGAAAAGGCACATGGGCACACAAAGCACATTAATTTTCTATTGTCATGTAACAAATTACCAACGATTTAGCAGCTTAACACAACCCCCATTCATCAGCTGTCAGTTCAGAGTTCAGAAGTCCAGGCATGGTGTAGCTGGGTTCTCTGCTCAGGATCTCTCAAGGCAGAAACTAAGATGTCAGCTGAGCAGATTTCATATCTGGAGGGTCTAGGTAAGGATCCGTTTCAAAGTTCATTCAGGTCAGGTCATTGACAGGTGTTCAGTTCCTTCCTTAAGGTCACAGGACTGAAGTCCCCATTTTCTTGCCTGCTGTTGATGTCATTCATAACTTACAGAGGCCACCCACGCTCCCTGCCATGTGGCCCTTTCCATTCCCAGCCAGCAGTGGATGCTCTCCTTCATGTCCAACCCCTCTCATCTTCGAATCTCTGTCCAGGAAAAGCACAGTCTCTCTCAAGGGCTCACTTGATTAGGTCAGGCGCATCCAAAATAATCTCCATATTTTAAGGTCAACTAATTATGCATTGTAATTACAACAGCAAAATCCTTTTCTCCATAGGAGTGATATCTCATCATATCCACAGGTTGTTCCCACGCTTGAGGGGAGGGGAATCCACAAGGGTGGAGGTCACTAAGGGTCATCTTAGAATTCTGCCTGCCATACCTGGCAACGCCCTGCATGAGGCATTGACATAGGATGATCACAGAGCAGTGGAGCTGACCTTCTAACAAAAAATATATTTTTGGAAACCATTAATTCATCTTGGAACCCTGGAGTCAGACTACGGGGATCCTCCCTGGGCTCAGCTTCTGTTACCAAAGCTGTTTAATTTATCCAAACTTTTGAGAAGTTTCTTGTTCTGATGTCAGGTAACTTACAGTACATACCTTGTAGAGTGGCTGCAAGAAGTGAGGATTAAATACATGTGGCTATCTAGCACAAAAGTAGCAAGGAGCTGGCACTGAGTAGCTCTTAGCTATTAAAATTACTATTGGCATTGCTGTTAATAACTTTGTTGCTATTCATATTTGAATTATTTAGCCAGAATTGAAATAAGCCTAGACTGAATTCATAGCACAGCTGAGAAAATCTCTGTCACTTGTGTGGTTTAACATCGATTCTGGGAGCAATAACCCTGGTCACTGATGCATCAACTGAGGAATAAGTGCCAGTGGCCCCTGGCAAGAAAGAAACAAGAACATCCCACATTCCAGCTCCATTTACAAGATGGCTTATCACTCTTTACAGATTTCTCAGACAACAGAGCACGAAGGTTTCCAGAGAGGAAAGCCTGAGATATTCCAATATACGGACAGAAACATTTGCAAGATTCATCAGTGTATAGTCTCCACCCAAAGCAGACAAGCCACTGGGGAGGAAGTCCCCTCCCCTTATCTATTTAAGCTAGGATGAGCTTCTCTTTTGCATTCCCTTAAATTTAAACAGTGTTGTATTCAGGCTGCTTCCTGCGAGATACAATGCATTTCAGCTCGTCTTGCTTCATCACTCAGTGCAGGTGCAAAAGCAGACAAGGGGTGTGGTCTGGGTCCTTCATTATTGGGGACCCTGTCCTGTATAGAAGCATCAACCTCTTTAACTGGTTGGTGAGTGACAGGGAGGAGTTCTCCTGATTTTGTCTAGAGCAGTGGCTTCCAAAGTGGAAAATAAGCACGAGAAAAGACAACATTAAACCTTCTATTTACACTTATTTTTCTACTAAAAATAAGAAATTAAACCGTGTTATATCTTAATAAGCAGCTTGACATGTCTCACTCTCTCTGCTTCAGTTGCATATGGTATTGCAGGAATTCTGAGAAAAGATGGGAATTCTACAACCTAAAGGGTTGGGGAGGGGGTGAGTGGGGTAGAGAGACAATGGAGTTTTTACTCCCTCTAGCCTACAGTTTATTGAGGTTTCCTGACCTTCACATGTGCCAGGAAGTGTGGATTCGTAGATCACACTATCTTCTCATAACTGTAGCGGCTCTCACGAAAAGGACTAGAGTCTTAAAGATTCCTGCAAAGCAATCTGAATTGAAGGAAATACCAACAATGCAAGCACCTGCATGTGACAAGAAAGTGTCACAGGTGTAACTTCTCCTACTCTTAGTATGAGCTTTTAGTCAGTTTCATTGTGATGTAAAAACTCGTGACGACCAACTCAGATCTGTCAGGAAATCAAACAAGAAAATAAAGTTATCAAGATTATTTAAAATGCAGATTTTCATTTAGATACATGGTCCAGTATTTTCTGTACTAGAATATAGGCTCCAAAAGTGCAGGGACCTTGTGCTTTTCAATGCTATTTCCCATATTCATAACCTGGCACATAAAAAGTATTCCAAAAATATCTATTAATAAATGACTAAATCTGTAGCGATGAATGGGGAAGATATTTTCCAAAGGTGGCCTCACCAACATCTTCCACTTCATATGCTAGCCTGCAATGAGATCTCACTCTTCCCTCATCAAGAGGGGTAGTCTAATTCCCCAACCCTTGAAACAGGGCAGGCTTATAATTGCTCTGACAGATAGATTACGGCAGAAGGAATGCTGTGTGACTTCTATGGCTAAGTCAGGAAAAGCCACATGGCCTCCCCGTCCGCTTTTCTTGGGATGCTTGTTCTGCTATGTACGAAATCCAGCTACACGGAGACCACGAGGATAGACAGGTCACATGAATGTTCTGGTCAACAACCCCAGCCAAGCTTCCAGGACCACCAGCCATGTGAATGGGACACCTTGGACATCCAACCAATGGAGCCTTCAGATGACCATAGCCTCAGCCTGGACTGCACCACAGGAGAAAATCCAAGTGAGAATCAGCCGAGCCCTTTCCTGATTCCTGACAGAAATCATGAGCAATCCAAAATTGTGAGTTTAAACCACTAATTTGGGGATCATTTGTTACACAGTACTGGGTAATTGCAATGATGAACCTCATCCCCAATATGTGTTATGCCTTGAAATATTATTTAATAATTGCATGAAGCCATCACAAGTCATGAAACATGTAAAACTAACCATGAAGTACATTTTTAATATTGATTTTCTTTAGTGAGAGCAAAGAGTTTTCTGTACTATTAATGAATAAAATAATTAGATTACAAGTACTTTATTTCAGTTTTATCTTATCTGATTGCAATGGACTGAATGTCTGTGTTCAACCCAAATTAGTATGTAGAAATCCTAACCTCCCATTTGATGGTATTGGAAGGCGGGGCCTTCAGTAGGTGATTGGGTCATGAGGGTGGAGCCCTCGTGAATGGGATTAGTGCCCTTACAAAAGGGACACCAGGGAAATCTCTTGTCCCTACTGCCATGTGAGGATACAATGAGAAGTTGGCCATCTGCCACTTAGAAGAGGACCCTCACCAGAACCTAACCATGCTGGCATCTTGATCTTGAGCTTCCAGACTCCAGAAATGTGAGAAATAAATGTTTGGTTGCTTAAGGTACCTGATCTATTGTATTTTTGTTATAGCATCCTGAACAGACTAAGGCACCATTCAAAATTCCAACTGCTTATTTATGCTTTATGGTGGATATAACAATACCTTGGTGCAAGTATGTAATTTGTAAATAAGTATACAAATACTAAAAGTGCATGCTGAAAATATTTTAAAACTAGGGTGCATGATTAAATTGTTAGCTACTGGGAAAGAACAAAATAAATCAAACCTCACCCAACATTCTGAATAAAATTTCAGGGGGTCCTTAGACTTCTGTCCCTTAAGTGTGGGCCTTAATTTCAAAAACTCTATCCTGCATTCTCTAGGCAGCAGCAAGCACAGTGCTTAAGTACAATCTGTGCTGCAGCTGCCAGCCCTCTTGGGTTCCAAACCCTGTGCTGTTTCTCACTACTTCTTTGTGTCTAGGCAAATTACTCTCATCTCTTTCTGAGCCTCAGTTTCCTGATCTGTAAAAGGAGGTTTATAAGACCAGATAGTTCATGGGGTTATTGTAAAGATCAAAAAAATTATAATAATTTCCGTGAAGAACCCACTTGGCATAGAATGTGGGTGGCAGAGTCACCATGTGGAGTCAGCACTCAATAAACATCGTGTTACCTTTATTCTCATTATTACAAGGGGCAACCTCCAACCAAAAGAGCACCTGAAATGCAGGAAGGTACGTGAATTGGGGCCATATATTAGACCCTTACTGGTGGCCTTAAAGACTCAAATGGGGACAGTGTTCGGTCCTGCAAAGAGAAAAAGAATAATCATAATTTCTCAGCAAAAGTTCTCTGGATATATTGGCTGTCACAGAATCCAGTGTCAGACACTGAAGCAACTGGGTGCTAGGGTGAGGAGGGAAATTAGTGAAGGCCTTATTCTGAGCTTTGGATACATTCAAGATGATATTCATATTTTATTTCTAGAGGATGAGAAACAGATCTTCCAGACTTTGGATAGGAATCATAAAGCCACAGACAGGAACTCTTGGGATCCACCCCCATAACTCTGTCTATCATTCTTTCCTGATCATCTTCAAACCTCTGCCTATGGTGGCTCACCTGTAGCCATCTCCTGAACAGAGCAAATAATGTTATTTTTTAAAAGATAAAATACCCCAGTGAGGAGAGGAGTGGAACTCCTAAGACAGAGACTTTAAATTTGTGGAAAAGAGGATTGATTTCATGAATATTCCCTTTAAAGATAATTTGACTCTGGTGATTAAGGAGAAACCACAGTAGTCATAAGTCAGGTCAGGGCTGTATCCTCTTGTTTTCAACATGATGGTTGGTTTGAATATTTCCAACCAGCTAATAAAGAAGGTGCAGAAATAAATCTGGATTTTCACATCATGTTGGAATAAACTGGGTATCTTGAATTTGGGGCTGTTGCTCTCTAACTATAATGACCTCTTTTCTAGAACTTTCTGTGAGACACTTGAACACTGATGGTCTGAACAAGAGTGGTCTCATCATAGATATGGTTCTCATAAAAAACCTTCACCTAGTTCTTTCTTTCCTAACTAACAGAAATGTGAAGTACCTACATTTATTTTAACAAGATCTTAAATCATAAAAATGTAAACATGCTGCTTAGCAAAAGATCCCATCAATGAAACAGCAAGACAAACAACAGATGAGAAAGAATATCTGAAACACAAGTAACAGGCCAATGGTTAATCCTTAAAAGGCAAAAATTTCCTACAAATACATAAGAAGACCAACAACCACTAAATGGGTAATTAGAAGAAGAAAAAAATCCAAATGATCCCAGAGCACCAATAAAAACAAAACAACAACAATGAACAAATGCACGTTTTACCCATTCAACTGACAGTGCAAGTGAGAAAACGTAGAGAGTACTAACATTAATACAGCAAATGTATTTCACAGGGCCTAGCTTTCAAAGCCCTGTAGTTTCAGGCATAACCTAACTTTTAAAAATTACATATAGAAATGTTAAGCTTGCAAAAGACAGGAAAATTTCCTCAGGCTAATGTCTCTGTTGAAGATAAAGTATTGTAACACAGCAAAGTTGCTGGCTCAGGGACAGATGTCTTTGGTTGACCTACTAATTGATATGTTAAGAAAGTTAATTAATTGTTATGTAAATATGCTAAGGAAATTGTTGTAGGGAAAGAAAGTGTTTGCTAAGAACAAGCTTTTATTGGTGGACTGACTTAACTTTTTACTAATTGCATTATGGAATGTCACTGTTATTTCACTGATGCTACCAGCTTCTATTGTTAAACTATACTTAGCCATAACTCCACCTATGTTCCTTTTCTGTAACTTTCTGGCCTGGAGAATAAATACTGAGAAAGAATACCAGCCCAGCGTTAATTTTCCAAAGAGGAATGCCTCTCTTTTGAGGGTTCCTGGAAATTAACCCCTTCGGGGCTTCTCACTGCTCAGAAGAAATGGGCATTGAATAATCCTTTGCATCTCCATTACCCAGGGGAAGAAAAGTGACAAAGAGAGTGCAACAAGAAAACATACTGGGCTAGCAGTGATTTGGGGAAATAGACGGTAAGAATGTGTAGTCCTGTAAACTTTCTGGAAAGTAATCTGCTAAGTGCATTTAAAATAAAATCATACATTCTCTTTGACCCAGCAATACTACCTTTAGAAATATATCCAAAAGCAACAGTGTACAAGAGCATGTAAAAAATGATGTGCGTATATGTGTGTATATGTATAAACATATGTATGCATGTACATACATGTATTTGCATCTGGTTATAAAACCATAGGAAAAGGAATAGAAGGATACACATTAGGCTGATAATATCAGCTACTTCAAGAGAGATGGAGATAGAAAGGAGTAGAGATAAAAATTCCTTATATACTACATTGATACCCTTGCTATAATGAACCAGTGTTTGTTTTCTAACTTTAGAAAAATTAAGAAAGAAATTAAAGCAAGACCTTGTAAATTCACTGTGTGATCTTAAAAGAAGTCACATATTAACCATACCCTTCCTTCTCATGGAGAGAAAGTTCACTGTCTTTAAAAGTTAGAGTTCCAGATGATGCATCCTTATACTATTGACCCTGAGGATGGGAGTGGTAAAGTGTGGAAGGGGAAGAGATAAGAGAGGGAGGAAGGTCATGAAAAAGTTAAACTCTTCTAACTTTGCATTTCAGATCCATGTGAAATAAGTGAAATAGGCAATAGCAATAATGAGAACTTTTTCTCACATAAAATATCTGCTGTTATGCTTTATAAATTAGAAACGTATTTGAGATTTGCCAAGTACCTATTTTTCAGTGCTTAAAAAAATGAAAATACACAATTTAGATAAAGACTCAAAATATTTTTTATATAACTGGCTGTCAGTCACCCTCTAGCTGTTTTCAAATAATTGATCCAAAACTTCCCAATGGTTGAGTCAACATGTCTAGTCATTCACACTTTAGTTTGAAATACCATCATGAGCCAATCCAATTCCAGACAGTGATTTTTCTGGAGAATAGGAGCATTTTGCCTGAAGGAGGTGTTTTATTTGGGATTCTCTGGCAACAAGTGTCCAAATCTAATGTAATCTGACCTAAGCAAAAGGGGGCCTTTATTGTTTTACATACCATGGGAGTTTGTGTGATAAGCCAACCTCATAGGATTAGATCTGGCAATTCCGAGATTTCATCAGGACTCTTTCTCTTTTTATTTCTCATCTCTACTTACCTTAATGCTGGCTTTATTCTCTGGTTGACTTCCTTTATAGTCACAAAGCACCAGGCATGTACTTTATGCACTCCATAGCCCTAGTAAAAAGATGGCATCTTGTTCCTGATAGAGCTGATTAAAGTACCTGGTGTCACTATCACTGGCCACACTTGGGTCAGTCATCACACCTTTGGTAAAGGGTAGTCATATCTATTCAAACCCCATGAATTGGGATTAGGGAGGCGTCGTTCCCCAAAAGGAAATTTGAGATATTATTGTCAGAAGAAAAACAACTGGATTTGGGGCAGGCAAGTCGCACGTGTCTATTTCAAGAGATAACAAAAAGAAGTGATTTGGGCCATGGAGCCCCCCAACACTCGGAACCATCCTGCTGCACAAGCCCACCGTGTGGTGAATACAGACATGAATGAGAAATCAAGGAGACCCAGGAAGACAGAAGGTCACTCAAAACCAGTGGAAATATCTCACCTGCTGATTCAGAATCTACATTTGGTATCCCCTGGTGAATCCTGCACACTTTAGAATTTGAGAGCCCTGGAATCTGAACTTTGTTAAAAAGAATACCCTTGCTATATCTGCTTACAAACTTATGAGCTTGAGAAGAGGACATTAAAGGAAATGTTTATAAACATGGGCTCTGTTAGCTGTGCAATTCGTGGAAGTGATTTAACTTCCCTGAGTTTCATTTTCTCCTCAGGAAAATGGAGCTGATTACCAACCACGAAGACTTCTCTCCAGCATTGCATGAGATACTGTTTTCTTCAAGTGCTGCATAAGGGGGCAGTGAAGAGGGTGGGGTTTGGACCTGACTGCATGGGGGGAATTTGCTCTCCTGTTCACCAGCTAGGTGAATGAAGGCAACCTACTTAACTGCTCTGAAATAATTTCCTCACCTGAAAGAAGCAGAATTGATTATAGCCCTTGCCTCCTGTGGTTTTCTGTGGTATTTGACACCACAGGTATCCTGCCCTGTGCCTGGCAGATAGCAAACACTCACCGTGGGGTGGGTGGCTGCTGGTGTTGCATGGATTGTCCTCTCACTTAGATGCAGGTCCCATGAGGCCAAGGGTTTGTGTCTGTCTTGGTTGAGCCATAACATAGAACAGAGCCTGGCATATATTAGATGTTCAAGGCACACTTGTTAAATAAGCAGTTGAATACTTGTCAATTTCATGTTTCCTCAGCCCTCTGCTTTCTCTTCGACATCCCATGTTTCCTGCATTTTCCCACTGGAAGTTCAAATTTATCACTTGGTTACAGAGCTCTTCATCAGTTACAGGTACTGCCCTGGCCTTGGGAACAGAGCAGTGAACAGGACATGCAGAGCGGCTGCTCGGAGGAGTTTATATTCCCATGAGAGAGGGCGGGGATTGGATGTCAGGGGCTGATAAGGTTTAAAAAGAAATCAAGAGCAGTGATGAGAGGGAGTTGGGGGGTGGGGAGTTCAATGTGCGTGGCCAGAGAAGCCTCCTGAGCAGGTAGCTTTTGAGCTGAGTCCGGAAAGATGGGAAGGAGCCAGCAATGGAAAGATCTGTGGAAGGGAATTCAAGGTAGAAACTCTGAGGTGGTGTTGTGGGTTGAATTGTGTTCCCCAGAAAGGAATGCTGATTTCCTTACTGTGACTATGACCTTATTTGGAGACAGGGTCTTTGCAAATGGAATCAAGTTAATGTGAGGTCATACTCCATTAGGGTGGGCCCTAATCCAATGACTGGTGTCCTTATAAGAAGAGAAGAGACAAAGAGACACACAGGGAGGACACCATGTGACGACAGGAGCAGAGATTGGGACAATGCATCCACAAGCCAAGGAATGCCAAGGACTGCCAACAACATCAGAAGCTTAGGCTTAGAGAAGGGCATGGAATAGATTCCCCAGGAGTCTTCAGAGGGAATACGGCCATGCTGACACCTTGATCTCGGACTCCAAGTCTCCAGAATTGTGAGAGAACACATTTCTGTTTTTAGCCACCCAGTTTGTAGAGTCTTGTTACAGCAGCCCCAGTAAACTAGCACAAGTGGGAATCAACTTGGCATGTTCAAGGGACAGGAAGGGAGAAGGGTGATGGTAGATTGCAGAGAAGAGGGTCAAGAAATAAGAGCAGAGAGTTAGGAAGAGGCAGGCTCAGCAGGACCTGGCCAGTGCCAGTGAGAACACTGCCTGCCACTCACTCAACCTGTGACAGGAAGCCTGGGGAGGAACCAGGATCCATTCACAGGGGAAGGAGGTGATCTCACTGACATTTTTCAAAATCACTTGCTTGGGCACTTATGACATGGGAGCACATGCCAAAGCAGGAGGCCCAGCTAGCCCGCAGATAGTTACCGCTGTCTTAGAGTGTGGGGTGGTTTTTATAATCTTGGCGGCAGCAGCATTTCCATGCTCAAAGTGGGGACCATCGACTGAGTTAAGTGAGCCCAGAAGCACCCTTTGAAAACAGCAGTTTCTCAGAAAGCATGTCGGATGCTTATTTTCCTTGAGTCTTCTACCTCAGATCATGATCTGTCATCTTTCTCCCATCGTAAATTCTCTAATAATATTCCAGAAGTGAGGCATATATTTCCTGTGAATGTGGATAGACACATACATGTACACATATGCATTTTGCATATTGCCCCAAATTAATGGGGACTATGTAAGGGAGAAACAAGTACCAGTTCCAGCAACGTATGGTCTGCCTATGTCTTCTCTTTCTCTCTCTAAGCATGAAAATGTTGCATTTTGTATTTTTCCCCACTGTGATCATTCTGTTTTTGTGACTGTGTATTAGTTACCCTGGCAACATGGTAGACTTGGATCTGATTGGCCAGGTTGTCAGGTTCATTGTGAGCCAGGAGCCCAGTTTCAAGTGGGAGATATGTGCATGTTAACCAGATCTACGCAGACAAGCTTGGTCAGGAAAAGCTGACTGAACAGGACTTCTGCATCCTCTCTGCCTGCCAAGGACTCTTATGTCACCTGCTGTGTGAATGTCCCTTGAGTTGCTTTTGGGAAGATGCACGAGCTTCTATACCTTTGAAATATCTGTTAGGAAATGTGCTTAGCATTGATATGTGCAGCCCATGGTGCAGAATGTATTTATTTGTAATGAGAAATTAATTCTCAGACAAGCTAAGAGAGGATGGTCCAACTGCTGGACCATGGGATTAGAACTTGTTACACAGACCTAATTCAGACTCACTGTGCAGCCTTGAGAAAGTCACAAACACCCAAATGTTTCATTTCCTGTAAATAAATTTCATTCATAAAGAAAGAGGCTTATCTTAAGAATGAGGTCCTAGGAGCATAGTACACTCAAGATTTAAACTGGAACAAAATTATAGCCCAGTTTCTGGCAACAATATTGAATCATTTATTTATTCAATTTATCAGATGCAGCATTTACTTATCAGATTCTGGCCTATTCATTTGCCAATTACCTAGGAAAAAAGCAAACCCCCATCTATAGCTGAAATTCTCTATTTGCCAATGAATAAATAATACCAACACAGAGGAAAGTCAGGTATAAACCAGTGCCTTAAAAAGTAATAACTATATTTTTCTTATTTGCACAAATTTCTAAGTAGCCATACCTGGCTTGTATTTTGCAATCTTTGCATTTTCAAAGGAAGCGTATCATTGATGCCTGGATCTACCATACTCTCTGCATTTGAACATACTATGTTTAACCATGCTATATTACCAGCATAGTCTTAATATAGACGTAAAAGTCATTGGCAAGCAGTCATTTTTCACCTGGGTTAAGTGTTACCGTATGTTCAACTCCAGTAAAGCTAACATTTAGGCTGTCCATTTCAAAGAAGCAGAAAATATCTGAAGGGAAAAGAGACAAGAAGCACGTTCCAAATATTCTTCCAAAAAAGATGATTGCATAGGAATAATTAATTCCTGTGCTAAAGTTACTGGAAAAAAAGAATGTGAGCTTTCTAAAACTCATACCAGCCTCCCCTGATTGAGGAAAAAAATGCCTCATCAATTATGCACAGAGCGACAAGAGAATTAGAGTATGATCAGGGAATTAACCAACTCCTTCAAGGTTTAGCCAATAAACCAAATGATGTTAGCTTTCAAGTATCACATGCTTTCTAAGGTATCTTGTGTGGCTGGATTTTGTAAGTGAGTCTTGTTTGCAAGGGTATCAGTAGTGCATATGGATTAAATGTTGTTTATAAACCTGCTAACTTGTTTGCACATAGTACAACAGCATTGCCTTCGAATTGTGCAAGGAATGTTAATTTGTTAAGCATAACTATTTTAAGTATACCACAATTTTTATAACCCTCATTGGTCCATCTTCATTGTCTTGTATATTGGGAGCCGCCCACAAAGAAAGTGGCCTAGGATTCTTGACCCCTGAGAGGCCTACTTGCTCTGTGATTTGTGTGCAGAGAAGGTTCTGGGAATGACTCTCTCTTGCCTAGGAGCATTTGGTAAGAAGAGGCTGCCCTGATGAGCCCCAGCTTTGGGCTGCTCCTTCCTGAGTGATCTTGTGCCTGCCCCACTCAGAAACTACCCTTCCCAGAACTGTGATCCACAGACAAGTGCCCAGAACATCCCATTCGGATTTTCAAAGAACACACAGCAGAGAAAGGAAGTGAAAAATGCAGTGTGGTCTGTGGGGATGGAATTAGTTAAAAAGAAAAAAATAATAATGGTAAGGCCAGGGCGGGGAAAGTGGGTGGGAAACAATGACAAATCCTCATTTGGAGCCAACAGAAATCATCCAAGGGAAAGCACGGAATGGAACCCAAATGAAAGATTCTGTGCAAGCCCAGGGAGAAGACGCAGTGACATGCAGGGAGTCAAAAGGACACAGGTATTAATAAAACCGAGGGAAAAGTAAGAATGCAACACAAAGCCCCGCAGTTCTCATACAAGCCAAGGTACATACACACGCCACTAAAAGCAGGGAAATGGGGAACAAAGGCTGTCATAGCAACCTCCACTAGCCTTGTTGTGTGACCGACCGCGATACACATGGTCATCCATCAAGGATCCTCCGATACCCAAGCGCAGTGTGCATTTAGGGAGGGCTGCAGCCCCCAGCTGGAGGTGTTCGGGCCCCTGCAATGCGTTCTTGTCTCCCTTTCTTCCTTCTTCCTCTCAAAAAATCCAAGCTAGGTCTGTGCCAAGCCTCTCCTTTTCCCAGCAAGGAAATGCAAGGAAACATAACCTGGACCCGGCATCCTGATACACTCCCACCCCCCAAGTTATGTTTCCCAAATTGTTTCAGATCTGGGTAAAGTGATAGCTTTCCCCTGTGCCCTCAAAAAAATCATCTGCTCTTTTGAAAACAAAGACAATGATAACAAAAGAAAAAGCACATAAATGTGTTTTGCTTGCTCTTGCAAAATCAAGCACCTCATCTTTCGGATTCATTAGGGATTGTGGATTTCCAGAGGGATATGAAGCTCATTTACCTGTGCCTAATTCAAAAGAGAAATACTCATTTCCTTCCACCTCTATCTTCTTAAATTATAGGTCTCTTCTTTATTAATAGACCATCATTTCTTTATACTTTCTTGTGGTTCGAGTGGGGGAAATACTGCGACGCTAGGACAAAAAAAAAAGAAAGAAAAGAAAGAAAGAAAGGAGAGTGTTTCACCAGCAAGACTTGGAAGGTGGTGAAAAATAAAAGAGAACTTTTATAAGAACCTAATGGAGATATTGACATGTGTGTCTGGAAATCTAAACTTAGCATAGTGTAAGGCAGGAACAGGCTTTCTCACTTTATTTCTGTATCTGGAAAGTTTCAGCGGCTGGTACCATATGAATATTTATTAATGCATTGTGAATCAGAACCTGTGATTATTACTCAAACTATCTTTTTACCTTACAAGCTTCAACTCAGAAGAATAAAAACACATCTGCTTTTGCTCTTCCCATATTTTATTCAATGTTTTAACAGCTTTGCTGTAAATATCTCATCCATTACGATTCAGTTGTGACTATATCGGCTTCACGTCTCCTGTTTTATTACTGTCATCACAGTGAAACAACACACTGTTAATTCTGTTAACTAACAAGTTCATTGTTCGAGCTAGTCAGCAATCTCCCATTTGCTGGGGCCACAAGTTAAAAGAGAATTAGTTATAAATCAAAGAAGGGCCTGAGTGAGGTGTGTTCCCTTTGTCCAGATGAGTGGGTCCTTATTTGAGATTGCTGTTTAATATGCTGTCATGGAAGGCATGAGCAAATCTGAAGATAGAGCCAAATCCAACCATGTTAGATGAAGAGGTTGCACAAGCCTCGAAGAATTCAGCTCTGGAATATGCATGCATGCTTAAAGCTTCAGATTCTTAGCATGAAACCAGTACCTCCTTTACAGCTCTCATCCAATTTAGACCTTGTAAACCTGTCTTCTTCTAGATTTTTTCCAGAGGAAACTTGCTAATATTTCTTCTCCCCTAGATATGGAAACTGAGTCAGTCAATGTTCAGAATGTGGACTTTCAAGCCTAGCAGCTCGGATTTGCTTTCCTGCTCTTCCATTTCCTAGTTAGATGGACATGGATGATTTAGTTAACATCTATGAAGCTCATCTGTAAAATGGGAGCAGGAACAACACTTACCTCATCAAGTAGTTGTGACATTTAACTGAGCAAGTGTGTGTTAAGTTTCGTATCAGTCAGAGTTCAGTGCAGGAAATAGAAATCACTCTGCATTTCAAGCATGTAATGAATTAATTTGGGTACTAGGTGTGTATCGGTTATCTATTACCATGATAATGCTGGAAAACTCATACACGTGCGCATGCACACAAACACGCTCACACACATCCACATCCATACACAGTGTCTTAAAACGGAGCATTTATTTAAATGACAGGTCTGCAGCTCCAAGATTAGGGCTGGGCTTGGCTGGGCAGTTCTTCTGATCACACTAGGCTCATTCCATGTCTTGCTGGCTGTTGGCTGGTGCATCTGGGCCAAATGTGTACCTTTCCAGCAGGATAGCTCAAGCATTTTCCTGACAGAGACAGAGAAGCTGAAAAGCCTCTCCTTGGGTGACATTTGCTAACATCCCACTGGCCAAAGCTTACATGTTGGTTCATGAGCAAGGGTTAGGATAGATAAAATGTCCCACCCAGAGTGACTGGCTTTTAGGATGACCAACCATCCCAGTTTTCCAGGGCCTGAGGAATTTCCCAGGAAGCAGGACTTTCAGTGCTAAAACTAGGAAAATCCTGGACAAACTAAGAAAATGGCCACCCTCCTGGCACTGCAAGTTTATGCTGCAAGGATATGGATGGAAGGAGGGTGGAAGAGTTGAAGCTTTATAAAGTGAGCTGAGAAATTGCCTATCAAATTGTCAGAAGGACTGGAAGAGGGACTATTGGTTTGAAGATCATGGCGCTGTTGTTTCTCCTATTACTATTTCTGCTACCATCTCCGCTGCCTTTTACCCACAGAACTGGCAACCAGACACTGCAACACAGCATCAGGCCAACATGGAATCACTCTGTATGTGCATGCATGCTCATCAGCCATCAGTTACGAAGAGTATCTCTGCCCCACTGCCACCTTCCTGATCTCCCATGATAGCAACTAATGAATAGAGTCTAACCCTGACCCAGAACTCTGGCTACAAGGGAATCAGAGAAATACGGTACTGAACTTCCCAACCTCTCCAAAAAGGGGAGAGAAATGGGGAGAGAGAGAGACTGGATCCAAGTATCTAACACAATGGCTCACAAGACCAGCTGGCTCATGGGAAGAGTTAATGGTTGTTGTAGTGGTGGCACTCGGATTCACCGATATGACCTGCTGCTGAGGCTCCAGATCTGTGACCTTTTCCCTAGTTTAGTTAAAATTATAGACAGACAGGTTATCTTCTAAGATATCTGATTCCTAAAATGCTACCCTCAAAAGGGCAGAATCATTTCAAAGAAAATGGTCTCTGTAGCATTTCAACTCCCAAAGACAATTGGGGAATTTTAATGAGGACACAAGCTTTTTTTCACCTTGTTTTGCTTTGGGTATCATTGGGTTTTCCTTTTTTAAATTCCTCTTCTTCTGAAATTATCTGAGTATTCTCAGTCTCTGAAATGTTTTGTTCAAATTCTGATTGAAGATTTGTCAGTTCTCATCCCCTTAGTTCCACTGACGTCTGGTTACCACATGCAGTTACAGAATCAACAAGAAAAAAGAATGTGTTCTGGGGCACCTGAAATGGGCATCATAGATCTTGGCCTATATCTGACCTGTTCTTAAGAAAAAAAGAAAAAAAACAAAACAATGTATCTTCAGAAGGTCATTTGAGTCTACCAATTTCAAAACAAAAATGAGCTGAATTTATTAGGAAAAATTCTGGTTCATTAGAGCTAATTTTTCTAAGATACAGTCTCTTACAGAAAACATACCTTTGGTGTGAGTCTAAATCTGCCTCCTGAGAAATCTTGGATGCCTGCTGATCATTTTGAATTCCTTGTTGCCCCTAACTTTCTGGCTGCATGTTAGAAATCATTTTAAATGAATTGAATAAAATTCACAAGTGTTATATGCCAGCAAATGATGAACTCACAGGAAATATGACTCAAATCCATTTTTTCCATTTTGTTTTTTTCCCATAATAAATAGAAATGAACAAATGTGCCTTTAATGACATCCTGGAGTGAGAGCTTTTATTGATATATTATCAGTAGGAAGCGTGTAATGCTTTGGTGAAATAAACTCCATTCCATATATTTATAACCAGATTGAAAAAGGTGTGTTTGTTATTTTGTGTGACATTTTCTAATGATAGTGGAGTTTTAAATATGAAGATATACATGTACCATCATAAAAATGAACAATATTTTAGCTTACAAAATGTTTCTTTGATTGAAGATGTTTTTGTACTTACTTAGTTTCCAATTACTTTTTTAACCTGTGCTCACAAACTTACAAATACCTTTTCCCCCTTCCTGTAAAGCTGTAAACAGATGCTCCAAACTGTGTCCATTGAAACAAAATTTAGAACATCTATTTTAGGGTAACAAGTCCTTCTTTGGACAACTGAGTTTCTGGTCATTAACTAATGACTTTTAAGGTCAAACTCTTTGGGTTACAAAAAATGGAAACTGGCTTGAGAAAAAAGGGAGTCCACTGGCTGAGGACTGGCTTCAGGCACAGTGTGATAAAGGTACTCGAATGATGTCCCCAGAACCTGGTACTCTCCGTCTCTCAGCTTCACCTTCTGATTTGTGTTAGCTTTCTTTTAAGACAGGTTATCTCCACAATGTCACAAGATGACAACAGCAGCTTTTGAGCAGTTTCTTTGTTTCATATATGGCAGGGAATAGCCTCTGTCTCTCTCTCTCTCTCTCTCTCTCTCTCTCTCTCTCTCTCTCTCTCTCTCTCATCTCCCCCTACTCTCCCCCTACCAGTACAAGAAAATTCAAGGGCCAGCTTACCATCAGCTTAGTTATCCAAATGCCCATACCTGAACCAGCTGTTACATCCAAGGGTATATGAGTTATCTGTTGCTGCATAACAAATCGCCCTCCCAAACTTAGCAGCTTAAAATAACATGCCTGTATTTTTTCACAGTGCATATGGGTCAGAGATCCATGTATGGCTTAACTAGGTCCTCCAGCTCAGGGCCTTTTGCAAGTTGCAGTCAAGGTGTTGGCCAGGGCTCTTCTCATCTCAAAGTTCAACTGGAGTAGGATTTTCTTCCAAACTCTCTCAGTGGTTGCTGGTAGGATTCAGTTCCTTGTGGGCTGTTGGACTGAGAGCCTCAGTTCCTCACTGGCTGTTGGGCAGGAACCACTCTCAGGTCTTTGCCATGTGGGCCTTTCCATAGGACAGTTCATAACAAGACAGCTGGCTTCATCAGAGAAAGCAACCAAGAGAGACAGGGAGAGAAAGAGAACGAGAGAGAGAGAAAAAAAGAGAGGGAACTCACAGTCTTTGATAACCTAATTTTGGAAGGGACAACCCATCATTTTTGCTGTATTTTATTCAACAGTAGTAAATGATAAGTCCATCCCACACTCATGGGGAGGGGATTACACAAGAGCATGAATACCAGGAAGTGGGGATCATGGGATCCATTTCAGAAGCTGCCTACCACCACCAAGGGTAATGCCATATGCGGATGGGCTTAAACAAATCTGAGCTCATCCCTGGAGCTGAGGGTAGAATGCACTACAACAATTCCTGAGCTATGAGTGGAGGTAACCATCACAAAAGGACATTTGTGTACATTTAGAAAATTTGCATATGGTTTGCATATGGTTGAGTGGCCAACATGTATGACCACTATTCATAACATAGTCTGGTGCTAGCTTATACAAGTCTTGATAATAATATGTTAAGTCACTTACACCTTTGATGCCTATGACACTGTTCATGAGTCACAAAGTCAACATATTCAGAGGCAGTAAGTTGAGACTACAGAAACAACGCTGTATGACAAAACTGACCTTAACATACTTGACTCACGTCACTCTGGCTCCATGGGTTCTGTATGGAGTGTCTGATGTTGAGATTCCTGAACATTTCAGGCCTAAACCACACTGTAATGTTTTTCAGAACTTGAACATAGTATTTATTTTGATTTGTGGTGAGGGGAGAGAAAAAAGATTATTTAAAACAGCTCACTGGGGTCATTTTTTTTATGTTAGGGGTAATTACCTAATCCATATCGCTGTTGATGACTCTGCTTAGGAAACCTTGATGACTTGTTTGGCTGTTAAAAGGTGAGACCAGGGACTGATGTTGCAAAGGTATCTGAATCAGTCTGTCCAAAAAACAATAAGATTTTCATATGCCCAACTTAGAAGGAGATAAGGAATCCTTAGATGGAATTGAAACTGTCTAAAATTAGCCAAAACTGGCTTTATTTCCCTATCTCAAGTGATTTTAAAGTTATCTTGTAGGGTGTAAGCTGAACATGCCTGGAGAGAAGACCTTGCCCTCCAGATGACCTCAGGCACCAGAGGAACCTGAAAATCCTCCACCAAAGGATTGGATTCAGAATCAACCAATCAGCCCTTGACTGTCCCAGCCAATCAGTCTTGCCTCATTAACATATGTGGCCTGACTGGAGTTGTCCAATCCACTGTTGCCCCATCACATGGCCAGACTCGGAGTTAGCCAATCAGGGATACCAAATACCCCTTCAAAGCTTGTGCAGCACCTGGATCAGTGAGACAGATTCAAGAGCCTTGCCTCCTGTCTCCACACCAGTGGACCTCAAGAAATAAAGCCTTTCCTTTACTAAAAAACTGGTACCATGGTATTGGCTTCTGTGCTCATCTGGCAGCAAGCCCTTGCTCAGTAACAGAAGGAGGGTCCAGAGAATACCAGTTGAGCTTTAAAGAAAATGATAATCCCAGAATGCTAAAGTTGGGACACTGGGGTTATACGGCTGTGACAGATTCTGTCTATTATCTGACTAATAATCATTCCCTTTTGTTGCATGCATAATGAACAATGATTTTTTTTTCCCCACATTACAAAAAGGTTCAGTGAAATGTTCCCTTCATGGGTTCTCTTTTGCCCTAGAATAGCCACGTGAGGCAACATGGCCATGAGACATGAGTCCCCCAGTGGCCTTTTAGATCACATTTGCTTTCCTGATGAAAGAGAATATATGCAGTTTGCTCAAGTCCCCATCTCTCTCTCTCTCTCTCTTTTTATTCCTTAAATGCAGATAAGGAAACTGGTACTAAAGCAGCCACCCTGTGACCATGAGGAAATAACCAAGAAAATCATAGACAGCAGCCTAGTCATTGCACAGTTATTTAAACACAACTTTGTACTCATTATTGTGTAAGAAAAAGAAACATCTGCTGCTGTTACTTGCAGCTCAACATAATCCTAACTTATATGATATGACATTTATCAAATGTATACAGATTGAAAATAAATTACTTGGGAATAAAATTTCCAGTAGTTATCAAGCACCCCTTATCTTCAGATACCTTTACCTACTTTATTTCCCCATCTTATTTTTTTTTAATAAATATTAATCTTCAACATTCAGACATAGCCCTCATTATTTCAAAAGAAATTTCTCTGAACCTAGAATTGCAGTAGAAAAACATACCCAGGAATACAGCCCTGTATCCTCCAAAAGTTTCTTTCCTGGAATGTGTCATCTGTTGTCAGAGCATATCAACAAAACAGAACAAATGATCTTGTATGATTGACCTCACTCATTGCCTTTTCAATTTTTACCTACTCAGGACTATAGTCTTACCTTAGTTCCCAGTTTAGAAGCCACTATCATGTAGCACTCTAATGTAGTCATTTAAAACCTACCTTCCCTCCCTCTATTAATCATACCTAGATGCAGAGATGGGAGACTTCCATTGATTCTTTCCAACATTGCTTACACACATGCTTCAGACATCAACTTTGAGTGAAACAAAAATGACTGAGGAATCAAATTGCTTTCAAGAGCATCTTGTAGACATAAACTTTAGGTGAAACAAAAGTGTCACCAAGGGTCTTTTAGAGGAAGTAAGTCATCCACCCAACCACCTAAAATATAAAGTGATAAAGTAGCAAAGGCTGTACCAGAGCCAGAAATAAAGGCAATGGACATTCATGGCAGAGAAAACAAAGTTTCTGGAGGGTGGGAGAGAAGATCGTATTTGAAATGGACCTCTAAAATAGGTAGGAGTTAAGATATTCAGAGGTGGAACAGTAGAATCACTAAGTGGGTGAAATCAGGGTGGAAGGGGCTAATGGATGGCCTTGAATGCCCACCCAGGGAGCATTGCAGGGGCTACAGGGAGCCTCTGAAGGTGGTGGAACAGGGGAATGGTAATCTGTCATGTAAGCATCCAGGGCTATTTTAGCATGCAGAACACTTTTTGAAAGTTACAGTTTCTACAGCTGGCCATTTAGTTCAGTGTCATAACATGAAGGTCAAAGGTTCAGATCCCTGTACTGGCCAGCTGCAAAAAACAAATAAATAAATAAGTTATAGCTGCTGCTGGCCATAGTGAAGGTCAAGCAAGAAGCAAAAACATGAAACACCATACTGTTCGTTAACACTAAACTACCCACTAAGTAATGGTTCAGGGAAGAGCCCACCTTTTGAAATGGTAGAAAAGACTAACTTAAATCAAAACGCTTTTTAATACTCCACAAACTCACAGTAGTTCATTATTACAGAAGCACATTCATATACCAGTTTGTTGAAGCATCTTTAATTCCTTTGGAATAAATGTGGATTATAAATAAAAATGTAAAGCAGCAAGTAAAACTGGTTTGCCCTTCTTTAAAAATCGTTTGCTAATCATATCCTGTGAAAATGAAACTCCAGTGCTTACGTGGGGATGTGAATGCTCTCCCTCTAAAGGGACAGTAACCACTCAGGTCCAGCTTTCTACTGATATGTGGGAACACCTGGTGTTCACAGACCTCCTGATTTTTTAAGAAAAATAGGAAATTCAGATATGTATGTAAACTGTCTTAACTTCTGGCTCCATTAAAAACAAAATATACTGAAATACATGTGCTGACCAAACAAAACTGGTCTGTAGGCTGGATTCAGTACACTGGCTACCAGTTTGAGACTTCTTCTAATAGACTTCTGAAATCAATCCTAGGAAGAGAATAAAGAATACCAAAGAAAATGTTAAAGCCTGTAAATGACTCAGTTTAATGAATTTAAAAAGTTAAATCAACTATGATGTATCCACTCGATGGATTATTATGAAGACTAAAATGATTGTTAATAAAGTCTACGTATTAACATGGAAAATGTATATTAAAAAAGAAATAGAAAAACTATGGAAACACTAAAAAGATTAGTGGTTGCCAGGGGTTGGAGAAGAGGCAGAACAAAGAGGATTTTTAAGGCAGTAAAGCTATTCTGTATGACGCTATAATGGTAGAAACATATCATTATACATTTTTCCCAACCCATAGAATATACAACACCAGGAGTGAATTCTGATGCAAACTGTGGACTTTGGCTGACCATAATGTGTCAATGTAGGTTTACTGATTGTAACATATGTACTACTCTGTTGCTGGGCATTGATAGTGGGGGAGTTTGTGTGTGAGTGGGGACAGAGGCATATGGAAACTCTGTGTTTTCCACTCAACTTTGTTGTAAACTTAAAACTTCTCTAAAAAATAAAGTCCCTTTTAAAAATGGAAAATAAAATTCTTTAAGCAACATAATTACAAGAATGTGAAATAAATAAATATAAAATTATATCAATCAATGACTATTGGAATGACTATTAGAGACACATTTATAAACTAACAAGTGTCTTTGACGGATGGGGTTACATGTAAATTGTTTTCTCTTGTTTTATTTTCCAAATCTTCCTCAATGAACAAATAGTACAGGCTTTCCTCTCTTTGGAGAGTAGGTGGGTCTGCAAAAATGACGGCAAGCTGCAATCATACAGTCATCTTAGTAGCCAGTGGTAAAAATTCCAATTGTTTCATGACCTTTAAAAATATTTGTCCAAATATTAAAACTGTCTTATTGTCATTTATAAATGCATTGAGAAATAGAAAAATAGGAAAACATATTTAGTACAATATAATTGAAAACATTAGAAAAATTAAAAATTAAACTTTCTTTATAAAAAACTTATCAAGGGTAGTTTGAATGGTGCTTGTCTTCTCATTGTATAACTTAGAATATAGAGTGAGCACCTTTTTCATGCCTTGGTGAATTGCTGTACTTACTTCTAAGTTTGGATCATCATCTAAGCTTCCAACATTTCGACTTGAGTGCATTAATGTTGTGAAATATCTCTGAGAAGTCCTTTAATGTGAACTTCTTTGCCAGCATCACTTCCTCTGGGACATCCTCATTTTTTTCATCACAAACACTTTCCTCATTTATTTTGATGAGCCTCGTCCCCATGAAGTCTCTTCCAACAGCGGCAGTATCAACATTCTCAGGCTCAGCTATTTCTTCAATAACTCCATTTACGTTCAATTTCATTTATTTGAAGCACTTTTGCCTTAGTCGCTGATTCTCTCTTTTGATTACTGACTTTTACAAAATATCGTATGAGTTAATCACTGGGAGTCAAGAAGGCAACACAACTTCACCCTTTGCTGTCTGTGTGTGAACAGAACACTGATGCACAGTGATCAATCACTGGCAGACTTTGAAGAAGTGACATGATCCATCACAGATTGTGATGTGCACCTGTTATTTATGTAGTAATTTGTGGACTGAAGAACTAGCAGTTATGCCTGTACTTTAAGCAATTACTCACAGTTAATATACCATGATAACTGAAAACTGAACCCTATTGTTGAGGGACTGGAGTCATATAATTAAAACACGGTAGCTGAAATTTGTGCATATTGGAACCATGCGAAGCAAGGACTATCAGTATTTCAATATTGGAAAAATAAACTACTATAAAAAAAATGATTCTTTGTTCCTTTTTTTTTGGTCATGAGCAGACTCAAAGACTAAAGATAGATTACTAAAGAAGACACACTGCTGGTTGAGTTCAGTTGATTTATGGCCCTGGAGACCTCGTGGAACATTTTGTAATGCTGTTTTGTTCTGACTCCCTGTGAATACGTACATCTGGAGACAAATATATTTATGGAAAATGCTAAATATTTTTTCTCCCCTACCTTATGTCTAAGTAGGTCATGTTGGTAACATTTTGAGTAGTTATTACATTTCAGCTAATGTGTTTCCAAGAGCATGTTGAATATAGCTGTAGGATGCCCATGGATGGTGACAGTGAGTGTCTCCCACCTCAAAGTCCTTTAAATATAATTGTTCTCTGGATCAAAGCAGAGAAATGCAAAGTCAATGAGGAAATAAAATGTTAAAAGCCATCTGATTTTCTTAATAGATGCAAAATGGATAAAATTCAATAATTTTAAATGATTTTTGTAATAGGAAATTAGCAACATAGCTGTAGAAAGGAAAATCCCTAATAGGATAAACATATATAGTAAACATCAATCTTAATGGTTTTCTTAGTCTGTTTAAGCTGCTATAATAAACTACCGTAGACTGGGTAACTTATAACAACAAATATTTTTATTTCTCACAGCTCTGGAAGACGGAAAGTCCAAGATCAGAGTGCCAACAGATTTGGTGTCTGGTGAGGGATGGCTTCCTGATGCATAGACAGCTGTCTTTTTGCTTGTCCTCACATGGTGGAAGGGGTGAGGGAGCTCTCTGGGTCTCTTTAATAGGCCACCAATCTCATCATGAAGGCTCTGCCATCATGAACTAATCACCTACCACCAAGTCCTCACCTCCTAATATCATTACATTAGGGGTTAAGATTTCAACATATGAATGGGGGGGGGTACATAACTGTTCAGTTGATAACAACTGTGAAAATGTAGGAGAATTGCAATCAAAGCTAGCAAGAAAACAAGTATGCCCCATCACTGTTATTTTACAACACTGTTCTGAAGGTCCCACCTACTACATTAAGAAAAGCAAAAAAGGAGCATAAGGATTTGAAAGAAAGCAAATACATCATTATTTGCAGCCGAAAAGATCATCACTGAGGAAAATAGACTCTGCAAATGATTACAACTACAGGGAATGTTTATCAAAATTGATAGACATAAGATGGGCATTTAAAGTTGGCACTAGAAATAAGCAATTTTATGAAATGTAAAATAGCATGTGATTCCTAAAACGACAAAGCTGGAGGTAACCAGATTGCAGGTATTCACACAGATAAGCAAATATGTAAGTAGTTAGAAGACTAGGTAAGCCATGAATTCAGGGACAATGAGAGTTACAGTGGACCGTATCCATGATGCCCAGGCAAACACTGGCTTGTGACATGGATATGTTAATATCGTGAAACCAGCTAATACCTGAAGCCATTACATTTCCTAATCATATATAACTAAATCACCTTAGGTCACCCCATTCCTTAAGATTTCATTAAATTTGGCTTCTGCCTTTAGTTTAGCAGTCCTTGGAAGTTCAAGCCTGCCCAATGATGTATCAAATTCAATCAATGATGATCCATAGGCTGACTCAGAGTTTTTGAGCCCATTAGCACAAAGAATTACACATTTCCAGGAAAGCAGCCTTCTCCTTTCCCTGAAAGTCAAGAACAAGATGTTCATGAATTCCTCATGTATTGCTGCTTGCAAATCATTTTGAGAGAATTTGACCATTTGAGCCATTTCCCCCTGCCCAGAAAAATGCACATTCTAGAAAATATTGCACGTATTCCCAGAGAGTTCACAGACCTCCTAAAGCCTATCCAAGAGGTCCCAGCTTCAGCATCTTTGCTCTGCAGTATATGGTGCATCTGTCTCTAGGCATATCAGTGCTCATCGCAGTGGTTCAAAATCAAAAAGCCCTTCCCATGGGCTGCCTGTGTTTGTATCTCAGCTGGGTCTCTAACCAGCTGTGTGACCTTAGTTACATTACTAAGCCTATCTGAGCCACAATTTCCTCATTTGCAATGGGGAGCATAATAGTCCTACCTCATAGGGTAATTATGAGGATCAAATAAGGCACAGGAGGGAAAGCTATTGTCATGGTGCCTGCCACATAACAAGTAATCAATAAATGGTAATTATTTTCTTATTACTAACTATCTCTATGACTGCTTTCTCTTTAAAATTTTATTTTAGCCTTTTAAGATTAATACACTTTATATTCTGTACTAGAGTTTTTCAACCTTAGCACTATTGACATTTGGGGACAGATAATTCTTTGTTGGGGGGGCATCTCAGACTTTGGAGGATTGTTCAGCAGCATCCCTGGCCTCTCCTCATTAGATGCCAGAAGCACCCCCACACCCATGCTGTGACAACCAAAAATATCTCCAGACATTTACAAATTAGGGCAAAATAACCCCTAATTGAGAATCACTGCTCTATACTTTTTTTATAGGTATTTTGAGTGATTTATTTTACAGCAGAGGAAAAAGTAATTATAATATTTAAAATGTTACCATTGCTGATGACAACTGAGTGAAGACAAGAAATTTGTACTCAAAATGGAAAAGTGTTCAGAGTGAAAAGGAGGAAGCAATGGGGTGACTGAGGATGGGGCATCGTGAGGCTCAATGTGTGTGTGTGTGTGTGTGTGTGTGTGTGTGTGTGTGTGTGTGTGTGTGTGTGTGTGTGTGTGTGTGTGTGTGTGTGTGTGTGTATGCGGAAAAGGTGATTAACGTGAAACATAGGGGTTATGAAAGATACAGAGGAAAAAAGTTATGGCAGTGGAAAGAATAAATTGGAAACCTTTCAGAGAAAAAATTTGCTTAGCCTGGAGAATACACAACACAAATAACCCTGGAAGGAGTCAATATGAAAAGCAGAGAGAGGATATGAGAGGAAAATGGATCTAAGGATTCCATGAGAGGTTGACACCACTGGTGCTGGGTTAAGACTGCTGGAGAGGATGATTTGATGTGAAGCTAAAAGGTAGAGGCAGGGGATAAGAAATAGAGTCTGAGAAACCTTGGATTAGGACCAAGGTTGATGTTGGGATGAGATCCCAAGTATCAAACTTTTAAGAGACTAACACAGGACACTCATTCCTGCAACAAACAAAATTGATATATTGTGTGCATGTTGTTCATATACGATAGTAAAGTTGTTTTACTTTCTGAGTAAATACACTTATTGGGGCTCAAAATATCCTTGGGGGAAAAAAAGGCATCTCAGAGTAGTTAAAAAATCTGTCCTGATAATAAGGTGCATAGTCTGGATGAGACAGGTATCTTTGCTTTGGACGGAGGGAGCAGAAACTTGACATTTCAGTATTGATGTTGGTAATACTAGCATGAGTTTATTGAGCACTTTCAAGCCCTTTCCCTACGTCAGGAAAAATTATTCACCCATCTTGTCTTATTTCATCTCACAACAGTCTTCTGAGGTAGCAACAATTATGATCCCCATTTTACAGATGAGGAAACCAAAGGTCTGAGATATTAAACACTTGCCCCAAGTCTGCTCAGCTATTAAGTGAGGATTTAAAGCCCAGCAGTTAATCTCAAAGACTTGCTCTTTTGGTTGCTGTGCTGTACTCTGGGAGGGTTTGGGTGCCAAAGTCACCTTGTCCCGGTGTGCTCAAGCTAGGGATGAACAGATTAAGAACACTCGGATAGCATGGCTCTGTTGTGTTTAGCATTTATTTTTATTGAATTAATATGTCACTTTGCAATTGAATGGTGCCCTTACTATGTTTGTTATGCCACTGAAAGTGATGGAGATGGAGAAAGAGCGGAGAGAAAATTGAAGTGGGGGAAAAGTGTGTTGGTTTCCTGCATCATCAGTTCACCCAACAATGATTTAAACTAATTCATAGAGAATATTTATTGAATAACTGCTATGTCATGCACTGTATGCCGAGTGTTCCCCTGAAAATTATTTTACTCACAGTGACATTTTTTTTAAAGTCTTAAAAAATTAGCATCATCATGCTCATTGTTCAGCAAGCAAACCAAGATAACTCGGTCATCAGGAGAGGGAGTTGAGACTCAGATCAGACTAGATCTGACCATAAATCTAAAGTTTTTTCCATCAGATCAAAACAAACACATTAAAACCAAGAATACTATGCTCTGACATCTTTTCCATGTCTCCAAATTTTTTGCCATGTGTAACCAATTAGCACAGTTGGCTAGAACATGGTGCTAATGAGGCCAAGGTCAAGGGGTCAATTCCCTGATGGTCTGAAATTCTATGCTTCCTTCCTCAGTCACAGGCTGTGGCCTGGACCACAGCTGATACCCTCCCAGGAGCTTCATATTGGTCATAAGTGCAGTTGAGAAAGTCTTGCTAAATCACAATAACTCCATCTACACTGTTGGAACAACTCAGAACACATGCCATACTGATGGTGTGACTACAGGCATAAATAAAAAGCAACATTGTTATTACTTGAATAAATTAATTTTTGCTTACATTCTATAAATTTAAATGTAGTATTTAAAGTTCAATAGAGCCATGACTTTACTCTTAAAAACTTATGTATGTTAAGAGAGATGCTAAAATTTTGAGATGTGCAGTAATACCTCAATTACTTAAACTCATCAGGAAATGAGTTATTTTGTATATGTAAATTATAATATACTTTTAGTGAAAGTGTCTCCTTAGCACCAAGACATTTTCATATTAGAAATTTTGATGGAAATCTTTTTAAACACAATTCACATTTTCCTGCCTTCTCAAACAGAAGAGATGAAATATAATTTATCCTAGATATCTGTTATTTATAAGAAAGACAATTAAAACAAAGTGATTTTAAAAAATGGAAATAAAAATATATAAAGCAAAAATATATAAGCAAAGATATATGAAATGGGAAAGTCAATGTTAACCACAGACTAGTTAGAATGTAGGGTTAAGATAATAATAAGATAAAGAGGAATATAATATAATTATTAAAGAATTTTCTGAGAAAATACAACAATCATAAACCTATATGAACCAAATAATGTAACATGAGTCCCAGCCATTTGGGCCTTCTTACTATTCCTTAAATAAGCCAAAGTAGTTACTGACTCAAGGCATTTGTGTCTACAGTTTCCTCTGTCTGAAACTCACTTCCTCCAAGTTTGCATTCTCTCCTTATTTTATCCTCCTCCCAAATATCATTCCCCTAGTACAGACTAACCACTCAATCTGATTTGTCACCTATGATCCTAAGATTGGGATTTGTTCAATAACTGACCCCCTATATAAAGAAGATCTAATTGCAATGAGAAAAATTAAAGGTATCCAGAGCCCTGAATCCACCTACCCTAAGTTTCCTTAGATTCCCAAGGAATGTCTACCAACTTCAGCATTCTCTGAACAAATGTGCTCTTCATTACCAGCCAAAACTTTGAACTAAAAACTCCAAATAAAAATAATCCCACAGGATCATTCCTTGCCCTTGGCCTCTTTCTTTTGTAGCAAATTCTTATCTAGACTATTAAGTTTTTACCACCTTAAGGTTGAGAAGAGTCATAGAAAAATGAATGCAATGAAAAAATTACTATTTTTTTCTATATTAATTTTCTGTGGCTCATGTCACAACTTACCACAAACTTTGTGGCTCAAGCCAACATAAATTAATTCTCTCACACTTCTGGGGGCCAAAAGTCTAAAATGAAGGTGTTGGCAGTGTTGTACTCCCTCCAGAGGTCCTAGGTGAGAATACGTTTCTTACCTATTTTAGCTTCTGGTGCCTGCTGGCAGTTCTGGGGTTTGTGAACACATTACTTCAATCTATATTATAACACTTGCAGGTTCTAGGTATTAGGATCTGATATCTTTGGGGATACTGCCTTAGTCTGCTCAGGCTGTCATAACAAAATACCATAGACTGTGTGGCTCAAACAACAGATAAGTATTTTCTCAGTGTTCTAGATGCTGGAAAGTCCAAGATCAAGTTTCCAGCAGGGCTCAGTTTCTGATGAGAGCTGTCTTCCTGGCTTAAAAATGGTGGAAAGAGAGAGCTCTGGTGTCTCTTCCTCTTCTTATAAGGGCACCAGCCCTAGCAGATTAGGCCCCCCCCCATATTACTTCATTTAATCTTTATCATTACTTCATATGCCCCATCTCTTATCTCTAACAAGGTAAGTAGGCCTTGCCATGCTTTTTAGGCCATTTTAAAAGTCTTTGTTCAATTGTTTGTTTTATAATTGTAAGGGAACTGGAGAATCATTGAAGGTATTGAATAGGGGAGCTAGCATGGTTAGATCTGTGTTTTGCAAGGATTATAGTGGGTTCTCTTTGAAGAGTTATTTGGAAGGAGGACCAAGAGTGAACCTGGTAAACAGCAGGATGTTCTAAAAATCCAAGAGGACAATAATGGTGGCTTGGACCAGAGAAATAATAGAGTTGGTGGAGATTTTTTTAAAAATGTATTTAGGAGATGTTTAAAAGATGTTTAGGATCTGATATCTTTGATAAAATTGGCAGGGCACTATGAATTGGTTATAGGGGTAGGAAGAGGATGGGCCCTAGTTTGACAGCTTTCCTAATAGTCATTCTGCCATTCATTGAGAGAGAACACTGAAAGACAAACAGGTTGGGGCATGGGTCAGGGGTATTGTATGATAAGGTTGACTTTGGACATATTGAGTTTGGAGATGTCTCTGAGGTCCCAGGGCTGATGCCAAGGTGACTTAATGTGAATCTAACACTCAAAGGAGCTCACAGGAAAGGCCTGATCTAGAAATATAAACGTTCAAGTCATCTGGGTTTGGGACATAATGAAGCTATCAGCAGAGATGAATCCTAGTTATGTAGTGCCTGGAGCTTATACAATTTGGGGACCCTAATTAAGAACAATTACACAGGAATATTAAATTAAGTACAGAAGTATGCATTTATTTAGAATGAAAATAAGAAATCACAACAGATTACAAATTTGCAAAAACTGAAAATACCACAAGCATCTCAAGATTCAGAAAAATAACATAACAATTCCAGTTAACTAAATGCTTGATACACCTCTATAACAGATCTCTTTTCCACATGTTAGTCTGTATACAATTTGATAAACTTCTCTTATAACAATGATTATTTTTTATATTTTCCAAAAAAGATAGTAATGTATTCAGACCTTCCTCTAACATGGTTAATTGAAATTGGTTTCATATTATTGATAATTGGGATGCATAAAACGTGGTTTCATAGACAGATATATTCACCTTCATGATACTGCTACAGTTTCATGCCCTACTATTCAGGAATTCAGATAAATTTTATTTAATGTCATTTTCTCAAGAAAAGAAAAATGTATGGTGCTTTTGTAATTGTATACACTGTACTATCAAGGCTATTTCAGGCAAGAAAGAAATTCTGTTTTTGCCATGCCAATAATGAGAAATTAATCCTCCACTTCAATTTACACATTTGATCACTGGAAAAATTTTCCACAGACTAGTTTCTGATTTCATATATTTTAGACCTTGTGTCTCTTCCACTACTCACTTACCTTGAGTGCTAAGTGCCTAAAAAACACACATGTCCATATAGAGCCTCTGGCCTTCACCTTTGCATCACCATGTTGGGAGAGATGGCAAAATGGGCATTAGGAATATTCTGGAAGCCACTCCTCCACCAGCACAATGAGCAGTAACTTAACCACACACAGTGACCTAGAACCACATGTGTATATTTCACTAAAAACAAACTAAGTGAATTCTCAGGTCTTCCCATCATCCATGTCCCAAAACTGCTGGTAGCCACCTACATTTGCAAATTGGATAAAAACACATGACCATGTGAATATATCGCTATGACCCCTCCCAGGGTCTAAGAAGGGTTGGTGCAAGTGAGTGAAAGACCCTCAACTTATGTTAGCTTCACAGAAAATTCATCTCCCATTCTAGGTTTATACAAGATACCTCTAGAACAGATCGTCTCCAGTTTGGTACTGTTGCTATTTGGGGCTTGATAATTTTTTGCTGTGGGGGGGGGGTCCTGTGCACTGTAGGATATTTAGTAGCATCCTGGGCTCTACGTTCTAGATTCCAGTAGTACCCCACTCCCATCCCAGTTTTGATAACCAAAATATCTGCAGACCTTAACAGATGTCACCTTAGGGGAAACATTACCCCTGTTGAAAACCACTGCTCCTGAAACAGAATTCAGAGAGAGATTTATTTGGTGAATGTTTATTTCACACTTACTATGTCTAAAGCCCTGCAGAAGGTCACTTTGCACAAGGCCACAGTCCAGGTGGGAAGGCAGATCATAAATAATGAATTTCGGTAGAATGCAGTGAACTATCATAATGAAACTATCAAAGACACTTTGGGAAGCCAAGGCAAACCTCTTTCCTACTTTAGAAGGCTATTGGGGGGATCAAAACGATGGTGATTGTAAAGGGGGAGATTACTCTGCATCTATTCCATGAAAGCATTCCTTTACATTGTCTCAATATAAGCTGAAAATACATGGAGAATTGCAGGAAATACTTCAATTAGCCATAACAGTGACTACAGATCTTGGTCAATAAAGACTGAGAAAAAGTGTTAATCATGATGAGGTGGAAGAATCCATCTCATTTTTTTTTTTTCTTCTAGCAGTTATGTTTCTCATACCACTCCAGCCACACTTAGGTTTGTAGTCTACAATGACTCTTTCCTAGGAGAGGCTGACATTTTATTCATACAAGACTGACCACAGGGTTTATCCCAGATAAATGGAGAGGAAAGAGAGAGGTTAAATCAGTGAGAATTTTGCTTGTGAATAGCACTGTATGCATATATATATATATTTTAAAAATAATAACTAGTTAGACACAAATCATTCCTCTAGAACTCTTGAGGTAACCCTGGTATTGTTCTTACCCTATTGTATCCCCCCCCCACAATCCGTTATTAAACCTATTATCAATAAAATAAAAGAATTTGAGGATGCATTGAAAATCAGGCCTATTTCATGCAGGTGTCATCTCAACTACCAAATGTATTTGTTCTCGGAAAGCCCTGGAACAGACACTATGTCCCTTTGCTAAGCTGTTCCCATTTCTGTAAAAAATAGTAATTGGAGAAGGAATGCCACTAATCCCCGTTTCTCCATTTGAAAGCTACTGCGGGTCCTCTATCAAGTTGAACACCACATGACTTTGCTCGGCAGAAATGAATTAACCCCTTACCTCTGCTTTGATTGCACTTAATCATGGGAGCCTCTTAAATGCATTTTGCTTTCATCTTTTCCTTTATCATCACTCCTTACTTTGCTGATCTTACCTTAATTTGGCCATTCAGAACTTCTTCTAAAGAGTGCTCTGTGGCCCTCTTATGGATTAACTCATCAATTATTACAATAATTTCCACTTATATAGTGCTTGATCATTAAAAGCTCATTTTGATATAGACGAGGAGTGGCTTAACATTGTGGTTTTAAAGCAGTGATTTCTCAAAATTTATTAGAAAAATAACGTAAGCTCCTGCACTGAACACGTAATTCTTTAGGCCATTTCTGCTGGGGCCAAGGTTAAATTTATTTAAATTTTTAAAAATCAGGAAAATAATAATGCAGGTGTCTCAAAAATCATTGAAGGAGGAGTGAATTGAGTGGGGAGTTAGAAGTTCCTAGTTAAGAGCATGGGTTTGGGGGACAAGACAGACCTGGACTGAGATCTGCCTCTCTCACCTACCAAGGCTCATGTAATCTTTGACAAGTTACTGATGTCTAAACCACAGGTTATCATCTTTGTTTTTGTTTTTTTTTTAAAGTTCTTTTTTTTTTTGTCTTTTTCGTTACCGGCACTCAGCCAGTGAGTGCACCGGCCAGTCCTACATAGGATCCGAACCTGCGGCGGGAGCGTCACTGGGCTCCCAGCGCTGCACTCTCCCAGTGCGCCACGGGCTCGGCCCCAGGTTATCATCTTTGAATGGGGTTACTGACACTCACAGTGTTGCAGTGAGGATTAACCAGATCATCCGTGTACAGTCCATCTCTATGCCTGTATACAAGCAGGCAGGAAATTTCCAGTTGAGGGAAAAAGATTATTACTTTGCCATACAATATCACTACACACACATACACAAACACACACACACACACATGCATGCACGTCTGCACACACACACAGTCATTTCAACTACACAAAGGGGCCAGTTCTATAAAACAATCAAATTTATACACATCAATTGACCACTTCTTGATTAGGAACAAATTTTGAGTTAACTCAGTCAGAAGTGATCCCTATAATTATTTAGTTGTTTAGTTAACTGATTAGTTGTCTAGCTAATTGGCTAATTAGTTACTTAATGTTAGACCATTTATCTGGGTTCTCTGATTCGGGGTCTAAAAACCTCAATACTATTGACATATTGGGCTCGATAACTCTGTTGTGGGGCTGTCCTGTGCACTGTAGAATGTTTAGCAGCATCCCTGGCCTCTACCCACCAGATGCCAGTAGCAACCCTCTCCCCTAGTTGTGACAACCAAGAATGTCTCCAGAATTGTCACATGTCCTGTGAGGTGAGAATCACTACTTTTGTCAGTCCAAAATGTCAAATGTTTACATTGATATGTATGTAACTTTTCCCATCTGCTGTTTACTTTTAAATCTCATTCCCCACAAACCTACACTCATTATTTCTGGAGTCCTCACCTTGATTTAATGACAAAACAGTATAGAATTTTGAGCCTTGCTAATATCTTTTTTAATAGAATTGCTAATTGTTCTTTATTATAATAGTTATTTTTAAGTTACTACCTCAATTTCAAAATATTTGGTGGGAGAGAGGCCCCAATTGTGCCAGAAATTGCAAAAGTATAAATTAGTCCCTGCCTTCAAGTAGTTTATATTCTAATTTGGCAAATGACACATACAAATGTGAAGTTTTAAATGAGGGTAAATAAGTGGAGAATTCACGTCTCCGGAAGCGTGTGTGTCTGTGCTCACATGTGGAGGAGTTTATGGTGAATTCTAGTGTGTCACAAAAACATTCATAGTAGGAAACAGCCAACACCAATTTAAGGTCTGCATGTCGTTTCGGGGGTTCGAAGCGTGTTCAGCAAGGAACAGAGTACACAGAGAGCAGCAGAATGAGAGAGAGTGACATTATAGGGAAAAGGACTTTTAGAAATCTGTATGCACGTACGGCACATTTTATTGATTTGGCTGCTAGATTAACCCCTTCAACAAAACCTGAAATAAATATTTTATTATTGCTCAAGGGATGCAGTCATATTTGTGTTCTGTTTTATTTTGGCTTAATCTATTGATGCTGATCAGGGCCTCAAAGACTCTGCATTACATTGGGGTTACACCGGAATCTAGAATTCTAAGGTCCACAACAGCAGGGACTGCAGAGGATTTAACACACAGCTAATGAAGCTTGAGTTTCAGGCTCCACCACTTGCACAAGGCCTTTTCCTGGCTCTGAATATAACTTTGTATGTGTAATTTAATGCTCTTTTCCTAAAGAGGACCCCTCAAGTGAGGGCTTCAGTGGCCATGAAATCTGGCTCTTTCCTTCAAGGAGACCCTGTCTCTCCTGTTCCTCTCTGTATCCTCAGCACCTTCCAGAGTGCCTGGAATAGAACAGACACACAGTTATGTTTGCTGAGTGACTGAGTGACCAAAACAATGAAGGAGCAAAGGCAATAGTGGTTTGAACACTTTAGAACACAGGAGAAGCCATGATGGACTAGACGGCATGATTTATTGCCTACTGATTTAGACAGACAGTAGAGACCATTGCAGCTCGAAAGAGAGAGAGATCACTTCAAGTGTAATGAAAAGGAAAGACATTACAAGCCAATCATAGACTCATAGAATTTAATAATAACATCACAATGAACCACAGTAGCTGATGCAGTTGCTGACCAACTCAGAGCTCAGACTCTGAGCCTGAACTCCAGCTCCACTGCTTACCAGAAGGAAACCACCCAGCTGTTCTCTCCAAAATGAGGGTGTTTTAGTCTGTTTTGTGTTGCTATAACAGAAATACCAGAGACTAGGTGATTTATAAAGAAGAGAGGTTTATTTGGCTTACAATTCGAGGACAGTTGCATCTGGCACGAGCCTCAGGCTGCTTCTACTCATGGGAGAAAGTGGCAGGCTGCTGGTGGGTACAAGCAGATCACATGGTGAGAGGAAGCATGAGAGAGAGAGAGAGAGAGGAGGTGCCAGGGTCTTTTTTAAGCAACAAGCTCTTGCGGGAACTAACAGAGCGAGAACTCACTCATGAATCCCCCCTCCCCCAGGGAGAGCATTAATCCACTCATGAGGGATCCACCCCCATGACTTAATCAGTTTCCAAAACTACCACATTGGAGATCAAATTTCCACATGAGTTTTGGAGGGGACAACACATCCAAACTCCATCAGAGGGCAAAGGTAGTATCTATGGCATAGGACAGTGAGAAGTGGGGAGATATCACCTGAAAAGCATGCACTGTGGGTCCAGCATGCAGTAGGCACTCAATAAATGTTAGCTAATATTGTTACCGAGTGGTTTCTGTATGCCAGGCATCGTGCTAATGTTTTCCAGGACTGAAGGAGAAAAGTGCTTATAATTAATGGAAAAAGATGACCATTTACTGAGCATTACTGTAGTTAGTTCATCAGTGTTCAAAGTACTTCATTACATTCTCCATTTAATATTCACTACAACTCACTCCATTAGGTGTTCTTATTCCAGTTTGTAAGTATACACTCAAACTGAGAGAGGTTAGTTGCATGAAAAGATGTTAAATGAGAGAGCAGAGCTGAACCACCAGGTACCTGATGCCAACACTGACATTTCTGCCCATCAGCTCTCTTTGATTCCATTCTATTGGCTAAGAGCTCAGGCTCGGGACTTAGGTGGAACCATTCAGATCTTGGCTCAGCCCTGCTTGGACCTCAGCAACTTATGTAACTTTTTAAATCTCTGTTTCCTTATCTGAAAAATGGAGATGAGATAGTAGTACTTAAATCACAGGATGAGAGAAAGAATGAAGTGATATAAAGGATGTTGACTTCCCAACTCAGTACCTGGTGTGTAGGAAATGTTTAATGTCTTGATGTTACTATTTCCCAAATTATGAATAAGTACAAAGTGCTATGTTTACTTACCTTCAAATCCCTACTTGGGGAGTGTGATGCCCTCAAGGAGTGCCATAAGAAAATTTTACAAAATTCAAACTCGAATGATGCCCCCTGAGTTAACTGAAATAGTCTTCCTCCCTCACACAGAAGGATGACCACAGCTGATTGGCTGAGAACATTCTGGTGGGAAAATTGGGAAGAGTGGGGGCCCAGGATCAAGACAGAAGTGAATCCCATGAATGTTGGAAGTAGATGTCCCAATTCCTTCGCCACAGGGCACATGACCCAAGGTATCCAAGGAGCAAATTATGGTCTTGACGTAGATGTTGGAATACAACAGTGATCTCTAAGGTGGCAGCCACCTGGAATACAACAGCAACCTCTAAGGTGGCAGCCACATCTTTAGTTCTGAAAATTATTAAACCTTACTTGAAATTCCTAGTCACTGGCAGGGGGAATATTAGTATTATTTAATTTCATTCAAATTACACTACAAAAAACAATTAAGGTGAATAATTATGAAAGTAAGGTCAACTCAATTTTCTATAATTTTTTTTGTTACCAGGCTCATTATTGCTAATTCCTTTCATAATCTTTGCCATCTAACCTCATTTGTTTCATTTATAAGTGGCAAGAAATGCACATCATAAAACAGCAATGAAATCAAGACAGCAGCATGTCACTTTGGTGATCTCTGGGAAAAGTAATTATTGTCTCTAGTTAACCTTTTAGGGAGAAACTCGTCTGCATATTCCCAATATAGATGTACCATTTGTCACAGTGAAATTTTTATTTTTTTGATTTTTTAGTCATACGTCCTAGCTGGAGAAGTTAGAGGCTTGCCTAAGGTTGAGGTTTTATCCTGCTGTTCTGAATACTTATAAACCAAATGAAAAAGCACTCAGGTAGGTTTTAAATGGGCTTTTAGTGAAACCCAAAACACACACACACACAAACACACATACACACACACATTCATTTTTAAGCATTCAAAATCATCTTGCTTATGCAGCTTTTTAAAGAAAAGATGTTTTACGGTCATTATCAAGACACTCATATTTGAGATCCTTAAAATTTAATTTGCCACCATTCCTACACTTTGAACCTGTACTGTCTGGGTTTATGAAGAATACCAAAAATGATATTAACAGCATGCCCTACTTTAAAAATCTCATGTCTTAAAATCTTAAAAATCTCATGGCAATTCCACTTCTGGAAATTTGTTGTAAAGGAGGGTGGACAAACTTTTGGATGATTGGCACTCCTGCCACACTGGTGTTTAAATACTTGGAATATCACTCTTTTCCTGGTTATTAAAGAAACATTCAAGAACAGACAAACATAGCCCTGTGCTCTTGGAACAAAGGGTATGATTACCAATTGTGATGAATGCTTTTAAAGCCATGGACAGGATGGAGAAAAGAGAAGAATGAAGGAGTCCACCCATGTTCACTTGGCCCAGCCCTGACGCCACCTGCAGCCTCTCACACACCAAGAGCTTCCTACCTGCAGCACTTGTGTCTCTCTGCCTGAGGGCCTCCTGTAATGCAATGAGGAAGCATGCTCAGCCCTTGGGAACACAGGGTGGAAATGCCAAATAACACAACTATAGGAGTGAACCTCCACCTGGGAAGGCTGAGAGTTGGTGGATAACCATTTGACTTCCTGGCCCCAACTAGGCCACCTCTGAAGAGGTTTTACCCAGTCTCCTGGAGACTCCCCAGCAGGCTTGAGTCTAAGTTGCTACAGTGGTAAACATCTCACCCATATCACCTTGACTTGACTCTCTTCCTTTCTCTACTTTGATTTCTGGGATCACCTCCCAGATAAACTTCTCAAGTTGGAAGAGGAAGCAACAGCATGGCCAAAAGCCCAGAGATGAAAGCAGCTGCTGTTACACTGGAGACTCTGAGAGGAGGCCGGCACAGCAGAAGCCCCCTGAGTAGCATGAGATGGGGCTGGGACCAAGGCAGGGACCAGAGCAAGTGAACCTGGTAAGCCAGCAAGGGGTTAGGGTTGTGTTCTAAATGGACCTCCACTTTACAAATGAAGAAACTGGAGACTGAAGAGGCCAGAGTAAAAAGTCAAATGGCTGGTAAATACTTGAGCGAGAATCTAAAAACAGGTTAACTTGAATACAGAATCCACCTTTTTAACCAATCTTCTACGAAACCTGATCCTGAAATAGCTTAAACCTGAATTTCCTTCCTGATTTACACCAGGCTGCTACTCTTTCTCTTTTCACACCTTCCTAACAAAGGTCTCTGCTTAGTTCTACTATTGATATGACAGATAATGAACTCCATCTCTCAGATCAGCCAGAAGAGCTGAGCACCTGCATTCCTAGCCAATGTCTGGCACATCCTTTTGCAAACATCAAGATATATGGCCTCCGTAAATTTTCAGAGACATATTAACGTTCACCTCCATAATGCCTTAATTGTACAGAAACCATTAGACAAGAATGTTAAGGTGACAAAGGGACCCATGCAAATGGTAAAGAAAGAGAGCAAGATGCCTAAATTAAAAGGGGTGAAGGGTCCAGGACAGTCTTTCATGGGGGATAAGATTCATGGAGGCTTGCTGTCTTAACAAGAATGGACTGCCTCATAAATTATCTCAATATGAGGCCGGTAAGTCAAGGGGAACTTTTTCAAAGTAGGAATTTGCAAAAGGTTAAATTAAAATGAAGGCTGAACAATTATTTTTGTCCTCCCACCTAGCAGGGCTTCTGCTAATGTTTGTGTACAGAAGTGATAACGGCAGGATACTTCAAAGCCTTTTCAGGGAAAATCATATCATTGGTGAGAAAGGATTTGATTTTGTAAAAAGCTTACATTGTAAGTGATATTGAAAATAAAGAGACAAGATTGCATGAGCTAAGTGCTTTATTTTTGTTACTGCTGGTAGGGTTCCACAGATCCTTATTGTGCCTGTAATTGGGGTTTTTTAAGAGGGAATAGAGAAGTACACGTTTTCCTTTGTCTGTGAAGATGGCATTCCTGACTCACCAGTGGAGGCCACGCACTTTCGATTTTGTTACTGGGAAAGAAGAGGTATTTGTTCCAAGAGCTCCTGATCCTCTTTGCAAGGCCTCAGCATTTGATCAGGGACCACGTTGAGAGCAATATGTTGAGTTTTCCCTTGTGATTTTTCATGATCCATTCCTCTCAGGCACTTTGGTTAACTTCACGGAGAGGCAGAAGTTGAACAAACTGGGGGAAAAAAATAGCAACTTCTACCCCAGTAGATGGTGAGCACCATATGAGCAGAGAGTATAGAATATATACCCTACTTAGTTAGTCTCGATGTTTGGGCCAGAACCCACTGCATACAGGGGGTGCATTCGCTGCAAGTAACATAAAACCTCGATGCAATTCAAAATAAAGAGAGTGATTTTCTCATACAACCAGAAACCTAGAGGTGAGGTCACATCTGGAGTCATTGATTCCTTAACAACATGATCCAAGAACTCATGCTATTTCAACATTTCTGTCATGTAGGCTAGGTCTATGAGTTAGCACCCTTTGAGCTTTCCTAATTTCTTCTTAAGAGCAAGCAAAACCTTTCTGGAAGTTTCCTAGAGATTTTAATTCAATTTTATTCCCCCAAATGTTGCTTATGTTAACGGCTTAAACAAATCAATAGCAAAAGGACTGAGACTAAGATGATTGGCTTAGACAGTCAAGACCCATCCCTAGGTTTGGAGATGGAGTAGCCTTGTCTCAAATACATGGCCGCGTAAACTGGGATAGTTAACAAAGGCAATGGCTCCAATAGGAAGAAGAAATGGGAGGTGGGAGTAGACATTAGCAATCAACAGCCTCTACTAAAATCAAAATTTTAGTGACATATTTGCTGAACTAAACACTGAATGAACAAATGAGCCTGTCTTATGTCATTCATTGCTTTCTTCCTTGGGGGTGTTCATTTTGATTCATTTCTAGTGAGCATCTGTTGCTTTTACCTTTCCAGCATTTATTCCTTCTCTTATAATAGCATCCCTATCTCTCCTTGAGGACACCACAGACTCCATCATCAGTCCACGTGGTTAGATTGGTGCTGACCTCCTCCCAGATACACAGAGGCACAAGTCCCAAATCTGACCCATCAGTATCTTTCATCCCTCTTGCCACAGCAATTGATTCACATGAGAGACTGATCCAACGAGAGTTAATTCAGAGGAACAATGGGAAAGGTTAAAGTCTCTTCCCACCAGAATTAGGTGTTTGGAGCTTCAGCGATGTGATACTGGAAAGTGTATTTGTGTTGGGGAGTGAGGGGGAACATGAGAGAGAACACAGAGAAAAGCAAAACCAGGAAATGGGGAAAGACAATCTTGCAGATACAGGTTAGACTCTGGATCCGGGTGTGCCTCGATCAGCTAAGTAAGTGCTTAATTCCAAACATTTTGGCCAAATAACCCAGAGGATTCCTTGTTTTCTCAAAAGTCAGTTTAAATTGTATTTCTGTCACTTGCAACCAAAGGATTTTTTTCTAGTACATTCCTTTATTCTTACTATGCTATGAGTTTCCTAAGAACTGAGGTTCTGATATATGAGGGTACTTCAAAAAAAGCTTGCGGAAAAATAGACTTAAAAGATAATATAAATCTTTCCATGATATTTTTGAAGATCTCTTGTACTCATCTTATCATTTCCATAGTCTTCAGTACCTAGCACAGTGTTTTCCAAACTTTTTGTCATATGAGAACTCCCTTTTAATGTAAAAAATATTAAGACTTTCACACGATAGGGGTTCCGCTTTTAAATATCTGCTAAGTGAGAAAATATACAACAAATAGCTACTCTGAAACTCAGGATATTTTTGTTAAATGAATTTGTATTTTATGACTCAAAAGGCTTCTACCCACATTTTAAAACATTCACATATAATGTGTGAACATATTGCCTATTTAGTGTAGACAAATTTGGGGCCACAAGTGGATTTGTGGTTCCTGAATTTAATGACTGCCCAAGAGGATCCATTGGCCACAGCCTGGGACAACAAAGTGCAGAGTTCCAAGTGACTGACTCATGGAGGAAGCATCCTCCAAGGAAGATGTTGAAAATCAAGGTCTGCAGATGATTGTTCTAGAAAATTTTGAAGTTAGACACCTGCGGGTGGGGTATGCAGCCTTAACTTCACAATTCCTACTAGCTTCTAGTGTCTCCAGTGGCATGAAGCACACGTTTCCAAACCCACAGTCCTTGTAGGCATTTGGATTTGTGACTCCCTGGTATGGAAGATATTTACAGTTGCCTGCTTATTATCCATTGCCCCCTTCTTATCTAACTTAAAAGAGCAATGTGGGAAGCCAGAAATGTCAGTTTCCCAGGCTCCATTGTAGCTAGTCATGGCTATGTGACATAGTTCTGTCCAGTAAAATGTATTTGGAAGTCTGAGAAGCCCTATAAAACCTTTTCCTATAAAAGGGGACCAAATCAGCTGACATGTAACTTTTGCCCATTGTCCTTCCCCTCTCTGACTGCTTGGACTATAAACTTGGTGTCTATAGGTGGAGCCACCATCTCACCAAAAGCCTGAGGACAGAAGCCACCAGAGGATGGCGAAAGAAACCCAAGTTCTTGATGGAGTTGGGAAGCCTTTGTACCAAGCCTGGACTACACAATTTCAGACTTCTTCTGACGGGAGAAACTTACAGTCCCTTGCTGTTCTATTGTCAGGTTTCTATTACCAATGGCGAAAACACTCTCCTAGTTCAGGGGCCAACAAACTTCTTCTGTAAAGGGCCAAACAGCAAGTCTTTTCAGCTTTGCAGGCCATACAGTCCCTGTTGCAACTACTCAGCTCTGCCCTTTGAGCCCCCAAACAGGCATGGAGAAGATGTAAATGAACGTGAGTGGCTGCGTTCCAATAAAACTTTATTTACAGAAATTCAGTGGGCTGGATTTGGCCTGGGGGCCATAGTTTGCTGATCTCTGTCCTAAATGATTCACAAGTTTGTTAGCTGTAGAATTACTGCTCATATTTCTTTTGTAGTTCCTCCAAATTACTTAATACAGTGTCACAAGCCTAGAAGAATACATTGTAGACAAGGAAAAAACAAAACTCTTCCATGTGCCTTCCATTTCATAAAGGTCCTAAGATGGGCATGGATAAAAGGAAATAAAGCTTATACCCTAAAAAAAATAAAAATGATACATGGCTCAATCTTTCTGTCAAGGATGCCGAATGCATCTTCTCAGGGATTCCTTTTGAAGAGGAAGGGAGTAATACAAGACCTTGGTTAAGAGCTAGAGAATGCAGGACTGGCAGTATATCACTCAGGAGAATGTTAGGTTTCATTAATAGGAAGTCGATATGAGTGACAAGACTACAGGTGCTGAGGACGGAGCCTCTGTAAAACACTGCCGTGGCTATTGTTTAACAATTTCTACCATTTGTTTTAAGAAAATACAGCATGATACCAATATTCTAGAGTGGCAAGATCTTTCATAGAGACCTGGAGATGTGTCCAGCACATTCACTTTGTAAAAATTGCCCATGCACTCCCACTTTTCTGTCTTGTTCTTCAAAGTTCACTCGGTGTGGGCATTGCCTGTCCTCCCCCTCTGCTCCATGACGCTCCCACTGCAGAGCAGCTATGAAAATTGGATCCACGGCAGTTCCCTGATTGGTCCCACCTCTATGTCACAATGATTGGCTTAGGTTTGCTCCTATCCAAGTGAAGCTCAGAGATCTTGCACGGTGGCTCTGAGAAGTGATTCTCTCTCCCTTTCTGAATGTGAATAAAGAAATATGCAACTCCAGCTTTTATTCGATTTTATTTTTTTAAGGCAGGCTTGAGGGAATCCAGGCTCAGGAGAAAGCCAATCCAGGAAGGAGGGCAGAACAAAGATAATTTCAAACATTTAAAACTGGAGTTTTGAATTAGTTTGGCTTGAAGCCAGTCCTAACTTTAATTTGTTTTTTTAACTATGTGGGTCAATAAACTACCTTTCTGGTTAAGCCAGGGGTCAGCCAAACTATGGACTGTGGGTTAAATCCATCCTACCACATGTTTGTTTTAATGGCCTGCACGCTAAGAATGGTTTTTACAGATGAACATTTGCAATTGATTTGATGACAGGAAATACTAACTTTGAACCCCAATTCATGAAACTATTATCTCTCTCAAAACAGGAATTCTATTTTTCTCATCACTAGACCTGTATTACAAACACTTGAACTCAATTATTACTACATTCTAAATTTTGTCAATTAAAAATTTGTGAAAATTTGTTTTCTCTCTTATTATGTAAGTGCCTACCTAATATGCTCTATTTTTGTCTCCCGGCCCATAAAGCCTAAAATATTTATTTTCCGTCCCTTTACTGAAAGAGTTTGTTCACCCCTACATTAAGCTATTATATTTCAGTTTTCTGCAATATGCTAATAAAATCATGGTAAATAGTACACTATACTTTTAAGATGAGAAATGAAATGTGACCATTTGTGCTTCTTAAGTTTCTGTCGTGTGAAAACTCAACCAGAACCACCAAATCAACTGCCTGAAAGGGCCTCCACCCCAGACCTCCCAGCTCCCCTTCACCCCCAACAAATAAACATTGTCTTCTTAGATGCTGTTTCCTGTCCTTTGAATCTCTGATGGTGAGTTGACCTGTCAATGCCCATAATCCTTTGGGAAACAGAACGAAAATTTAATATGGGATGATTTATGCACCACAAAACAATTATTTAATGGTTCTTGGAATTTCACTCCCATTCTACATCTCAGCATGTCCAGTAACAGTGAGGCATTCATGACTTATGTTTTTCTTGAAATTAACTAAAACTAAGCTACTATTTTTTTCTCAAAAGATAGCACATTTTTTCAGAGGAAAGCATGGAAAGTCAGAAAGTCTGGGTGTGAATCTGTACAGCATTGATCCTCCTGCTTCTGGTAAAAGGACTGGCATCTTCCATGTTGAACCAACATCATCCAGTTTTACTCCCTATGACTAGGAGCAGCTGACAGGACCACCAACTTCCTGAGTGGCCTTGTGACCCAAGTCTGGCCTTTTGAAGCTTGCTGGGCACAGTAATTGGTTCAAAGGTGGGCACATGATGCAGTCAGAGCCAATCAGATTGAATCTTAGGAGTTAACTTGAAGTTCAAAGATGGGCACATGACCCACTTAGAGGCAATCAGATCTAATCTCGGGATTTAGCTGGAGCTACCTGGGGGGGACAGGCTTTCTTTTCCACTGGACTTAAACCTGGGATCACATAAGTTTCTGGAAAGAGAGCCTGTCTGAGAAAGAAGTTGACACAGAGGAAAGCAGAGCTGAGGGATGAACAGAGAGAAATTCACATTCTGGTAATGTCTTTTAAAGAAATAGATTCAATCGTCCCTGAAACTAGAGCTATTAGCCTGGACTATTCAATTACATGAACCAATAAATTCTTTTTTCTGCTTGAGCCAGTTTAAGTTTGGGTTTCTGTCACTTACAATGGACATATATGACCACTATCTAACGTTGTAGCTGTCTTAAGTTGGATTTTCCCAAAAACAAATCGTAAGACAAAGATCTGAGTGCAAGTCACTTATTTGGGAGATGCTCCCAGGAAGCACTGGTAGTGGGGTAAGGAATTAAGACAGGGAAGGAAAAGCAGCAAGAACAGTGCGTGATCAAGTATGGTAACACTGAGGACAACTGCGGTTCCATCCTGCTGGGGAACGGAGAGAGACGGAGTAGAACACGTGCCTCAGAGTTATTCCCCTTCATTGCTCCAGGACAAGGAGGCTGGGATGTTTAACTTTCAACTCATATCCATCATTGGTTGAGAGGCTGCTTTAGGGGCACTGACGCCTTGGCATTTCCAGCCTGCCCCTGGCATGAAAAGGCTCTCGGGAAGGTTAGGTAAGAGAACTCAGAGACATGTACTGGAAAGCTAACTGGAAAATGAGCACTCATCGAATCTGCTACAGTGATTTCAAGCAATTTACTGAATATTTCTGATCCTGACTAGCTTCACTTGCAAAATGGGAGTGACATTCACATCTGCGATAACTATTTTACAGGATCATTGCAAGAACTACTGAGGTTGCATGTTCAAAAGGGCTTCTATAATGCAAACTGCTGTCAAATATATAACGGTGCAATACTATTATTGTACTCATATCGTGTTATCTTCTTTTCCTTGTCTATTACAAAGAAACAAGAATTGGTTCAGGTAAAATGTACAAAGAAAGTTTAACTTGTGTACACATGTGTCCCTTATGCATTAACAATGCCCCAGCAAAGGGGCCCAGGAATCACAGAAACCCTCAGCTTTCTGCTGCCACCATTTGGGATTTCACATCTATGATGGTCATTTGTTGTTCTGTCCTGCTTGGCATCTGTTGCTCCTCCTGGAATAGAACCTTGATCTTCCTTTGGAAACCACCCTCTTGCACTGCTGTCCTCATGAGTAAGGTGGGCTGACCCCACCTTCTGCCTCCGGAGGTGAAAGCATGACTCAAGCCTGGCTGATGAGCCGAGATGGAGGCTGATGGGGCATGAGAGCAAAGCCACCACCTTCCCTGTCTTGGAACCTAATGAGCCAGCTCTCACCTTGAACTTCTTTTTCTTTGCCTTTATTTCCATATTTACACCAGGTTAAGAAATGACACTGGATCAGGGAAAGGAGACCTGACACTAAACCAATAGGCTAATCCCGGCCTCATCTTCCCCCAGGAGTAGGAGCTAAGCATGTTGAACAAGAACCAGTTCTTGGTGTTACCTACTGTTGGTGGGTCAGTCCTTGCCAGATCTTCTGAGATAAGCAGCGTCTGACACCTGCCTTGTCAAGGCACTCAGGCCAGGCAGAATTAGCAGAGCAGTGATGGCCAGAGAAAAGACAAGCACATTAAGTAACAGCTGTTTGTCTACATCCAAAGAACAGAGTATGGGAAGGGAAAAAGTGTAATGTCCTAGTGAGGAAAGCTTCAAATGTCACCTCAGCCAAATGATCAAGGCTAACAGCACAGTGATGTCATGTGGACAACACATGCCTCAACAGGATGTGATGGAACAGTGCTTCACCTCAATGATTTTCTTCCCTGAAACACCAATATAATCAGAAACACAAAAAAAAAATTAGAGAAATACAAACTGTGGGACATTCTACAAAATACCTAACTGGTACTCCTCAAAATTGTCAGGGTCATGGAAAAAAAACAAGAAAGGACTGAAACTGTCACAGACCAGAGACAAAAGAGACATGATGACTAAATGCAGAGTGGTATTCTGGACTGGATCCTGGGACAGAAATAGGACATTAGAGAAAAACTAGTGAAACCCAAATAAAGCCTGGAGTTTAGTTAATATTAATGTACGAATGTTGGTTTCTTAATTTTGACAAATGTATCATGGTAATGTGGGATGAAAACATTATAGGAACTGGATGAGGGATATGGAAACTATGTGCCAACTTTTCTATAAATCTAAAATTATTTTTAAAAATTAACGTTTACTTTTACAAAGAAAACAGAAAGATTCTCCTTTTGCTTTTTGTTATTTCCTCCATACAGCAACCTGAGCAGGCAGAGCCAGGTCAGGGAGCAGAGACAGCCTGCTCTAGGTTGGGTTCCCTGGAAGCCGACTCTGACCCAGAGATCAGTATCTGAGGGAGTTGTTATGCATGGAATTGCATCTCCCCAAAATTCTTGTGTCGAAATCTTAACCGCCGATATGATACTATTTGGATATAGGGCCTTTAAGGAAGTAATTAAGGTTAAATGAGATCCTAAGGTTGGGGCCCTAATCCCATAGGACTGGTATCCGTATAGAAGAAAGAAACACCAGAGTGTGTGCTCGCACTCTCTCTCTCTCTCCACCCCCCCCCCATGCACACCTCAAAAAAGTGAGGAAAAGACACAGCTAGAAGGCAGCTGTCTGCAAGCCAGGAAGAAAGGCCTCACCAGAAACCAACCTTGGCACCTTAATGTTGAACTTCTAGCCTGCAGAACCATGAGAAAATAATTTGCTGCTATTTACGCCACCCAGTCTGCAGTATTTTGTTATGATGGCCCTGGCAAAATAAGAGAAGAGCCATGTCTATGGGAGGAAAGGGAAGGAGCAGGACTGAGCAGACAGAGAGGTTGAGCTGTGATGATGCAGTCTCAATGCATCCCTTAATTAACCATGCAGGGAGTTCTGAAGCTGGGATAACCTTCAGAACCATCCAGAACTGGGGTGAGAGCATCAGCACTTATACGTCTACATCAATCACTCGTGGGATGCAGACTGCCCCTGGTAAGTGAGTGAAGTGTCTCTCTTCAGCTGTGGCACCCCCCAAGCTGGGATGACCACTGAGAGCTACCTGCCTGGGTCACTCTCAACAAGTCCTTTGTTCTAAAGGGGACCCAGGTGGTCCCTCCCAGCATCCACCACACAGCCCACGCCCACTCCACTCCAAGGTGGGGAGGGGTAAGAGAAATAAATACACAAATCATAAATTGCTTCTCCAACTTCACATTTCTCTAGCCACAAGACTGGCTGGAAATAACTGGAGGAAATGTTTAAAATGAACAAAAGACTGGAATTTCAAACCAGATAGAATTTTAAAACTAAAAGGGAACGAAAATTGATGTAGTGTGTCCAAAATCCACCATTCAAAGGGGAAAGAAGATTCACCTGATCATAACCAGGAGCAGTAATAGGAGAAAAACAGAATTACTTCATGTGCATGCAGCACTTGAGACTGCTGGATAAGCCAGCTGCATGAGTCTAGTGTACTACAATTCTACAGTAAAATGCTCTCCCCTCTCCTTAAAATCTGTTGCTCTTAGGATAAATTTCAAAGTCCTCATCCTACAAAGCCTTATATAATCTGGTCCCTTCACCAACTTCTTCTCCATCTCAACACCAAATTTATTCCTACCTCAGGGCCTTTTCATGTGCCATTCCCTCCACCTAGGATTCCCTTCCCCTCTCTCTTCCCAAACCAACTCCTGCTCATCCTTTGGATTTCAGCGTGAAAGTCACTTGCTTGGGGAAGCCTCCCTTGACATATCAGAAACCCATTCCACATGCTGCTCCATTTCCAGACCTGCTCCATGTCCCATCCTGTGCCCCAGTAACTACAGAGCTGTTTCTGGAACTATTTGTGTAGTGGGGGGGTTGCCCCCACCTGTATCATTTAACTATTGCCATAGACATGCCACACAACATCAAAACTCAGAGGCTTAGAACAACAAGGATTTATTCTCACAGGGTTCTGTGGACTGGTTGGGGCAGCTGTAATCATGCTACAGTCCTTGCTGCAGCTGGGGGGTAGAGGGAGGAAACGTGTGAATTCCAGGGCTCAGGGTTCTGGGCAGACACATGTGCCTGGAAGTAGCTCTCCTCACAGACATGGCAAAGAGCAAGCCCAAGTGCATGGGCACTTTTCAAAATTAAACTTGTAGCCTGTGCCAGCATCTCATTGGCCAAAAGCAAGTCACATGGCCAACCCTACAGCCAATGAAAGGGGAAGTAAATACAGCCTGCACGGGAGAAACTGAAAAGTCAGGTGGCAAAGGGCAGGGATGGCCAGAAAGGAGGGAAGAATGGAGACCAATAGCAATGAACCACATCCATTACATTGAAAGCATCACTCTCTGAAAGCAAACACCCTGTCTGCTTTTTTTCACTGCTTTATCTCCATAGCCAAGTGCAGGGTAATCACATAGTAGGTGCTTCCTAAGGATGTGGTAAACATTCTGAATTCCAAAGGATATAGTTGAGATGAACTTTTGTAACCCAATCCATTTCAGAGTCAGGAACTGCTTGTAATGAGAGGATGCATGAAATATATCCCCCCGGAAAGGTAATGGCACATGCGCTAGACTCTAAATCAGCCATCAACGAGCTACTATCATAGTATCTTCAATGGATTATACAAACGACGGCTTTGAAGAATGACTTTGCCTTGCCGGAATTATGATTTGTTATTCATCTTGTGGATTTTTAAACAGAACCTTGTACTTAGTATTCAAATTAATGACTCCAATGTATTTGCCTGGATTTAAAAAAAAAAAGAATGATTTTGCACAATATACCTAATAGTTACATTTCTATGATAAACTTACTTGGTAAAAGCTTTTTTGATTTTATCATTTAGACAAGTAGGTATCAGTAAATCAAACTTGAAAGCCAGAATGGTGGAGAGGGAGAGAGGCTTGAAAACCAGGGTGTGAGGCTAGACTTCAGTTCAATAAGGATCATGGCAGGAAAAATTAGGGAGGAAAAGCCTGAATGAATATGGAGGAGCCTAAGAATGTTTCAGGATAAGCCCCAGTCAGCAGCCCATTATCTTGCAATTTCCTGACTTGATTCATTAAAAATTTGTCTTACCCAAGAACAATTTGATGGAAAGAGCAAGAATTTTGAAAATAGTTTAGGTTTAAATTCTAGATCCATCATTTCCTAACTATGCAACCCAGGAAAAGCCGACTTAAATTTCCTGGGCCTCAATATCATTGCCTGAAAAATGGAAAAGAAGGTTATTGTAAAGATTTTAAAAATCACACAGGTTATTCATCCCAAATGCTGGTCCATAGCCCCAAGCTGGTCTCTGAAAATGTTTTCATGTGTCCACCATCAAATGAGAAAAATGCAGTGTTATGGGTTGAATTGTGTATCCCAAAAAGATATGTTGAAGTTCTAACCACTGGTATCTATGAATGTGACCTAAACTGGAAATAAGGTCTTTGCAGATGTAATTAAGTTAAGATGAAGTCATTGCAGTGGGGTGTAATCCAATATGATGGTGTCATAAGAGGGGAAAGCTGCCTGAAGATCAAGACGCATGGAGAGAACACCGTGTGATGACAAAGGCAGAGACTGGAGCCATGCAGCCACAGCCAAGAAGTGCCAGCAGCATCAACGGCCACCACCAGAAGCTTGGAAAAGGCAAAGAACGATTCCACCCAGGATTCCAGAGCGTGCAGGGCCCTGCCACCTTCATTTCAGACTTCTGACCTCCAGAACTGTGAGACAATACTTCTCTGTTGTTTTAAGCCACCCAGTTGGTGGTACTTTATTATGACAAAACTAAGAAACTAATAGATATGGTAAGAGTGAATTTTTAATTAAACAAGATTTATTTGATAAAAGAATGCTCCTTTTTAAATTTTTCTTTTATTTTCTTGTTTGGGTGTAACAAGAAGTGTGCACACGGGCAGAAGAGGGCGGGTATGGCAGCTTCCTCTGCTTCTTGTGTACTAGCCTTGATGCACAGTCCTTGTCCCCAGGCTGGCGAGGTGACTGCTCCTCATCCAGGCCATGAGTTTACTTATTAGACAGGAGAAAAGGGGAAAAGACAGAGCGCAAAAGGCACGTACAACCATTCCTTTCTTCAAATCAACTTTGAAATCTTAGAGTCGTTTGGGTTACAGAAAAGTTGAAAGCTATCCCAGAGAACTCACATGTACCCTGCATCCAGTTTCCCCTTATTAGCATCTTACATTAGTAGGTAACATTTATTATAATTAATGAACAAATAATGATACATTATTATAAACTAAAGTCTCTACTTTATTCAGATTTCTTTACTATTTACCTAATGTCCTTGTTGTGTTCTGGGGTCCCACTGAGGACACCATGTTACATTTAGTCATAAGGTCTCCTTAGGACCTTCTTGGCTGTGACAATTTCTTGGTCTTGCCTTGTTTTCAATGACCTTGTCAATTTTGAGGAGTACTAGTCAGCTATTTTATAGGATGCCCCTCTATTGGTTCTTTTTTTGTTTTGAGATAAAATTTACATGAGAAAAAATTAACCATTTAAAGTGTACGATTTAGGGGCACTTAGTACATTCACAGTGTCACGCAACCATCACCTCTATCTCATTCCAAACATTTTTATCATCCCAAAAGGAAACCTGTGCCCATTAGCAAGTCACTTCTCATTCCCTTGTCTCCCCAGCCCCTGGAAGCCACTAACCTACTCTCCATCTCTATGGATTTGCCTGTTCTGGGTAATTCCTGTAAATGGAATCATACAACACATGATTCTTCATGTCTGGCTTCCTTCACTTAACCTAATGTTTTCAGAGTTGAGCCGTATTGTAGCATGTATCAGAACTTAATTCTTTTTTAGAGCTGAATATAGTATTCTATTATATGGATGTCACACATTTTGTTTATCTATTCATCTTTCCATAGACACATGGGTTCTTTCTGCCTTTTGGTTATTGTGAATAATGCTGCAATGAACACAGCATACAAGTATGCGAGTATCTGTTTTCAGTTTTTTGGAGTATATACCTAGGAATGAATCTACTGCATCTTATGGTAATTCTATGTTCAGATTTTTGAGAACCTGACAACTGTTTTACCTAGTGGCCGCACCATTTTACAGACTTTTTTAAATTAATAGACATTATTTTCTTAGGGCATTTTTATGTTTGCGAAAAATTGATTGGGAAGTAGGGGAATTATCACATTCCACCCCCCACCCAACCCCCCAAGATTCCCCTATTTTTTGTATCCTTTTTAATTGTGGTATATTTGCAGAGTGGCTTTTTAAATGATATTTTTTCTCTCACTTTTTGGCAATGGTGAAAGGCTTTTAAAATGGAATAGCAGTGATACTGGATGGTAGGAGTACATGAGTGTGTATGTATGAGTATGTGTGTATGTGCAAGAAACTTATATGACAACCCTGTAAACATAGAACCCCCTCAACACTCGTGTATACACTATAGAATAGAACTAACTCCGTTTTCCCTTTAAGCTCACCCTTAACGAGTAACCGAGGTTGTATCAAGAGCAGACATCCTGTCTTGTCTGATACATCTCTCAAAGCATCCTGTCTCAAAAAGCAGGATGCAGCTGTCCATCACACTTGAAGACGTCCTACATCTTGTATATGTCTCTCAAAGCAGCCTGTTTTGCCCAATACATTTACCCTTATAAACCCCAGCCCTCAGTCAGTTGGGAAGGCAGTTGGGACTTTACCCTCTGTCTCCAGGTCAATATCTTTCTAAATACAAAGCTTTTCTTTTGAGTTTTGTCTGGTGGGTATGACTAGCAATCCTACAGCAGTGAGCACTTGTCCCCACATGGGTCAGGGATTCCCCCTTTGTTACCAACCCAAGTCAGCGCTGTTTTTGTTCTAACGGTGAATAAAATAATAATAATTTAAAAATCAAGGGTAACTATATAGGGTGATGGATATGTTAATTAGCTTAATTGTGGGCAATCATTTCACAATGTATACATAAATCAAAACATCACATTGTACACCCTGAATACATACAATTTTTATTTGTCAATTATACCTCAAGAAAGCTGAGACAAAAATTTAAATTAAAATAAAAATCAGGGAATCATGGACAAAGATAAAATATCTAGATTCAAGCCTGACATACAATATCACATCAATGCTGAGGCTGGGTTCCATGGGATCCAGGCACAGTTAGAGCAGAGCCGTCACAATTTTTATTTGCTAAGACTCTGTGAACTTTGGGGCAAGTGGGAGACTACATACCTGCTGGCCTCTTCCCATTACAGCTCAGAGCTTGTCAGCATGTTCTTGCACTCATAATATATCTTCAGCATTCCTCAATTCCATGAGTTTTCCTGCACAGGGCACATGCTCAAGTCAAAGGCAACACAGAATTTTGAGATGTAGCTGCCCTAAATCTAATAAACTTAAGGGAAAGCCTATCAAGGCTTATCTTTCTTGTGGGGATAGAGAACCTCCCATATTTTAAAATGTGCTGTCTACACCTCGATAAAATGCTCAGAGGACTTAAGAAATGAATGACGAAAGAGAAGTGGGATAACCTCTTGGAACTTGTTTGCACTTTTTGTGGAGGGATGAAAGTGCTTAATACAGGTACAACAGCATTATCATTCTACACCACAACTCTTGGCATTGTTTTCTAATATGAATCCTTTAGTGCCAGATGTTCATTTAGACATTCCCCCTGATTCCTAAAGTTCGGGGGCCAGAAAGATGGTCCAACTAATTCTTCTTAACTGTACTCCAAGAAGCATAAACTTTTGTGTTCAAAAAACCACTTTTCCCATTACAGCCTATCTTAGTTTGTTTTGTGCTGCTAAAACAGAAGACAGAAACCAGATAACTTACAAAGAAAATAAATGTATTTCTCATAGTTCTAAAGGCTGAGAAGTCTAATATCAAGGTGCTGGCGTCTGGCAAGGGCCTTCTTGCTGATTCTTCCCATGGTAAGAGAAGGACAAAGAGAGAGAGAGAGAACCAAACTCTCCCTTTCATAAAAAAACTCATTCCCACCATAACAACATTAATCCATCTGTAAGGGCAAAACCCTCATGGCCTAATCATCTCTCATTAGTCCCTACTCCCAACACAGTTGCATTGGAGATTAAATTTCAAACACTTGCTTTATGGGAAACATATTCAAACCATAGTACAGCCTTAGTCTTTCAACAAATTAATCCTTTATATCATTAGACAGTGAAAGCAAAATTATACCTAAGTAGCATCTGGTTAGATTCATTTTCCCTTGAAAAGACACTTTACTACAACTCAAACCATTTCCTTATTAATTTTTTAACTTTGCTTTTTATTTCTTATTTAGTATAATCCGCATGAAAACTCAACAACCAGTCATTTTGAAAAAATATCTTTCAGATGTCTTGTTTTATTTTGTTTTAGAAGCTTAAATTTCTGAGCAGGTTGAGTTCCTTTTTCAGATAAAGTCCGTGGAAAATTAAGAAGCGGGAACTACAGAAATTCACCTTCTCCCTTTCATTGTATCATTCTCTCCTAAAGTTTTTATTTTCTCCTACCACATAATGTCATAGTTTTCAATTTTTGTATAAGGCTAGAACTAACTAAGATAGGCCATTTCCCCTTTTTTATTTAAATGTGCCATTTGACAATGTTTCCTCTTTCTTCCTTTCTGTTGAAACACATGTGTATCCCTTCTGATGAACACAAACACATTTGCAGAGGCAAATAGTCATTCTTGCACATCCACGTGCACAGTAAACAGGATAGACCATTTATTATTTCTTTGGTTTGATAGGGGTCTTTTTGTTCTGCTTATGCATGACTCTTTTAAAAATGTGTTAAATGACCTTTTAGTTACCTTGAAATCCACTGCTGTGGGTGTTTAACTGAGTGCAGAAGAGAGAAAATTAAGATAATCAATGAATGTAGTTTGCTGCCTGGTCAATGTCATCAGCACTTAATTTACTTGTTCCCTCCAGCAATTGGAGTTAACCTCACTTTTTCCACTACTAGTTAGCCATAATGCAATTATCTTCATACCCCTTCCTACTGGAAGCTACTATGGCTTAGCCATAGAAGGATCATTGCGTGTCCATTTTATTAAAATAAAAATAAAAATAAATAAAGCTTGATTCTTAATTGATCATATTTTCTTAAACAACAAATATCTGATTTTGCAAATGCTTCTCTCATTCCCTTAAACCTGGTTCCAAATGGTAAGAATGAAAATGCAGCAGATGCTGAAGGTTCTCCATCTGTATCCCTAAGCAGGTACCATGCCCATGCCTGCTTACATGACAGATTCTAACTACAAGCACCTGAGACCCCTTGCAAGAAGCTTTTTACAGGAGACTCTTAGCTGCTCACATGGGATGGGCTGGATATTCTGGGGACTTAGTACTTTTGGGAGCAGCTTTCAACCAGGGTTTGGCAGATAAATACACCAGCTCCCTCGAGCCTCTGTTGGAATAATTCTGTAGAACTCTGTTCTGCACTGTCTCCATGAGTTTCCCAGTGGGGGTGATCTCCAGTTGCCCACAGTCATGACTTGGACAATTCAGCCTTTGTTTTCTATCTTTTTCCATCTCACATCTCTGCTCTCCTGCCAGTGATTCCTGGGCTCACCTCCCTCACAAACTACCTGCACTCAAGTACTTGTCTCAGTATCTGCAGTATTCAAAAAGTGTTGGCTGTTTAAATTTGCAGGACATCTTCAGCTTCTAGTAGAAAGACTGCTTTTGATAAAGAAAAAAATCAGTTCATTATCATCAGTTTATTGGAGCTGCTGTGATTTTGAAGATGATTGTGACAATTACTATTAATAACACCACGATTCACCCAATGGTACCCAAGTAACAGAAAGATTTGTTTACATCTTCCTAAGTCTCTAATTTTCAATTAGAATATTCAAGTCTCAAATGAATTAGGCTTAAAATGCCTTTATTCTTAGTGATAAAGAAATTACTTGTCAATCTGATTTGTTTCTAGGTTTGGCTGTTTAACAAATATTTACCAAGTATTGGCCCTACTTTAGGAATAGTGACATCTTCTGGGAATACCAAGAAGAAATTCTCCACATAGGCAAACAGAAAGAGTTGTAAGTTTCAGTCCGACATTTTAAAATGGGTTCTGTGTGAGTTTGTAAATACATCCCAGATTTGACATTTTTGATCCTTTTGATACATTTTTCAGGTACAGTGAGACATCTGGGCCTATCAAGACATCAGACTTTTGTTCGAGCTTAGATTTTCTTTTATCATAAAGGAACACATGATCTTAGGTTTTCTATTGCTATAAAGGGCATTCTTGGGAAAATTTGAATGAAGTCTGTGTACTATACAGTATTTTTATATCAATTTTAATTTTCTAGGTATGATTATTGTGTTTTCATTATGTAAAATAATTTGATAATTTATTTTTAGTAAATAAACACTGAACTATTTCAAACACAAAGCATTCACATCAGGCAGGAATGAAGTTCTTATGAAGTCCCAGGTGCTTATATAGGGATAAAGTGATATCATTTCTGCAACTCATTCTTTAATGTTTTGAGGGAAAGAAAAAAAGATATATATATATATATGATTTATACTCATATATGATATATACACATATCTATCTATATTTATCTATTATGTAGATAGATATAGACCTTGGCTATATGTCCATGATATATAGAGATGGAGATAGAAATGGAGACAGAGACATATTAAAGAGAGAGAATAATAAGGAAAAAGCAAATATAGCAAATATTAACATTTGGGGCTGGTCGTGGGGGTTGACCACCACTTTGCCCTCGGCAGGAGAGGCTGCCTCATTTACAGGCAACAGCTTTGAAGTATGGAACAGGAAAAGAACTGTTTCGTAGCTGCAAAAGCGAGTCTCTAAACAGGGAACACGACGCCAGGGCTGCTGTGGATGCAGACAGGATCCCGGAGGCCGGGGCCACACTGAAGGCGGCCAGCTGCCCTATTCATGATTCGAGGTTTCAGGCTGGCATAAAAGAAGATTCCTGGGAGCGCCGAGCCGCGCCACGGGACGGAGCAAACAGCCCGAGGCGGGGGGAACCGAGAATGGGGAAGGCAACAAACCAGAGGCAGAGAGTGAGCGCACGACCTGGCACAGCCCTGTGAGTGACCCCTGGCCCAGCCCTGCTCAGGGGGCTGACGCCCACCCAGCTTCCGCCTGCATCACCGGGCCACTCACCGCACCGGGGCTGCCTCCATTTTCTCAGGTGGTGGCAGCTCCGGCCCAGCTCGGCTCCTCACTGAGCCTTCCCACTTGCTTGCCCGGGCGCGGGGCTTCCCAGGGCCTGTGGCTGGCCTCCCCTCCCACTTCCTCCACGGTCCTCTGGCAGGGCTGGCGGCATGGGGCGTCCCCGGCCAGTGTCAGGAGGGCAAGGAAGTAGGGGAGGGGCTGTCACTCCACCACACCCTGGACTCCGGCCCGGTAAACTTCCTGTTACTGGGAGGCAGATACCATCTCCGCAGCCACCAGTTCGGAAAAAAGCCTAACGAATTTCTGGTTGGGAATAGTGTGGTAGGAGAGTTCCCAAGTCCACTTAAACCTGTGGGAGAGCTGTCTGCAGGCAGGCGGGCACTGGACTCGTCCGGGCTGGGGGGATACAATTGTGAACCGTGTGCTGCGGGCTCCTCCCCCGAGGAGCTCATGCTCTGGTGTGGGAGATAAGACAAGTACACAAAGAACCACGATGCCAGGAGGAAGGTGATAAGTCCCGAGAAAGATCTACACAGTGCTACAAAGGCACCCAGAGCGACCGGTCGTCTGTGCCTAGCAGAAACCTGGTAGACTTCCTGGGTGAGGCAGTGCCAAGCAGGGTCTTGAAGGCCCAGCTGATAGATGAGGGTTGCAGAAGACACGTCCCAGCCCAGTCCAGTGCACACAGAGCGGGGAGACGTGCGGCCAGGGAGACAGAGACTCGACAGAAACCACACACCCTGTGGGGTCGCCACTGCACGATCTAACAGCCTGGGCCAGAGCACACAGAACAGGGAGAAGTCCTGCACAAGAAGTGAAAGCTCAACAGAGATCACACACCCTGTGGTACGTGATCCAGCAGCCCAGCAGAGTCCAAGCAGACCAGAAAGGTGGCTCCCCGGAGAGGCCCAAGACCCGAGGCAACCATACACACAGGGCACTAGAGGCCAACTGAGCAGTCACGGAGGTAGCCATACCAAATTGGCAACCACAACAATATCTTAGTTAGTCAATAGTCTCAAACCAGTGGACTGTGAAACCCCCTGCCACAATGAATAAACATCAAAAAAAAGATACCAGAAATACAAAAAATCAAGAAAGTACACCACCAAAAGTTAATAAATCTCAAACACTAGATCCTATAGAACAAGAAGCCCTTGAAATGACTGACAAGGAATTTTAAGTGATAATTCTAAGGAAACTGAATGAGATACAAGAAAACTCAGCTAGACATCATGATGAAATGAGGAAAAGGATACAAGATCTGAAAGAGGAAATGTACAAGGAAATCAATGTCGTGAAAAAAAAAGTAGCAGAACTTGCTGAACTGAAGAAGTTATTCAGCGAAATAAAAAACACAATGGAGAGTTTAACCAGCAGGCTTGTCGAAGTTGAAGAGAGAACCTCTGAACTAGAAGATGGGCTGTTTGAAATAACACAAGCAGACAAAAAGAAAGAAAAAAGAATCAAAGACATTGAAGAAAATCTGAAAGAGATATCAGACAACTTTAAGCGATCAAATATCCGAGTCATGGGTATTCCAGAAGGGGAGGAAAATGGAGATTCCATTGAAAACATATTCAACAAAATAGTGGCAGAAAACTTCCCAGGTATAGAAAAATCACAGATCTTCAGATCCAGGAAGATCAACGGTCTCCAAAAGTATTCAACCCAAAAAGGCCTTCTCCAAGACATGTTATAGTCAAATTGGCAAAACTCAGAGACAAAGTGAGAATCTTAAAAGGTGCAAGAGAGAAGCATCAAATCACCTATAAGGGAGCCCCAGTCAGGTTAACATCAGACTTTTCATCACAAACCCTAAAAGCTAGAAAGGAATGGGATGATATATTCAAAATACTAAAAGACAAAGATTGCCAGCCAAGAATTCTCTACCCTGCAAGGCTATCCTTCCGAAAAGAAGGGCAAATAGTATATTTCTCAGACAAACAAAAACTGTGGGAGTTCACTACCACATGACCACCCTTACGAGAAATCCTCAAGGGAGTACTGGGTTTGGTCCCTGAAAAATAACTACCACTGCCATAAAAACCCAAGAAAAATCTAAACCCACTAGTATAATAAAAATGGCATTCAGGAAGAGAAAACAAACTAACAAAAACGCTATCTACAACCTAAGGAACCAACAAACACAGAAACCAAGCAGTAAATCAGAAAGCAAGGAACAAAAGACCCCTAACACAACCAAACAACCGATAAAATGCTAGGAATAAATCAACACCTTTCAATAACAACTCTTAATGTAAAAGGCTTAAATTCCCCAATCAAAAGACACAGACTGGCTGACTGGATCAAAAAGGAAGACCCAACTATATGCTGCCTACAAGAGACCCACCTCACCCATAAAGATTCACACAGACTAAGAGTGAAAGGATGGAAAAAGATTTACCATGCAAACAGAAAAGAAAAACGAGCTGGAGTAGCTATTCTTATATCTGACAACATAAACTTTAAACTAAAAACCATAAAAAGAGACAATGAGGGACACTACTTAATGATAAAAGGACTGATCCATCAAGAAGACATAACAATCATAAATATGTACACACCCAATGTAGGAGCAGCCAGATTCATAAAACAAGCTCTATTAGACCTAAAGAAGGAAATAGACACTAATACCATAATAGCAGGGAACCTGAACACCCCACTGTCAATATTAGACAGGTCATCTAGGCAAAGAATCAGTAGAGAAACACAAGATCTAAACAAGACTCTAGACCAATTGGAATTGGCAGATATCTACAGAACATTCCACCCAACCACCTCAGAATATTCATTCTTCTCATCCGCACATGGATCATTCTCCAGGATAGATCACATATTAGGTCACAAATCAAGTCTCAATAAATTCAAAAAAATTGGAATTATCCCATAGATCTTCTCAGACCTCAATGGATTAAAACTAGAAATTAATAACAAACGAAACTCTGGAAACTATACAAACACATGGAAAATAAACAGCATTCTACTTAATGACATATGGGTCCAAGAAGAAATCAAGCAGGAAATCAAAAAATTTATTGAAACTAATGAAAGCAATGATACATCATACCAAAACCTGTGGGATACTGCAAAAGCAGTATTGAGGGGGAAATTTATTGCATTAAACGCTCACTTCATAAGAATGGAAAGATGGCAAGTGAACAACCTAACACTTCACCTTAAAGGACTAGAAAAACAAGAACAATCCAAACCTAAAGTTAGCAGACGGAAAGAAATCATTAAGATCAGAGCAGAACTGAATGAAATTGAAAACCAAAAAACAATTCAAAAGATCAACGAATCAAAAAGTTGGTTTTTTGAAAAGATTAATAAAATTGACAAATCATTAGCATGGCTAACAAAAAAAAGAAGAGAGAAGACTCAAATAACAAAAATTAGAAATGAAATAGGCAATATTACAACTGATTCATCTGAAATACAAGGAATCATTCGAGACTACTATAAACAACTATACACCAATAAATTTGAAAATCTGGCGGAAATGGATAAATTTCTGGAGACACACAAGCTCCCAAAACTGAACCATGAAGACGTAGAATATTTGAACAGACCAATAACAATAAGGGAGATTGAAGCTGTTATCAGAAGGCTCCCAACAAAGAAAAGCCCAGGACCAGATGGATTCACAGCAGAATTTTACCAAACATTCAGAGAGGATTTGACACCGATTCTTTAAAAACTATTCCAAAAGATTGAAACGGACGCAAATCTCCCAAACTCATTCTATGAAGCAAACATCATCCTGATACCAAAACCAGGTAAAGATATAACCAAAAAAGAAAACTACAGGCCGATATCCTTAATGAATATAGATGCAAAAATCCTCACTAAAATTCTAGCAAACAGAATACAGCAACACATACGTAAAATTATTCATCACAATCAAGTGGGATTCATCCCAGGGATGCAAGGTTGGTTCAACATACGCAAATCAATAAATGTGATACACCATATTAATGAACTCAAACACAAGGACCATATGATCATCTCTATAGATGCTGAAAAAGCATTTGATAAAGTACAGCACTCATTCATGACAAAGACCCTCTATAAGTTGGGTATAGAGGGAAAGTATCTCAACATAATTAAAGCCATATATGCCAAACCCACTGCCAATATCATCCTGAATGGGGAAAAGCTGAAAGCTTTTCCTTTAAGAACAGGCACTAGACAAGGATGCCCACTCTCACCACTCCTATTCAACATAGTGTTGGAAGTACTAGCCAGAGCAATCAGAGAAGAGAAGGAAATAAAGGGCATCCAGATTGGAAAAGATGAAGTCAAACTGTCCCTGTTTGCAGATGACATGATCCTATATATCGAACATCCTAAAACCTGTACAAAAAAACTCTTGGAATTGATAAATGATTTCAGCACAGTAGCAGGATACAAAATCAACACAAAAAAATCAGTAGCATTTCTTTTCTCCAATAGCGAACATGCAGAATGAGAAATCAAGAAAGCCTGCCCATTTACAATAGCCACCAAAAAAATAAAATACTTAGGAATTGAGTTAACCAAGGAGGTGAAAAATCTCTATAATGAGAACTACAAACCGCTGCTGAGAGAAATTAGAGAGGATACAAGAAGATGGAAAGATATCCCGTGCTCTTGGATTGGAAGAATCAACATAGTGAAAATGTCCATACTACCCAAAGTGATATACAAATTCAATGCAATCCCCATCAAAATTCCAAAGACATTTTTCTCAGAAATGGAAAAAACTCTCCAGACATTTATATGGAATAATAAAAGACCACGCATAGCCAAAGCAATGCTGAGCAAAAAAAATAAAGCTGGATGCATAACACTACCTGACTTTAAGCTATACTACAAAGCTATAATAACCAAAACAGTATGGTACTGGCATAAAAACAGACACACTGACCAATGGAATAGAATAGAGAATCCAGAAATCAACCCACACACTTACTGCCAGCTGATCTTTGACAAAGGCACCAAGCCTATTCACTGGGGAAGGGACTGTCTCTTCAGCAAATGGTGCTGGGATAACTAGATATCCATATGCAGGAGAATGAAACTAGATCCATACCTCTCACCGTATACTAAAATCAACTCAAAATGGATTGAGGATTTAAATATACACCCTGAAGCAATAAAACTTCTTAAAGAAAACATAGGAGAAACACTTCAGGAAATAGGACTGGGCACAGACTTCATGAATACGACCCCAAAAGCACGGGCAACCAAAGGAAAAATAAACAAATGGGATTATATCAAACTAAAAAGCTTCTGCACAGCAAAAGAAACAATTAACAGAGTTAAAAGACAACCAACAGAGTGGGAGAAAATATTTGCAAAATATACATCTGACAAAGGATTAATATCCAGAATATATAAGGAACTCAAACAACTTTACAAGAAGAAAACAAGCAACCCAATTAAAAAATGGGCAAAAGAGCTAAGCAGGCATTTCTCTAAGGAAGATATCCAAATGGCCAACAGACATATGAAAAAATGCTCAACATCACTCAGCATCCGGGAAATGCAAATCAAAACCACATTGAGATACCATCTAACCCCAGTTAGGATGGCTAAAATCCAAAAGACTATGAACGATAAATGCTGGCAAGGCTGCGGAGAAAAAGGAACTATCATACATTGTTGGTGGGACTGCAAAATGGTGCAGCCTCTATGGAAAATGGTATGGAGGTTCCTTAAACAATTGCAAATAGATCTACCATACGACCCAGCCATCCCACTGTTGGGAATATACCCAGAGGAATGGAAATCATCAAGTCGAAGGTATACCTGTTCCCCAATGTTCATCGCAGCACTCTTTACAATAGCCAAGAGTTGGAACCAGCCCAAATGCCCATCATCAGATGAGTGGATACGGAAAATGTGGTACATCTACACAATGGAATACTACTCAGCTATAAAAACGAATGAAATACTGCCATTTGCAACAACATGGATGGACCTTGAGAGAATTATATTAAGTGAAACAAGTCAGGCACAGAAAGAGAAATACCACATGTTCTCACTTATTGGAGGGAGCTAAAAATTAATATATAAATTCACACACACACATACACACACACACACACAAACCGGGGGGGGGGGGGAAGAAGATATAACAACCACAATTACTTAAAGTTGATACGACAAGCAAACAGAAAGGACATTGTTGGGGAGGAGGGAGGAGAGCGAGGAGGGAGGGAGGTTTTGGTGATGGGCAAGAATAATCAGCCACAATGTATATCGACATAATAAAATTAAAAAATAAAAGTAAAATATAAATAAAAAGTGAAATAATAATAATAATAATAATAAATTAAAAAATTAAAAAAGGAAAAAAAAAGTATTAACATTTGGGGAATTCAGGTAAAGGTTACCTGGGAAGACTTTGTACTTTTCTTGCAACTTTTCTTTAAGTCCGAATTTACGTCAGAATAGTTTTTTTAAAAAGACACTCGTCATTACGTAGGTCCCTTTTTAACTAGCAGTACCAACGTGCACCAGCTAGGACTAGTGGTATATTCTGGGTGCTTTTCATAAAATAAAAGATTCCTTCCAGGGTCTAACTCATGGCCAGTTAAGCTCCTCTAACTCAACAAAGATAATTGTTTATATTTCCTTTGGAAAAGAATCTCTTTATCTCAGAGTCTCAGAGTCTATTCAACATTTGGTATCTTCTTATTAAAAAAAAAAAAAAGTATTTAAAGGTTGCTTTGTACCTAGAACTTCATCCCTGCCTGACCTGAGTGCTTTGTTTGTCTCTGGCACACTTCATTTGGATTTTTATGTGAACAACTTGTTTTACCTATTCTGAGAGAGATGGTATGGAGTATGCTTCTAGACACCAGGCGATTATAGAAAACTGTATGCATCACACAGACGTGGAATTTAACAAAGACTTAGAGCTATTTCTCTGTAAATGTATTACCGTAATTATCTTTCAATACTTCCACTGGCTTTCCATAAAGAAACTTTTCCATCACTTCGCATACCTATAGACTAATAAAAAATGACCAGAGGTATTATTAACTCTTCAGATTTTTCTGTAAGTGAAAATAGCATACTTCCCTCTTCACCTCAATTGAACTTCATTTCTCAGTTCTTACAAGTTGCAATTCTGGACTAGTCATGGATAGGTCCTGCTGAACACGCACAAAGCACATGAAACCAGGGACATGCAGTGTTTTGGAAGGAGTTCTCTTCCTTTCCAGTTGTGGCCAATTATAATTTCTAAAAATGTCCACAATAATATTTCCTGTCCCATAGGCTCTTCCAGAACTTGTCACTTCCCCCATCAAGATGTAGAATCAGTGTTCTCTCCCCTTGAAACTGGGTGGGCTTCTTTGTCTGCCTCCACCAGTACAGTGTAAGTAAGGTTACCTGTCCTCTGAAACTAGGTAATAAAAGGCTTCCACGTAGCTTAGGACATTTGCCCTTGGAACCCAGCCACCATACTGTAAGGAAGCCCAAGCCACATAAAGAAACCCACATAAAAGGAGCTGAAGTCCCCAGCCCTCAACCGCACTGGGTTCACAGCTGACTGCCAGAACCAATGGGAGTGAGTCACATTGGATATAAATCCTCCAGCCTTTAGTCAGTCTCCCCAACTAATGCTACATGAAGTAGAGTCAAGCCTACCCCATAGAGCCCTGTCCAAATTTTAGACTCGTGCACAGAATAAATGTCTGTGGTTGTTTTGAGCCATTAAGTTTCAAAGAGGTTTGTTATACAGCAACAGATAACTGGAATATCATCACAGGATGTGTCAAGAAACCCAAGCATCACGTGGTGTTTGTAGTAGTTCTTATTATTTTATCGCATGTTTTAAGACACAGTCAGTGTCTCGGTTGATACATTCCTTACTATTCATGTGGACAATCAGCAGAAAGAAAGGAAGAAATATGTTTCACAGACTTTTTTCTTCTTGCAACAGGTTTTGCAAGGATTTAGGAACAATGTGTAGCCAAGGAGGAATTGACAGATTGAGAGGCTTCCACATGTAGCTGATATCCACCAGTAATAAATAATAGCCAGTTATGTCAAATATCTTCTTCTTGCCCCCCCCAGGTCCCCTTCACCTTCTCTATGAGGTGTAAAGGGCTGACCTGTATAGACTACAACAGAGGGCTCTTCTCTGGCTTCTGGAAGGACAGTCTCACTGGGAGCGTAGAGTGAATCAGGACATAAAGACCTGTTAAAGAGAAGAATGGAGGTAGGCAGCAGTTTGAAGGTAAATGTTTGACAAGCTCTCCAGAAAAGAAAAGAATCAACGCATATATACACATATAAGTTTGTTGCAAATTTTACTGATATAAATGATGTGCTGCACACAATTTACAAATAATAATAAAATATACAAATTTCTACGTTATAAATTCCATAGAGTTAATTGATTTTCATATAATGCTTTCATTGATTTTCTTCCCAGCCTTTCTATCCAGAGTCAACCTGTGGTTTCAAATTGATAAATGAGTCGAATTGGGACATGGCTATTGCTTAATATTTTTGTGCACGGTGAAGAGTAAAATTAGGGCCGCCTAGCTCAGTTAGTTAAAGTGCAACCTTGTGACACCAAGATCAAGGGTTTGGATCTCCGTACTGGCCAGTCATCAAAAAGAAAAAAAAAAATGAGTAAAATTAAACTGAACATACAAAAACATATGTTGATGTTTTACTTATTCACTGATGATGTGAGCTGACTTTTTGTTGAATTAGATAATTAGATAATAGCTTTCAAATACTGGAAGAATACTTTCTCAATTTTTTATACTATTCACAACAGCTATAGACATGAAACATTTTAAAGCTTAATATGCATTATTAACAGTTCCTACATCATTTTCTTAAGTCTAAACAATCAGCAAAACAAATAGAGCTCTGACTTGTTTGCCAATGTCTGTTGTGAAAATACTCCGACCATAGACCATTGTAAACTACCAATGTGATGTCACTGAATGTGGCACTGGGAAACGATTCACAGCAGTACACCATTATATAGTATGAGAATACTACACATCATTACAATACTATACACCATACAATATACACCGTTACATTGTCATACTATAAAATACAGATAAAATAGATGTAAATAACTTCAAGAGCATAGGCAATAGTAAAATGTTATAAAATAATTAGGAAGTAATGAGTTTTGAGAATTTATCATCTTTGTTAATATAATCTATTTAACTGAAAGTTTAAATAATTTATTCTTTTTTAAAATGGCTATTTTTAACAACTGGTTTTCAAAATTCCTGAGAATTTAACAATTAGCTTTCATAAACTGGTACAAGCCAGCTAGCTCCAGCTCCCCCAGGAGATAGGGATGTGGATCTGGAATGAGAATGGGCAGTGATTCTCAACCCTGGCTGCACATTACACTCACCTGGGTGGCTTTTTAAAATCCCAGTGCCCAGGCCCCATCCTAGACCAATTAAATTGGAATCTCTGGGAGTAGGGATTGGACATCATTATTTTTTATGTTCCCCCAAATGATTCCAATGTGCAGCCAATGTGGAGAACCATGGGGTTAGAGGGAGAGGCTGACTAGCCTGCTCCTGGAGAGATGAGATGAGAGTCACCTGGGCTGGGAGCTCAAAGTGACTCAAAGGAGGTCAGAGGAGGCTGGAGAAATGTCTGGAAAAGGAACTTGGTGCAGGTGGGGCCAGCTGGGGAGGGCAGTCAGCAGAGAGGGAGCCCAATGAACCATGTCTTGCTCACAGCAGGGAGCCACATGTAGGGTGAGACCTTGACCCTCCCTAGGCAAAGGGAGCCACATGAGCTATTCCCTTCTCCGGCAGGTGGGGGCTGTCCATCCCCAGCCACTTCTCCTCACTCTTGCATTGTCTTGCAGAAGCATCTCCCACATGTGCCCCAAGTATTTGCTGAGCCCCTGCAGGGCTGCTCCCGAAAGGATAGTCCTTTTTCCCACAGCTCAGGACACTCATATGCCACCCAAAAGAGGGAAGGTGGCAGTGTGGAAGTGCTAGAGATGGAAGTGTCCCCCCTAAATGCATATGTTGAAATCTCAACCCCCTGGTGAAGGTGCTAGGATGTGGGGCCTTTGGAGGTGATTAGACCATGAAGGTGGAGCTATCATGAATGGGATTAGTGTCCTTATAAGAAAGACCCCAGAGAACTCCTTCCACCATGCAAAAAGACAGCTATCTAAGAACCAGAAATCAGGTCCTCATCAGACACTGAATCTGTTTGTCCGTGCCTGGATCTTGGACTTCCCAGCCTCCAGAACTATGGCACATAATAAGCCACCCAGTCTATAGCATTCTGGTATAGCAGACCAAATGGACTGAGACAGACAGGAAGGGCCCCATTATCACTACTCAAGGAGGACTGCACTGTGGTGAAACTTACCCATATGTGATGTCGTGTACTTCAACTGCATCATGTCTTATAATCCACACCAGCTCCAGGAGGCTCAACTGTTATTCACCCTCCTTTACAGATGAGGAAACAGGCTCAGAGACTTTGACAGACATGTCTAAAGTCACACAGCTAGAAAAAGGCAAAGCAGGGCATTGGACCCAGGTGGTGCAGCAGAACCACGCTTCACCATTCCAGCTACCTTCTCTCAGAGGCGTGCACTCTGCCGTTCATTTTAGTTCCAAACTCAGTACACTTCCAGGGAAACACGTATCCTCATCTTTCTGTCTGTTTCGGGTAAACACAACAGTCTGTGGTTAAGGCAAAGAAAGCATAGCCCTGGGGCCATTAACAACTAACTACTTTAAAATACTTGTTAGTAAAGTAAAAATTTCATCCTGGACCAGCAAGCACTTGTTTCTTGGTTCAGCAATCAGCACAGTGCTGGCTTTGGAGTCGGATGGACCTGGGTTCACTTCCTGATGCTGCTACTTGTAAGTCACCCAACTGCTCTAAAATTTCATTAATCTTCATAGTTCTTGCTGGTTAGTATGTGAAAGGGGATAACAATAATTATTTCATGTAATTGTTATAAATTTACAGAGAATCTCTATAGAGTGTTGAATGCCTTGCCCATAGTAGGTTCTTAAAGGTGCTTATTGTTATTTACATAGTATTCTATCTTTTAGGTATTCCCCTTGTTTCTTTGTGCAAACAAAAAATTCTGATTTGCTGAAAATATATGATTTGGGGGATTTTGTTAAATGAGAAAATAAGAAAGCAGGACAGTTGCTGGTTAGAATGTAAAATGGTGCATACACTTTAGAAAAATTTGAAAATTTCTTTAGAAGTTAAGTATAAATTATCATACAATTCAGCAAGTCCACTCCTGAGTATATACCAAGAGAACTGAAAATCTATATCCACACAAAGACTTGTACATGAATGTTCATAGCAGCATTATTCATAATAACCAAAACGTAGGAAAAATACAATGGTCATCAACTAGTGAATGGATAAACAAAACATGGTATATTCACACAATGAAATACCAATAAAAAGTACTGCTATGTACGACATTGGTGAACCTGAAAAACACTATAATAAGTAAGAGAAGCTAGATACAAAGATCACATACTGTGTGATTCCATTTATATGAAACATATAGAAAAGGCAAATCTATAGCGACAGAAAGTAGCTTACTAGTTGCCTGGAGTTGGAGGTAGGAACAGAAAATGACTGCAAATTGGTATGAGGGATCTTTTCTGGGGTGATCGAAAGTTTCAAAAATTGAATTGTGGTTATGATTGCACAACTCTGTAAATTTACTAAAAATCACTAAATTAGACCTTTAAACAGGTGACTTTTATGATATGAAAATTAATAAAGTTGTGAAAAATTAAAAAGAAAAGCCAGACATCAGGTCACTCAAAAATAATTACTTTTCTGACTGCGTCGTCAAATAAGGCAAATGCCCCTTCTCCATCCTCATCCCAAGAAGAGACGTCTAATATTTCACCTGCTTTAAGACAGAAAACAGAATAAGGAATAACAATCTCTGTCGTGTATGGGCACTCCCTCTGTGTCGCATCTTATTTGATATGCTTTGCCCCACGTAATGTTCACATCCATCCTGCAAAGTCTTAGATACTCTTATCTCCCACAAATTATAGATAAATCGGTAAACAGGAGAGAAATACAAGCACACTCATTTAATTGACAGAATTTAATCTGTATTGTAAAAGTGAACATATATAATCACTCATTGATTTAAGAGACAACCAAAAAGCTTCTGTAGGTTGAATCTTTGTGAGTTATAAAAAAAAAATCCATTTACCTGTCTTTGACATTCTAATAAAAAGATAAGATTATGATTCTCGAGAATTATATAGATGATAAACAGAATAGCTAAAAGACAGGGGAAATGCAATAAATAAAATACTACATTGCAAAAAGCCAGAACAATCAGCAAATCTAACAACAGATAAATAAATTATGGTATATCCATAAAGTCTAATATAATGTAGCCTTAAAAAAGCATGTTTCACAGAATACTTCATGACATAGGAAAAGTTTAAGATATAATTTAGTGAAAAAAGCAGGATATAAAATTCCCCAAAGAAGGTAACACCAAATTTATACAAAATAATTATAGTATATACACATATATACACATAATGCACACAAATATATATTCGTATATACATTATGTGTGCATGTGTGTACTTGTGTGTGTGTTCATGTGATGGGAAGAAAAGTGCACCAAAAATAATATTAACAGAGATTATCTCTGTGTTGTGGGATAATGCATGATTTTTATTTTCTTCCTTACATTTTTCTATATTCTGCAAATAAACATGACTCACTTTCAAAATTAGAAAAAAACAATGATTACAGGAAAACATAATTATTATAAAAATGTACTTTATTTTTATATAGATATTTGCTCTGTAAATAAACTCTTACCTAACCATGATATTGATGGGTGCATGCATGACATTTTATGTGGAGAATTTAGGTCTAGCTTCCAGAATTAACTTTTTTCTTTGTCCCATTTGAAACCAATTTGAGAGGCGCTCCCAGGATCCCACTTGTCCCTTCCCGGTGGTATCCTCACCGCCAGCCATGGACAACATCATTCTGACGAAATGGGGACCTTTTTTCGTGTCCACTCACTGACAGCTTTGAAAATTATTTAGCTTCTATCATGATGGATACTCTCTGCCTAAAATGACGGATGGGAGGCATCTGAAAGTGGATGACATGAAATTTGAAAAATGATACCAGTGCTGGTGGACAGACATTTTTTTTTAAAGAAAAGTTGACATGAGTTTGAAATATAGCATGGAGGCCTGTCCTCTCATTTTTCTCTCTCTGAAGAAATCAGTAGCTGTCCTTTATCAATATGCTCTATGGGAAAGAAAACCTATATTCAAGTTAAAATGAATTCTTTCCCCTCCTTAAAATGTACGTGGCATAAGCCGTAGGAGTGAATTCATTCACTCACTCACTCAACAATTTACTGAGCACCTATTATACAGAGGCCACAGGTTAGAGGCTGGGGATATAAAGATTAATTTGACACAAGCCCTGCCTCTGGAGATCCCAGACCCAGCAGAGAGACAGACAAGTACACAGATTATTTTAATCCAATGCAGTATAACTGAGGACACCTCTGTGTTAGGGGCACCTGGAGGAATGGGACGAAAGTCAGTCTTGTAGAAGGAAGAAGGGAGTCAGAAGAATCTTCCCTGAGAAGGTGATGTCTGACATAAGTCCTTTCCAATGCTCCTATATTTTTCTTATTGTCTTGGCTCAATCTTGATGTTCAGGTCATGAATCACCCACTTACCAACTTAGAAGCAAACCTTCTCCTTGCACCACTTTCCTTTTTCACACAATTCTAGACTGCCTTTTGGATGTGGGTTGGCAGGTGCCCAGATAATTCCAGTTCCTTTAACAGATCAATTTACGAACATTTCATCCACTTCCACAAAGCAAGGATTTGCCTCCAAGGTAACCTAGCAGTCCAGGTTGGGAGGCACAGGCATGTGCTTGGGTTGCCTATGGTGTTAGGGTTTATTGTAAGAATACAAAAGGAAGTGAGAGAAGCAGGAGTTGCCTCACCCCCAGGCCCCAAGGAGATGCAATGTCACCCAACGGGAGCCCTGGGGACGCTGGGGGGGGCTCTGGGAGCTGTGTGCCTGGCTTTGTGATGATTCCACTACTCCAGGCCTCAAGTGAATGACAGCACTTTCTGCCCTTCTAGTGGCCAATTTCAGACTTCTGAGCTTCCTAGAATCTGCTCACTCCCTTCTCTCTGTCCCCCACATATTAGTCTAATTCAACTTCAAAGTACCTTGAGTCTTTGTAGCTAAAAGAGCTCTGACTAAAAAAGCATGCTGAAACAACATGATACAATTTTTTCATATTCAAAGTATTTTTATTTTTTAAACAATATGTATACATGCAAAATACAAAGGTTTTAAAACTCTAGTACCCCACCAGCCAAAAACAGAAGTCTACTTAGGAAGATAACTTCCTTTGTTGAAGAGAACACCTTGACTCAAGGTGTGAGTGGCCATAGCAGATCAGACAAAACGTAAGACCTAACTCCATGGCTTAGAAAGAAACGGGAAGAGGAGTAGGCTGAAAAAGCAAGAATTTACAGAAATTTAAGGAAGGTGTTAAGTTTTATGCCTTTGTCAACATAATACCAAACAGAAACAGCATATACGATACAGAAAGACAATTTCTTAAAGAAAATGTAAAATTTAGTTCAGAAACATGAACTTAGAACTATCTTCTCAGGATTACACAGAAATATCGGGGAGAGCATTCAGTTTTTTTCCTAACATGGAATGGGTGTTCAGCCAGTCTTATCTAGACTTCAAGGAGCGGGGACAGCCTATGCCTGCCTAACCTGTGTAATAAATAGAAATAGAAATAAAAATAATTTACTACCATTATCTCTAGGCAGAGGAAACGTGGGTGACTTACTTTCTTCATTTTGCTTATCTCTACATTCTTTTATTCCCGTTAAGTATATACTGCTTTTATAATAAAAATTTTTTTTTAATTTTTTATTTATTTATTTATTTTTATTTTTTTTATTTTTTTTTTTTTAATTTTATTTTGTCGATATACATTGTAGCTGATTATTGCTCCGCATCACCAAAACCTCCCTCCCTTCTCCCTCCCCCCTCCCAACAATGTCCTTTCTGTTTGCTTGTTGTATCAATTTCAAATAATTGTGGTTGTTATATCTTCTTCCCCCCCCCCCCCCGGTTTGTGTGTGTGTGTGTGTATGTGTGTGTGTGAATTTATATATTAATTTTTAGCTCCCTCCAATAAGTGAGAACATGTGGTATTTCCCTTTCTGTGCCTGACTTGTTTCACTTAATATAATTCTCTCAAGGTCCATCCATGTTGTTGCAAATGGCAGTATTTCATTCGTTTTTATAGCTGAGTAGTATTCCATTGTGTAGATGTACCACATTTTCCGTATCCACTCATCTGATGATGGGCATTTGGGCTGGTTCCAACTCTTGGCTATTGTAAAGAGTGCTGCGATGAACATTGGGGAACAGGTATACCTTCGACTTGATGATTTCCATTCCTCTGGGTATATTCCCAACAGTGGGATGGCTGGGTCGTATGGTAGATCTATTTGCAATTGTTTAAGGAAACTCCATACCATTTTCCATAGAGGCTGCACCATTTTGCAGTCCCACCAACAATGTATGAGAGTTCCTTTTTCTCCGCAGCCTCGCCAGCATTTATCGTTCATAGTCTTTTGGATTTTAGCCATCCTAACTGGGGTTAGATGGTATCTCAATGTGGTTTTGATTTGCATTTCCCGGATGCTGAGTGATGTTGAGCATTTTTTCATATGTCTGTTGGCCATTTGGATATCTTCCTTAGAGAAATGCCTACTTAGCTCTTTGGCCCATTTTTTAATTGGGTTGCTTGTTTTCTTCTTGTAAAGTTGTTTGAGTTCCTTATATATTCTGGATATTAATCCTTTGTCAGATGTATATTTTGCAAATATTTTCTCCCACTCTGTTGGTTGTCTTTTAACTCTTTTAATTGTTTCTTTTTCTGTGCAGAAGCTTTTTAGTTTGATATAATCCCATTTGTTTATTTTTCCTTTGGTTGCCCGTGCTTTTGGGGTTGTATTCATGAAGTCTGTGCCCAGTCCTATTTCCTGAAGTGTTTCTCCTATGTTTTCTTTAAGAAGTTTTATTGTCTCAGGGTGTATATTTAAATCCTTAATCCATTTTGAGTTGATTTTAGTATACGGTGAGAGGTATGGATCTAGTTTCATTCTCCTGCATATCGATATCCAGTTATCCCAGCACCACTTGCTGAAGAGGCAGTCCCTTCCCCAGTGAATAGGCTTGGTGTCTTTGTCAAAGATCAGATGGCAGTAAGTGTGTGGGTTGATTTCTGGATTCTCTATTCTATTCCATTGGTCAGTGTGTCTGTTTTTATGCCAGTACCATACTGTTTTGGTTATTATAGCTTTGTAGTATAGTTTAAATTTTAAGAAATTCACATTATCCCCATGCCAAAAATCCTCATTCTAGGTTGTTCACAGCTGACATTAGTTTTGCCCATTCTGTGTCTGGCCATTGTGCTTGTTATATATTTTTAAAATCACCAGGGGTAATACTAAGGTATCTTCAAAACCTGGCCCAAAGCTTCCTTCTGAGATATATATTCCACCACTTCTTCCCAATGCCCTCCCGTAACCTGAGAATGGCCAGAGAGTAGGATGGTCCTCACTCGGGTCCGTGCCTTCACCTGGAATGCCTTATATCCCGCTCCTCCAACTGATAAACTCCTACTCATTCACCAACCTTCATTCAAACATTGCCTCCTTTGGGGTAACTTCCCTAATGGTCCTCCTGCACCTTAAAAAGAAATATTCAATCATTCAACCATCAAACACACATTAAGCATCGACGATTTGTACTAGATACTGAATACCTGGTCCTGGAGAGACCGTGCCAATCCATAATTATAAGGAAACAGCAATCCTACTGGAGCCCCCTAGCACTTGGCTCCAAACTCTATTACAGCAGTTCTCAACCAGGTGGTCATTTTACCCCCCAGAGGACATTTGGCAATGTCAGGAGACATTTTTAGTTTTCAGGACTGGGGGATACTACTGGCTTCTAGTGAGTAGAAGCCAGGGATGCCATTAAACATCATACAATGTACAGCACAGCCCCCCACAATAGAGAGTTATCCCACCCCAAGGGTTAATAGTGCCAAGGCTGAGAAACTGTGCTCTGTCATAATGGACATGACACTATTTATGCTTCAGGCTGCTCTACCAGGCTATGAACTCCTGGAGAGCTGGGGTCATATCTTACCCTGTACCCCGTCCCTCACCCCAAAACAGGTCTCAATATTCATTTGCACACCAGAATCATTAAACATTGTTAGACAGAGAGATTCCTGCTGCCCTCACTGGAGGATACCATGTAGAGTTGCCCATGAAGAAGTAGCTCAATTGCAGATTAGCTCCTGGATTCCAAGTATCTGACCCAGTGACTTTTGAACTGGGGCCCCCGTTGAAACTGCTGTTTGTGATTCTGACCATGTCATCTTGATATGCATCATCTTTCCCCTGATTGACAGTCACATGGGCTCCTGTGAAACCTGCTTTGGCTACTCTGGAACATCACTATCCGTCTCTCTGAGATCTCCTCCCACCACCACAAAATGAATTTCACCAACTCTACAGAAACTACAAGTTCAAATACTCTAAACAATACCCTCTAAATTTGGTGAATATCCATCTAACTACTACTGTTCAATGCTGTAACCAGCAAATAGAAACTTCAGTTTATTTCTATAGATTAAATGATTTGGGAAGAGGAGCAGAAAAGCATTGGAAAAGAAAATTTAAAAAGTAATGGAGGGAAAAAATATACAGAGAAAAATAAAAAAGAGCAAGCAAAGGAAGAAGCGAGCATGAAGGGACCGCACAGACCCTTTCAGTTGTGATCTCAGTGGTACCTGATTGTCAGCGTTAACCCTCAATGGTCTTGGGACACATGTGGGTCTCACTGTCAAATAGCCCTCACTCTAGAACTGGTACTTACTTCATGGAGGACCAAACGAGGAACATGTGCAAAGTGCTTTGAAGGCACTTAGCAAGTAGTAAATGCTCACAGAACATTTATTATCGACGTTGTTCTTTCTACCACCTGAGAACATGAAAGGGTTTGTTTGTGATGTCTTTTTTGTGGTCACAAATATGGAGCCTTCATCTTGAGATAACTGGTAAAACTTTTAGAATTCTCTTGGTGGTTCTCAGCCAGGGCAGATAGGGCCCCCCAAAGATGATGTTTAGAACTAGGGGAGGGGTACTTTTGTTTGACGCAGTGACCTGAAGGCATCAATTGGCAAGTAATGTCAGGTGTTTAGAAATGCTAAACACCTTGTCATGCACGGGACACACTGAAGAGCTGGCTGGCTCCATGTGCTGATAGTGCTCCTCGACAAGGAAACCCTGAGCCAAGTGCCCCTTGAAACCCATCTGAAATTCTCCATATGTTTTTTGAGTTGCCTGCCTTCTAAATGGTGTCAAATCAAACGTTAGCTGTTGCGTGTACCAGGCTTCTCTGTGGGTGGCAGTATAGTTAGCTAGGAGTAACAAGGTAAAAAAAAGAAATTTGCAAGGAGAGGAAGGGTGTTGGAAGTGAGTACAATTAAAAATAGCCTCACATTTTTATAGGACCCTGATCTGATTTCTCCCTTGTGAATTTGGCATACACTATAAATTAGGATCGCAAAGGCTGGCCCTACTTTGGAGGCACTCCTATTTTCCCAGTCCATTTTCAGCTTGGTGTAGTAACATTTAGAAATAAAAGCAACAGGATTTATGTCTCATCACATTTTGTAAAGACAAAAAATAGTTCCCAGCATGAAGAGGCAAAGAGATGCCAAATTTCATTCTCAAATAAAATTTTGTTCCTTGCCCAAATTTGCTGAAAATGGCCATTTATATGGGAAACTATAATTTACGTTTCACTATGGATGTGACAGAGGAAACTTAGAAAGATTTTTGGAAAAGACAGTAGATGAAAGGGCAAAAAAAGAGAGAACAACATACTTATTTCATTTTTCGTCCTAGTTCCCATTTTCCTACTCTTTTTCTTTTTTAATCAAGATGCTCAAATATTTCTTTTAATGAATTAAATAGATCATAGAAACTTTTATCCTAATTTGTCTTATGATCCATTCCCCGTTCTTTACACCCCCTCGATCCCCAATCCAGTACAATGCACTGTTTGAATCCTAGGAGCCGAGGGTTTTTAGGGCTGCTATGATTCAGTAGGCTGTTATATATTAAATTAATATTCAGGTGAGGCCAACAGTGTGAATGCTCACAGTATAACATATTTAACAGAAACAAATGATACATGTCTGTCCTTCCAGCCCTTGCAATCCAGTTTAGGAAGGAAGACATAACCAGCAAGCCTGTGTTCATTCACTCAACAATTATCTATCATACCCTTGTGCCGGGCCTTGTGCAGCATGCTAGGAATGTGCTATGGACCTGACAGGTGCGTTCCTGTCCTCGTGGAGCTTACAGTCTTGGGGGGGGAAACAGATCATCGATAGATAAACAAATCACTCCACAATATGATCAGAGCTAGGAAGGAAATGGTAGCAGTGGCGGAGAATTCAAGAGAGGGTGGTAGAGACATTAGTCCCAGGAGGTAGCAAGAAAGAGCAGATTTACAGTATAAAAGACAAGGCAGGTTTGGGTAAAGAGTCAGGAGCTGGCAAATCTAGGCAGAAAGGAAAGCTTGTGTCAAGTTTCCAAGTTAGAAAAGAATCCACGTGGTTTAGGGAAAGTCCAGTGCGGTGGTGACAAGGGCCTGAGACAAGGTCATGAGAAAGACAGGAGTCAAAGTACAAAAGGAAGTCAATGACAGTGGTGAGTGGGGCCATCAGCCCCAAAGGCCCAGCTTGTGTTTTGTGGATGCTGCTGCTCCTGTGAAGACCCTGGGGGAGAGGTGGCCGATGTTTGCAGAAACAGGTCTCTAGCAGTGAGAGACAGAGCTGAGAGCAGCAGGTAGTCCCCACCTTCTGGAAGGTGAAACAAGGAAGGGCTGGTGGGTGTGAGATGCCTCTTGGAGCTTGCAAAGGCAGGAATTGCTAGTTGGGAAGGGGAGAAATCAAAGGTCAGCTGAGACGCTGAAGGACAAGATAGTAACAGTTTTTGCCATATAGTTAGGCAATGAGGATTCTATGTCATAATGTACGAAATGAGCTTAACCCAGTGATTGGCACACAGAAAAGAGTTCAGCAAACCTCAGTGACTTATTTTTTATTATTATTTTTACAAATGCTGTACCTTTCAAGTGGCCAAATCTGTTTTTCTGCAGTTGGTACCTGTCAGGACATATTCTGAAGAACCTTCAGTATCAGGGACTCACTAATGTTTTATGATATTTTACCTCACTTTATGGTAGTCATTTATGATGAGACCAGGATGACAGAAACCGCCATAAAGCAAAGCAGCACAATCACACAAATGACCATAAATCAAGGGGTGCAACCGAAAAGGGTCATAAAGAGAAGGAAATTGAGGGAAACAGAAGAGAGGCAGAGAGGGAAGTTGGACGCCAGCAGCACAAACTTTGAGAGAGAAGAATTTCAATTGAGAACAAACTCAAAAAAAATTAGATGAATGTCTTCAGGGTTTTAAAATTTCATATACACATTTCCAGACAAATATAGTACACTTTCATGGTTTCAAAGAGAAATACATTATTTCATGCCCTACTCTGTTATGTATTTTTTATTGGTAATGCTATTTCTAATCCTATATATTTGGGATCCATATTGGACTTCAGAGATTATTTGTATTCAGAAGACTAGGAAATATTTTTGCAGTTCAGGAACTATTGATGTCCCTGGATTCTTTAGAAGCCCTGCTGGCTAAAAGGGATTTCTTAATAAGTAGAACTTTTTTTCTTTTTCTTTCTTTTCTTTCTTTAATATTTCTTTTATATTATTTTTTTCTGGAGCTTACTAGAGATTCAGAGAAAGTATATATTTTCAATATGCCTAGAATAATTCTGCTCAGGTACATATAGGTGGACAGACGTGATAGAAAGAACAAGTAATAATGTTTTAAAGACCCTGGTTGAGTAGACTTTGCTCAGCTTTTCAGCAAAATCACAAAATCAAACTAGGACAATTGATTTGGGCTTTTTTCTGGTTACAGCTTTCCTAATTGTTTTAAGATAATTTAAGTAATAATTAGAAACTAGATGGGGAAAAGACACAAACATATACAATTTTACCTTCCGTTTTTCTTATAGAGAAAGTATCTGTGACTAAACACCACTCCCACCACAAAGCGAGCATTTGAAAGTACATGCAATAGATCCAGTTCGAGTGATCTTAAAATCAAATCCTCTTTCAGGTGTGTTTAAGGATCTGCCTAGCAAAAAGAACACATTGGTGCGAACAATCCTTTTGTAACACAAACACTCTCCTTCTAAAATTATACATTTTATTCAAGTTAGAATTTATGTATTTTCAGTTTTCACAAAGTAGAGCTTTTCTCTGTACTGCTTTTCAAAGTACATTGAACTTCCAGAGCATGATCAGTGTAGACATACCACAAGTTGCCAGGTTTATCCCAGGAACCACACTTCTGCCAGTGTACAGGCTACATGGCAGTAACATCTGTGCTTCTCTCACAGATGTTCCAGTAACCTGGTGAAAGCCGAGGCTCCTTTGCCATCAGCTTCTTAAATCTGCATTTTCAGATTTCCCTTTAAAAAGAGTTTTTTTTTCTTTTCTTTAGTTTCCATCATCTTCGGGAACCGCCTCGTACATTCTTGCTTCTATTTCTTTCATAGAACTTCATGGTATTGAGAGTATTTTGGGGGGCTTATATGTTTTGTTTGATTTTTGTATATATCTTGGATACTTAATTCCCCAATATGGTCTCTCTCCTATTTGGCTAAAAATGGCAACTTTTGTCTCACACAAAGCAGTATATCTTAAGAAAATTTTTGGACAATTATGCAAAATTTATCTGTAATCATAAAGAAAAAAACTGGAAACACCAGGAATGTCCGTTGAAAGAAAATTTTTATTAAATTATGGTACATTCATTCAATAGAATATTACCCTGAAGTGTAAAAGGATATGAAATAGCAAAATGTATTGATATTTGTGCATAAAAATATATACTCACACACACATATCTTAAAAATCCGGAAAGATATATGCCAACTGTAATCAATGATTTTCTCTGAAAGGTGGGAATTTCTGAGGAAATTTTCATTTTTCACTTTTTATATTTCTTTACTGGGTGAACTCACTCGACGGGCATATATGATAGGGCTACTACACTTTTAAAAGACATTTTTATTTTGAGAAACATGTTGAGTAAGGTTCCATTCTTGCTGCACATACATGTGAGCACACAATATTAATGACAATTGTCTCTGAAGAGTCAGGATACAAGGGATTTTTATTTTCTTGTGATTTTTTTTTCTATTTTCCAAATTTCTTACAATGAACATACATTACTTTTAAAATATGGGAAATTTAATTTTTTATTTAGAAATTCCCATAAATGAAAGAAAGAGACAACTCTCCTACTCTTCTGTCTCCCACAACACGTATAACAATCTAAACAACTGTGAAGAGAAGGAGTGAGCATGAGCCCATAGAATGCATGCAGAGCTGCACATGAATGGTGTCTCTGTAGTAGGCACATTTGGGAATGCTTCCTAGCCCACCTCCCCTGCCCTCAGTCTCTGGCAAAGGAATAGAGGCAGAGCCCCAGCAGGCACGTTTGAGATGTGGAACTCAACTTCCCAGCCATAATTTACTGTACCAATCATGGACAACTAGCACAGGAGGGGAATTCACTGACTAAGCATCGACCAATCGGATTCTCTCTCAAGATTGTCATCTAAGAGTCAGATGGCACTAAACTCAAGAACTACAAGATCACATCAAGTCAAGGCTGGAGTGGCCATTTTCTGTCAAGAATACACTTGATAGAAGAATCAAAAATGCTGGTCTTCAGAGAGGAACAAAATACTAGAGCAGACATGCAGGAAAAAAAAAAAAAAGAGAAGCCCCAAAACAATGTGGCCACAGAGAGGTTAACACAGTGGTTTCATCCCTAATAGAATAGTGGTTTCTAGCCGTGAATACCATGAGGAATTGCCATTTCCAGTTATGACATCTTTTAGCCATTCCATAAAATACCTTTCACTTGCATGGGCTTTGGAAAATTTCTGTTCCTAGAAACTCCCACTCAAATGCCAGTTGCACAGTGTGTTGTCAGTCTTGGACATCATTGTTTCCCCCAGTGCCTAGGATATCGCAAGCATTACATATGTATTTATTGAATGAACTAATAAACCAAGGGACTCAGTGAAAATAATCTTGGGGCCCCAGATGGGTCAGAGCCTTGGGCAAAGAGTGGTCTCATTTTTAAAAATCCTCCAGATGACTTGATAGGAATGGCTGGGACCTCTCACACTGGGGTATGCATGAAAAACACTCTTGAAAAACTTAGACTTCATGATCGATATCACTCATACCTAAAATCTTCATGATCGATAGCACTCACACCTAAATAGCATTCTTGCACAAGCATCTGGGTAGCTGGAGATGAAACATTTGGATGAGCTCGGTCTCCCCAGTGTAGAAAATCAAAGCCCTTGAACTGAGTGTATGATATACAAAACTATAAGTAGTCCAGAAGCCCATGTACATGCAACAAAACTGAGAGCTACTCTTTTTTTGCTGAAGGAGACTACATCACCCAAGAAGCAGAGCTGCAAATGACTTCTTGAAAGAGCAGGAAAATAGGATTTGCTCAAAGAGTAGAGCAATTTAGCCCACTCCAACAGATAAAATATCATCTTAAAAAAAAAAAAAAAAAAAAAAAAAAAAACAAGAAAAGAACCTGACTTATCTGACTTATTTTTCTTTTTACATCCTGGTAGGTATGTCTGAGATTATCCAATTTTATGTTGAACAACCATAATTGAGAGCAAACATAAATATATGAGTCTGGGGCAGAACTCTATGGATTGCCTTGACAGGCGAAAAAGACAGAAAACAAAATACCAATAGTAGCAAGCAATATTATGAAGACTATTTTACATTTATTTTGCATAATGCTCTTTTAGTCCTTTCTCATCCATGAAGTTTTTTGGGTTTTTTGTTTATTTGTTTGTTTGTTTGTTTGTTTGTTTGGTCTTTCAGAATAAATTCTAGAAAAGGAAGGACAGGTATGAAGAAAAAAATAAACCCTCTACTCTATACTCTTTCTCGGCTCAATTAGTAAGAATCACTCTCCGAGGTAAAAGGGGCATTGGTAACGATGATGCATTTGTGGCTACATTGCTTGAGAAAATAAACAGAAGAATGGCAGAGGGAGGAATAAGCTGATCTTTGAATTTTTAATGCAGCCTTTTCACTGTCTTTTTGTATCACTTTTGATTTATAACGTAATTGGAAAACTATAGAAATGTTAATGGCAGCAGTGCAGTTTTAAGGATGACAAAGTTGTTTACTAATTATTGTCTTTCAATCTGGTTAATTACTGAAGCTTTAATTTTCTGGGTTCATTTCAGATGGGACTGCTATTGGGGGAGGTCAGGGCAAAATGCATCGTCTCGTTACAATGACAACTTTCACATTTTTTTTTTTTTTTTTTTTGTATTGCTCCCTTGACTAACCTTTTAAAGGAAAGGACAGATAATAAATTAAAACTTTCTACACTAGGATCCAATAGCAAACCTCAAGGTGAATTATTTCATCCTGTTTTGTGTTTAGATGAAAACCTGTTGCTCGTGTTTACCCTTTCTTCAGTGCGTGCTGCTCATTATCTTAAGGGAGAGGCTGAGCACGTTGCAATGATTCTTAGCGAAGCTGGCGATGAGATTACTGAACCATTTGGAGTTGACTTTTCTTTTGTGATACGTAATTATAGAGATTTATTTAGTCTTTCTTTTTTGTTTTCTTGGTTTTTAATGTTTCACATTTTTATTTTTGTTCTTTCCCCATGAATGGTATGATTCCTCCATTTTTAGTGTGAATTATTATTTGGAGTGCTACCTTATTCCCTGGAATGCTAGGATTAAAGAAAAATTTTCAAAACTAAACAGATAAAGGGCCAACCTCTCTACAGTAATGTTGAGATCTAGATAAAGCACGCCAAAAAAGGAGAGCACAGAGACATTACTCAACTAACACGTTTCCCACTTGTGTGGCAATCCTGGGGGATATTACGTTGTAAAACATCTTATTCCCCTTCTAACTTCTTAAATTGTTCCAGATGCTCTTTAACCATAAAGAAATGTAATGATAATTTTTTTTAAAGCTGCATCATCTGTTTCCATATCTGACTTCCCCGTATTGTGCCAGTTAGGTTAGGAAGTTCGAAACAGAAGCAGGTTTACATAGATGGTTCATTTGCACAGAAATAGGGATGAAAGACCAGAGCTAAGCATCACAGTAGTAGAGACTTGCTAACCAACCTCATTTTAATGAGAACTGTTTAAATGCTTGGTGACACAATTTCCTCATCCACAAAAAGGCAATGATAATACTGCCTACCGGATGGGTTTTTGCAAGGATTAAATTAGTTCATACATATAAAATATTTAGAATCCAATACTGAGCACATAAGTACTTAATGAATGTAAACTATTATTTCCCCAAATTTGCTAATCATCTCTTTATTTGATGTAAGGTGGTTTGGGGTGATTCATAGGGAATTTTCTATTTTAATGTTTATTGTGTATCTATTAGGATGACCATAGCTATGAATAGTACCGATTATTTGGAAATAACAATTTTCAACCAATAAAAATTTTAAAACACAAATTGTCTTAAAACAAGGATTGGCAGACTGTAGCCCACAAGTCAAATCTGGCCCATTGCCTATTTTTGTATGGTCTGCCGATCAAGAACGGGTTTTAGGGAGTACTACAACAAAAAAAAGAATCCCACCTTCCTCATTACTAGACCTATATTACAAAAAAATTGTACTCTATTATTATTATTATATGTTGAATTTCATCAATAAAAATTGGCAGAAATTTGTTTTCCTGCTTGTTATAAAAGTACCTATATGATGTCCTTGATTTTGCCTCTTGGCCTGTAAAGCCTGAAATATTTACTATCTGGCCTTTTACTATTCTTTCTTATAGTAAGAGTTCCAGAAGTAGGGCAACTCTCTGCCAGTTAAGAGAGTGGGTCTATTATTCATTAACATCAAGATTCTTTCCATGTGTCTATTCTATCATCCTGAATGTGAGCTTTGACTATAAGCAGACTCCTTTCATGGTAGAAAGATGAGCTTCTGCAGTTTTGGGGTACAGAAATATCCTCTTCTGGTGTCTCCTCAAGAATAGGAAACATTTCCCAGAAATTCCCCAGCAGATCTCTCTTATTGTTCATTGGCCAGAGCTGAGTCACACGGCCTCCCTTGAACCAGTCGCTGAAGAGGGGAACAGGACTTTGATAACTGGCTTAGACTAATGAGGTTCAATATTCTTGAGCTGAGAATGGGGTCAGCTTTCTTTGAAGCATATGATTGCTTGGAGGAAAGGTGTATAACCCAACCCATTGGGGTTCTGCTAGAAAAGAGGAATGTGGGACAGGGACATTGGGTGGGCAATCTATAGAATGTTTATTTCCTTAAATGTGTATTTGGAAAAACTAAAATTAGCACATTGAGCTCATGCTTTTATAGCTCTATTATTTAGGATAAAACTAAGTTTTTGTCTATTAAATTAAAATATCAGTTAAATAAGAGTTGCTATACTCTTAAACCACAAAATGACTAAAATTTGGGCAATTCTGCATGTTGGCCATTGTTTAAGCTTTACCGTTTGCTCAGAAACTCCCATCTATTCTTTAAAGCCCAACTCAAATGTTATCTCCCCACTGGGGTCTTCTCTGATCTCCTGTTCTTTTTATGCTCAATAGAGTTGGTTTCTCCCAGAGCACTTTCTTATTCTTATATCTCCTATAACAAGGACCACATTGTGATATTTGTGTATCCACTCCTGATTGAGAACACCCTATTCATCATTTAGCCTTTCATCAAACACTGTTGAACACCACTTAAATGGCTCATAGAGAGTATTTTTATGTTCATTTCTAGACCTGGCAACTAAAACATGATACATATGAGGTGATTGTATTGTGTTTGTTGTAACAAATGAGGAAAGAATGAATCAATCAAATAATTTCTTGAATTGAAAGTAACTACCCATGCAAATTTAGCAAAGGGGATAAACACATTTTGAACAACTAGCACTTCAGCGACTTCATATTTAATTAAAACAAAATCAGTCGATCTCATAAAATCTGTGGTTTGTACCACTTTTAGAAGTGAGATCAGACAAAAATGTCCCTGGAGTAGGACTGGATTCATGTATGGATAATGGGAGGTAAGGCCTTTTGCACTCAACCATTACCATTTTATTAATTTATCCTACTTTAGGAGCACCAGTTACTTTCCTTCTTGTAAGAAAATCCAAGGAAAACTAAAGATGGACTCCTCCCACCATTTAAAAAGAGGGTTGTTTTTTTCTAATTTATTTGAATAAGATCTTAAAAATTAAAATGTGATCACTTTACTACTTTACTTGCAACATTTCAATAACATCTCATTTCTCTCGGGATAAAGGCAAAAACTGGGCTTCAAAGACCTAGTAATTTGACCTAACATTTTCCTTCCAACCTCAAGCTTTTCACTCTGCTTCTTACTCTCTCTACTGCAACCACACTGGTCGCTTGCTATATTTCAGACATGAAGCTGTTCCTACCTCAGGACCTTTACACATGCTTTCCCTCTGCTCCAAATGCTCTCCAACTCCTACTTATCCTTGTGGTCTCAGGTTAAATATTATTTCCCCAGGGAAGCCTTTATAGTCTCCCCAAGAAAGATTAGGTTCCCATATCATATGATCTCATGACCCTATTTTTTTTCTTCAAAATAGTAATCAAACTTTTAATTAAATTGATCCCTATGCAAGGAATCAATTACACATAATAAAAACACATGATTACACATAATAAAAATAATTTTAAAAACATAATTTTTAAAATTATAAATCAAAATTAAAAAATTTAAAACCACATAATTACATAATAAAAACACATAATTACACAAGTTATGTGTTTGATCTCTGTTTTTCCTATAAGAAGGTACATCCTATAAGATTAGGAAACTGCATTGTTAACTGCTGAATCTGCAGGGCTTAGAACAGAGTCTGGTACATAGTAGGTCCTCAATCAAAATTGGTTAATTAAACAAATAAATGAACCTGTTCTCAGAGCAGTAAGGTCACTGCCTTGACCCATTAATACTCCTTCAAGATAACATAGAATTCCAGAGTCATTTTCTCTTGAGAACAAATACTCATTTCTGCATTCACTCAACAAATATTTATTGAGCAACCACTGAGTGCCAGGATTCTTGTAGTCAGTGGGGACAGAGCCATGAACTAAATGACCAAGTCTCTGGTCCTATGGAGCTTACATTCTAGTGGCAAGACTAAAAATGAACACATAAGCAATTAATCCATAACAAAATATCAGATAACGCCACAAACTACAGAGCGAACACCAGAATTTTCTTCAAAAATATTTTTTGCATGTGTGGTGGTGGTGTCCTTTTCCAAAAATTGACTTTCTCAGCTATGAAAAATAACAGACACCATACATTTAGCAAGTATCTGAGCTCAGTGCACCTCAGAATGACTCTTTACATGAGTCAGTAAGAGAGATTCTATTTACATGAGCGTCTCTTTCTTGAGTGGAAAACAGACAACAAATAATATATTTCGAGGTTAATTTAAATTTTCAAATTACAAATTCATCTAAAGCGCCGTCCACTGCCAAGCAATTACTCACAGTGCTGCCAGATTTTAAGTACTGTAGCGATGGGCTGTGTTAAACTCCTTACACACACTTCTTAAAAGATGGCTACCCTGGGGTTTATATCAAGCCTACATAATCATATATTGAAGCTTGGCTTATTTATTTCCATGTTTCTGAAGTAACATTAATCATTTTTCTATGATGGCTGATGTGTTACATAATTAATAAAACACAGACGCTTAGGAAGAAAGCCCAGAGAGAGATTCAGGCAAACACTGAGAAATAGTGTCACTTTTGATACCAATGGAAATCCCAGTCTTCAGAAGATCGTCTCAATTGGAGGAATATGAAAACAATAATTTTTTCTTTTCTTCTGGCTTTCTTCTCCCTTTCTCTGTTTGCTGAACTTAGACACTGGTCAATGCCAGTGTTTTACAGAGAAAGGAAGTGTGTAGGTGGCAGCACGGGGGGGGCGGGGGGTGGATCAGAACAGTGAATAAAATCATTAATTCAATTTCTCACCGTTTTGCCTCTGGTGATTGCTGTCCCTACGGGTGATAGCTTGTCTTCGGTTTTGACCCAAGTCTTAAACCCTTCTTATGGTACTCCACCAATTAATCTAATGGTTCATTAATTGCAGAGATCTGAAATCATTAGAATCTGATTGAGCACGGAAGCATCAAGCCTTCCAAAGCTGTAACTGCTTAACCAGCAAATGGGCTCATTGCAAAGGAATGTCGATGTTTGTAGCAGATGTAACCCAAACTTGGGTGTTCATTGACACATTATTCCATTTGTATACAACCACCCTGGCATCTATCTGTTCAAGAGAGCATGATTTATCCAGTGCTATATCCTGCAACTGACAGGCCAAAGATTAGAGCTTAACCCAGATGAAAGTGGAGGCTGTGTGTATTCCTAAAACAAATATTTAGCATCTGACAAGCTCTGCTTAATGTTAATTCATGATAGAAAGCAGTCAATTTAAGCTTAGTTCATGCCAAAATCTATCTGGGTTTTGTAAATCATTTTTTAGGATTAGAGTATAGAGTCAGACAAAAAGGAGACTTCCCAAAAATTATAAAACTGAACAGGGCTTTCAGAAAACATCTAGCCCAGAGTTCTAAACAGGCAGCCCAAAAACACATAATCCTCCAGGAGATGTGATTTCTTTGAACAGAGCAGTGTATTAAAATAATCGTTTTAAGTATTTGCCAAGTCTGTGTTTCTGACTTTTCTTGCAGATTTATTGATACTAAGCCTAGGTTTCAGCAAGGCAACAGCCAGCTGGAACTGGGGAGAGAACATCTCTACAGAAGTGACAGCCGCTTTCCATCTGGTCATAGCCTCCACCTCTCCCTGGTGCCTACACCTGCCCACTTACACCTGACCACTGCTCATCTGCCAGATGAGGAAACTGATATCTAGAAAGGAAGAATGGTTATCCAAGGCCATGTATTCAGTTAGTAACAAAATTGGGACAAGAACCCAAATCTCCTGATTCTACTATATTCATTTATTTACCATCACTCAATGCCATTTCACATTGATATGCACATGGTTTGGGGAGGAAAAATTTTAACCCAGTGTTTAGGGAGTTTTCAAAGGGCATAGAGCATGCCTGGGTCATTAGCATTATATAAATTACTCTTTATTATAGCACATGTAGTTTATTACTTCTAGAAGATCTGAAATAACCATCGTTTTACAAAAGCACAGAAATCCATTATGACTGTCCCAACTATATGCACCTCTAATTTGGGTGGGCAGTGACTTTCTGGGTTAGGGTATTGACATCCTTACCTAATCTCATGCCAATTTTGTAATCATAAGTACAGCTACCACTTATCAGCTATCTCTTATGTTCCAGACTGTTTATACATTTTTCTTCTTAGTATTCAGAGCAATCCTCAAAGAGAAGTTTATTGTTCTCACTTTACGGATGAAGAATTTAAGGCTCAGGAAGACTAAGCCACTAGATTGGAGTTACCCAGCTAGCAAATGCCAGAGCTGGAATTTGAACCTGGATATGTTGGGTTCAAAGCCCTGGTTTCGGTACTATGTCCCATACCAGCTGGCTGCTGCTGAGTTAAGCTTTTGCGCTATTTACGTAGATAACAATGATATTCACACACCATATGTGGCTCAAAGCAAGGGGGCAAAGAAATATAGGAGAGACATGAAGTTAAGAATGGGTTAAATTTTCTGATAGCAATGGTTTAAAGAATGAATTCTTTGCATTTTTTAAATGTGTGTGGAAGCATATTTCTCGGTGTACAACAGAAACATTTAGGCTCCCCTGTCATTCTGGTGAATTTTGTTTGTATGCTCTCTTCATGGACTACTGATGTTAATTTCTGGTTAAGCTTAATCTTACAACATATAAAGCAATTTGATAGAATAAGTAACCTTTTATTAAAGTTCAATACAGTACTTAAGGAAAATGGGACTGTGTGCATTAATTGATAGTTGACAGCTATTATTTGCATGAAAACCTTTTATAGTAAAATTTCTATTTGATGGATTGGAATTTATAAAATTTGCATTTCACTGAGCTGGATTCAACTGGAAATACTGGGGATGCATTTCTCCTTCAAACAATATTCCATCTGTACCTTTTTAAAACATTTATTAATGGATGGAATCTTAATTTAAAGAGTACAGCACAGATTTTATTTAATAACTCAGGTTGAGTAGTGCATGAACACAAGTATTTGCCCTGTATTTGACTTTGATAAAATATGACTATTTATGGATATATTAATCCATGGAGATTCAATTAGTTCAGTTGGGTTTAGGCAAATTGCTTTAATAATATTTTATTTATTTTTATTTTTATTTTTTAACTTACAGTAATTTACATAATTTACATAAATATCACTGGGAATTTTTCTTTCACTCCTCAGTCTAAAAGGAAATAATATTATATCAGATTTGTTATATTTGACTGAAATTATAAAAATGTGGAATGGAATTATAATTCTAATTTTATCCAGATTCTGCCCCACCCTACCCCTTTACAAATGTCCCTTTCCAAAAATGCTTGAGTGACCACTAAAATTTCATCTGGCATCTTTATCCAAGACTTTAACAAATGAGCTGATATTAACATAAAAGCTATTTTTCTCCCATCAATTCGATCAAAATATTAGCAAGTTTTCTCAGGATTTTCTATAAAGCACTCATGTTGATGTTATTCTTGCCATTTAAGAGATGGAAAGTTTGGGGCCAAGAATGGTAAAGTTACTTAAAATTAAACTAATTCAAGAATGTGTCAAGATCAGAATCCAGTGTCGCAGATCTTTTTCCAAAATGGGTAGATTAAAATCCTACCCTCTGTGATGCTCCTTCTACCTGGAATGCCTCCTCTTCTCCCAGGTAGACCTAGTGATCACATTCTTCAGTGTTCAGGTGTAGTCCTCAAACACTCCTGTCTATCTGAATGGTCCCTTCTGGTACCTACCACTGCACCTTTTGATTCTCGTGGAGCAAGTATCACAGGTAACAATTGTATAGTTATCTGAGTATTTTTTATTACCATGTCTCCCTGTATTAGTCCGTTTCTGTTGCTTATTTAAAAAAATATCTAGAACTGGGTAATTTATAAAGAAAACAAAATATATTGTTTACAGTTTTGGAGGCTGGGAAGTCCAAAGTCCAGGGAACACATTAGGTGAGGGTCTCCTTTGGTGGCTGCTTTATCTATTTATTTATTTTTGGTGGTCGCAATGCAGGAGTCTCACATGGCAGAAAATGGTGGAGCAGAGAGAGACTCTCACGTGCTCTCCTTTTAAAGCCCTCAGAACCACGCCAATGACCACCATTATTAATCCATTCACATTGGCATGGTCCTTACAATCTAATCACCTCTTCGAGGTCCCACCTTCCAATTACCTTAATAGGATTTCCCACTCTCAACAGTTACAGTGGGAACTAAGCTTTAATGTATAGACTTTGGAGGACACAATTCAATCAATCCACAGCACTCCTGCATTAGACTTTCAGTCTCCATGAGGGTAAGGGCCTTGTCTGATTCGTTCACCCTCTACCCTCTGCTGCATGCTCAATGTGTCACATAAAGTAGATTCCATAAATTGTTGAATGAATGAATGGATGGAGACTCTTAAAACTCAGAGCTCAAAATCAGTTTCTGTAACCACAAGCATATCTGTTGTGAAACCAAAGATTCCCAGTTTGTATTGTAAGGCACAGTTTCTGTCTTCCAAAAATTGGAAGAGAGGAATTTTAGCCAGATATTTATATTATCCACTTTAAAGACCTAATGATATGATACAAATTAAAAACTTGGTTCCTCATCTCAGAAGTCATATTTATTTCCCTGAGAGCCACTCTTGTGGTACTAGCCATGAATCCAAACCCATGGGGCCTGAAGTAGACTATTCTGAACCACTTCAGTAAAGAAACTCTGTTCATGTCCCACCTCAGTGGCACTGCTACCCCCAAAGTAATTTAACAGGAATTACAGTGAAACTTTTGAGGCATCATGAAAGATATAGTAGTATTTCACAATAATGTGAATTATCCTACAGGACAACTCAGTACTAAATAGAGAACATAAGAAAATTTCATGAGAAAGTGGGGCAACCATGCAGTTCCTATGAGAACCGCTATGTATTTGGATTCAAGGGCCAGAATAGCTGAAGGGCATTCCAGTTCCCATGAACTGTAAATTCCTGTCTTTTCAGGGAGTTTCCCTTTTCTTCTGCTCCCTTTGAGTTATTGGGATTCTTTGGTATCTTTTCAAAAATCAGGATTATTAGTACAAAAAAGATAGCATCTCACTTCTTTATGAACTGGAAAAACAAGGACTTACTAAGATGGACTAAAAAAAATCCACTCTGAGTTCATGCATTTCTTATAGATGTAACCTTGTCATCAGGCCAGGGTCCAACAAACTTTTTCTGCAAAGGCCTACAGAGTAAATATTGTAGACTCTACAGGCCATACTGACTTTGTCACCATCCCTCAATGCCGCCCTTGTAGCATTAAAGCTGCTGTAGACAATGTGCAAATGAATGGAAATGTGTTCTAATAAAGCTTTATTTATAAAAAACAGGTGGCTAGACAAGGAACCATAGTTTTCCAAACTCTGATTTAGGCTAAAGTTTTGGATCAAGCCAAGGCGTTAATAAGAGCTCACATCTGGAAAGGCCAAGAATCTCCCCCCAAATATCTTCCTTTCCACTGCTCCTACCAATTGATGGATGCCTGAAATCACACCTTAAAGGTTTCAACTTTTTTCTTGTTTATATATTTTAATAGGTATAATCCTATGAAGGAAAAATGTTTTATGTAATCAAAATGTTTCGGATGCTGGGTGAACAAATTTTAGCAGATTTATTTATTGAATAACTTTTTAGAGATTTTAATATACTAATGTGCCTTGAAAATTGGGGAAGGTAGAGCATGAGCATCTCCTAAAGGTATCTGACTACAAAATCCTTTTGGGAGGATATTTTTCAGAACTGTTTTCCACCAAACACATCTTTGGAAATACTATTTTAATGCAAAGATGCCACTGGAAAGGAGCAATAAATAATGATACTTATCATTTATTGAGTGCTTACCACATATGATTCTGTATGCATTATGTAATTTATTCTTTGCCATCACCCTATGAATTATATCCCCCTTTATAATTAAGAATGTTGAAATATAAACAAGTTGAGAAATTTACTTTTGGTTATATAACTAGTAAGTGGCAGAGCCAGGTTTCAAGTATTTGTGTCTGATTTCAAAACTCAAGCTCTTAACCTCTATTAAATCTTAGAGTCATTCACACTTTAGTCTGAAATAAGGATTTTATAGAATCAGAGAATTTTACACCAAGAAGGGACGTTAGAGATATAGTTTAATCCACTAGGGAAGTGAACTTATTCCTCAAAAGGGAAAATAAAAGCCCAGAGAGAAGATAGGACAGATCCAAAGATATTAGTCTGCAAACTGCAGGATTTAAAAAAAAATCAAAAAATATTGCATTAATATCAGCCTAACTTCCTTTCCAAAGATGGTGAGATATACTCAATGGAGGAATGAAAAAGAAGGTCCTATCAGTCAGGGATATTTCAGTTGCAAGAGGCAGAAAATCCTATTCATACCTATTTAAACAACATAATGTGTTATCCTGGATATGATCCTGGAACAGAAAATGGACATTAGGTAAAAACTAACGTTTTTAATATACTATGGACTTTAGATAATAATAACATACAGATGTTTGCTCATTAATTGTAACAATTATGTCATACTAACATAAAGTGTCTATTTAAAGAAATTCACAATTATACTAACATAAGGTCTTTTTCTAAAGTCTCAAAAAATTTAAAAGAACTAAGGAAGAATAAGTTCTAGTGTTCTACAGCATTGTAGAGAGACCACAGTTAACAACAATTTATTGTATAATTTCAAATATCTAGTAGAAAGGAATTTGAATGTTCCCAACAGAAAAATAATGACAAGTGTTTGAGGTTATGGATATTGTAATTACCCTAACTTGATCATTGCACATTGTATACATGTACCTAAATATCACAATGCACCCCATAAATATATACAATATCATGTGTTGATTAAGAAAAATAAATATAATTTAAAAATTAAAAATAAAAAAATTAATTTAAAAGAACTGAAATCACACAAAATATGTCCTTTGACCACAACATAATTAAATTAGGAACAATAATCAAAACACAACATATCAAAATTTGGGAGACACTACTAAAGCAGAGCTTAGAGGAAAATTTATAGCTGTACATGCTTGCATTTAAAAAGAAGAAAGGTTTAAAATCAATTATCTAAACTTTCACCGTAGGGAGCTAGAAAAAGAAAAATAAACAGATTAAACCCAAAGAAAGTAGAAAAAGAAAATAATAAAGTACCAGAGGAAAATACTTGCAAATTATACATCTTGCAAAAGACTTCCATCCAGAATATATAAGCAATAACTTGATAATAAAAATGACAATTCAACAAAAAAAATAGGTGAAAGATTTTAACAGATCCTTTACAAAATATATATGTATACATTCATATATGTGTGTGTACATACATATACATACATAAATATACACATACACATGCACACACACAAATGGCCAACAAACACATGAAAAAATATGTAACATCATTGGTCATAAGAGAAACACCAATTAAAATCACAGTGAGATACTTCCATAAATCCACCAAATCCACCCAAAAAGCTAAAATAAAAATGACTGACAATACCAAGTGATGAAGAGGATGGAGAACAGCCAGAGCCTCACACACTTTTGGTATAAATGCAAAAAGATAGAGTCACTTTGGAAAACAGATGGGCAGTTTCTTATAAAGTTAAAAATATATAGATATCATATAATTCACTAATTCCATTCTGAGGAGAATAAAAATATATGGCTATTTTACTTATAATAGACAAAAATATGACAACAACCCAAATGCATATCAACTGGTGAATGAATGGACAAACAAAATGTATTCTCCATACAATGGAATATCACTCAGTGATAAAAAGGAATGAACTACTTATTAATACATGCACCCACTCCAAAAAACAAAAATTTTGGTACAAAGGATTCAAACGAAAATATATTTTAACAGAAAGACAAGAAATATTATTGAAAATAGACGCTGACTGCAACCACTTCTGCTTCAAGGGACATGACACAGTTCATCCTAAGAGAGGTCCCAACCTTCTTTTTTAACCTAGGAAACTGCCTTGATAAGGTCCTTGGAGCATGAAGACTGAAACCTTTTAGGTCATAGTAGTGAAGAGTAAAACACAGAAAGAGCTAAATATTTTACTTTCATGTAAGGAGGAGCTCCTAGAAGCTGTGAGGTGTGAGGTGAGGAGTCTGGAAGAGAAAGAAAAAATATATACATATATGCTAGGAGTTCAGAGGCTGCCAGGCAGTAGGAAATTCCACATGGCAGGGAAGGATTTAAAAATGTCCAGCATCAGTGATGACTTATATTGAAATGTTTCATTCACTAAGTGTTTATTGAGCCCCTACAATGTGCCATGCTCTGTTGTAGGCACCATGGATACAACAATAGGTCAATAAAATAGCAAATTACCTAAAGCATACTTTCAATAATTTGAGGTTATTGCCCCCCACCCCCTGGGTTGTAATTTCCTTTCACTGCATCCCAAACTGGCCGTAAAGTATTGCTACAAACAAGAACATTGTTTTAATGGTGCATTATGGGAATAACATCTCTTGTCATCCAATGTGAGTTAAAACTGGTGAGATTAGGTGACCATCACAGGCAGGAAGAGTAACAGCTAAAGACAGGCAATGTCAGACAAGGTGTAGCAAAGACTGACTCAGGAAGCCTTAGGGGTCTCAGGGAGGTCTTAGCAGATCTCCCACATTATGAGGTATAGCCGTGTGACCATATTTAGGACTATTCACCAATGCCGCAGTCTCCTTTCTTTCAGGAACGTGATGAAATTGCATATTCTTGCCTCCTTCAAGTTCAGCAGGTGGTAAGGTGTGCTTTAGGCAATGAAATAGGAACAGGAGTGATATATATCATTTCCATGGTGGTACCTCTAGAAGAAAATGAATAAACAGCTCTGTTCTTTAGTTGCCCTGCCATAACAACCAACAACCAGCCAGGTAGAGAAGGCTCTGTCAGCCAGCTTCTCTCAGTGAGGATAATTAAAGAGCTAACTTGAAGGGAAGGGTGCCGTAAACAATTGCAGGATGAACCCGAAAGGGAGGGAGACTGGAAATTCCCTGAGCTCCACCAGCCAGAACTTGCCAACTGCAATTTTATGAGCCTATCCACCTTGACTCCCAATTGAATAAAACTTTGCCTTTCCGGCTGGGGAGACAGATTTAACTTTGCCTCTTGTCCACTTGCTGGTGAACCTCTCGATAAAGTCTTTCCTCTTTCAAAAAATAAACAAAGAAAGAAAGAAGAGCTAACTTGAAATAGACATAGAGCAGGAGCAAGAAATCAACCTTAGTTGTTTATAAGCCACTAAAAATTGAGGGCTATTTATTACCACAGCACAACCTAGCTCATCCTAGCTGATACAGGCAGACTGAACCAGTCTATGTGGATATCAAAGGAAAGCTGTAGGACCCAGGGATATCTGAAATTTTTAAAGATCTTTTTAAATAACAGAGTTCTCTGAAGGAACTAGGAAGAGATTGTGCTTTCAGGTGCCAGATCGGAATAGATGAGAACATAAAAGCAGTAAATTCAGCCCTAAGGATTCTGGAAGGTAAGGAAAGCTTCATGACAGATACACTTGTCTTTTTCTGACAGGAAAAAGTATACACCTTCATTCAGAGACAATACTTTTTATCCCCCTAGAACTAAATTCAAGCTGGATTTGTCCTCTAGGGATTTGTTTAAAGGATGAGCAGCAGAATGAACATCTTTTGCCACAAAATCACAGAAATGCTGTAAAACTGGACAGTCTTTTCAGTGACCCTGTCCAGGAGGAAATGGCATAACTTAAAATAGTGAGGCAGAGAAAGAATTTTCCATGAAAACTTGAGACAACGTGAACCAAGCACGCTACTTTCAGATGACCTAAGTCACAGTTATGCAAACTTTAGTCATCTGCAAAAATTTTCACAATTTTTTCCCATGGCCACCTGTTCTCTGTACTTTCGTTGCTGAATATTTTCTTTAAACTGATTCTCATTTATTGACTAAATTAAATTTAATTTAAAAGAAAAAAATGATTTGAATAGAATAGAATTGAAACCAGTATTATTAGCTGTGAATATAAATAAATTAAAAATATCCATCGTGGTAAATATACATGAGAACAAAACAAGGTTATTGGGTTTGATCTGGGAATTGTAACCTGCAAAAGTTCATAAGCCTGGAGAGGGCCTGTTGTTAACGGGAGGGTTATAAAATGACAGCACCAACCTGAATCTTTCTCCTTCACTAACTAGAGTTAAGCAGAATTATAAAGAGAATAATTTTCATACTAAACAATTCAATATACTAGCTAACATCATCTCAAGCATGCTCTGTGGTATGTGTCCCACACTTGTGGAAATATTGTTTATGGTGGCCATGAAAGTGTACCTCTCAATCTCTGACAATGGGGAGCAGAAGGGACCCAGATGCTGCACTCTAAAATCCACTGTCATGTTCATCACCAGCCAGGAACTGAGTGCAGCAGGGGTGTGAAGACAGGCCATTCCTTGGAGACAAGAGACGTCTCTGACAGGCAACTTTGGCTCATCAACTTTGCCAAATGTACTTAGAGCTGCAGTACAGACTAAGAGGCTTCTCTCCAACCTTCCTTCCTTCCTTCTCTCTTTTGCAAGTATCAGAACTACACCACAGTCTAATAGCTCTCCCCACTTCCTTCCCAGATCTCTCTCCAATTTCCTCTGTAGGCATTTCCCCTAAGTAGTCTCATGTGGGTCTAACCCCACCTTCACATCTGCCTCTCAGACAACCCAAATTCACACATTAACATGACCTAGTGCATCTTTTGGAGACAAAATGAACAGGCAGGAAAAAGTCCCACGAAAATTTTTTTGTCCAAATATCAAACATCTCAAATAAGTATCAGATAGATGAATCTCAGTCTAATCTTCCCAAAATCTTACACAGTACAGATAGCCTATATTGTTGATCAAAGTAAAACCCACAAGATCCATGCACTGGGATTAAGGAAAGCAAAGCTGACATTTTTGTGGTAGAATTTTAAGACCCACATTTATTTTCTTCTCCCAAACATTAGGCAAATATATACTTATCTTTTAAAACCCAGCTCAAGCATTACCTGCTCTGAGAAATCTTCCTTGATCTGACCAGCCAGCATTGATCCCGTCTGTCTCTGTGTCTCCACAGCATCCCATCAGCACGCCCCTTCCAGAAAGGACTTACCACATTGCGTTGCATCAAGTCATATCTCATGAGAATCAGGTTGAAAAGTCAGAGCCTGGAGCAAAAATTACATAGGGAAAAATTATCTTTCAAAATCCCTTAAAAATGTCCCGTGATGCAGAAGGACATAGTGTTTCTCAATTAGATCCCCATGCCAGTTTTTCCTCCAGTGTTGGAATAATCACTGTGCCTTCAGTTAAGCACCTCATCACATAGCTGGCTTTTATTTAGGAAACACATTTCGTAGAGTCTACTTGACTGGAAGTGTCTAGCACCTCACCAGTGTATGTACACTGCCCTGGTATTAAAAATATGAAGGAAGGAAGAAGGGAGGGAAAAAAGAAAGGAGGGATAGATGCAAGAAATGGACACCAAACAAATTCATTCCTGGAAGGTGTCTTACATTAGATTCCCCCAGAAATAGACCCCAGGACAAGGACATGAATGGAAGGTGATCCCAGGAAGCATAAAGAAGGGAGTAGAGTAGTGAGACAGTGAACTTCCCTGAAGTATGCCTGAATGAGCAGGTGTTGGCATCTGGGGCTCAATGCTACAGAGGACTTCTGGGAGACAGTGTCTCGCCACCCAGACAGGTTCACTCAGCAGCTGAGTTGAGACAACACAACTCAAAAGTCTCCTACGTAAGGGGCTAGGAGGCTGAAATATTTATCCAGCAACTCCACCCACAAGCAAGGGCCCAGCACTCCTGTGGCAAGAAAAATCCCTGCAGCTGAGAGTCACAGCTTGCCAGCAAGAAGCCATAGTATTGAATATTGAGGGTGAGTATTGAGGCAATGCGGGCTGGACATGGAAATCCATTGCCACAGAGGAAATGGTATTTTGCTACTTTTATTTCAATCTCTGCTCATTTTCTTTCCAATAAAAATAGTTTTACTCTTTAATTTTGTTTCACCAATGAACACTCAATTACAGCAAGAGTAAGAGAATTTGAACATTTTGGGATTCTGATTTTCTTCCCTTTGCAAAATAACTCTTTTCCGATGATTACAATTTAACAGTCAGCGTAAACGATGTCACCTGTGTCTCTCTTATGAGCAACTTCTTTGTAATCTTTGCGTGAATGAGTACATTGGTTTTAAAGCAATTTTTAAAAGAAAAATCTATTTGTAACATTCTAACCTCACTCATATCTTAGATATTTATAAGTATATATGGTTAATATATAAATCTATGTAATGTTATTTCCAGCAGCTAGCTGCAGTTTTCTTGACTGTTAGCATCATTCATATTTAAATGTTTACACTAAGCAGAATTTTTTATGAGTTAAAACAAATCTATAGAGTGAAATTAAGATTTTGCAGTCTTGAAAAGAATTCTCCCTCATTATCCATTAAGAAGATATTATGATGAAATCTTTATTAAATTAAATTAAAGGTAAAAATTAAAGATCATAAGATCATGAAGCAAGCAGCCTTTACTTTAAATTTTTGCACACATGCCAACACTTTACTATTATAAATAGAGGACTAGAAGAGCTAGGAGATAAGTTATATAATTCTGATTCAATGTCCTGGATTTGGGCAGCCTGTTCTGAAATCGTAAAATACACAATGGAGATTCTTTTTCTACAACCAAAGGAATATGAATTTAGAACATTGTGTTTTTGTTACATTTTTGTGCCTCATCATTTCTAGCCCGTTCATTGGCCTATGCCCCAAATAATTTTTTTCCTGCAAAATATTATGTAGATTGTGCATTGGAATACTAATTATCCTCATTAAAATCCCAGTGCGTGACAGAGTCCAATGTGTTGCAAAGTTTAAAAAGGTATATTTTCTTCAAACAAAGACTGTGTATAAATTCCTGATCTTTTTATTCTTACTACTGGGAAAGGAATGGTGAGCTCACTTTCTCTGATCTATATACCTTGACCTTCAACAGCCCTGTATGATTCATGTTTTCAATCTCTGCCCTTGAGATTTGACCCCTGCCCTGAACCTTCACCACTACTATATGGACCTCTCCTTAAATAAATAACACCAATTTTTAAAACTTCCAGAAGCCTTTGTTACCTTAGGGAATCCTGCAGTGCTTTTTATGGTAAAGAGTAGAAATGCTTCCATTGTGACCACTCTACAGAAACAGGATGAACTCTACCCAAAATTTGGTTCAGATGTCAAGATTTATGACACCACACACATACCAAGAGGGTATGAAAAGATTTATTACTCACATAATGAGGCTTTCTGGGGAGAGCAGGGCAGGCTCCCAAGCAGATCCAAAGTGCATTGAGAGAGTGGGAGAAGGAAATTGACTTGGGATTTTTATGGTGGTTAAGGGGTGGGGCCACATGAGAGTTCCCATGGGTAGTTTAAACTTCCTGCTGGCTCCAAAATAGGAAAATCCAGGCTCTCTTATCTGCTTGCCCAGATGTGAGGCAGGTGGGGAAGGATGGATGAGACTTAGAAGCTGTCAGCAGTCAAACAACAAAAATTGGAGTCAGACTTTTTATTACAGCTTCCTAATTACTGTCAGATTTTTATATACTAATATAATAATAATAGATAATAAAACTTATTTGTGTCTCTACTACATGTCAGACACTGCATGAACTATTTACATGCATTGTTTCATTGAATTCTCACAACAGCCCTGAGTGTTAGTGTCTTTGTTTGGGTTCTCCCCAAAGGAGAAACTTAAAGTATTTGAAAAGAAGTTATTTATTTGGGAAGTTAGGGCAGAAACATAGTGAAAGATTGGGAAAGTGACTCAGGACAAGAGAAAAGCCAATAGAGGGTGGTTTAATGAGTTGATTACCACTGGAGGTATCCAGAACTCAATCTTACTGAAGACTCTCTGAGAGACTACATGGAACAAAGGCTGGATGTTTATCCACCAGCTCCTGTCATCATCATTTGAGGGTTGCTCCTGGGGGCATCACCTCCAGCACTCCCAGCCTACCCATACGCAGGTTGACCTGGCTGTTACAGCCAGAGAAAGACTTCAAGCAGAGAGATGCTGGTTCTTGCAGTGAGATACTATCAACAGGTAGGGAGACTATCCTCTGAACAGCTGGGCATTGCCAGGGTGAGCCATGGAAATATGGGTAAGACAGCTATCACCTACCTGCAGATAGGAGCTATTATTATGCCCACTTTATATAAGGGGACATAAAAGCTCATAGAGGCTAAATAGTGCTTTCAAAGATCACATCTATAATAACTAAATAATAACTTGGTCTGAAACCCCAGGCCATCTGTCTCCTGAGCTATGCTCTCAAGCAAAGCACAATGATACAAGAGGGCTTTGCCACTTTTGGAGAGTGGAATTGAAACCAATAGAGGTGGTGAATGGTAAGAATGTGGGTTTTAAAGTCAAACTGTATCATTTCAAATCCAAACATTGCCACTGACTAGCATGGTACCCTTGGGCAATTCTGTTAAGCTTTCTGTGCCTCAGTTTCATCATCTGTACAATGGGAATAACAGTAGATATTGTAACAGCCAATAATAATATTGGCTTAGAACTGGCTTTTCTAAGTCATTGCATGAGCGCCTAGCAAATGTTGTCATTTTTTACAGGTTTGCTGAATGTTAATTCAGGAGGTATCCTAACATCTCATTTTCATTACAAACCAATAGTTTTAGAAAATGATTAGTCTGACCGGGTTTACTTTGGGAAACCATTTTATATAATTATACAGCCTTTAAATTACATATCACCTTTCCTCTCCTCTCTGTGTCAGTTTCTCAGTCTTTCACTATGTTTCCTGCCCCATCTTCCCAAATAAATTACTTCTTTTCAAATCCTTCAAGTCCTCCTTTTAGGGGGAACTCAAACAACTATAAAATATAAAAACATATTTTTTATTTATTTTTTTTAATTTCATTTTGTCGATATACATTGTGGTTGATTATTGTTGCCCCTTACCAAAATCTCCCTCCCTCCTACCTCTCCTCCCACCCCCCAAAAATGTCCTTTCTGTTTGCTTGTCTGTCGTATCAACTTCAAGTAATTGTGGTTGTTATATCTTCTCCGCCCACCCCCCCCCCCCGGTTTTTGTGTGTGTGTGTGTGTGTGAATTTACATATTAATTTTTAGCTCCCACCAATAAGTGAGAACATGTGGTATTTCTCTTTCTGTGCCTGACTCGTTTCACTTAATATAATTCTCTCAAGGTCCATCCATGTTGTTGCAAATGGCAGTATTTCATTCGTTTTTATACCTGAGTAGTATTCCATTGTGTAGATGTACCACATTTTCCGTATCCACTCATCCGATGAGGGATATTGGGCAGGTTCCAACTCTTGGCTATTGTAAAGAGTGCTGCGATGAACATTGGGGAACAGGTATACCTTCGACTTGATGATTTCCATTCCTCTGGGTATATTCCCATCAGTGGGATAGCTGGGTCATATGGTAGATCTATCTGCAATTGTTTCAGGAACCTCCATACCATTTTCCATAGAGGCTGCACCATTTTGCAGTCCCACCAACAATGGATGAGAGTTCCTTTTTCTCCGCAACCTCACCAGCATTTATCGTTCAGAGTCTTTTGGATTTTAGCCATCCTAACTGGGGTGAGATGATATCTCAGTGTGGTTTTGATTTGCATTTCCCGGATGCTGAGTGATGTTGAGCATTTTTTCATATGTCTGTTGGCCATTTGTATATCTTCCTTAGAAAAATGCCTACTTAGCTCTTTTCCCCATTTTTTAATTGGGTTGCTTGTTTTTTTCTTGTAAAGTTGTTTGAGTTCCTTATATATTCTGGATATTAATCCTTTGTCAGATGTATATTTTGCAAATATTTTCTCCCACTCTGTTGGTTGTCTTTTAACTCTGTTAATTGTTTCTTTTGCTGTGCAGAAGCTTTTTAGTTTGATATAATCCCATTTGTTTATTTTTCCTTTGGTTGCCCGTGCTTTTGGGGTCGTATTCATGAAATCTGTGCCCAGTCCTATTTCCTGAAGTGTTTCTCCTACGTTTTCTTTAAGAAGTTTTATTGTTTCAGGGTGTATATTTAAATCCTTAATCCATTTTCAGTTGATTTTAATATATGGTGAGAGGTATGGGTCTACGTTCATTTTCCTGCATATGGATATCCAGTTATCCCAGCACCATTTGCTGAAGAGGCAGTCCCTTCCCCAGTGAATAGGCTTGGTGTCTTTGTCAAAGATCAGATGGCAGTAAGTGTGTGGGTTGATTTCTGGATTCTCTATTCTATTCCATTGATCAGTGTGTCTGTTTTTATGCCAGTACCATACTGTTTTGGTTATTATAGCTTTGTAGTATAGCTTAAAGTCGGGTAGTGTTATGCCTCCAGCTTTATTTTTTTTTTTTTGCTCAGCATTGCTTTGGCTATGTGTGGTCTTTTATTATTCCATATAAATGTCTGGATAGTTTTTTCCATTTCTGAGAAAAATGTCATTGGAATTTTGATGGGGATTGCATTGAATTTGTATATCACTTTGGGTAGTATGGACATTTTCACTATGTTGATTCTTCCAATCCAAGAGCATGGGATATCTTTCCATCTTCTTGTATCCTCTCTAATTTCTCTCAGCAGTGGTTTGTAGTTCTCATTCTAGAGATTTTTCACATCCTTGGTAAACTCAATTCCTAAGTGTTTTATTTTTTTGGTGGCTATTGTAAATGGGCAGGCTTTCTTGATTTCTCATTCTGCATGTTCGCTATTGGAGAAAAGAAATGCTACTGATTTTTGTGTGTTGATTTTGTATCCTGCTACTGTGCTGAAATCATTTATCAATTCCAACAGTTTTTTTGTAGAGGTTTTAGGCTGTTCGATATATAGGATCATGTCATCTGCAAACAGGGACAGTTTGACTTCATCTTTTCCAATCTGAATGCCCTTTATTTCCTTCTCTTCTCTGATTGCTCTGGCTAGTACTTCCAACACTATGTTGAATAGGAGTAGTGAGAGTGGGCATCCTTGTCTAGTTCCTGTTCTTAGGGGAAAAGCTTTCAGGATGATATTGGCAGTGGGTTTGGCATATATGGCTTTAATTATGTTGAGATACTTTCCCTCTATACCTAACTTATAGAGGGTCTTTGTCATGAATGAGTGTTAAATATTATCAAATGCTTTTTCAGCATCTATAGATATGATCATATGGTCTTTGTGTTTGAGTTTATTAATATGGTGTATCACATTTATTGATTTGCGTATGTTGAACCAACCTTGCATCCCTGGGATGAATCCCACTTGATCGTGATGAATAATTTTTCGTACGTGTTGCTGTATTCTGTTTGCTAGTATTTTAGTGAGGATTTTTGCATCTGTATTCATCAAGGATATCGGCCTGTAGTTTTCTTTTTTGGTTATATCTTTACCTGGTTTTGGTATCAGGATGATGTTTGCTTCATAGAATGAGTTTGGGAGATTTGCGTCCGTTTCAATCTTTTGGAATAGTTTGTAAAGAATCGGTGTCAATTCCTCTTTGAATGTTTGGTAAAATTCTGCTGTGAATCCATCTGGTCCTGGGCTTTTCTTTGTTGGGAGCCTTCTGATAAGAGCTTCAATCTCCTTTATTGTTATTGGTCTGTTCAAATTTTCTACGTCTTCACGGTTCAGTTTTGGGAGCTTGTGTGTGTCCAGAAATTTATCCATTTCCTCCAGATTTTCAAATTTGTTGGCGTATAGTTGTTTATAGTAGTCTCGAATGATTCCTTGTATTTCAGATGAATCAGTTGTAATATCGCCTTTTTCATTTCTAATTTTTGTTATTTGAGTCTTCTCTCTTCTTTTTTTTGTTAGCCATGCTAATGGTTTGTCAATTTTATTTATCTTTTCAAAAAACCAACTTTTTGATTCGTTGATCTTTTGAATTGTTTTTTGGTTTTCAATTTCATTCAGTTCTGCTCTGATCTTAATGATTTCTTTCCGTCTGCTAACTTTAGGTTTGGATTGTTCTTGTTTTTCTAGTTCTTTAAGGTGAAGTGTTAGGTTGTTCACTTGCCATCTTTCTATTCTTCTGAAGTGAGCGTTTAATGCAATAAATTTTCCCCTCAATACTGCTTTTGCAGTATCCCACAGATTTTGGTATGATGTATCATTGTTTTCATTAGTTTCAATAAATTTTTTGATTTCCTGCTTGATTTCTTCTTGGACCCATATGTCATTAAGTAGAATGCTGTTTAATTTCCATGTGTTTGTATAGTTTCCAGAGGTTCGTTTGTTATTAATTTCTAGTTTTAATCCATTGTGGTCTGAGAAGATACATGGGATAATTCCAATTTTTTTGAATTTATTGAGTCTTGATTTGTGACCTAATATGTGATCTATCCTGGAGAACGATCCATGTGCTGATGAGAAGAATGAATATTTTGAGGTTGTTGGGTGGAATGTTCTGTAGATATCTGCCAATTCCAATTGGTCTAGAGTCTTGTTTAGATCTTGTGTTTCTCTGCTGATTCTTTGCCTAGATGATCTGTCTAATATTGACAGTGGGGTGTTCAGGTCCCCTGCTATTATGGTATTAGTGTCTATTTCCTTCTTTAGGTCTAATAGAGTTTGTTTTATAAATCTGGCTGCTCCAACATTGGGTGCATACATATTTATGATTGTTATGTCTTCTTGATGGATCAGTCCTTTTATCATTAAGTAGTGTCCCTCATTGTCTCTTTTTATGGTTTTTAGTTTAAAGTCTATTTTGTCAGATATAAGAATAGCTACTCCAGCTCGTTTTTCTTTTCTGTTTGCATGGTAAATCTTTTTCCATCCTTTCACTCTTAGTCTGTGTGAATCTTTATGGATGAGGTGGGTCTCTTGTAGACAGCATATAGTTGGGTCCTGCTTTTTGATCCAGTCAGCCAGTCTGTGTCTTTTGATTGGGGAATTTAAGCCTTTTACATTACGAGTTGTTATTGAAAGGTGTTGATTTATTCCTAGCATTTTATTGGTTATTTGGTTGTCTTAGGTGTCTTTTGCTCCTTGCTTTCTGATTTACTGTTTGGTTTCTGTGTTTGTTGGTTCCTTGGGTTGTAGATAGCGTTTTTGTTTGTTTTCTCTTCATGAATGCCATTTTTATTATACTAGTGGGTTTAGATTTTTCTTGGGTTTTTATGGCAGTGGTAGTTATTTTTCAGGAACCAAACCCAGTACTCCCTTGAGGATTTCTCGTAAGGGTGGTCATGTGGTAGTTAACTCCCGCAGTTTTTGTTTGTCTGAGAAATATACTATTTGCCCTTCATTTCGGAAGGATAGCCTTGCAGGGTAGAGTATTCTTGGCTGGCAATCTTTGTCTTTTAGTATTTTGAAAATATCATCCCATTCCATTCCAGCTTTTAGGGCTTGTGATGAAAAGTCTGATGTTAGCCTGATTGGGTCTCCCTTATAGGTGATTTGATGCTTTTCTCTTGCAGCTTTTAAAATTCTCTCTTTGTCTCTGAGTTTTGCCAGTTTGACTATAACATGTCTTGGAGAAGGCCTTTTTGGATTGAATACGTCTGGAGATTGTTGAGCTTCTTGGATCTGAAGATCTGTGATTTTTCGTATACCTGGGATGTTTTCTGCCACTATTTTGTTGAATATGTTTTCAATGGAATCTCCATTTTCCTCCCCTTCTGGAATACCCATGACTCGGATATTTGAGCGCTTAAGGTTGTCTGATATCTCTCTCAGATTTTCTTCAATGTCTTTGATTCTTTTTTTCATTTTTTTTTTTTTTTTTGTCTGCTTGTGTTATTTCAAACAGCCCATCTTCAAGTTCAGAGGTTCTCTCTTCAACTTTGACAAGCCTGCTGGTTAAACTCTCCGTTGTGTTTTTTATTTCGCTAAATAACTTCTTCAGTTCAGCAAGTTCTGCTACATTTTTTTTCAGGACATTGATTTCCTTGTACATTTCCTCTTTCAGGTCCTGTATACTTTTCCTCATTTCATCATGATGTCTAGCTGAGTTTTCTTGTATCTCATTCAGTTTCCTTAGAATTATCGCTTAAAATTCCTTGTCAGTCATTTCAAGGGCTTCTTGATCTATAGGAAATAGAGTTTGAGATTTATTAACTTTCTTGATCTTTTGGTACTTTCTTGATTTTTTGTATTTCTGGTATCTTTTTTTTTGATGTTTATTCATTGTGGCAGGGGGTTTCACAGTCCACCGGTTTGAGACTATTAACTACCTAAGATGTTGCTATGGTTGCCAATTTGGTATGGCTACCTCCGTGACTGCTCAGTTGGCCTCTAGTGCCTTGTGTGTGTGGTTGCCTCAGCTCTTGGGCCTCTCCGGGGATCCACCTCTCTGGTCAGTTTGGACTCTGCTGGGCTGCTGGATCACGGGGTGGTACCGCAGGGTGTGTGGTCTCTGCTGAGCTTCCACTTCCTGTGCAGGACTTCTCCCTTTTCCATGCGCTCTGGCCCAGGTGTTGGATCACGCAGTGGCGACCCCACAGGGTGTGTGGTTTCTGTCGAGTCTCCGCCTCCCTAGCCAGACGTCTCCCCACTCTGTGCGCACTGGGCTCGGCTGGCACATGTCTTCTGAAACCCTCGTCTATCAGCGGGCCTTCAAGACCCTGCTCGGCACCGCCTCGCCCAGGAAGTCTACCAGGTTTCTGCTAGGCACAGATGACCGGTCGCTCTGGGTGCCTTTGTAGCACTGTGTAGATCTTTCTCGGGACTTATCACCTTCCTCCTGGTATCGCGGTTCTTTGTGTACTTGTCTTATCTCCCACACCAGAGCGTGAGCTCCTCAGGGGTGGAGCCCGCAGCACACAGTTCACCTTTGAATCCCCCCGGCGTGGACCGAGTCCGGTGCCTGCCCACAGTCAGCTCTCCGGCAGGTTCAAGCAAACTCGGGAACTCTCCGACCACACTATTCCTAACCAGAAATCGGTTAGGCATTTTTCCGAACTGGTGGCCGCAGAGATGGTATCTGCCTCCCGGTAACAGGAAGTTTACCTTGGGCCAGAGCCCAGGGTGCATTGGAGTGACAGTCGGCCCAGCCTGTACTGCCTTGCCCTCCCGATGCTGGCCGGGGGCGCCTCACGCCACCAGCCCCGCCAGAGAACCATGGAGGGAGTGGGAGGGGAGGCCGGCCAGCAGGCCCTGGGAAGCCCCACGCCGGGGAAAGCAAGTGGGAAGGCTCAGTGAGGAGCCGAGCCAGGCGAGGAGGACAGGCTTGGCCGAGCCGGTCCGGAGCCGCCACCACCTCAGAAAATGGAGGCAGCCCCGGGGCCGGTGAGTGGCCTGGTGGGGCAGGCGGAAGCCGGGCAGGCATCTGCCCCCAGAGCAGGGCCGGTCCAGGGGTCACTCATGGGGCTGTGCCGGGTGGGATGGCTCCCCCTCTGCCTCTGCGTCATCACCTTCCCCGTTCTCGGCCACTGCCACCTCGGGCTGCTCACTCGGTCCTGCAGCGCAGCTCTGGCGCTCCCAAGAATCTTCTTTTATGCCGGCCTGAAACCTCGAATCCTGAATAGGGCAGCTGGCTGCCTTCAGCACGGCCCTAGCCTCCGGGATCCTGTCTGCATCCACAGCAGCCCTGGCACCGTGTTCCCTGTTTAGAGACTCGCTTTTGCAGCTAAGAAACAGTTCTTTTCCTGCTCCATACTTCAAAGCTGTTGCCTGTAAATGAGACAGCCTCTCCTGCCAAGGGCAAAGCGGCGGTCAGCCCCCATGACCGGCCACCAGCAGCGGTCCTCCCTTAAGAGACGGCAAGAGGAAGGTCCACAAGTTTCCCGGCTGCCTAAGGCCCAGTGGCCACCTTTTCCACCTTAGCTATTCCACGCCAACCGCCACAGCCACCACCATCTTAGGATCTCCACAGGACTAAAAATATATTTTTTAAAATATATATTTACCTATCTACTATATTCAATTATGAATAAGAAAATTATTCCATTCATGTGCAGTTTCTGTTTGGTGTTTAGGTTTAGTTCTGATCTTTGTACAAATGGGATTTACAAAACTTATCTTTCTAAGTGTGAAATTTTATACGAGTTTCATCAAGACTCTACACCGGTATAGCTCTCCACTCCAGCTTTGCTTAGGCAATACACTGGGTTAGAAGATGGCCAATTTTAAAAAGACAATTAAAACCCAGGTTTCCTGGCTACTCAGTGTCTGGGGATCCTTGGCCCCTTTAAGTGGACACCGCATTCAAGAAAAAGCCTGTCTGGGAGGTGAGATGCTGACCAAGAGTTCTGGTCGCATCATTTCTGGACCAGTCTCCATCCCTAGCCCTCTCTTTCTCTATGCTAAGTAATGATAATAGTCAGTACTTACTGGGAACTTATCATGTGTCTGATGACATTCTAAGCCATTTACATATAGTCACATATGTAACCATTACACAACCCTAGGACGTAGTTTATTATCATTATCTTTATTTTATATTTGCAGAAACTGAGATATGCCAAGAATTAAACTGAATTCTTTCGAGAAGAGTTCAGTTGGCCATATTTGTCACAGGTAACCAATCTAATGAAAACCAATATTTCAAAACCAGGCTTTGGGCAGGTAAATGGGAGACAGTTCCTAAATCTTCTCCCTTGTACCCAGTCACTCACCAACAAAAACTCACGGCAGCCCTGATTTAGAGTCATTTACCCAACACAACCCCATAAACCAACCCTATGGATATTAATGCAAAGAGAAACAAAGGAAGGCAGAATATTCTAGAAAAAAAAAGTGCTCTCTCGAGCTGGCTAAAACAGTCACTCCGCAAACTGCTTATCAGGTGTTCTTTTTAATCAAGAAAATCTTCAGAGGTTTCAGCTTAAAAATAAAATACATCTTCTTTCATTGGTAGGCTATTTTCATCTTCCTTTAACACCAGGTAACACCCTCACCTTCTAGCTTTTGATTTTTTTTTTTTAACAGATCCTGCAATAAGTCAGTCTAAGATGAATGTTATCATACTCCCCAGGATATGATCCTATAAGCTGAGCCTGCATTTGTTGTGCTTCTTGAGGAATAGGGGTATACCCTAGAGGAATGCGCTGGATGCTATGGTTAATTAACTAATTTACTCAATCAAGTTTAACAGTGGTTTTAACTTTAATGAGACCATTACATTTTAATACGGAAATAACAGCCTTGTATCCTTAACAATCCCCACAGTCCACAAACGCACCTCCCTCTTCTGCTTGCTTTGCAGCAGCCTTGATGTTGATTTGTGATCCTGAACGCCTGATGTAACATCCAGAACTTGTCTTACACATGCACAGGGCCATTATGTGTACACCACATGAAAACCACTGTTGTGCCTTCTGGTGGACCCTGCTGTATATACTAACCCTACACACGAGGCTTATCGCTCATGGTAAGAGCCAAAGTCTTAATACTGGCAGAGTCAGTTGTAGATAAAAGTGAAACGGTAGCTTTTAATACTGAAAACTGGAGTGAGTGAGGAAGGAAGGCAGCCCCTGTCAGAAAATTTAAAAAGAGGGAAACGAAAAGAAGTAGCCACATGGTCAACTTGGTTTTCAATTGTCCTAGGGAGACCTGCCCTCGGGCTACTGTCTACAACTTGGGTTGCACTTAATTGAGTTCCTCTATAGGCCAGCAAATAATTAATGTAATGAACTTCCAAGCTCTTGTTGAGAACTTTTATTATCCCAGATACAGTACTTTGGAGATTAACTATGAAAAGTTCTACAAGACAGTGAAGGTAATGAATCATGAATTCTGTAAGGGTAAACCCAACATGCTGAAACCAAGTACAGCTGTCTTATATTTGCTCTGTGTGCAGTTTGCTACCCGTAATTTTGTCATCAATTTTAATCTTTTGTTTAAACATATTTGTCTTTTGGACAAGATAGGTCATATTTCATAGGTTTGATGAATTTTCTCCTTGGTCCAGTTTTACAGAATTTGCACTTAATTAATTGCCCAACCTTTAATTCGACAGACTGTTTTTAATGGCTGTGTAGTTGCAAAAGCATATACACAGTGGAATTTCGAAAAAGTAATTGTCTTTGTGTCACTTCCAAAGAAAGTCGCAATTATTAAAATGTGTAAATAATTTGTCAAACGCGCAATGGGCAATAATTAGGAAGATATCAAATAAACCTTTAATGGATATTTTTAATTTGGTGTTCAGCAGGAGTATTTAAATAATGCAATGGAGTATGTCATTTCTCTCCTCAGGGCTATAGAAGCCAAATTCCGATGTGAAAATGCACATTTCCGTTGCATAGACTGGGTTGTAATGGAGGTGACACTCATAAAAGATTTTCTAGCTCTTAGCAGAGCTGTAAACCAGGACCCCTCATCCAGTCAGACAGCACAGAATCTGAAAATCTGCCTATCAAAAGCATCATTCAAGCCACGAGGCTCTTCTGTGCCTGGTAAAAGGCAGGCAGGAAAAGAGGAGACAAAGGTCAGTTGTTGTCAATTCTTTATAAATGTGACAGTGCTGGCAGTTTGCAAGGAACTGCCATGTTTCTTCAGCGACTCTGTGTGTGTGCAGATGCGTTTAGAACATTTTCTCCCCTTGTTATTTTCAGATCATCTTTCTGTACTGTGGACTCTTTCGAATGTATTCTCCCAGTTACATGGGCCTTTTTATTAAGAGGATTAAGAGGCTGACATTTTTTGGAAGGGAGGTTAGCTGAGTTTGAGGTGGTAAAACCCAGAATTCAATTTTTAGTCAGATTACAAATGAAAAGCAGGAGGGTTAGAGAAAATACAGTCAACCAAAAGAAACCTGAAAGTACCCAGTTTCTAGAAACTGGAACCTGAGATACCATGACATTCCAGAGATGGTACTCTGTCATCTCTTTTAAAGAAATGTTAAGCAAAGCTTCCAAGCAGACCACACCACACCCTTGATGTCCCTCCTTTGATTTTGTGATTGTTTGAGAGCCTGGAGTTAATATCTAATTTTGGTTTGTTCCTCCTTCTTTCTTATTAGTGGCAGAGAAAGGACATTTGGAAATAACTCTGCTCTTTATTAGCCCATCACTACATTTATTAAGCACTTATGAATTACCAGGCATTGTGCTGGGAATACAGCAGGGGCCAGAAAACTTCTTCCATAAAGGCCACGATGGTAAATATTTTAGGCTTTCGGGGTCCTACAGTCTCTGTCACAACTACTCCACTCTACCATTATACATTGTAGAGCAAAAGGAGCCATAGGCAGTATGTAAATGAATGGACACGGTGATATTCTGGTAGAAGTGACATGTGAATGCTGAACTGTGAATTTCACATAATTTCCATCTGTCATGAAATTTTGATTGTTTTCAACCATTTAAAAATGTAAAGAGCATTCTTAACTCTCGAGCCACACAAAAACAGACAATGGGCTGGATGTGGCTCATGGGCCATGGTTTGCTGACCTGAGTATAGAGGCAGGAGCTGCTCTCTCATGGGACTGACACCATGGAGGGGACACAGACAGCAAGGATGTAAAAGAACATGTAAACAAGATGACGTCATGGGACGATATGTGATAGGAAGGAGATAAAATAGAATGACGTGGTAAACAATGACTGAGAGGTGGTGGTTGCCTTCGATAGAACTGTCAGGAAAGATCTCTTGGGGACCTGAATGATAAAGGAAGCCAGCCCATTATTCACCTGGGCATCTCTGATCATACTGCTAATTCTACAAGTCAGCTGCATCCACGCCTAATTATCATTTCCTCCATTTATGCTGCAAAGTGCCAGAAAACAGAGCAATTGATTCACCCAGTCCTATGAAATTGAAGACAAGCATATGCTGATAAGAATAATCATACCTATTAATATTTACAGATTTCTGGGTACTGTGCAGAACATCTAATTCCCGGCCACTAGGAGATATGAGTTTTAATATGCAGCACAGTTTTTCAAAGCAGTTTTTTTTTTTTTTTAATTGGAAATAGTACCATAACCTGAGGTCATTTTTATCCTTGTTTCAATACTCATAGAGTTCAAATAATAGTGTACTCTCAAATTACAACCTTGAATCAACTGGGCCTCTTGTATTTACATCCTATTGAACTACAGTAACTTTATTTTCACAGCTGCTAAAGTATTTTTTTAAAGAGAAACAAAATTATCTCCATGAGAGTTTTTTTTTTTTTCAGGAAATCAGGGTATCATAAAAAGACTCACTGCTTAATTTGTCTTTTAGGGGACAGGCCAAAGGTGAACAATGTTCCTGCTCATCTCAAAATGTGCTGGCTAATTTCAAACCCAGTGCCAAAGGGCGTGACGACACTTGTTTTCTCTGATGGCTTTCTAGTGGGGCTTCTAGCAGTTCTGAAACAGGAAGCTGGTGCCAGGGTTGCTATTTAGAGATGCATTTGAACTCAGGACTTCTAACTTGGAATCATCACAAGCAGTGCTAGGGCTTCCTGGTTATTTTGTTGGTTAGTTGGTTGGTTTTAAATGAGCAACTATTGATAGTTCTGTTAAAGGGCTTTGCTGCCTCTTACACAGAATTTACCGTTTCGACTTCTGTGCCTTTACTAAAGTCACTCCTATGCGTGTGAGCACACACACATACACACCTGTGTGTCCTCCACATTCTCTTAACGATCCATATCCGTAAGCCCTTTTCAGCTCTTGCTCAAAATTTTCCTCCTTCTCAAAATATTTCTGCTACTTTTAGTGGAAACTACAAAAATTCTGAGGAAGATGTGCATCTTCAACTTGGCAGGTTGCTGATGGTGTGATCATGGACAAATCACTCCATTTCCCCGCCTGGTAACCCCGGTGCTTCCAACTCACACAGCTGTAGTTAAAATAAAATGAAATGACATATGTAAAAGGAATGGGAAAATTACAAAATGCTTGCGGTAGGTATTATCCTTATTATCCCTTATTGTGACATCACCAGCACCTGGGTCTTCAGTCTGAATGAGACCACATGTGCTGTTGAAATGCTGGCTGTCACCAAGTTCAAATTCGACTATAAGCTCCCTGAGATTGCAGAATTGTGCTCATCATTTTTTCCATGTGCTTCACATAGTGTTGTGCTCACAGTAGGGCCCAAAATGAGCTCCTTAACTGGGAGACTAATAATTACCAAAGACTTTATCATTGGCAAATGCTGTGGTCTCCATATGTAATGTTTGTTGCCAGCAAAAAAAGGTGGTGTTCCCCAGACTCACACTTTGAAATAGGGTCCCCCAAGTGCATTCCTCAGAACGCAAGTCCCAGAGATGTTTTGCAAAATGAGAATCTTGTGGTCAAACAATTCAGGGGAGTGCTATAGGTCAAATGTGTCCCCCAAATTTCATGTATTGGAAACTTAACCCCCACTGTAACAGACTTAAGAGAGTGGGAAATCCAGTTATGACAATTGAAAGGTGGGGCCTTTAAGAGGTTATTAAATTGTGAGGGCTGTGCTCTTGTAAATGGAAAGATCTATTCATGGAGTCATGGGTGTGGTTCTGATGGCTTTAAAAGGACAGTAAGTGAGGAGGTTAGCTTCTCTTGCTTAGCCCATTTTTGCCATGTGACACCTTGGTCAACACGGGACCCTGTGTAGAGTTCCCACCAAGAAGAAGGCCCTCACCAGTGCATTCCCTGGTCCATGGACTTCCTAGGCTCCAAAACTATAGAACTAAATTTTATTTATTTATAAATTATCCATTTTCAAGAATTCTGTTACAAGTTACAGAAAATGGACTAACACAGGGTAGAGGGGAGTTGCCTTATTGTACCTCTCTTAGAAAGTCATAAAGTCTGACAGTATGTTAAAGAGTCACAGAATTTCTGCTGAAAGGTAGACACCTCTGTTCACTCAGGGATGTCACAAACCCATCTGAAGAGAGATGCTTTCTCCCCATTAGCACCCATTTGCATCTGTGCTGAACTCTAAGTCACTTTGAGAAATGTCCCAGAAGAGGGTTTTGCAAACTACGGGTCATAAGTGCACTTTAGTGGACTACAGCAGGAATCTGCCAGCTGCAGCCCACAGCTCAAATCCTACTCACCATCTGTTTTTGTGTGGCCTGCAAGCTAAGAATGTTTTTTCCATGTTCAAATGGTTGAAAACACAAGGATACAATTAAATTTTGTGACACAAGAAAATGATTTGAAATTTGGGTTTTGATGTCCTTAAGTACAGTTGTTTTGTAACACAACCATGGCCATCCGTTTGTCTTTTGTGTAGGGCTGCCTTTGCACTTCAACGGCAGCACCGAGTAGTTTCAGTGAAAACCATACAGCCCTCAAAGCCCAAAATATTTACTATCTGGCCTTTTACAGAAAAAGCTTGACAACCCTGGTCTAAAGTATCATTTTTAAAAAATGAAATAGAAAAGAATAGAAAATGCCAGAATGTGTCACATGTGGGAATGATAACTAATGTTTCATGGAACATTTGCTGCAATGAAATGTATGTATGTTATATTATGTGTGTGCACCTTGGGACATAATGCAGAACGTATCCATAGTGTAAATCATGGTCCAAAAAAATTAGTTTAATGATTCTGGAAACACATTAGAACCTGCCTATGTCTTATGCCTATAACTCAAGGAGGTCTTCATAAGATAGTTAGCTGATAAGCAAGAGAGAAAGAATGGAAAGAGAACTGATTAATGAATCCAGGTATGCTACCAGTTATGTCCACATAAAGCATCTCATTGAAGGTTCTCTTCCAATGAGGAAGAGATAAAAATAGTCAAGAAAGCAGTATCAGTGGTCTATAGAATATCCACCCTTGTATTCAAAGGGTTTATCTTAGACTATTTTGAATCAATGTAAAATGGTACAGTTTGTTTTCCTCAAAGAAGGCTCCTTTCCTTTTTTTTTTTTTTTTTTTTTTTTTTTTGGTGGCTGGTCAGTACCAGGAACCAAACCCTTGACCTCAGCTCCATTCCTAAAACAATTTTCCATATACCCATCCAACACACAGTCATCAAATCTGGAAAGATTTACAGTGAGGAGATACAGGTGGTCTGAGTAAAACTATCCCTGTCATACTTATAATAACTGAACAATAACAATCATAATTATTATAACTAAACTAATATTTGTTCAACACCTATTAGCAAGGATTGTGCTAAGCCCATTCATTTCATTCAGCCCTCAAACAGCCTTATTATGGGGATAATTATCATCCACATTTTCCATTTAAAGATACCGAGGCACAAAGAGGCTAGGTAACTTACCCAAGATCACCCAGAAAATAAGAGGACTGGCTGGGACTTGAACTCAGGCAGCAGGAACTCCAAACCTGCCCTTTTGACCATTTCATGATATTTTCTCGGCACTCGTATCTCATCAATTCATGTCTGCTGAAAAAAACCGAACCCATTGAGTGATAAAGCCATAGAAAACAGGTTTTATTATGGAAAATTGTCCTATAGAGATAATGCTGCAACAACCAGAGTAATAAACAACGCCCAGTAAAACATGTACAACTAGATATGGCTAGAAATGTAACTGTACCAGTACTGAATTATCCCAAATTTGAATTATAGAGACATAACTCAAATTATCCTATTCGCCTGGTACCCAGCCCAAAAGACATATTTTTTTAATAAACATTCTGTGCTGCTTTGCTTTTTTATGCCACACACTGCCTGGTGAAAGCTACAGCCTTCCTAACGTGATTCATCAGAAAAATCAAGGGGGAAAATAGCCGTGATCTGATATACTGAGCATTCTTAAATTACACAGCAGCTACTTTCCACAGAGTGCAGGGAAGACAGAAATGCAATGGCTAAGTACGCCTCAGCCTGTCATGTCCATGAGCTGGGAGTGGGGGAGATCACTGAATCATGTTCTGGTAGCTCCACACATCCATCGAGACACAAGGTAGCCAAGCCAGTTTGCTGGAGATGAAAGTCTGCATAATTCAGAGGAGGCTGTAATTCTTTATAAAACATACACTAAGTAGTTTTGTTGACTCATACATGACATTTCCAAGGTGGTTGGGAAACCAGACCATTTGTTACATAGAATCTGGATCGATAGAGTGGGTAGAGGAAGATGAACAATGTTAAAAATATATATATATATAGAATATTTAATTGAACAGGAGCTGAATAATTCCATACTTTACACATCTCCAATTTTATGTTTAAGATTCAAGATTAAGAAGAATTTTTAAAAATCACAGCAATATGGCACAGGACCGGGAGCCCATTTTTCTTCTTAGATACCATTTAAAGAAAAAATGAAAATGTTTTCGTCTCATCAGACAAGTAAAAATATATTAAGAAAATGGTCAATTGCTTTTTCTTTTTTTTTTTTTTTTTTTTTTTTTTTTTTTTTTTTTTTTTTTTTAGTGGCTGTCCTCTGCATCCCTTTGACAGGAGTCTGAAAAATTAACACATCACTAGGACTTACCATGTGAGATTTAACTTTTGATAAACAACAAAGTGGGTTACTGCTGTGCTAGCTATTTTTAATCCACCTTGTGAGTGTGCTTTTTTTATTGCTTTATACAGCATATCTGATTCCCTCTAAAGCACCAACTAAAAATCTATCCAGCTGTCATTTGCTGCCCGGTAACATCTATCATCACACAGCCTGGCAGGTCTAGTCTATCAGGCAGAGGGGAGAGGAGACAGGAGGCAGAGTCAAGGACTGTCACATGCGATGGGAAAAAAACTTGTCACAATTATTTATGACTCTTGCTGGGGCACATAATAGGACACATAAGCCTCTGTTTCAGTTTCAAGCACCTTTGCAAGGTTGTTCCCTTGTCCAAGTTCGGCGCAAGCATCTCTACTTTACACATACAATTTCCTGAACAATGCTGAGCACTTGTGAAGTGACAGTGACAAATACGGGGGTTGGTGGCTGAAACTCCATAGGCTGCCATGAGCACGTGGGTGTCAGTGATCAGGAGTACTGCAACATGAAGCCCCGTGCTCCACTCCCCAATTCCTTCCTTCCTGGTGAGAGACTTCCTTCCTCCTTGTTGCTTTTTGCTGCTGGGGACACATGTTTAGAGAACAGGAAAGGGTGCATTCCAGCTGGTATTTTATTATTCTGAGCTGTATTTATCCTACCCAAGGAAGCTTTCTGTATTCATTTGTTCTTTCCTCTTCCCATCCCTACACACACAGAGCAAGACGACGATTCCAAGATTTCATCTATAAATGTCCTCTGCTTTCATGCCTGCAAAATATCCATGCTTCTGAGCAATTGATTCAGTTAATTTTCTGCCTCTGGATGTATTTGCAAAAGGAAGTAGTGGACTAGAGGGCAATTCTGTCCAGGTCTGTGATCTCGGTCCTGCCACAAAGCTCTCTGGCTTTAGTAGCCTCATACAAGCCTAACCTGCCCTTTAGAGGAACTTAGAGGAAACTTCATCAACATTCTCTCTATCCGACAGATCATGGCAAACTGAAGAGCTGATCTTGCAATGTTTAAGATAATTAAACATAAAATGGAGGTCCTGTCCAGTAAGTGACTCTTGCACATGGTATGACTCCAGTGTGCCCTGCTATTAACCTAGGTGCCCACGCAGAGTCCTCAGGCACGTTGGCATCACCTGCCCAGACTCTGCTGATAAGAAACGGCAAAAACCTTAATTAAAGATAATAGGAGCAGAATGACCTATACACACTCTGGAAGCCAAATGAGAAATTAATAGGAGGAATAAGAAAATAAGGCACTAAAAACACCCAAGAACATCAGAATTATTCCAATTATGTTTAGAATTTGCTAAACCAAAAGTCCGCGACCTTAGTTTAGAAATATCATACAGCAGGTTATGGTAAGAAAGAGAAAATGTTCTTGTTCCACTGGGTTTGTCCCAATCTGTCATTCACAGTGCACAAAAAACAAAATTTTGTGATGGAATTATCACTGGATAATATCACATTGTAGGTGGAATTCTACATACCATTGTCTTAAACCTAGAAGGGTGTCTACATGAATGTAAGGAATGAAGGGGCTGAAAGGGCTACCCAAGCATCACCATCTGCCCAGTGGTCACTTCCCTTGTGTTATATGCTTCCCTCTCTGCTGTCCTTGTTCTCTTCCTGTCCCCACCTTCTGCAGAGTGGCCAAGTTGAATTCCAGTGCTGGCATTGTGCTTGCTTGTGTCCTGTCTACAAAGTGATTTGTTTTCATGTCTTTAATTTGAATATGTTTAGGCTGAATGTGGTTCTCCAGATCACTGATGACCTCGTCCTCCCCTCTCTTCTGCTCAACCCTTCACACATTTATGTCACTCATTTGGCCTCTGAAGACATCAGTTAGCAACACCTCTTTCCCTTTCTTTCTGATTATTTTCCCAGGGTCCTTTCATATGTAGTATGAGGAGCTAGCCTGTACCCATCATGCATGCTCACACACACATGCACACACAAACTTGTCACATTCCCAAGCAGTAGAATACCTGGGTACTCCCCGCCACCCAGGAAAGAGCACTATAGCATGCGCTCTCCCCTGCCTTCCTAGTTTTCCTTCACAGAAAGAGTGACTTGCTTGGTTGGGGAGTTCATGGTAGACCTGATGTCTATGAGGCCACACTCCCAAGTGCAGAGTCAGGGCACTGGAATTCCTAACAGCCTTCCTGCTAGACCTAGGTCCATTCATCCAGCTCAACTTGCAGTGCAGTGAATATCCTTATGATGCAAACTTCACCCAAAAGCATACAACGTTCATCCCCATCACTTTTAGAGACTCATTTATTCAACAGCTACATGCTGAGCATCTACGGGCCAGGGGTGGTAATAGAGCGGTGAGCATGAACAATACTATTTCTGCTTTCATGGAGTTTTTCTATGACAAGGCTTTAGTTACAGTAGCGAAATGTGCGTGGCAAAGCAAATACAGGCTGCAACAGTAGGAGCACTTAACACAGGGACCTGACACAGTCTGGGGGATCAGAGAAGATGTCTCTCGGGAAATGACAGCTAAGCTCAGTCCTTGAGGACAAGTAGGAATTATTCAGGTTGGTGATTTGAGTGAGTTACATCACTTCTCTGCTGTGAGGATTAAATGAGCTAATGTAGGTGGAAAAGCACTATGTAAGCTACAAAATGGAGAAAGGTGACAATATACACTAGATACCACAAGAGGTACAGATCGAAAACTGTGGAGTTCGACAGAGACGAGTTCAAATGTTGGTTCTGACACTCACCCCCAGTGGGGGTTAGGTCATTGTTTAACTTTTCTCAGACTCGGTTTCTGCACCATTTAAATCAAGATAAGAATACCTCATCAATTCAATGGGATTATTCATATAAAACCCCTTAGTACTATTGAACTTGGCATGTATATAGAAGTGCTCAGTGAATGTGTTTGCTTTTTATCGTTATGTGTCTGGCATCCAGAAAAATGGAAGATGAGAGATAGAAATATAATTAAAAATCATCAACAGGGAACCATCTAGACTGTCTACATAAAGTGGATAATGATGCCTTATATTTAAATCTTATCAATTCCATATCCATGATCTCATTCTGTCCTGCACTCACCTGGCTCAGCAAGACAGGCATGTGCCTCTACCTTCATGTATTAAATGAAAAATCATCATCAAAAAGTGGCCTGTTCAAGATCTTCCAAATGCTGGGGACAGGTCTAGAACTTGGGTATCCTTGTTCCTAATACATTGCTGTTCAACCACAACATAGTCAACTCTCCAAGGTACTAATCCCTCTGGGATGTGAAAACTCTCTTTGGGTAGAAGTTGGATACTTTATCTACAGCCAGGGTGAGTAAACTACGGCCTAAGGGCTAAATCTAACCATCTGGCTGTTGTAAATAAAGTTTTATTGGCACACAGTCATGTCCATTGTATGTATTATCTATGGATGCTACAGCAGCTGAGTTGAGTAGTCATGACAGAGACCTTAAGGGTAGCAAAGCTGAAAATATCCTCTGGCCCTTTGAAGGACAGGGTAGCCATTTGTAATATGACAACTCCAGCATACGTACTGCCAAACTCAGGGTGCCATGGGGTGTTCAATACGAACCACCAATGAAACAACTTATCAAAATAGGTTAATACCAAAGGCAAAGTTTTCTTATCAGTTTAAATACCCCTACTATTTAAAAGAGTCTTATAACTGGTTTTTGATGCTATTAAGAAATTATTCTTCTTTTGTGATAAAATTTTTGTTTAAAGTCTTACTCTATGAAGATATATATTGAATAATTTACAGTGAAAATATACAATGACTGAAATATTTTTTTAAATATACTAGAAAAAAAGTAGATGTTGGGGATGTTGAGTTAGTGAGGCAAAGATGAAGTAAAAGTGGCAAAATGTCATTAATCATTGAATCTGGGTGATGAGTTACAAGGGGGAATATTATACCTTATACATAAATACTTTGTGTATTTGATACTTTTTATAATAAAAAAGTTATAGTTAAAGAGAGTATTTATTACAAAGGTATTTCACTCACATTTTTGAAAATCTCATTTGATTATAATAATGCATATTTGTATTGTTGCAGAAAAATGTTTATGATCTGAAGCTATGCCTCAAATAATCAACCAGTAAAGGAAAGACTTAGTGCAACTTTCTACAAACAGCTCCTTGTTCCTCTTCTGGGGTGTTCGCTCCTCCCAACCACCAACCTGCTGTCTGCTCTTGTGTTTGTACATTTTTTACCATGATATTAAATATACAAAGAGTGATTTGGGAGACCAAAGTTGACTGTGGGTTGATGTCTTATATCTACAAAATAATGTTGTTCTAAATGATCTTTCTCATCGGTAGAGACAAAAGTACTGTGTTATATAGGTTTAAGATTTCATCCTATCAAAGTCCGGAGGTTCAGGTTAGAATGCATTATGCTTGAGAAACCCCCAAGCAGAATTAAATTAAAGATGAAGTTGCAGGTTTCTATATATTAAGTATTATAGTCTCTACTTTCACATTACTTTCATTTTGTTGATTAATGGAAAGAATATTTTCTTAGGATAGAAATTTTCCTCCTCTTTATTAGTATGAAAAATCCAATAATAAGAAATATTTGTCTAAAAAACTGAGTAAGGTTGAACGCTTCCAACCATCATCACCTTCATCATCATCATCATCTTTATTCTTGTCACCTTTGTCATCATTTCCGTCATTTTTTCATCATCGTATTCATTATTATTATCATCTTCATTACCATTGTAATTTTTGTCATTATTGTCCATCTTCTCCATCAACATCCTCATCTTTTATACTGAACTAGCAATTTTCCAATCCTACACAATTTTGTTCATTTCTCACAACTCCATGAGGTAAATAAATTAGAGTTGCATCCTATGTGAACTGAGCAAAAAAATCAAAAAAGAGCAACAAATAAAAATAGTGATCTGATAGCAAATCTAATATACTATAAAATTATATTTTGCATATGTGCTTCTTATTTTGTAGAGTGTACGCTGTTATACGCATTATTTCACATTTTTAAACACCTATACTATATAGGTATAATTATATACATAAAATTATATATATAAAACCACCTATAATTATATACATAAAACCATGAGTATTCTATTTTATAGTGGTCTAAGTGTTCTCCAATAGCAATATTAACTATGTCCAATTTACACCTTATGAGTTAAAATATGAACTCTGAATAAGCTATGACTCTATTGTTTTATTACATTGATTGTATAGATAAGGAAACCGGGATTTAAAGAGATAAATAACTCGTGAATATTTAGACACATTAATGGACAAATTATGAGGTTGTCCCCAGCCTGTTTGAGAACAAAGCTACCCTGTCAACCAGTACACTGTACTGTCTTCCATGTTTAATTCATGATGATAATGAATTAGAGAGACAGAGACAGAGAGAGAAATAAAACAAGAGTTAATATCTCATTTTTTGTTTGTTTTCAATTAACAATAGGATTGGAATGAAGTAAAGGTGGAATCAGCTATACTTAAATAGGAATAATGGCCTTTCATGGGTGACACAACTCAATTTGTCTTTCCACACTGTTGGCAGAGAGACATTGAGTAATCGGTACCCTAAAGAGGAGGTCTGAACTGAACAGCAGCAAAGCAGAACTGATTGAAACAATAGTTGAGTAGCTCTCCTAAACCATCTTCAACTTCTGCTCGGAAGCCATTCTCATTATTTTGTCTTCCTTTTGCGGCAAAACAGAAAATTGTCATATGAACTAGGTGAAAAATGGAGACAATAAAGCCTTGTCAACACAAGGGGACAGTCTGCTTAGAATTTTAACATTATTTTAAAAGAATAAGCAGGCTCAAGGTGCATTGTGTTTAGGACATAGGGCTTTCCTGGGGTCTGTGATACCCACAGTAGCATAAGCCTGGAGGAACTGTTTGCTGTACCAATATTTCCAAAATTGGGGGAAATAGGAAAAAGAGAGCTTTGAAGGGAATGAGTTGCAGATTTGGCAGTAGACAAGCTGAGATCCTCAAACAGAGCCTGGATAGCAACTTTCCAAACAGTCTTCTTGGGGCTTTGGTGTTTTAAAAGCAGTTTGAGTTTGCTCCTTCTCAAAGTTCCGATGAAGCCCTTAAGTTCATGGTATCTTCTCTGAAATAGCATACCAAATATAAGGATATGTTTGAGTTATTGACTCTCTTCTGACCCCAGCATCAATGCCATTTTTATTTAGAAATTTTTTTCAAGTAAAATGAAAAGGAGCAATGTAATGAGAGCAGTAAAATTTGACCTCAAGGAAATAAAAGGGCAGACAAGGTTCTAAGATGTTTTCTTCTTGATCCTCCTCTGGGAAGGAGGTTAACAACTAAAGGACACAAAACACTCATGCTTTTAATTACTCGTTGAGCCTACATAGAGAAGAACTGTGCCTAGACCCTGGATATATACTGGTATAGCTTCTTGAATGCTTTTAATTTCCTTAAATTCATCTATACGTGCTCAGAACAAAAGACAGAGTGTGAGAGTGGGCACAACTTAAACATTGTGGAATATTCCACCAATATGCTACCAAATGCATACATACTCAGAAATGTGAGATGGAAGATAGGAATCCACTGTTTACTAGGGGGTGAGGAGGGGGACGTGAGAGAGAGGGTCTCTATTCTCCTCTTGGTATCAGCAACCCTGCATTCTATTGCTTAAGGATACATGTCTGTGTCTCAAATAGTAAAGCAGCAATTGGTTTCAATCCCAAAGGTGAAACTGGCTGCACTGAATTTATTGCAAATTATTGATAAAGTACTGAAGTCTATGGGAGATTTGAGGAAATCCCAGATGTCAGAAGCAATTCAAGTTTTATTATAAGCAACTTACAATTTATAGTTTAACCTAGTAACATATACTTAAGAGATGATTTCACTGTATAGTGACAAATTCCCTGCTTCATAAAATTCAGAGCTAAATTGATAAAACAAACAATAAAAACAATTGAACAGGTAAATCTACTTACAATTTTGTTGAGGATTATGAAGAATAGAGTGCTGTGTATATATTTCATAACTCTGTCCATGGAGAGGACCAAGTGGCAAAGATGCCTCAGTAGCAATGAGCACACTTATTGACCAGATCTTGGCTTCTAAATACCATCCTCCAATAAAAGGAACTAGGAGTCTCTGGAGAAATGGCTGTTTCCAGAGCTGGGGCAGGTAAAGTAACAGATGAGCCTGAAACATAAATAATAATGGGGCATATCAAAAGGACACAGGAACCATCTATAAATGACTCCCATGTGCCCAATCTGGAATAATTTGAGTATCAAAATAAATAATAAGAGATTAAAACCTGTTGAATAAAATAGAAAAAAAATGAGTCCACAACAATATAGACAAATGCATACATATTCAATTATTTTTAGATCCCACGTATGAGGGGACTTCAAAAGGCTAATAGGAAGATCTGCATTAGCTTTTAATTCTATTCTTCCATAAACTTTTTAAAGGACCCTCATATAAGTGAGATCATACAGTATTTTTTTTCCTGTGTCTGGCAGAATCTCCTTTTTTAAGACTGGATAATATTCCATTGTGAATATATACCACATTTTTAAAATTTATTTACCCACTGTTGGATGCTTCAGTTGTTTCCAAATCTTGGCTATTGTGAATAATGCTGCAATGATCCTGGGAGTGCAAGGTGGTGATTTCATTTCCTTTGGGTATATACCTACCAGAGGGATTGTTGGGTCATATAACAGTTCTGTTTTTAATTTGTTTGGGAACCTCCTTACTATTTTTCATAATGGCTGCACCAAACTACATTCCCCCCAAGCATACAAAAGGTTCCCCTTTTCTCTACACTCTTATCAACATTTGTTATCTCTTGTTTTTTTAATAGTATGTGTGTTCTTTATATTTTTTAGATATTAACTCTTTATCAGATATATAGTTCAAAATACTTTCTCCCAATCTGTAGATTACCTTTTCATTTAAAAAAAAATCGAATACATAGAAACAGAGAATAAAGCAGTGGTTATCAGGTGGTTATCAGGGGTGGGGATGTGGGTTATGAAGGATAAGAAGATGTAGGTTAAAGGATACAAAGTTGCAGTTATACAGGATGCATAAGTCTAGATATTTAACGTACACCATGAGAACCATAATTAAATATATTGTATAGTATACTGATAATTTGCCAGAAGTGTAGGTTTTAGGTACTCTTACCGTGCACACACACAAAAAGAAAGGTAACCATGTGGTAGGTATGTTAATTTGCTTGACTATAGTAATCACTTCACTACATATATACATATCAAACTAAGTATATCAAAACATCATGTTGTACACCTTAAATACGTGCAATAAAAAAAATAAATGCATATACTAAAATTTTGATAAATAATGGAATTGTGGGAGGCAGAATAATGGTCCCCCCAAAGATGTCCATATCCAATCCCCAGAACCTGTAAATAAGTTCTGTTAACATCAATTTCTGTCCACCTAACATAACAGCTCTTCTTCACCAAGCCCTTGCCATAGCTGTTCCCTCTGACCGGAATGTGTTTTTCCCAGCTCTTTGCATATTTGGCTCTTTTCCATCCTTCATTTATCATGTGACATACTACCTTTTAAAAGATACTCTCCACAACAAATCCCATTCATTTTCTCCAGCTAGATCAAGAATAGTGGTTCGGTAGCCCTCTGTTAGTACACTCATTGAACTTTAACCCAAATTAAAAGTTCATCTCCCAAAATGAAACTACTTGGCATGCTCTATCTGGATATAGTGTTATGCCAGCTATCAGTCAAGACCACGCCTGCCTTATAAGAAGATGTGATGGTACGTAATGTACCTAACCAGACATGTGGCTCTTTTTTCTCCAAAAATTATACCTTGGGATGGGGAGGGGAACAGGATGAGCTCTCATACTACAGGGCCCATTCTCAGTGGCTCACACCATTTTCTGTCCAAAGCCAAGTCACTGTCTAAAAGAGTCTTGACCTTCTCTGCCCAGGCACTTTCTATCAGATCAGTCTGTTTAATTTCCTTCGTGGCATTTATCATTGTCTGAAATTATCTTATTTATGTATTCATTTCCTCTTTTAATTTGCTACTCAATAAATATGGACTGCATGGAAGGAAGGGAGGGACAGAGGGAGGGAAGCAGGAAAAGAGGAAAAAAAGCAGGAAAGTGGAAGGAGGGGAGGAAGGAAGGAGAAAAAAGCAGGAAAGTAGAAGGAGGGGAGGAAGGAAGGAGGGAAAAAGGAGGAAGAAAGGGAGGGAGGGAGTTATAAACTGTGCATAGGTTGTTAGTAACTGATTAAACTTAAGACTATCAGGCAAAAGAGAAGTTATAGTATATATTGCCCTCCTCTCATCTAGGTGTATAAAATCTGCTCTTAAGCATGAATCCCTTGTGTTATTTTATGTACAGTAAAAAAAAAAAAAAAAAATAGTTCTTCCATCTGAGAATCTTTCACAACTACTCCAATAGTTTTCCAACGTTTTTTAGACATAGATTCCTGTCTTCACACAAAACTTTGTGCGAATCAATAAAGCAGATGACCTGGAGCTATTTTGGATGCAGCCTGGGGTGGAAGGCTGATGAGCAGATGGGGCCTGGACTCTGGACATCCAACCCCCCAGCAACCCCTGTCATCCTGAATCCCTACAGTTCTCTGAGCTACCCACTGCATTTTTAGGGAACAGTTTAAAAAACATCAAAATACTAAAATTTAGAACTTTACTCTCAAAATACGAAAGAGCTTTAATTAAATTTGCTGTGTCAGCAGTTTCACTTTAAGCTTCCATTTTATTCCAAATGGTTATGATTTGATTATGAGCCCACTCAATTGCATGGCTCTGCTATGCTTTTTTATAATTAGATAACAGAAGGTCTGAACACCAACAATATTCATCTTAGCCATTGATTTTGTGCAATCTTTTTAGGCAACACCCTGGTACTACTGAAGTACTGACTTTTTTTTAACTTTTATGCAAATTGCATGTATAATAACTTATAATTTACTATGGCATTAGTTGTTCTCCAATTTAAGGAAATGCTGATTTAAAACATAATTTAACAAATGATTTAGTCAAGCACAATAAAGACAAAATTCTTCCTCCATAAAATTTTCAGAGACATTTGGACAAAGACAGCCATAGTTTAGTGAAATTTGCTGAGAAACCTCTAGCTTGCATACTTTTATTTCTTCCCCAAATATACTATTATGAAGTGTAAACGCCCAAGCACACAGACTGTCCATTAAGAAGAATCTGTCTAATGCAATCTTTAACAAACTTTTCTGGAGCTACAATTATTTCCTCAAAGCCCAGAGCATGAATTTTTTAAAACAAATTTGATGCTATTAAAAAATGATGGATTGACAGCCCTGGAGACTGAAGTCTCCTATGTAACCACAACCCGGGTGTGGCACAGACAAAAACAGTGAGAACCCTCCTACTTTCCTGCCACTGCTCCTCAAACTTACAGAAGAAACACTCGGGGCAGAACAGGCGCTGTGGTCTGTCTGCACTTGTGTTTAACTCGTGGTCATTTCACAGGCTGGCTTTGCTGGGATGTACATTGTTATGCAGTGAAAGAAAGACCATTCGTTTCTCTCACTTAGGACACAGGATGGCTTTCTAACACTGATGCTCTTTTGTTGACCATGCTATATCAAAACCAATTGCTCAGAGACCTGTGCCAATTCAGTGACCTCTCACCAGACACAGAAAAAGAACACAGAACATGAGGACACAGTGGGTTCTCGTGAGTTGCAGCATCTCCTGAGAAAGGTAATGTGAGAACTGAACCTTCACAATGACATCGGAGCTTTGGGCCTTCCAACAGAAACACCTGTTTATAATTGTGAGGACCTGAGATGCCTGGATCATGTGAATAACATGTCAAATCCACCAACAATTAGAACTGAACCCTCTACAAAAAGGTTTCTCAGCCTTGGCACAATTGACATTTGGGGCCAGATAATTCTTTGTTGTAGAGGATGTTCTGTGGGATGCCCTGTGGGATGTTTAGCAGCATCTCTGGCCTCTACCCACTAGATGCCAGCACCACCTCTTTGGTTATGACAATCAAAAATGTCTCCAGACATTGTCATATGTTTCCCAGGGGCTGAGGTCAACCCCAGTTGAACCTCTGCTCTCTGCACTCTCTTTCCAGTTCTGTCTTTTAGACGCCAGTAGTCGCAGTTGTGTAAATTTCTTATCTCCCTTTACATTCGTCTCCTTTTACCCCCAGCCCTAGAAGAATCATTCTAAACACATCATTTTACAGACATGTTATTATATACATAGCTGGGCTGGGCAGAACCTGGCGAAGACCCATGGACTGTGTGTTGTCTTCTGCCCTTTATCAGGAGTATCTGCCTGGTTTACAGCTGGGTGAATTATGCTCGAGCTTCCAGGCAGTGCTGCTGGCTGAGGCGATCTGATGAGAAACACATTGTTTGCTTCATGGAATGTGATTTACACCCCCCAGATACTGGATTTTAATTTGTCATATATGTCTGTTAAACTCTGCCTTCCTCCTCCCTTTTCTCAGAATGAAAAGCAGATTATTTAGTGCACAATCTAAAAATCTGCCAGTTATTAAATTTTCCTTTTCGTTTAGTTTTGAAGCTTTTATGCCTCTGAAACTTATTTACATGCTGTATATATTAAATAAAGGGTAATCCATAGTACTCACAGGATTCAAAAAATGATGAGGTACTCTTCCCATGGTCTCAAAGCAGAGTCTATCTGACTTCTCAAAAGAGGGAGACATTTATAGCATTGCTCTACAACTCAGGAATACACTCCCACTGAAGCAGCAGCTTACATCGATTTTAGAGAAGAATACGGGGTGCAGCAACTACACCAAGATCAAGGGGTTTGGATCCCAGTACCAGTCAGCCGCCAAAAAAAAAAAAAAAAAAAGACAGTCGGCAAATAGAAATGGTTCTATACATTCTAATTAGCCGTACTGACATCTAATACAGTAAAATACAGTCCTATGAGATGCTAATAAAAAATACAAATATTTGTATATTGTTGTATATATTGCATATTGTATATTTCATGTTTTATTTAACAGTATGCTTAAGAAGCAAAAAAGAAAAAAGCCAGAAAAAGCCACAATTTTATATTTTCAGTCATTTTTTTGGTAAAAATTGAGTAGCTAGGCATCTACAATTAACAGTAATTTACTGCATGTTATCAAATGATTACAAGAGATCAGTTGTTCACATTACAAAGAGATGATTAAGTTTTCAACAATGAATATGCTAATTTTGCTGAGTTGATCGCCACACATGGTATACATGCATTGAAATATAACTCTCTACTCCATAAATATGTGTAATCAATACATTTCAATAAGAAAAGAAATTAAAACTGAAAAAAAAATAAGTAAGCCTTCAACATTCATTAAAAATAAGATGCATTAATGTTCATAATCATTAATAAAATACATAATTGCTTTAAGAAGTATGGCTTTTGTATATTCAGTACCTACTTCTATAGGAGACATGTAACATAAGTTTTTTTTTTTTAGTTTAATGCCTACAACAGCTTGGAATAATAATTACATCTAATCTCATTTTGCAGATGAGTTAAAAGGTCCAGAAAGGTTATGTAATTTTTCCAAGCTCACATGGCAAACAAGCTGCAGAACTGGAATTTCAGTCCAATCTGGATGACCCTGTTATTCATGACGTAGCTGCTACCTCATTATTTTACCTTCTTTGATCAGCTTTCTAAGGCCTGAAGTTGTTTGAAATTAGGCCAGTATTTAGGGGGAAACTAGCATAAATTGCAATTGTTGGTGCTTGTTAAAATTCTATCTAAACAGATTTTTCAGCATTTTCTTTTCTCCCTTTTTTTTTTTTTTTTTTTTTTTTACTTTTAGAAAGGTCTTACTCTCAGACTCGTGGAGATTAATAGCTAAATACTCATTTGGGGCAAAATAGCAGAGTACGAAACACTCCTGGTAATCCTGCCCATCTTCTGCTTTCTGGCCTCTCACCATGGCTATGTCTTGTCCCCATTTGGATACACAATTTTTACGCCTCCACCTTCATCTCTCACTATTCCATCCCCAAATTCCTTGCTCCAGCGTCTCAGTTACTCATAACTCAACATCCACAGCATCCTGGGCCTCTTTTAGCATATATAATGCTCATTTATTTACTGTTCGACATACTTATCAGGTACCTGCGCTGTTGTAGGTACTAGAAAAACAATGGTGTGTAAGACAAAGTCACTGCCTTCATGAAGCTTATAGTCTGACTTGGAAGAGATAGACAATGAATGAATCATTAAATAAAATATTTAGTAAGTTAGATAGTGATAAAGGCTTTGGTAGAAAAACTAAGAGAGGAGAGAGATTAGTGAGTGCTGGAATAGAGACAGGTCCTGTAAGTTTAAAAAGAGTGGCCAGAGAAAGCCACACTGACAAGGTGGCCTCTGAGTAAAAACCACATGGCTTGGGAATGGCAATGGATACTGAAGCAAGGAGGCCATGTGGCTGGCAGAGAGCAGGCAAAGCAGAAAGTCACAGACAACATGGTAAGGAGAGGGAGAGGGGGAAATCACGTAGGGGCTTGACAGCCTTCATGAAGACTTTGACATTTACTTTGAGTGGCAAAAAAGGATTGCTCCATTTACTGTACCTTTGGCAAATTGGAGACTACATCATAACATAGTATCTGAGCTACAGTACGTGCTCAATGCTTTTTATGCAGGGATTGAAAACTCCATCTAAAGGGCCAGGAAGCTACAGGAAATATGAATGGGGAATGGAGAGGGATCCCTGGTCTAGATGAGAGTCCAGCAACTGGTACCAGACGGAATATGGTCCCTAATGCCAAACATCACATTTCTCTGGACCACTGGTGGCTTGTAGGCCACCAGCATACAGCCTCTGTTGTCATTTACCGTCTGATAAAACACTGCAATGTCGCATTTTTGAGACATATTGTGAACAGTGAGAGTGTTCCAAACAGCAGTAAGAACTTCAAAATCAACCCTCAGCAAGCTTCCATGTCACTGATGGATTGGAAGTTTGAGTGTTTCCTCTAAAATGTACTATCAAACTACCCGTGTTTTGAAAAATGAAGCTTCCAAAATTCTGCTTCCTGGAGATTACTGTATCCTTCTAAGTTTAATAAGACACTTCCTGCCTTCATAATTCTTTCCAGGCTTCTTCTACAGAAGAGCTGCTAATTTAACCGAGCAGGAGTAAAGCTATACATTAAATTTCCTTAATTGTCACTAGAAAGGATTGCTATCTTTAAATGCAGGCATAAACAGAAAAAAAAGGGGGAATTTTGTTTAAAAATGAGCCAGAGTTAAGCACAAAAATGGGGAAGATTTTAGGTTGGCTTTAACTGTGAAAACGCTGAATACGCAGTGATTTTTTTTTACATTAATAATAATAGGAAACAGTAGATAGTGGCACCTCAGCACAATTCTAATTTAATGAGAAACAATAAAATAGTTTTCCAAAGGGGCCTATTTAGGTCCAAGAAAGGAGAATATTAAAGTTTCAAGATTTATTCTACTTTCGTTAAGGTATGCTGATACACATTTTCCAAGGCTATACTCTACTCACTGATTAGATCTCTTTATAATTTTCTTACTTGTAAGGGAATTAGATTGGTATTTTCCAGGCCAAATAACTTTTAGACAAAGTATTTAAACTGAATCAATTCATTTCCAGCACAAGGAAGGTTGATCAAAATCCTATATCATTCAGACAGCCCGTTGAGGCAAATTTTTAATATATTTAGATATTATTAAGTGCAAAGCCATGGGAATCAACTATTAAGAAATGTTTTTTTAGAAAAGAATTGGATATACATAAGACTTCTGGCAAAGTACTGTCTTTGAATTAAGCCTTGTTTGGTTTTGTTTTAGTTTAGTTTGGAGTTTTTTGGTTTTGTTTTTCATCTTAATTGCACTGGTAAACCAATATGTATTGCTCACTGCAATGTTCAAGCAGTATGCTCCATGAGGTTAAATATGATAATGACGAGGAGGAGGATGACAATGACAGTGATAGTTGACATTAGCTGAGCCTTTTCTGCATGCTAGACACTGTGCCAAGCACATTATATTCCTTGCTTAATTTAATCCTAACATTTATCATGTGCTAAGATATGTGTTAAAGGTATAAAGTTCCATCCCAGTGCCTTGCAAGTTACCTTACACTCATATTTTACAGACGAAGAAACTGACACTGTGAGAAGTTGAGCAACCATGAGGCACCTAACTGGACGGTCACTAAGGAGAAGTGACAAGGCTGTCAGAGACGGGAGGGCACTACTCCTTGGGAGTATCAGAGTCTCTATCACAGGTACTGCTCTCATTACCCCACAACATTTCTAGGGAGGATAAGACCACTGAATGGGGAATAATATTCCCTGATGTTTATTAAACACTTATGTCTGCTAGACATTGTCCTAAGACCTTTATTGCTATTATCCTCTTTAGTCCTTATAATAAGCACACAAGGAGACAGCATTGATACCCACACATCACAGATGGGGAAGACTGAGGCGTGAGGAGTTATTTGTCCCTGAGCATAGGACTGCAAATGCTGGGGCTGGGTTAGCCTGGGAAGTTTAAACCAAAAGCTCATGTTCTTAGCCACTGTTGTATTCTGACCATTCATGAGCCAGCTGAGCCTGCACCAAACCCTTTGGCCACACTTTGCATTGAAGGAACTGTACTGCGTCCTCCACATGATCACATGGGCCAGGGCAATGAGCTACAGAGAGTGACCAAAGGCTGAAAGACTTCTCTACGGACTCCCATAAAATGCTGCAGCTTTTTTTTGCTGTCCTGGAGAGAGCCAGGACTCCCAAAACAAGAAATAACAGAGGTAGATTTCCCACCAACTCTGGGGTAAGAGGGGTTGCTTTGGAAGCAATTGGATTTTATTTCAAAGAAAAAAAGAATGTGACACTGTGGGTACAGTCACGATGCAAACCCATACATACTGTTTACACAGGGACAACCAGTGCAGTGCCTGCCTTCCAGGAACAGAAATTCTGACGTGAGTGTTGGGAAATGGGAGAAACAGCAAGCCCATGAAAGGTGGGCACAGAGAGCAGCCAGCATTACACAGTGGAACCAAATGTCAGCACTCCATTCTTTGTTTGGCTGAGGTATAAGGTCTTTTCTAGCTCTTGCCAGGATGAATGGTTGGTTCTTCATTCCATAAAGGAATTGGGGTTTTGAAGGCATGGCATGACATGACCAGAGCTGTCCTTTAAAGAGTTCAGTGTAGAGCTGGTAATGAGACGGTACTGAATAGGAGATACTGAAAGTGCAGAAGCCCCTCTGGAAGGTGTTGTGAAAACCAAGGGAGATTGAATATGAGAAGGGGCAGTAAGAAGAGAAAAGTGGCAACATCAAGCACAAAGTTCAGAAGCCATGGGAAGAAAGTCTCAAAAGCTGCACATTTCCTAGGAAGGTGGTTAGGGTTGGGGGCAGAGGCTCTGGAGACTCTGCAGAAACTCATGTGAATACTGGCTCCACCACTAACTAGCCATGGGGTCTTGATGGGGCAACCTTTCTGATCATCAGTTTCTTCATCTGTGGAATAAATGCACTACAGTCTGAATGTCCCCGAAAATTCATGTATTGAAATTTAATCCGCATTGTGATGGTATTAAAAAGTGGGATCTTTGGGAAGTGATTGATAAGAGTTCTACCTTCATGAATGTATTAATGCCTTTGCTATGGGTTAAATTCATCCCCCAAAAGTTCATGTATTGGAAACTTGATCTCCATTGTAACAGAGTTAAGAGAGTGGGAAATCAGATTATGAAAGGTGGGCCCTTTAAGAGGTGATTAGATTGTGAGGACTGTGCTCTTGTGAATGGATTGATCCATTCATGGAGTAGTGGATGTGGTTCTGATGGCTTTATAAGGAGAGTGATGAGAAGTTTAGTTCTCTCTTGCTCAGCCCATTCTCACCACGTGATACCCTGAGTTGCTGAATCATCCCACCAGGAACAAAACCCTCATCAGATGTGCTCCCTGGACTTTGGACATCCCAGCCTCTGAAACTGTAAGAAATAAATTTTGTTCCTCTGTAAATTACCCAGTTTCAGGTATTCTGTTATATGCAAGAGAAATATATTAATACAGCCTTATGAAAGTAGGCTGGAGGGAACTAGCTTAGGGCACTTTTGCTCTTCTGTCTTCTGCCATGTGAGGACATAGTGTCCATCCCTCCAGAGGAAGCAGAGTGTAGGTGCCATCCTGGAAGTGGAGACCAGGCCCTCACCAGACACTGAACCTGCCAACACCTTGATCTTGGACTTCTGAGCCTCCAGAAGTGTGAGAAAATAAAAATTTCTTTTTTTTTATAAATTACCCAGTCTCAGCTATTTTGTTCTAGCAGCATGAACAGACTAAGACAAAAGGTAACAATGCTGCACTTCACAGGGCTGTTATGATGTTTAATCAGGTATGTAAAGCATTTGGCACACTGCACACATATCTAGTAAGCACTCAATAAATTCTACCTACTAATATCAATGTTTTTTGTTTCTGTCAACACAAATAATAATAATATATTTACATTTCTCTTTTAAAGCATCTCCACTTACTAGTTAATGAAGGCAGGAGGGAAGGAGGGAAAGAAATCAGCAATAGCAACAAGGAAAAATCTGTAAAGAATCTTCCTTTCATACCCTTGCACTTAAAATGCCCCATGTGGAGGTGCCAGATGGTGGTTCACTTTGGTGGCTGAATGCAAGTCCCTGATCAGAGGAAATGAATAAATGCACCATAATTTAAGACTTAAACATGGTTTATAGTCTGGCCCAACTTTCATCCTTGAGGGATAAGTGTCAACCTGATATCTATATAACCCGAACCAAGTTCCAAAAGCTGGAGATAATGACTGGTTTTAAGCATCTTCATCAACACATTTGAGCAACCCCTACTCTGTGATGCCCTCAACTATATCAATACTTCACTGACTTTCCCTGCAACTCATCTCCAAATTAATCCAGGGCAGTACCAACAATAATTAACATCCAGTGCTTACAGTGTGCCAGACATCAGGTTAATTGGTTCACATACAGCTTGGAGAGAATGGAAATAAGTCAAAACCTACAACAAAGTCAGCTGTTTCTCTTTCTCTATCTTTGCTCTAGGACAACCATATACTGAGATCCTTCCATGAAAACTTAAAGACAACCTGCACTCCCATGTTTATTGCAGCTTTATTTACAATAGCCAAAAGTTGGTACCAACCTAAATGTCAATTGACAGATGACTGGATAGGAAAATGTGGTACATATACACAATGGAATACTACTCTGCCATAAAAAAAGAATGAAATTCTGCTACTCACAGCAACATGGATGAACTTAGAGAAAATTATGTTAAGTGAAATAAGCCAGGCACAGAAAGTGAAATATCACATGTCCTCACTCATAAGTGAGAGCTAAAAATAATAAATTAAATAAATTTTAAAAAGAAAGGAAGAAAGATACAACAGTCAAAATAATTCTTTGAACTTTCAAAAAGAGAGGAAAGAACTGAGGCCATCAGAGGTGGGAAAAGTAGAGGGAAAAGGGAGTTAGTGAGAAATTGGTAAAGGGCCACAAAAAAAGATTACAATGTGTAAGGCTGAATATACCAGTTATTTCGATTTGAGCATCGCATACTGCACACAGGTATTGGTATCTAATGCCACAGATACATATAATCAATTATGTTTCAATTTAAAAAAATTAAAGACAGCCTCCTTCTAACTAGATATGGTTTATCACCTTAAACCTTAAACTTCATATGACTTCTCATCACATTCATAATGAGATATAAATCTCTTAAAATGTCCTTCAAGGTCCTACATGATTTAGACCTCACCTGTCTCTATTTTCAGCTTCTAAACTTTTGTCACCTAAGCATTCTCTCTTCCCCTGGAGAACATATACGTTTGTTTTCACTTCAGGACCTTTGCACCTGTGACATGTCCCCTCTTCCTGGAAAGTTCTTCCTCTGGATCTTCCTTCTCATGGCTAGCTACTTATCTTTCACATCTTGGCTCAGATGTCACTTTCTCAAAGAGTCCTTTTCTGACTTCAAAGAGTCAGGAAAGGACTCTTTAACAAAGGTGTGCTGGAGCTGGCTTAGTCTATGTGCATCTCTTCCCAACTCCTAGTCCCAGGTCCAAGTGGTAGCTTGAAATCAACCATGCTGGGCATATTTACACCAAAGAAATTGGCAAACATTACAAATCAGGGCTTCTTCCCCAAGAGAACCAGTTATTGAACATTTACCAGTATGCCACTACCCTCTTCTGTTCTCCATCTGTCACTGTCCAGCACATGGCTTTTTTCATTTTCTTTATAGCATCTATCATTCTGAAATCACCTTTTCTATGTGCTGTTTACTTTTTTCTTAACACTCTCCTCCCATTAGGATATAATCTAAAGAGAACAAAGACTTTATCCAAAATGTTTGTTGCTATATCCTTAACACTTAGCAGCATATGTACAAAACCTTTAAACTTTTTTATTGGAAGAACTAATTAATTTAGTGCACCTTCTTTACATTATTTGGACCACTGCATTTAAAATTCTACATTTCTGAATGGAGATCTTTCGTGGTTAAGCTATTTTTCAACCTAGAATTTTCTTGTAACTACAGCTTCAAGAACTATCAAAACTGACAGTGTATGTATGCCTTCCAGTAACAAATTAAGAACTGGAAGGATGATTTAAAACATCATTAACTAGTTTCCCTACTCCATAATATCTGTTTGGAATTGTGAAGAGCTCACCCTTGTTTCTAGAGTTCTCTGTAAAAAACTACCTCCGTTCTGAAGGGCATTTACTATATAATCCCTTTGTTAGGATAACAGAACCATCTGGCCTCATCCATCTTGCTGCAATTTGATCTCCTGGGTTAATTGCACCCTGTCACTAGCCATGATTGACACTGTGTGTTTTCTCTGTTCACTAAGACTATTTCATTATGGAAGCAGCTTTTTGAAAACTCAGATTCTTGAAGACCTTTTCACAGATGCTTCAATGGGACCAAGGAATTTTGTTAGGGTTTTCCCGGTGGCCCACAGGATCAGTACATCACCAAAAGAAAGGCATGAGAGCAGAAGTTGGCCACAACAGGAAAGAAGAGATTAATCCTTTGGAAGGTTGACAAGCAGCATATAATGGGCAAAGGTAAAGAGGAGCAATTAAACAATCATTCTGATTGATTATCCAAGCATTCTGGATGATGCTGATGGGAAACACCACTTAACAAAAGTGTGGCACACCTGAAATGTATAGATGGGGTCTCAAATTCAATGCCTATAGATGCGAAGCAGGTAAAGTAAATAGTGAGGCACACAGAGTACTGTGGCAAATTAAAGACCCCATGCTCCCCTTTAAAAGGGGCAACAATACCCAGCTGCGGCCGATGTCTGCCAAAAGGAAATACGGAGCCAGTAATGTCAGACTGTATGGATATTGTTGGTTGCTTCCCAATGTCCATTCTCCCCTTCTGCTGTCCATGTGAGTCCCCTTCCCTACATGACTCAAGGAAAGTTAATCCTATTTCTATTCTATTCTTCATATTGGTCTAAACCAATTAGGAGAATTCTACTCCCTTTGTCAGTGATTAGTGTAAAAATGGGTGTGTGACCCATTTCATTTTTAGCCAGTGAGATGGAAAGGAAGGCCACTCGGATGTCTGGACTTTGAAAGAAGGAAACAGGAAGAGGCAATTGATCTTCCTCTGAAAGTTGTGTCTTCTTGTGCTCCTGGAAACTGCTTCTGCCATGTTGCTACGAGACAAACACAGGGCAGAGGCACCACACCAAGTGATAAGCCAATCTTCTAGAAGTGGGAAATTACATTTTCTAAAATTGGAGCCACTAATTTTTAATATTGTACAGAAGAGTCCTCTGTAATTAAAACAAACAAACTTCATTGGGGTGGGTGTAACCATTTTTTTTTTCCAACTCAAGGCTTAGCTTGCCACCTTAACTCCCAGTTTGCAGTGGAATCTGCATATCTCAGGAAGGATCTAAGCTCCTGGAATTTTACACGTCAACTCACCATTAATCAAGAGAACATTTATCCCAGCCTGACTTTCAGAGCTATACTTTCTGCCTAATTTAGATTAGAATACCTATATCCAAACGCATCATAGTGTGGTGTTCAGCAAAAGAGACGTGGGGTTGTTGAAGAGAAAACCTTCAAGAAATGAAAACGTTTGTTAATTAAGTTTCTTCGCAAGAAAAAGGTCATGAAAATGAGAAAATACTTACCTTATTAAAGTCCAGCAAAACCAATAAACTTGAATTACTATGTACATTGACATGGTTATTTCTGCAAAAATGATCAATTCTTGTCTTCTTAGCTTTGCTCATAATTTGTCCCCTCTTACAAAATACCCTCTCTTGTCCTCTTTGCCCACTTTTATTTTACCTAGATTTTATTAAAGGCCTTATTCAAAGCCTGTCTCTTCCAAGAAGTTGCTTCTGAGACTGGTAATTCTTAAACTGCTTCTTTACGTGTGGTTGACACAGCAACTGTGCGGAATCATATAGAGCCATATGTCTGTTAAATAGTAAGAGTTCTGACTACAGGACCAGATTGCTGGGACTGGGCTTGGGAATCTCCAATTAATATGCTCTTCACATGAGTCTTCTGCCCATTATAGTTTCGAGACACTATTCCATTGTACTCACAATTACATCATTACAACGGAGTTTTGAATCATTACCTGCATTTAGTTTCATATATTTCTTTCCAAGGAGGTCATATCATCTCAGTTAGATTATAAACTCCTGGAAAGCAAGGACCCTATTTCATACTTCCCTATTCTCACTTATCCTCTCTGAGCTGTAGTTTTCTCCTTGGCTTAATGCAGATTTATAGTTCTTGCTTGAGGAGTTGTTTTGAGGAGTAAATGAGATTAAAAAAAATTAAAATGTATTGAATCCTAATGCACTAAGACACAGTTGTGAGTATTAGACACCTTATTCCATTTAATCATCAAAATAGCCCCGTGGGAAGGTGGGATTATCTCCTTGTCAAAGAGGAGACAGAGCCCTAGAGAAGTTAGGAAGTCTGCGAAAGCCCACACAGCTAGCAAGGGTGCAGCTGGATTCTGAAACTGCATTCTCGTAATTTTAAAGTCCATACTTTTATTCCTATCCTGATATCTACACAAATATAAATTACTAGTGATATACATGTCCCTGGATGTAGATCCCGAAGACCCAAAATGCAATAGTGCCCAGAAGGAAGGCAAGTTAAAATGTTCAACCTACACCTTGTGGCTGGAGAAAACTTGTTTCCTGCTTCTTGTAAGGAGAATAATTGATCACGTGCTGAAATCAGACTTTATGAAAAGAGTACAGACCTGAGTTCTTCACCTCAGGGGACATTGGGCTCTTGGAGAAGAATATCAAGTAACGCAGCAGCTCTAAGTCAGAAAACCTATCCGAATGGAAGCCGCCACTGGAGTTGTAGTGACAGTCTGGGCTGGAGGAATGCCTGGCACATCCATTCATCCGTGGCTGTGTTCTCAACCCTGGTTGCCTACAAGAATCACTTGGGAAGTTCTTTTTAAGTCCCAGCCTCAGAGGTTTGATTTTATTATTATTATGGGGTCTGCTGAGGCATAGGTAAGTTTTAAAGGCTGCCCAGGTGATTCTGATATGCATCTGGGCTGAGAAACCTGGTCTGGCAACAGGCCTGGCCTCAGACAGCTCTGACTTCTTTGTAACCTGTTTGTCCCCTTTTTCATCACTAATGGGCCCCCAGCCCAATGTCCGGCATTTAGTAGGTGCTGCCAATGTATTCGTTGGAAAGTGATGTGTAAGTGAATTTTGAAACTTGCTAACTTAAAGTGTCTTATGTAGCCTATTTCCTATCCGCTAATTATTCTCTCACCTTTCATGATCAATAGTTCCCTTGCCTCACTCGGAAGTCTAAACAGTCAGAAAAACTAGAACTCCATTATCTGAGCTGGTCCAGAACAGTGTCAACTCGTAAAAATGTTAAGGAGAGTTTAGAGTTTACCAACTCAGCCCCTAACAGCTGCACTCTGCCATTAGACATTCCTCCATGAATCTCTCGTGTTGCTGCACATCTTGTGAGCAGAGGCTCAAACAGCTTTTGTTCTGGACTATTTTTTCAAGGCTGTTTGCACAGTTAGATTGTGTCTCCCTTGGGAGCAATGGGCAGATTTGCATCCTGGTCAGTATAATAATGTCTCCCTCTGGTGCAAATGTGTGGCAGGTTTGCTTGCAGCCCCTTATTAAGGATGGGGTCACCCAAACCCAGGACTCCTCAGCTGTGCCACAAACCAACAGTGTGCAGCTTCCACCTGGGCAGTTTCACTTCACCCCACAGGCCTTGGGTGCTAAGGGAAGCAGATACAAAGCTCAGTCTGCCTTCTGCGCTGTGATGTCATAAAGTCCTTTGTTTCTAACCTAGGAGTCTTGTGTCTTCTATCAGCATCCAAAGAACTGTGACAGACTAACGTGACAACTTGCAAGCAGGATAAAACTCTCAGATCCTTCACAGTTCTTGACAAACTCCTATGCCAAGATTCCCCTCTCTGAAGCTTCCTTGACCCTCCCACATTGAATCACCATGCCCTTTTTTATTCTTATGGACTACAACTCCATTGCTAAGCACTCTGGTTGAAATCGAAAGTTTACAGTTTGGTCTTTCTCACTAGACTCAAAGTTATAAAAATAAGAACCAAGTGATATTTACTAATGGAGCTGATGCTAGCAAAACAAAGCCCTTAGATATCTGCATATCCTCATCTCCCATCTTGTCCTGCTCACCTCACCTCCTCATCTCCACCCAGCTTGCTCTTTACAGCCACACTCGCCTCCTGGCCTCAGCGCTTTGCCCTCACTGTTCCCTCAGCATGGATTGCTCTTCCTTCTGATTTTCTCATGACTCCCTTCTGCATTACACTTAGATCTCTGCTTCTATAATATTGTGATTTATAACAAGATGAGAGACAGAGAGAGATACTCGTAAATATATAGATTTATATAGATATATAGATACGTAAATATGTCTTTGTCCTGTTTCCTGGCACAGAAATCCAAAAACCCTTGGGATCTCTGGAGCGATGAGAGTGTCTTTTTGCATGCTAATGAGATAATTGGTGCCTGGTGGCCCCAGAGAGGATGGGGGCTGGTCACCAGAAAGACCAAGGCAGATTAGAGGGTTGGGACTTTCAACTCCACCCCCCCAACCCCCAACCTCCAGGGCTGGGAGATGGGCTGCAGGTTGAGTTGATCACTAATGACTAGTGATGTAATCAACCAGGCCTGTGCAATGAAACCTCCATAAAAACCCAAAAGGACAGAGTTCACAGAGCTTCCAGACAGCTAAACACATGGAGCTTTCTGGAGCGTGGTATGCCTGGGGAGGACAGGGAGGCTCTGTGCCCCTTTCCCCATACCTCTCCCCTGAAGCTCTTCATCTGGATATTCACCTGTTCCCTTTGTAGTATCCTTTATAATTAGTGGGTAAATGTAAGTAAACTGCTTTTCTTGAGTTCTGTGAGCCACTGTAGCAAGTTAATGGAACCCCAGTTTGTAGCTGATCAGTCAGAAGTATAGCTGACAATGTACTACTTGCATTTAGCATCTCAAGAAGGAGAGGGGTCACTGTTGTGGGACTGAGCCCTTAAACTATGGGATCGAATGCTAGCTCCAGATAGTGTTAGAACTGAATTAAAGTACAGGGCACACATCCAGTGTCTGCTGGTGAATAGCTCGTATTATGGGGAACACCTCCCCCACAACTTGTGTCAGAAGTGTTGTGTTGAGTGGGGTGGTGGTGTGTGAGAGTAGGAAAAACACTTTGTTCTATTCCAGTCTCTTACAGCTTCCCACGATAATTTAAGCTTCACAAGGGGCCTGGTCTGTTCTGTTCACTTTTATATCCTCAGTGCTAAGCACTATTCTAAGAGCAGTGTCTGACACAAAGTAGGTGCTCAATAAATATTTATTGAATTGGCAAATGAATTAAAGAATTAAAGCACCTAGCACAGCACCTTGCATACAGTAGGTGGTCTGTAAAGGTAGCTGCCGTGAATATAATCGTGGTGGAAATATGAATTTTAGTTGGCAACATCCAGTACATAAAATGTCACATTTTTTAATTTCTAAAGATTAGGTTTAATCTGCCCCAAGCCCCCTCTGTTGGGCTAGTGAGAAACTCAATCTCAGTCATTAGGAAGGCACTTTCTAGGGTTATACAAGAACCCAGAGAGTGGATGCAGCTCAAAACATTCAGAAAAACAATCTTTGGTTTGTAGACTGTGGTCATCACTGAAGAAACATACTGTGCCCCCCACAACGTACACATCCCTCCTAAAGCCTGGACACATGGAACAGCCACCCCCTCTAAGATTCAGCCACCTCCTGGGGTACGGAAAAAGAGGGATTGGATCCACTCTCCAGCAAAAATGCAAAAGCAAATCAACTTCACTGGCTCTAAGGGTGCCCTCCCACCTCTCTCTGTTCCGTCTGCTCTCACCTCCACCTGCCAAAAGGGCTCCTCTCCACCCCTCCTGCACAGTACCCTTCAAACAACTTTAGATTTTTCCAAATTTTGAGCTTGGAAAATTTTGCCTTTGGCCTTACCATACACAAGCTGCTGTAAAATGCTAAATGAGGCATTTAAACAGACTTGTTGAAATTCAACCAGGCAAATTCAAAGTCTCAGTTCTCTTCATTGCATGGCAGAAAAAAATCCGTAAGGGAGAACAAAATACAAAGTGCTACCCAATAAATTACCTGCCACATTAGAATGTGTGTGTGTGTGTGTGTGTGTGTGTGTGTGTGTGTGTCCCAGCATTTAGCACTGTGCCTGGCCCATAGGTGTTGAATAAACGTTTGTAGAATTCATGACTCAATGGATGGATCGAATTTCCCTAAGTGAATTCACCAATGGCCTCCAGGATGGACATGTTTGCACCTCCAGATACTCCCTCCACTCCTCTCCACCCTTCTTGGGACTCCAGGAGGGTGACCTTCTGCCTTGCGGTGGGTTTACTTCATGGACTGCACTGGCAGGACATCTTAGGGAGGGGGAAGAGTCAGATCAAGGTATGAAGTCTCCCACCCTGGTCAATGTTAATGGTGTCACAGACGGTGACTATGTTCCTTGTTTCAGTGAGTGTCTGTTATCGACTGAATATTTGTGACCCCAAAATTCATATGTTGAAATCCTCACCCCCCAATGTGGCAGTATTAGGAGCTTGACCTTTGGGAGGTGATTCGGTCATGAGGTGGTGCCCTTTTGAAAGGGATCAGTGCCCTTATGAGAAGACACCAGAGAGCTGGCCAGCTCTCTTTCTGCCACATGAGCATGAAAACAAGAAGTCAGCAGTCTGCAACCCGGAGGAGGGCCCTCATCAGAATTCAACATGCTGGTACCCTGATCTCAGTCTTCCAGCCTCCAGAACGCTGAGAAATCAATTTCCATTGTTTATAAGCCACCCAGTTCATGTACTTTGTTATAGCAGCCCGAAGGGACTGAGACAGTGTTCAATCAGGAAGCAGAACCGCTAGGAGACACATAAATACTCACACACGTGTGTGTGCGTGTGCTACATATACATATGTGTTGATTTCAGGAATTTGACCAGATGCACTCGTGGGACCAGGTGACATATCACCTCTCAGTCTCTGAGAGGCTGCTGTCTTTGCATCAGCTGCCAGAGCCTGGAGCACGCAGCCGGAAAGGGAGACGGGGACAAACTCAGGGAGAGCAAGGACAAGTGGGAACCTACAAACTGGAGCCCATGAGGACAATGAAGACCTGTGTCATTCTCGTTGCCTCTGCTTGTGGTGACGAGGGTTCCCTGCCCTGGCCAGGCCCTTCATCACTGATCTGAACACACACCTGGCCCAGGAGTTGGAGAAGCTGCAGGAGGAGACAGGGAAATGGTAGCGCAGAGATGGCTGCCTTGGCCATGGGGCAAGCCAGCAGAGGCCTGAGCATGAGTCCAGCCTCCGAGCTTCATGCGAGAATTCCCTGTGGCCCTGCCTGGCCATGCCACAGAGCAGGGTTCTAGGACACCTGTCTCAGCCTGGCCACATGGCCACTGCCGAGCTGGCTCCTCCCCTGGGGAGAGTTCCCAGCTCCCAGCCCTGCCAGATTCTCACACTTTTCACAGCCAGATTGCTGTCTTGTGGGATGCCCCTCAGTCTGCGAACTGCCTTCCCCTTCCCCTTCAGGCCAAGGGGCGGATGCCTGTGCCGCACTGTCACCAGCCCCAGGAGACCGTGTGGTCCCTGTGGTCTCCCTACACACTGCCCACACCACTGTGGACACTTTCTCGTATCTCTTCAAATTACCCAGTTGGAGCAAGCCATCTCTTTCCTGCTGGGGTCCTGATGAAGGGTGAGGCTTCCCTTGCTGCAAAGGAGTAAATAGAACAGGAATCAGTGGTGAGTTTATTTATGGATTTTCCCTGCTGGAGATATATTTGTTTAAAAATATTAACTGAGCATCTACAATTGAGCATCCATGTGCCAGGAAAACCTACTAGGGATACACATGTGGACAAATGGCACAAATTCCCTGCTCTGATGGATCTTACAGTCTAGAAGAGGAGATAGTAACTACAGCTGCTTCCTACAGCCTAGTGGAGAAGACACATAAACTTGTGATGTTCGTTAAGTTTCTAGAATCTTTTGAAGAAATGTTAATGGTGACTTATAAAACATAGTTATTATGATACCGCATCTCCAAAGATATAGTTTATTTTGTCTCTCTCTTAAGAATATACCCGTGAATAAAAGGAAAGGGGACTGTGTGACTCCGTTTCTGTTGCTTATAACAGAATACCTGAAACTGGGTAATGTATAATAGAATTTGTAGTTTTGAAGGCTGGGAAGTCCAAAGTCCAGAGAACACATCTGGTAACACTACAGCAACATGGGGTATCACATGGCAAGAACGGCTGAGCAAGGGAGCTCGCTCCTCAATCGTTCTCCTTGTAAAGCCATCAGAACCACTCCCATTATTCCTGAATCGATCAGTCCATTCACTAGGGCACAGTCCTCATGATCTAATCATTTCTTAAAGGCCCCACCTTTCAATTATCACAATAGGACTTCCCAGCCTCTTAACACTGTCACAGTGGGGATTACATTTCTAATACATGAAACTTTGGGGGACACAATTTAATCCATAGTAGGGACTTGTAATGAATACCTGCCTGACTTTGAACGAGGCTCCTTGTATATCTCATTTAATCCTCACCCAATACCATGTGAGCAAGTGGAAATTATTATCTCCACTAGGCAAATGGGGAAATGGAGGCTGGGAGAGGTTAAAGTGACCAGCCCAGGATCATACCACTAATAAGGGAAGTAGACAGGATTTTTATTTTTGGTCATGGCTCCATATGTGTGAAGAATTATGCCAAATGTTTTATTTCTCAAAACATTCTAAAAAGCCTAATAAGGTAAGTGTTATAACTACCCTCTTTATACTCAAGAGGAGAACTTCAGTGTAAAGGAGACACAAAGATATCAAGCAGAGGAGTCAGGAAATGGACTGAGCTCAGCCTGATCTCAAAGCCCACCCTGTCTACACTGCAGCAGAACTCATAAAATACAATTGGCACGGCATTTGTTAAGGCTGTGTTTCAATCCTGAATATCTTTCTCCATAAATATAGAGATCTACATATCTATAGAGATATAGCCCCACATATCCATTATATGCTATTCAACACATAATACAGATATCCCATCTAATGTTTCAAGCTGTTCTCCTTCTAGCATTGAATTATTTCCCTCTCCCAACCTCCATTAACCAAGTTTGGGGAGAAAAGCAAGCTGCCACATAAGTCTTGATGTGAATAAAGTTCCTTTATTACTATTATTATTCCCCTAATGGTCTGTGCAGTATCGTACATAACTTTTTAGTCCTTCATAAAATTCCGTTGATAAACATTTGACAACTTGTTACAATTTTAAAACTTTCATTGCCGGATCTGTGCGGGCACTGCTGAAATCTAACAATGTGATATGAAGGCAGCCACGGTAGCTTTCTGTGATGCCATAAAGAATTTTGCAGCCTCTCTCAGTACCTAATTTATGACATGTGCGCTGATGAACGATCAAGATTCACTATTTGCCATTATAAGAAACAGGCCAACCAATTCATAATTTTCAGGAAAGCTGGTTTTAACAGCCCTATTAGTTTTACAATTCCGACTTTTGTAAGCCTCAATTTGTTATGTTTAAGTTATTTGCTCCAAGGAGTTTGAGTGTGCTCTTACTGGGGTATTAAGGTCTATTTTTCCAAACAGAGTTTGCAGAGAAAGACGGCAGCAGTGCTAAAAGTTCAATTAAGATAAACTCTGAAAGTCAAAGTAAAAACTGTGGATGTCCATTCCATTTGAAAATACACAGAGCCTTTCCACCCCTCTTCTGTTCATTAAAAATATATATATAATAAACTAGAGATGACTTGTGTTGTGCTCTAGAGGCTACACTACAATTTTCAGACATTTGCTAAACAAAATTCTGTTTCCAAACATCACAGTATTAATCCCTTTGCCTACTGAGGGATGGTTAAAATGTTAAAATGAATAAGACATATATAGTCAAAAGGCCTATTTGATTCTGGGCTATATCTGTTCAAATGCATAGGCTTAAAAATAGAGTTTGATATGTGCCTCAAATATTTATTAATATATATGTAGTACTTACATAATTATTTATTCATTCATGAAACAAATAATTTTTAAGCATCTATTACAAGAGTTGGCAAACCATAACCTGCAGACCAAATTCAGCTCTCAACCTGTTTTTATATGACCCATAAGTCAAAAATGGTTTTTACATTTTTTATATCAAAAGAGCAATAATATTTTTGACACATGGAAATTATAAGAAGTTCAAATTATCATGTCCATAAATAAAGTTTTATTGGAACTCAGCCACACTCACGTGTTTATGTATCATCTGGCTGCTTTTATGCTACAGCGTCAGAGCTCAGTAGGGTCAACTGAGCCCTATGGTCTGCAAAGCCTAAAATATTTACTATCGGGCCCTGATCTATTACATGCTAGTTACTGAAGATGGAGAAAGGGCGGGCGGGGGGGGGGGGGGGGGGGGGGAAGGCAGTGGAAAACTAAACAGAACAAGCCCTGCCCTGATCAAGGGCAATAGTAAATATGTCACATTGTCATAAGTGCTATGGAGAAAAGAAAATCAGGAGGGGGGGGACCATCATTTTATGGGTGGCTGAGAAGTCCTCCTTGGTACATGCACAGTGGGCTCACAGAGGTGGGAGACAGAGGCCCGTGTGTGGCTGGGCATAGGGCAGACCAGGACCAAGGAAATACAAGGGCCTTAGGAAGACAAGTGTGGCTAAGCAGGCGTGAGAAGGAGGTGTAGGGAGATGTAGCTGGAGGGACAGATGGTGGCCAGAGCACACGAGCCACAGTAGGTTTGCACATTTACTCTGGGGAAGGTGGAAAGCACTCCAGGGTTTGAGAAGAGAAGGGATATGAACAGAGAATGAACTGTAATGGGCCAGGACAGAAGGCAGGAAACTGTTAAGATGGCATTGCAATAACTCAAGTGGCTTGGACAAGGATGCCAGCAGTGAATGATGCATGAGAGTGGTCCTCAGAAAAGGGGAAATGGAAACTAGAAAAACAGGTGCTATTTAGGACCTGCAGGACTGACAACCTCTCACTTATTTTACTAAGTGAAATCCATATATTTCTTTTCATGGAGTAGTACTGGCCAGAATGCACAGAGGCTAATCAGATAATAGTATCCAAATTCCTTTAAAAGAAGCATCCGGGGCCAGCCCGTGGCTCACTCAGGAGAGTGTGGTGCTGATAACAACAAGGCCATGGGTTCGGATCCCGTATAGGTATGGCCGGTTAGCTCACTGGGTGAGCATGATGCTGACAATACCAAGTCAAGGGTTAAGATCCCCTTACTGGTCATCTTTCGAAAAAATAAAAATAAAAAAAATAAAAGAAGCATCCAATTCCTCTCCAAGAATTTATTCTGAGGTTACGATTAAAGATGTGTGCAATGGTACTTACCACACTCTGTAGAACATCAAAAAAAAAAAAAAAAAACTTGGAAATGCCCTAAATGTCCATCCATAAGGGATGAGTTCCTACCATACAATGGAACCACCACTAAGACAGAAAGGAAAAAGTGGAAGAATTTAGATTCTGGAAGTTTCCCTGAGGTGGAGGACCAGGTATAATGGGCATAAGAGAAGGAGGGGGCTGGAAAGATCAGCATTTGCTTGTAAAAGGTATTTCTGAGGTTTCAGAAGTGGAGTTGTCTTCATGTTGAGTATGTCTAGAGCAGGCCCTTAGGAATGAGAGAGTCGAAGCCATCACAACCAGAAGATGGGAAATCAAAGCTGCTTGAGGGGATTATAACAGGTCCCTCAACCCTATCCAATCCAGCAGCCCCTTTATAATATAACACCCCTTTTGATACCCCAAGATGAAATAATACAAACTTTCTACTTGTGTAATCTCTAAAAAAAAAAAAATCACAAACTACAACTTTAGTATAAAGAGAGTAATACAAAGATGTATTTTATAATAAATACGTATCTTAGTATGTCTTGGAAACAACTACATTAGAAGACCTAATGAAGTAGTCTGATACTCACACCTATGTGTAAAATCCCCTGGGTGCAATAGCTTCAAATACAGACTGATAAGGTATGTTGAATAGGTGACTTAAATACCAGGCGGCACCACTATCAGAACATGATTTTTTAAATGGTGAAAAACTCTTGGTCAATTCCTAATAAAAAAGACTACAATTCTCCTGCAGTTTCTACAGTGTGTATTAAAATTGGACAAAGAATACTTTGTGCTATATTTAAAATGGAATTTGGTTCTAGGTCCAGATCATTACAATCAGGTTTTTCATCGACTTGAGTATCTGACAGGATGGTAGGAAGTTGTGTGGGATGTGGAACAGTCCTGTGTTGTGCTGGACTATTCCTCACATGGCAGGATGTTGAGTAACCCTGGCCCTCACCCACTAATTCAACTTAGACATTGGAAACACTGAGAGTGTTTTCAGAGTTAGAAGAATGTTGTGATCCAGGAGCCAAAGTCTTCAACAAATGAGGAGGATGATCAAGAGGAAGGCTGATAAATAAAAAGAGGGATCAGTGGTGTGCTCGGAAATGTTTAACAACTGGCTCTCCTTTGCAGCATTGGCCCATTTCCATGGTGTAAATCCCCCCACCATGGCTGACTTCAGGCTACCAACATGACGTCATTGAATGCAGAAAGCAGAAAGAGAAGTGCTCAACCAGCTCTCCAGACCAGTACAGGCCAGCTCCAGCAAACCAGTGGCATGGGTAGAAGCTGGTGCAGTCAAATGGCATAAACCTCAAACAAACAGATTTTTACATGAAGGTGGAGGAACACCAATCAAAAAGATGAATCAGTGAGTGAGGTATCACCAACCCAACTTCCCAGCCCAGAAGGACATGATGGGATACAGGGATAAACACCTTCCTTGGATGGAGTGGTGACCTCAACTGAGGTAGTAAGAGAAAAAATACATTTTTTAAAGTGGGTAAAGATTTAGCAAGGTTTGTTTACCAGGTGTATTAGTCAATTTTCTGATGCTTATAACAAAATGCCTGAAACTGGGTGATTAATAAGAAAATGAAATGTCTTTCTTACAGTTTTGGAGGCTGAGAAATCCAAGGTCCAGGGAGTGCATCTGGCGAGGGCCTTCTTCTCAGTAGGGACGGTACAGAATCTGTGGCAAAGCAGGGTATCACCTGGCAAGGAGGGGAAAGAGCATTTTTACATGCTCATTTGCTCTTCTTATAAAGTCACCAGTTAACATCTGTTGTAATCCATTAAAGCATCAACCCATTACTCCATGAATGTATTAATCCATTCATGACAGCATAGTCTTCATGATCCAATCACTTCTGAAAGTTCCCACCTTTCAAATATCACAGTCGGATTTCCCGCCCTCTTCACACTGCTACAATAGAGATCAAGTTTCCAACACATGAACCTTTGAGGGACACATTCAACCCATAGCACAAGGAAACACAATTCTGGAATAAGAAAAAAGCATGGGAATTTTCTGAAGAGAAGGTAGCAGAGGGAGGCTAGGTCTCCAGCACAAAATCTCCACCACAGAACACATTCTGGGTGTGACCAAAGGTGACAGAGAGCCTCTCCTCCTTCCAGACCAAATCTGACAGCCATGAAGGAGCCAGAATTTCCATGAGTTCATCTTGCACACAGTCATCAAATTATTATAATTTAGCTTCAGCAACTACAGTAGCTGCCCAAAAAATGCATTACTACAGTACAGCTCTGCGAAATATTTTGCACATACAGCAAATGTGGCAAATTTTGCCACTTCATTGACTTTGTAAAACTGAAAGATCTCCCCCTTTGTCTTGTATAGTTTCACTAATTGCATCATTAGCACAAGGCCATTCGACCAACATGGAGGAGATAAAAACTACTTTTCTATATTTTAAGCGGAAATGCAAGTTAAAATATAAAAACGCTCATGCCTATGTGATGCAGAACCCATAGGAAATAAGATAGGCAAGTGATTACAAAGATGTCATCTTAAAAATCAAAAGAATTTATTTCTTTTATGTACCATTGGCGTGACAGTATGACCAATCTGTTTCTCAATCGTTGTAATATGGACACTTTAATGAAGATAGAAAGGCAGGGTGAATGCAGAAGTTTCAGCATAAGAAAGGGTCTGAGGGGAAGGGAGTGGATGTGAGAGAGCAAATAAAGGCAGAGTCCTCGAGATTGAATATGGGAAAGGTGAAAGCCCATGAACTCTTGCTGGAGGGGGATGGTCTCCAGAGGCAGGATCTGCTCACAGACAATGGCAATGGGTGGTTGGTGGGCCTGAATACAGTAACAACTGTTAATGCCCTTGAGAGGGACACACATGATTAACTAATGCACTAGATGACTGCCCGGCACTTCACAACACAGGTTAGAACTGTGTGAGTCCAGTTATGTACAGACTTCTTTCAATAACGTGTTGGAAAATGAATGCATGACATACTTAACTAACAGTTAAGTAGTCCACCTAACAGCAAGCTATTAGTAGGCTATTAGTAATTCACTTAAGTATTTAACAGTAGTTATTAAAGTAGTAGCTAAGTTTTTGAGGAGTCAAAAGTCATATGCAGATTCTCAACTGAGCAGGGGATTTGGTGCCCTAATTCCCTTGTTGTACAAGGGTCACCTGTAATTAAAAGTGCCTATGAGTTGGCTAAATTCTGTTCCAGTTAGGGCCATTAGTGCCACTTGGTATTTGGAATGAGCCTCAACTAATACTAGTCAACACTCAGACCAAGTTAAAAATGGGGTCTCAACTATAAAGAGCTATGTTAGGCCACACAGCAAGAAGTCACCTGAAGTAGCACATTAACAGTTTGTGTGTTAGAACAGACTTTCAGGTCAGATCTGGGCTTGAGTTCTGGCATCTCACACCACCTCATAGTGTGATATGGGGCAAGTCAATTAAGCTCCCTGAGCCTTAGTTTTCTCATCTGTAAAATGAGGATTAAATAATATCTTAATTCTAGGGTTGATATAAGGACTAAATTACACAATGCATTGAAGTAGTTAATACAGTGACTTACATCTATTAATTCTGCAATAAATGCTGACTGCTAACGGCAATTATAATCTGAACAAGATTGTCATAAATGTTTATGCCATGGATAGACCAAATGTAAAGCCACAGCAGTGAACAGGAAATAGATTAACAAACCAGGGGCCTATAGTTAATTCTAATCACTTATTTGATCCAGGTAAACTTTGTCTGTCCCAGAAGTAAATTCACTCAAAAAATGTAAAGTGAATGTTTACTGTGTCCTAGGCAGTGATCTAGGTTCTGAGGAAACAGCAGCAAATTAAAGAGACTAAAATTCTTGACATCATGCAGCTTACATTTTGGTGGATAGAGACTGACAATAAACAAAAATAAATAGTGTAATACGGAGAAGTGGTTTTCAAAGTGGGGTTCCTGGGCCAGCAACATCAGCATCACCTAGTATGATGGTTCATTTATGTGTCAACTTGAATGGGTTAAGGAATACACAAATAGCTGGTAAAATGTTATATCTGGTTGTGTCTATGAGGGTGCTTCTGGAAGAGATCAGTATTTGAATCAGTAGACTGAGTGGAAAAGATCACCTTCACCAATGTGTGTGGGCATCACCCAATTTACTGAGGGCCCGAATAGAACAAGAAAGCAGAGGAAGTGTGAATTTGCCCTCTCTTAGTGAGCTAGGACATCCTTTTTCTCCTGCCCTTGGAGAATCTCCTGGTTCTCAGGCCTTCTGACTCCAGGACTTAGATGAGTGCCCTGTCCCCCCACCTTCTCAAGCCTTCGGCCTTGGATGGAGAGTTACTCCATTGGCCCCCCTGGTTCTAGAGCCTTGTACTCAGAATGAATTGCACCCCAGCTTTCCTGGTTCTCCAGCTTGCAGGTGGCAGATCATGAAACTTCTCAGCCTCCATAATCGAGTGAACAAATTCCCATAATAAATCCCCTCTTCCATATCTATATCTATCTGTCTATTGATCAATCGATCAATCAATAGATAGATAGATGGATAGGTTCTGTTTCTCTGGAAAACCCTGACTGAGACATTTGGAAAAGTTTTAGAAATGCCAATTCTTGGGTTCTTCCATGGCTCTAATAAATCAGAAACTCAGGGGGTAGAGTTCAGCAATTTGTGGTCTATAATTCTGACACGAGTCAAAGTTTGAGAACCACTGAGAACTTTCTTTTCTAACAAGCTTCCAGATGATACTGATAACACTTATGTGGAGATCATACATACATTTAGAACTACTGATAAAGAGTGAACAGACTATAATAAATGCTGAGGGGAAATAAAGCAAGACCAGAGGTGTCTTAAGCTAAGTTCCCAAAGAAGACCCAGAAATGGAGATTTTAAGTTCAAGTGGCTTGAGAGGTGATCTCAGTAACACAATAGGGGTATGAGAAAGGGAGACAGGCAAGGGAAGAAGCCAATATGAGCCATATTAATAGCAGGTTAATTAATTGCTGGGGACAAGTGGGATTCAGGGCCCACTGGGACCTCTGGGAGACTGAGATGCCCCAGTTATCCCACCCAAGGAGCAAAGCAACTGAGCTATTTACCCACCGACTTTCACTGGCCATTGGCTAAAGGACCCAGCGTCACTAACAGATTTTCAGAGCAGGTCTCCCTATCAATTCAGACATTTATGTCTGTGAGATTGAAATAAAATCCTATTGTTTTTAAGTCACCATTGTTGGGGGTCTGTGCAGAGGAGACAATAATCCTAATTTGTACAGGGATTGAGTTTTATTATCACAAGTGGGAAAAACTGAACCAATGATGATCATCATCGTCGGCCTGCAGTGGGATTGTTAAGGGTAGAACTTTAACAGTCGTGGGTGTGGGGGTTTTCATAGAAACTTCACAGTTCTGCTAGAGTTCTCTTCTACCTAAGATCTATTGCATCGATTTGTTCAAACAAAGCTTTGAGGCTTTTTCATTTACAAATGTAACCAACCTTGCTTAATCTTGGCATTATGTCTTCACTACTGAACTCACTGGTGGAGTTCCCCGAGGCCTTCTGAGATCCAAGAGAAGTCGCCAAATCACTGAGTTAAGCAGAGCCGACGCAGCTGGAGTGGAGCCCAAAATCCCACAAGAACAGAGAGAGGGCAAATTACGAACCTTATCGTATCACCTCCCGCAAGATTTCATTTAAAGGCAAGAGTCAAGGTTTATGCTGCTCTGACAAGAATGAAAAAGGCATGCAGGCCACCAACAAATGCATCTTGTCTAGTGTGGAAGGAGCTGAAGATGGACCTCAAACCCAGAGGAGTAAAATGACAACGATATTATCTTTAGTATGGGTAAAGCTGCCCTTTCTCTCACTAATATTTTATCACCCCAGGGAATTCTTTCATGTAAGCAAAAGAAGACTCCATTTACTGTTATAATATTTTTAATATTATAAACCTTTAATTATATATTATATAAAATAATGTTATAATATAAATGATAACAACTAACCTTAAGTGCCTTAAATCCATTTTTCTCAGCATATTTTCAAGCCTCCTGATCAGTAGGTATAATTAATACCATATTATGTATAAGAAGACTGACCCACAAAGAATACAAATAACTGGCCAAGGTCCCTCAGCCAGGGAGTGGCTGCTCCAGAAATCAAAGCTAGGCAGTTAAACTTTAGAACCTATATCCTTACACATTATTCTACTTGCCTTAACCATTTGTGGTGGACGCAGAGATGTGCTGCCCAGACCTATCTTCAAGGAAGTACTTGCTGCCTACTTGCAGGAGCATAGGCCAGATAGCAGATGGCCAGATAGCTACTCCTCCAGGGTCTGCACATGCAAAAAGACATCTCCCCAAGGTCACGCCCTTCCCACAGCAGCCCACAAGCAATGACCAAGCAAGATGAGGGTACAGAGTCCCATCATTTTGGCCCAGCACAGGACACTGAAGGGCCATACTCAGTGCAGAGCTCCCCACTGGCTGGCGAAGGCTTTGTAGGCCTGCACCAACAGTTCGACTTCTGCCTCAGTTCAATCTTGCTTCCTCATTCTTCCCTTACCAGGTATTGATTCCAGATAAGCATCTCACACCCTAAACTCTATCTTACTGCCTGCTTCTGGAGAATCCTACCTGTGTTACCAACTTTACCAGCAGAGGTGACAATTGCATGAATGAAGGAACATATACATACATGGTGAACACATTATTTAAGACTTGAGTTTTGTGTAATAATCCTTTCAACATATAAATAATTTTCCACTGTATTCCAAGCACCTTCCTGGAAAAGAACAAAACAAACAAGGTCCCTGTCCTCAAGGTGCTGATGGCATTTCTTGGGCTAAGGTCAGTGGTTCTCAATCTCAATTATTCATTAGACTCACCCAGGAATTTGTGTTACTGTTAGTTTGCTTCAACCGTACTCAGGCCCCACTGGAATTCAATTGAATAAGAATTAAGTAAAGGCTGAGACCATAGGGTGAGGTAACTTAGACCAGGACTTCTCAAATTTGTCCTTGAGTTGCCTGGGGCTCTGGTTGAAATGCAGATTCTGGACCAGTAATTCTGAAGTGTTGCTGCTTCTGGTGGTGCCAACCACACTGGCTGTAGAAGATGCAAGAAAGCATAAGATAAACATGAGTAGGGAAGGATAGATCCCCCACTACACAGCTTGCAATTATTTGATGGTTTTATGTGACAGACATAAGCATATTGTCAGTTTTAAAGAAACTACTGAACACCCTTCCATCACCATTGGTCCTTAAAGAGTAAGACGCAAGCTCAAGTGACCCTATAAGTGTGAATGTTCCAGAAGGAAAGAACAACATAGAATACCAGATCGTTTTTCCTTATACTGTTTAAATATTCAAATAATTCTTAGTATTATTTACTTTTTGCATTTAGAGACTAATAATAAAGACTGTGTGTATGTCTGTCTGTGTCTATGTCTGTGTGTGTGTGTGTGTGCATGGGGCAATTCTGATACATCAAGACTGTTCTTCTTTTCTAAACACAGTCGTCTTCACAAGCAACTTTGACAATACACTTTCATTTTTGTCAGAGTTGCTCGGGATGAAATTCGCTCAGCCATTAAAAGGTGGGAAAGTGTCCTGCTGCTGTGTATATGAGAGAAGGCCACTGTTTTGTCATATGTCAGCTACCCATCCGTTGAGGCAGAGAAAGCGATTGGTACATGACAGGGTCGCTAAGAAGCCCTCCAAACCTTAATTATCAGAGTGGCCTCCAGTTTCACTGGGCTTGTCATTAACTCCTGACAAGCTCAGAGGCAGACGAAAAGACAAACAGCACATCACCAACTAGTTAATTAGCAGCAAGTACAAAACAACCCAAATTACAAACCCAAGAAAATATGCCACAGAGTTGCTTTTCATACATTGGATTCCAGCAACACATGCAGGAGAAATGGTGAACTTTTCACATTCCAAAAAACATCCCAATTGCCCTCTTTGGTCTGCTTCAGAAATCAGGCAGTCAAATAATTCTTTTATTCCTCAAAGGGTTAGTGAGGACTTAACTGCTTGCCTGGTCCCAAGGCTATGAAGAGGAATATAGTGTGGCTGATTGATTGATTCTTTCAGGTATTTGTTCAACAAATATGTATTATTGTCACTACCTCCTACTCCACCCAGGCGCTGAGCTAGGTTCTAGGTATACAGTTATAAAAAACAAAGGCACATTCTGACATATACTACAAAGTGGATAAACCTTGAGGACATTATGCTAAGTGAAATAAACTAGAAAAAGGACTAATACTGTATGATTCCACCTATATGAGATACCTAGAGTAATCAACTTCATAGAGACAGAGAATAGGATGGTGGTTGCCAGGGGCTGGGGGGAGAGGGAAATGTGAAGTTATTGTTTAATGGCTGAGAAGTTTCAGTCTGGGAAAATAAAAAAGTTTTGGAGATGGATAGTGGTTACGATAGAACTGTAATGTGAATGTACTTAATGCCACTGAACTGTACATGTAAAAATGATTTGAATGGTACATTTTATGTTTTATAAATTTTTTCACACTGTTAAAAAAATTTTTTAAAGAAAGAAAAAAAAAACCCAAAGCCATGATTCCCACCCTCACAGAATTACAATCTAGTGAGAAGACAGACGTGAAGTAAAGTAAAAAATTAATATGCAACTATGCATAGTACGAGTGTTATAAAGGAGAAAGATAGATCCTGTTCATCAGGGTCAATGTGACTAATCTGCTAAATGAAAAAATAATCACCATATTATTTGCTTTATGGAAGCATTCTTCCTTTACAAATGGATCCCTTTAAATATTGAACTCTTGAGTATGTTGAAGGTTTATGGATAAATCATTCACTACCTAACTAAGAGACCTACAGGCAGAGAATTTTCAAGATAAATGTTATGAGGCAGTGCCAATTGAAGATCAATCAAAAATTACAATAAGCATCTTGGTAATTACAACAAAAACTAATGGAAAAAATGATTTAACTCATAAAAGTTTACTATATACTCGGTCTTAGACACACATGTACCCATAAAATGATGTGATAAAAAAATCCATATGATGTTGCATGGTTTGCATATTTAATAGACATGGTTACCGCTTGTGAGCATAATATTCCATATTTACTTATCCAATAATACTGTTCCTGCTGATTATTTGAGCATTGGTGTTTTTCAAAATATAAAAACAGCATGTCCCTTCAATATTCACTGCGATTGTACAAAGGATTTAAACTTTTGTGCCTTTGTTAAAAAAAAATAATACTTAGCAAAAGCTTCTCATTAAAATGTAGAGAAGATAAGCATCCAAAAATTTAACTTGGAATTTGCATTGAAAAAAAAAATTCTACACAAAGCCTTAGGATTGAATGCTGTGCTTTTATCCTCTGACAACGTGGCAAACTTTCAGCATTTCCTGGAATATTTTCCAGCTCCTTTAAACACCTGAAGCATTTCTTGTATGTTGGATTGGTTGGCAGCGAATGCGCGAATAAAGAGAAAATAGCAGAAGGGGAAAAAAAAAAAAGAAAGGATATCTTTTAGATTAACCCACCAAATAATCACATCCTTTAACAGTGACGTTATCAGGTCTAAAGCAAAGAAAATACTGCCAGGATAATTAGCAATTCTGGTTTTAAAAAGCTGAAATTGATTATCTAAAGGGCAGGCTGCTCTTTAAATTAAAGATGATATCTGAGGCATTTACAGCAATATACATTGTAGCCACAGATATTATACATAAATATATGTCAGGAGTCCACTCCTGATTGTCCAAAAGGGCCAGGGGAAATAATTGATTGGAGTGGGCTGGGGAGGGACAGAAGTGAGCTAGAGAGAACGTGCTCTTAGTAAAGTGGACAGATGTTCATCACCCAACTATGGCAGGGCAGATGTGGCCCCATATCGACAGTTTTCAAATTACAGAAGAAGCCAGAAATTCTGATTTTCATATACAATCTCCTGGTTTTTAAATATTGGCACATACGGAATTAATTTTTCAAACATTGGTACCTACAGAATTAATTTTTTAAATACATATAATTTTATAATTGTTGTGCAGGCCAAACAAAATATATCTGCAGGCTAAGTTTACTAGGACCACTAATTTGACCTGTGGCCTAGTTGATCCCAGTTCCCAAATGTTGTGACGGGAGAACATTCAGGAACTCCCTGCTGAGCACAGGATTTCATAACCCTGGCCTTAGATGCCCTCGGTGAAGTCACAGAGCAAGCCTCTATCCGGGCGGGAAAAACGTGGGCTTCGTGATGTGGCCTGGAAGGGATCCAGCGAGCACTACCTCGGCACCGGGCCCGAGAGGCAGAAAACTCTTCCTCCTCACTGTCCACCCCGACCACAACCCTGTCTGCAAGTTATCCCCAGGGTGCTGGCTTTCTGCATGAACTCAGGTTCATGCAGAGAGAAGAGAGCAAAACACCAAATCTCCAGAGTTATCTTTGGCAAAAGAAATCAAGGTATTCCCTCTGGCTACTTCTCATCCCAGTTTCAAATAGAAAGATTCATTTTTTTCACCAAAGAACTACCTAGTGAAGGAGGGGAGGGAAAGATACTTACCACACTATAGATATGTTCTTTTAAAAAACAAAAATAAAAACTTTCCTTCGATAGACACAGATCTTTCAAATTCTATTACCAGATTCCCAAACTGGCAGGTCTTGGGCTAGTTGGTTAGCTCAATTAGTTAAGGTGTCACCTTGCAACACCAACGTGTTACAAGGGGTTGAGATTCCCTTGCCAGCCAGCTGCCAAAAAATTAAAAAATTTTTAAAAAAGAAAGAGAAATTCTACTGCTCAAATAAATGAGCCTTTAAAAAACAAAACAAAAAACTGGTAGGTCTTTGGGCAGGTACAGAGGTAATTTTTTTTATTATTATAATTATTATTCTTCACCATTTTGATGTATTTTTTTATTTTTGCTGGCCAGCTGGTGTGGGGATCCAGACCCTTGACCTTGGTGGTGTAACAACACCACACTCCAACCCACTAGAGGTACTGTATTTTCAGAGCTCACATCAATCAATGGCAGCTGTTACCATAGATGCTGCTTCTTGCCCACCTCCTGGACATCCTTGCTCACCCTGCTCAGCTCCACTGGCCTGATCGCACCAAGCTCACTGCCACCTGGCCTTTGCACCTGCTGCTCCATTTGCCTGGAATGCTGATCCCAGATCTCTGAATCATGGGTTTCTTCTCATCACCCAAGTTTGGCTATGACAGGACCTCCACACAGAAGACCTCCCAGCCACCCTGCCTCAAGTGCCCCATCAGTAACTCTCGATCACATCATCAGTTTATTTCCTCCATAGATGTGTTATCTTGTTATTCATGTGTTTGTCTCCCTTCACATGGCTGCCCTAACTAGAAACCAAGCTCCAGGAGGAAATAGCTTGTCTGTCATAGTCACAGTAACTGGCACATAATACGCACGTTGTAAATGCCTCTAGAAGAAACAAAAGACTTAATGGATGACCAGTACATGGCAAGTAATGTACAGTATATGCATAATAATCTATTTCATGATTTTCATAGTGGGATACTAGTACCATATGGGTTGAAAATCAGATGATGTTGTGGAAAGAGGGAAAAGCAGAATGTCGAGAAACTTTTGAAGAATTCTGCATCCAAGGAACAAAGGAAATATTTTATTTAAAAAAAAGAGTAAAGTGAGAGTGTAGTTTGAAGTATGTATTAAAATAGAAAATCTTCAGTCTTACCCAAATGACACCGAAGACCTGGGAATGCAAAGAACTCTTGGCCAGAATCACAGTTCAAGTATTTCCAAGCAGAAGACTGGCACCGCAGAGAGGAAGCATAGAGCCCTGCCTAATTCGTGTTAAAGCAGACACTTTTAAATAGGGATAGCTGGGAAATAATTACAGCTGGAGAATCCAGGGCCAGCTCATCTTCATTTCAATCCTGAATGGAGACAGTTTTGCCCTTTGGGCATAGAAACTGAAATGCCTCCTCCCCTTTGGAATTCAAAACAGAAATTAAAAACAACTCTCTAAAAAAGGTCAAGATTCAGGTTTGGGAGATTTGCCAGTGCAACCAGGAACCAGACATCAAAAAATAAAAATGCTACTCCAATTTCTGTAGCAGCTTGACACATCTGGAAGTGTCTAAATGTAGTTTGTAGCATGAACTAATCCACTGGTAAGACTGTAAAAGTTTTGTGAGAGGACACAGCCAAACTGTATCTCCTAGGATTCAAGGATATCACTTTGATTTCTAAAGTTATTTCAAAGATGTTATTTTTCATCATTTGGGAGAATGAATATTAAAGCTTTAATGTTTTGCTTTTGGTAAGTTGCATGAGTGTACAAAGAAGATGCTAATCAGAGTGGCAAGTATTTTGTCTTTAAACTTGTTCAAATTAAAGACAGATATTGAGGTGAATTTCCCATCCCAAATAAGCAGTGAAAATTCATTTCTTTCTTTCCTTTAGTGTTTCCTATAATTCACTCTCATCGCAGTGTATAGGCAGCAAGAAATGCTTATAAAAAGGGCTTTTAAACTCTTAGTTGTTTGCAGAATATTAGTAACACTATAAAAAGTTTATGTTAATTAATGCTGCATTTTAATAGATTTCCTGGAAGTTTGTAACTGCATACTATAAAGGCTTTCAAGATAATGTATTATACAGTGGTTATCATAAACTCGAAAGCAGTTCAAATATTCCTTTTATGTCTCAATAACTTTCCCCCAAAAGTTACAGTATTTAAAAGATTCAAATGCAAAAAGAAAAAGAAAAAATTTTCTCCACAAGGGGATATTTTAAATTTTTATATCTCTCATCATGATCAATCTAATTTCTTGGCAACACTGTACTTAAGCTTGCTTGAAAGCAAAAAGCATTCTACACGTCTCATCAGTTATATTGGGATAGACTGTCCTCTATAAAGTATAAGGCAGGCTTTACTGAGGGTAGGCAGAGAACTCACAACTTTCATATTCCTCTGTTCCAAGCCTCTCTATATGTGAACATCCCTTATTGAATCATTTGTGGTTCAGAGAAGCCCCATTTTTCATGTTCGGTAGACAAACCAAAGGGAAAGTTTGATTGTAAGAGTTTCAGGAGAGATCAAATCCAAATTAAACTTCAACATTTGGGTTTAGGATGTTAAACTTAAATCCCAAAATGCAATATCTCTGTGGATTTTTCAGGCGAAAGAAACGTTTTGTTTCTATTCTCTCCTGAAGGTTTTGAACATCTCATTCCAATATGAATCACCATTTCTTATGAAGGTAAGCAATAAAGATTATCCTGTAACTTTAAAGAAGGAAAATAATAAGTATCACCAAAAATAGAATTATTTAAAATGTAAATGACTTGAACTGTGAATACAAGTGGGAAAACTTTAAGAACAGATAGCTGAAATTAATCACACAAAGGAGGTTCCAGCTCAGTCTTTTAATATAACTAGTGAATCATAAACATGACTGCCATAAATCCAGCTGGACTCTCTGAAAAATGTATAATACTAATACACACACAAATATCTCACCTTTCTCCTGCCAAATTATATGTATAGTATTATGAGTGCTTTGTGGCTCTCAACTGAGGCCTTGGAAGCTATGTATCTCTTACTTTTCTCCATCCCCTAAGTCCCGGTTATAAAACATTTGTCATCTGGGCTCTGTATCCGACAGCATCTGCATTATATTATGTTTAATCTTAACTCCAGGAAAGAAATACATTTCCTGAACTTCTGAGCACTATTATGATTTTTCCATCAGAATTCTAAGCCCTCACAGTGACCTTCATTGAAGACTCTTACTAGAATCTCAAAATGATCAAAATACTTATATGTACATATGTAAGTGTGTGTGTGTGCATGTGTACACTGGCTTTGCTAGTTAACAGAGATCAAAAGTGAACAATTCAAGGATGCAAATACTTAAGAGAGTTAACAGCTGCCAAATACTCAAGTAACATATCTGAGAATCATAATAATCAGTTATAGGGTGACCAACCATCCCAGTTTGCCCAGGACTGAGGAATACTCAGAATGAGTTTTTCAGTGCTGCAGCCAGTACAGTCCTAGGCAAACTGGAACAGCTGGTCACTCTAAAAGCTGCACAGTAACATTAGTAATGGAGATTTTTTTTAAGTGAAAAAAAACCCCTCCAAGCTGTCTTAGAATCTATGATTCTACAATGAAAAAAAAATGTATACCTTGCTATTATTAACACTTTGTTATCATCCTGGAATGCTTATCTGTACCACAAACTCTAAAACCATCCAATTCTCTCTTTCTCTCTCTCTCTCTGCATTTCTTTCCCAAAGTCCAATTTTACAAATACCATTTTGAATCCATACCTTAGAGACTTCATCTAAATGTTTGTCAATAAGAATCTTCTCTCCTCATCTCCCAACCCCCCCCCCCTTCATCTCCCAATAATGTAAATAAAATTAGTGGACAGAGAGCATGGTTCACGTTTTGCTTCTCTCCTAAGTGTCTTGGTTACGGGGTCCACACCATGTGCGTCATTCGCTCATGGTCCTCAAGGAAGAGCCAAAAGATGGAAGGGAAATACAGCCTGAGGAAAAAGTCTATAAAGATTTCTCGCTTTCCTAATCCCTTCTCTCTAATGTTTCTTTGTAAATTTGTCAGATGGGAATGAAATTGCCTCATAACTCTCCAGACGTGAAGAGCATCTCTGAAGAAAATTACGTACTTGTCAAAGCAAGGGGGAATTTATGTTGGTGTTCCTGAGATGTGATTTTATTCCGTCTATTTCCTTTGTGCACATCAGAGCAACTAGAGAGACAAAAAACAACTAGTTTATGGATATTTTTTTCACTCTGGTGCATTTTTTTGCTTCTATTTTTCCCTTTTGTTTTCTTATTCCCCCTCCTTTCATCTATGTTTATTGCCAGTGACAGTAAACTTCCATACAACAATGCTGTGATGATAGTGGCAATGATTTCTACCAGTATAAGGCAGTTCAAACAAGCACAGAGATGATTTCCCCATGGACAGTTCCGGAAGGTGTGGGTTACGTTTTTGAGTCCTACCCGATACTGGCCAGGGACGATTTGGGTACAAAAGCCTTGTTAATGTTCCTTCCAGGCAGTGGCATGCTTCCTGAAATTAGATTCTTTTCCGCGAATTGCACATTATGGCTTGCACTTCCTGCATTTTGTTTTTTGAATTAGAAACTGCAGAACCTGGCTTGCTTGGTAGGGTCTGCTGTAAATGATTCAGTAAAACTAGCAGAGAATTTGGAGGCAGGCATACCTAGATTCAAATCCCAGCTCTCCAGCTAATCTGCCGGGCAAAATGTTCAACTTTTCTGAGCCTCACTGTTCTTGTTTGTTCTATAGAAATGGCCGATTTTGTGGGACTACTGTAAGGGTGAAACAAGAAACCTTCCAAACTGCGAAGCTGCGTAGCACTGCAGTTAGGAGCTGGAACTATCAAGTCAGATGGTCTGTCTGTCCCAGCTCCTCTATTTCCTAGACAGGTGATCTTGGCCAATTAAATGATCTCTCTGCTGCCTCGGTTTCCTCATCTGTAAAATGGGGATGGTAATAAAAACCACTTCGTAGAGCTGTTACAAGGCTCCCAGGAGTCAATACAGTGCTTAGGAATCTGTTTAACTTTTTGTAGCTGTTTGCTATTTTATTATAATAGATGCCAAATATCTGGCACAAAGTACCTGTTCAATGAATATGTTTCCTTGTCTTCCTTTCCATAAGCTCCTTCCTCGAAAGCCAGTTTCACTGTGTTTCTTTGACATCTATATAAGGCCTGTCTCACCACAGGTATTGAAGAAATGAAGAATTTATTAATGTCCAGATGCCTTGTTAGTGATATGCTATATATTTGGTTCACTTCCCTATTGCTTTGAAGTACTTTTTAAATATTGAAGAGAATGAGGAAAACATTCTTCTTTTCACATTCAAGCTCACCAAAAATGGTTTATTGAAAATTTAAACAAGATGCATTAGAAAAAGGAGCACACAAAAAACAATACAGCATGTTTTCAGATAAGCCAAGATTCTACAAGACAAACCATAAGTGGTATAATGAATCTTTCTGGAAGCTGAAGAAGACAACTACTGCATGGATGGGTCTAAAAGAATCAGTAGGAATTTTCCAGAGGGGTTCCTTGAGGCAAGTAGTTGGGAATAGGAGCAATCATGCTAGCTTTATCTGTGTAAGTAATGGCTAAGGAACCCCCGAGCTGGAATGACTAGCCCATAGAACCTCTCTGGAAATGACCTTGTTACGTGGGAGAGAAGGTATGTTCATCCTCCTCCACGCCCAAAGTTCCGTCCATGGCACACCTGAAATTCAACTTGAACGCAGAAGTTGGAACCATCATGAGACAAAGTTCTCATTGTATCCCAGATCTTACAGCTACAGAATCTTACAAATAAGTTATCATTATTCCACATGCTTTAATTAAGCCAGCATGAATAAACTTCAATAATTTCAGGATGTAGTGAGCAGGATTGAGCGTTTTAGGGAATAGTTCAATGACTTCTAATGCTAGCATAAGGGGAAAGTGGGTCTCCCAAAGATTTCGATGCAAATGTAATTTCGTTTTCCTTTGGTTAGATAATGTTCAACTATTAAAGTAATTATAAGGCTCAGGAAGACCTACATTTCCCCCAAGTCTATTTCCTCTTCTATTCTGATCAGAACATACACTGTTTATTACCCCCTCGTTTACCAGCCCCCAAATATCATTACAATGTCTGTGCTGTGATATATGTATGGTTGTTACCCTTTTAATGGATAAAAAAAGATTTAAGTACTTCATTCTGTTGCATTTTGACAGCTGTTAGCCATCATTTTTCCATTCACCTGCATTTAGCAATCCCATAAAGGAAGGCAATCTCAGAAGGAACATGAGCCGGGCACTGCAAGGTGATAATTCTGTATCACTCTGTCCTATAAATACCTGACAAGCTTTGTGCTGAGTCAGCAGTCTGTGACAGAGTGGCAGCCATGCCCTTTTATCTGTGTGAGTGTCTCACGGCAGTTGGACCACCGGCCCCTGCAGTGAAAATCCATAGTATCGATCAGGCCATTTCTCCACTGTAATTCTTTTGTAGGAAATCCCTGATGACAAATTTTATCTGCACCACTTTTTGATCGCTGGTTTGATGTAAAGTATCTCCAAGGGCAGAGTTAAGCGCTTGGCCGTTCCACGTTATCAAGCAGTCGTTTTATTTACTGAAACTGCAATTGTGGTCACACGCACACACAAAAAAAAGGAAAAGAGACAGAGGACCAGGAGAAAAAGTGGAGCAAAATAATATTTCAAAGGGAACAGAAGGCAAAAGGGGGGAAGGGAAAAGGAAGGATTGCATCAGCTACTTGACTCAAACATAGGTTATAAAAAGCTATCCCATGTTAATAATCACATAAATAGTGAAAACGATGTTTTAATAATAATGCTCAGATGGTGTAGAGTTTCATATTGAAATTGAGTTGGCTCTATTTTTCTTCCCATGCTGCCCCTGGCCTTCTTGTCTCCCCATCCTTTTTAAGCTTTCTTACTTAGTGTCCCCAAAAGGTTAGGAGAATCTCTTTATCTGATGGTGTTCATCAGAGATTAGGATCAGGTACGAATCTGAGACCCAAGTGAATTTCTGTAAAATATCCAAACCCCCAAAGAAAGAAGGGAAAAGTTACATAAGAACCTGTATCATTACAGAATTGCTGGTCTTGCCATTTCTGGACACAAGTACAAAATGGGAAGAAAAGAAAATGTCCTTCCATAGAGTACATAGGCTGATGCTTCCCCAGCTACAGATCCAACACGAGTTCTGTTAACCCCCAGGAGCTCAGTGTGCATAGGAAACATGCTTCTCCCAGATTGCTCAGGTGAGCCAGATGTTCATACCTACTGAGGCCAGGACTCAGCCTCAGCACTGTGGATATTTGGGGCTGGAAAATTCTTTGTTGTGGACACTGTCCCGTGCGTTGTAGGATGTTTTGCAGCATCCCTGGTCTCTACCACTAGATGCCAGCAGCATTCCCATTCACCAGTGGTGACAACCAAAAACATCCCCAGACATTGCCACATGTCCCCTAAGAGAAGTGGGCAGCCTATAAAGCCGTTGCCAGGGTTGGAGAGTGGAGATGAGCAGAGAGACAGGTGTCCACAACCTGGGGGATACCTTGATCTTCTGTTGGGCACAAACAGAAATGAAACAAATAATCATTAGCAGCATAAACCAAATAATGACTAAGCTAATTGTCCCATTTCAAGAGTGTCAAGCTGGATTCTCTTATTCAGCCCACAGAAGAGTTTCATTTGGCCAACAACTTTGGTGATCAAATTTGAGTACTTTAGGTGAGACCTGTAGCTCTAGTCTCCCATGCTCCATGCCATTATCTTTTCTTTTCTTTTTTTTTTTTTTTTTTTGGTGTCTGGCCAGTACAGGGAATACAAACCCTTGACCTCAGTGTTATAACACCACACTCTGACCAGCTGAGCTAACTGGCCAGCCCAACCCATGCCATTATCTTAAACCAGACTTTCACAGCTAACTTACCACCTGACCCTAAAGGCATCTGTGGCCTAATTCATGCTTCTGGTGATATTTCTAGTACAATGGTTCTCGACTGGGAGTGTTTCTGATTCCCAGAAAACATTTAGCAATGTGTGGAGACATTTTTGGTCATCACAACTGTGTGAGGAGATAGGGAGAGGTGAGACATGCTACTGACATCTAGCAGGTGGGGACCAGGGTGCTGCAAAACATCCCATAAGGCAAAGGATGGCTCCTGCTGAAAAGAAGTATCCGACCCAAATGTTAATGGTGCTGAGGTTGAGAGACCCTGATGGAGCTAATGTGATCCTCTCCTGCCGAGGCTCACATACTTCTGACTGATAGAAGACAGAAAGAATTTTCAGTCCATGCACAGAGCAATCTTGCTGCTGGTATCCTCCCCTTCCTTTCAGCAAGCTGGAGCAGGAGCAGTTCTTTGCTGAAAAGCTCCTGCCCTCCTCAGCAGGGTCTCTCTACCTGATGTAGGAAAACCTCACTTTCATGTCCTGGTCCTAAGAGATGTTCCTTGCAGGGGAATAATCTCAGCCCTGAGTCTCTATCGGAAAACACTGCAGCAACAGTGAGAGAACCCAGCAAGCTTCCAGGGTTCTCTGTGCTCATCTGACTTCACTCCCAGGTATGAACACTCACTCAGGAAACTCAGTCAACACTGCAGAGATGGTGTTAGATGACTTTATTCCTTGCCCTGGTTTTATATAAGAAGGCTTCTAAACTTAAGGGAAGTTCATTAAACAGCTTAAAGCTGCACTTCAGTGATGACATACAAGTGCCACTTATCAAATATGACCTCTGCTTGGAATTTTATCTCTAATCCTGTGGTCCTCAATAGTGATGCCTACAGAAGTCAAGGGGGAGTCACAGACCAATGAAGCTGTAAAGTGTGGAGGGAGGGACAGACATGAAGGAGGGTGGCCAGAAAAAACAGGATACCTGGTTAAATTTTAATTTCAGATATACAATTTTTAGTATATATCTCATAATTTTAGAAAGACAACAAATACATGTTTTAGTATAAGCATGTCCCAAATATTACATGGGACATGCTTATACTAAAAAAAAATTATCCATTTACCTGAAATTCAAATTTAACTGGGCATCATGTATTTTTTATTTGCTAAATCTGACAACCCTAGGCTGGGGTGGACTGGAGAGAACTCATTCCATCTAAAGAGGTTCCCTGGTTTGCAGAGTCGACTAAATGCTACCACTAGGGAAGGGAGAGCTAGCTCCAGGGTTGTCAGATCTTCTGACTTTTGTAAGAAAAAAAAATCTAGATTTTTGGGTGAAATCTAGTGATTTTACAATGCTAGCAACTAATTTAAAAAAAAAAAAAATCTAACAATGCCCCATGGAATGAAGTAAGTAAGCAGGTCTGCAGGCTGCTTTCAGTTTGGGGCCAGGCTCACAACTTGGCAGTAGAACAGTGAATATTTGTTGAGTCTTTATTATGAACCAGGCACTGTTCTAAAGAGCTCACCATCTCCTCCATCGACTGGGCAGCAAACATGACTAGTATCACCTCCATGGAGGACACCAGGAAAGTGAGGTCTGGACAGCAGAAGTGTTTTGGCAACGGTCCCACAGTTGTAATTGTGAGTAGCACAGTTAGGGTTTAAATCCAAGCAATCCGTTTTTCTACCAATTACACCACCCATCTTTCAGAAGAAAGCACCTAACACATAGCTTCCCATAGAACATCATTATCACAATAATAATAAATAATAATAAAGGTGGTTCTAAGTACCTCCTTCCAGACACGAATTATGTCTTCTCCAGGGCTGGGACGGGATCAGTCACAGCCCTGTGCTGAGCCACATGGGAGCCTAAGACTACAGGAAAAATCAGCAATACTGACCCTGCCTTGATTTAAAATGTTGATACTTTGTTCATCATGAATTTGGATTTGGTTTTTTCTGCATTAATTTAGATTTTTCCCCTAAATGTTGCACTATAATATTATTTTCTCTTGATAACTAAGATTCTTTTGGTGCCCTCTTAAATTTCTCATCCCAAGCAAGAGTTTCATTTACCCCACCCACCTCTCTTACTGAATAGCATTTCCAAGTTTCTTGATAGCTTTTCAGATTTTGGAAGTTTTATGGGGGAAATTTTTTCCATATTCAGAGGTATCAGTTACCTCTTTATTCAAAAACTAGCAATAACTGAAATGTTCAACAGGCGGAAGTTGGTTAAGTAAGTTTCAGTATACCTATATGAAGATACAGTATACACCATTAAAATGATACTTACAAAGAAGTTTTGAAATGAAGCCTAAATAATAATATAAAGTAAAAAAAACAAACAAACAAGGGAATAAAACTACATTTGCAACATCATCTATACTATGCTTTAAAAAATAAAAGAAAAAAGAAAACACTGGGGAAAAATTCAGCAAAAGTCAACAGCAATTTTCTCTAAGGGAGACTGTAGATGGTTATTTTTTCTTTCTTCTTAATGGTAGTGTGATACCCCAAAGAAAATCAAATATGGGTTTGGGGATCAGGAAATTCTGTGTTTGAATTCTGATTCCAGTAACCACTTTGGGCAAGTTGCTTTACTTCTTTCTGCCTGAAACTAGCTACCGCAAAGACTTGTTATGAGTCTTTAAGATTATGTAGGTATACATGTGTAATACGTAAATGCACACCCACACACACATGTATAATGATTTGCACAATGCTGAGTAAAAGTGACAATAAAAAAAAAATAAAAATAAAAAAAAAGTGACAATAAATAGTAGGTTATCAAACATTATACCCTTTCAAGTAGTTACAAAATTCTGATGAAAAACAAATATAACTATTATAATCAGAAGAAAATAACTTATAGAAAAGGTTTTGAAAGCCCCTAATGAAAGAAAATCCCCTTGGTAGAGTTAGTCACCATGTAGCATTTCACAGGATACAGGTCCTGTGGGGAATGTGGCATGTTTGTTAAGCCTGTGGAGATGGGTGAAGAGGGGGATGTGGAAAGGAGAGGATGCAGGACCTGGAAAGCCCGGAGCTGGCTCTGTCTCTCAGCTATGAGCAGACACCAGCTCTTCCTCTCCTCCCAAGAAATGTCACCGAGTTCTGTTTCAGAAGCAAGTAGGTGTTTTTCTTGCACCACCCCCCTCAAATCTAAGTTGTACTCCCTTTCTACTGAAGTCTTCTCATAACCCAAAAAAGAATTCACCAGCTCATCTCACTCCAGCTGCTATTTTAGCATGTAAGTCCCTGAGTCACCAGAAGAAGGAAGAAAGACTAAGCACTGGAAGTAAAAAGTGAGGATGAAAAATGAGAAATCACCCAGAAAATACTATTTTCCATTATTTAGTAGTTCTGCTACCTCCATCCTCGGTGATGACCAAAAGGTCTCTAGATCAGGGGTCACATACTACAGGCTGAGGGCCAAGCCAGCTCACTGCCTGTTTTGTAAATAAAGTTTTATTGGAACACAGTCACAACCATTCATTTACTTACTGCCTACACCTGCTTTTACTCTATGCCCACAGGGTTGAGTAGTTGCAACAGAGACCATCCAGCCCTCAAAGTCAAAAAAATTTACTATCTGGCTCTTTACAGAAAATGCTTGCTGTCCCCTACACCAAACCAATGAATACACAGTTTAATCACTTTTATTATTTGGTAGCTAAGCAATAAACTGAGTAGGTCAAGAAATTTGTTTTCCATTTCTCATTTCTCCTAAGACATATGATCTAAAAAAGACCACAGAGCAGGTGGTGTTTTGTTTATGAAATACAATACAAGGACACATGGTAAGCCAATCATAACGAGATTAAATGTGTCACTTACGATATGGGAGAAGAGTCAGCCTCTGTTAACTTTTAGCAGAGCCCATATTACTAATTCTATTCAGAAGGCTAATCATGTTTCAGCTCAGGATCCTATGTTTTATTACAGTTATCAATATATGAAAATATTGGCTGAGCTGCGGTCCCTACAGTCTCTTCTGCAATGACTCAATGTAGCACAAAAGCAGCCATAGAAAATATGTAAAGAAATAGATGTTACTGTGTTTCAATAAAACTTTATTTATAAAAATGGGTGGCAGGCTAGATTTGGCCATGGGTCATAGTTTGCCAACCCTAGGACTAGGGGGTGGAAAAATCAATTTTCTACAAGAGCCAAGAAAGTCATATACATAACTGAAGTGAGCTTTGTGTAACGCCACCAGAAAGGGGAGACTATGATGCACTGCCGGTCATATGCCTACTCAGCCGTGGTAGATGTGGGCTCAGTGTTGCTAAGACCTTCCCCTTATTTAAAAAAAATAAAGCCTTGATTTCCTGATTCATATGTAAAATACTGGCAATGCATTCAAAATAAAAATAAATAAATAAGGGAGGATCAAAACTAACATGCTTTTGATTCAGAGTTTCCCAAATAAAGAAGGACTTACATTTAGGGCTGGATAATTCTTTGGGAGGTGGGGCTGACCCTCCCCACAAACTGTGACAATGAAAAATATCTCCAGACATTTCCATGTGTCCCCTAGGAGGCAAAGTCACCCTCTGTTGAGAACCACAGCTAGAGCTGAAAATCACCATATTGCAAACTTTGATAATGATTAGTCTTTGCTTGGTCTGTATCTCTAAATACTTGCCTCCACAACATCCTTTATTTTTAAAATATACTTTGCTTTGCTTTTTCTTCCATTCCTTTCTGAAGATGCAGAAAATGAGAACAGAATAGAAAGAGCAAAGAAAAAAGAAGACAACATTGGGGGACATTGAGAAGTTGTGAAGGACCACTGGGGAGAGCTAAATGACACCTGAAAATGAAGATCCATGAGGGAGAATGAGAAAACAGATGTTAAACACCTTCATCCCAGCATATAAGACCCAAATGATCATAAGGAGAAAACCATCCTAGAGAATTAGCTTTTTTTTTTTTTTCTTTAAAATAACTCCTAAACCCTCGTGTTTAACTCGGACACACATTCTTCATATAGTGATTCACAGCTAATGAGATTGGGGGAAACCAGTATTCAGATACTGCTTTTATGAGGTTTCAGACAAATGCTATAGATCATTCTCTATTCATGCTTCTTTATATCAATCACAAATTCATTTGTGCACTCAAAATGCTCAAATGAACTTTGCTGGGGAAATTCATAATGTTTGTGTAACATCAATATTGCTCTTATAATTGAAATATTCCATTTTCAGCATCATATTTTCAAACCCTGTATCCAGATGAACTTCTTGAATTTTTGCAAGGGTCAGCTAAAATCAGTAGCTTTTCCCCTCTTTCTGGACCCTGAGTTTCCCTTACAATCCAAAGCTGTTGGGTTCTCACCATGAAAGCTGAATTTTTTAAAGGTGTAGTTATAGTCTTACTTGTTGGTGTTAGAAGAAATCCTGTTAGGCAAACTTATGCATTCTACTGTAGAAGGTAAGTATCTTGATGTGTTAAGTGAGGTGTGTTTAATTCCTGGTCATTTATTCCCACCTCATGGCTCTTCTCCACTCAAGGTAGAGATTGGTGTATTTTGCCACCTGCTAGGTTTATTGCAGAGGACCTGAAGGACAAAGGTGTTAAGATTTCAGCTTTTGAATTTCAAAGTCAAGATTCAGGAAAAAACAAAAGTTTTTACAAAGTTATAAAGGAACATAAGATTAGGTCAAGTAAGCTTTTCCCACCCAATAGGAGACTAGGGGAGGAAGAGGCAAAGCAAATAAATTTAGATGCTAGTGGAGCCAGAGGTCCCTGGAAAGGGTCCCTGAATGTTTGGCTCATATATGCACAGACATAGTCACAAACTCACACACATACATGTCCTAGAACAGCCCCCCAAAAAGGGAAATGATAGAAACCCCAGGAAATTTTGAGGGATCAAAAAAAAGAGGATGCTAGGACTTGCTCTCTGGGTAGAACTCAAGAAGTGGCAAGCTTTGTGGAGGTGTTCTCAGTCCAGTGTGGTGTGAGAATAATGGCACAGAACTGTCTAGAGGGGCCTGTGGAAGCTCCCAGCACAACGCAGGCCTGTTCATGCCAGTGTTCCCAGAATGCGTTTCTCTCTCTTGCTCTCTCGCTCTCTCCCTTTCTCTCTATATGGTCAGGAATAAAGCAAATGTGGCCAAGAGAGTGAGTAGTTGAACTGGCTGTCTGGGTTAGGACAAGTAGAATGCAATACTTAGGAGCAATACTTGTGGACTGTACAGCCAGAGACCCCACAGCAATATTAGCTATGGCGTCCACCACTGGCAGCCTATAAACACGATTGAGATGAAGTCAGTGTGCTGTTGCCGTCCCTTTCATCTACGGACCCTGTAGTCCTACTTAAGTCCCTCTAGAACATGCGTGCATTTCTAAGGTGTTATGTGCTGAGCTGTGTTCCACCAAAATCCATAAGTTGAAGCCTCAACCCACAGAACTATATTTGGACATAGGGTCTTTTAAAAAGTGATTAAGTTAAAATGAGGCCCTTAGGGTGGGCCCTAGTCTAATCTGACTGGTGTCCATATAAGAAGAAAATTGGAGACACAGAGAGACACCAGGAGTGCTACACCCATGCAGAGGAAAGACCATGTGAGGACACGGTGAGATGCAGCCATCTACAAGCCCAGGAGAGGGGCCTCTGCAGAAACCAAACCTGCTGACACCTTGATCTCGAAATCTAGCCTCCACAGCTACAATATACATTTCTGCTGTTTAAGCCTCCTAGTCGGGGGTATTTGTTTATGGCAGCTCTAGAAATCTAATACACTGGGAGAAAGAGTTTAAAGCAGGGAAGACCCCTAATCAACTGAGAAAATTTGGTGTATCAGTCAAGATAAGCCAGGCCATGCTGTGGTAACAAATGGTCCCAAATTTTAATGGCTGGAAATGAGGGTTTATTTTTGCTCATGAAAAGTCAATTTCAAGCCCAGGAAACTCCCAACAGAAGCTGTCCTTTGTGTGGTAGCACAGAATTTTAGGCTACTTCAGTTTCAGGGCATTTGTCTATCAATACACCCTTCCACAACTGAAGGTAAAGGAAGAGAGGACATGAAGATTTGCACACCAAGGCAAGTGCTTCCAGCCGGAAGTGACCCATCTCTGCTCACATTACATTGGCTAAAAGCTGTCATATGCTCATGCCTAACCTCAAGGAGGGGGAATCTGCTATCTTCCCATGCATCCAGAAGGACAGAAGAACTGGAATTACTGGTGAGTAATTGACATAAAAATAACATAAACGTATCAATCCGTATTACCTGGAATTAACTAAGAACTAAATAACTAATGTCCCACCTCATGACGGAATGGAGACTCACAAGAGGAAACACATTTAGTCAAGGAAAAATAAAGTTACATTGCCTTCTCACCTGAACTTGCCATCTGTGGTCTGGGGCTTTCTAACACAAGTTTAAGGTCAGGACAGTTATATTTCCAGAACTGTAGAATCTCTGTCCTGTATCAGATATCACTACCATGATAATTCGATATAACAAAAAACCACAAAACCCAGTGGCTTAAAGCATTACCTGTTTATTTTAGTGCACAAGTCTGTAGGTTGACTTAGTGTGTCCCCTGGACTAGGTCAGGCCCAGCCAATGTCAGCCAAGCTCACTTATTCATCTTGGCCAGGAAGCAGGTGGGCTGGGGGCTGGCTGGTCTAGGATGGCCTCTGTAGGAAGGACTCAGCTCTTTCACATGAATCCGCATCGAGCAAGCTAGTCCAGCCTTGTTCTAATGGTTGTGCAGGGTTCTGAGAAATTGAGAGAAAAAGAGAGACAGAAACCAGAACAGAAAGAGAGAGAATTAGTAGCTCAGAAATAGCAGCCATCATTTCCCTCACATCCTCTTGTCCAAAGCAAGATACAAGGACAGAAAATATTTTAGGCTGAAGAAATAGACTCTACCTCCTAATAGGAGGAGGTTGAAAAGGTGTGGGAGCAAAAAGGGATGGAGAACTGGGGTCATTTTTGTGTCAATCTACCACACACGTGGAAGGAGACTTAATCCAAAGGTCCAGTAGTTCTTAAACTTCAGCACACATAAGAATCACAGGAGCTCATGCTAAAACAACAGGCTGCTGGGAGCTGTTCCCAAATTTTATGACTTAGTAGGCCTGGGGTGGGGCCCAGGAATTTACATATCTAATTGATTCTCTACTGATGCTGATGCTACTGGTCCAAAAATGACACTTTGTGAACCACTATAATAGCCTCACTTGCAAATCAGGAAAACTGGAGACATAGAAGAATTGCCTGGGGTACATATCATGTTTGAGCAAAGTCAGAAATAGACCCCACATTTCCAGCCTGGGCTTTCTTCCCACAACACCTCACGCAACTCTCTGAGTCATTGCCCTGTCTTTGTTCGCCTTTGCGTGAATATTGTCATTATTTTTATTATCATCATTAGTAATGATGAAGAAGATTGAGGCATGACAAGGTGTTTAACATTCTGTCCAAGGCATATTAAACACTCCGGGCCCTGCCTGAGAGTCACAGTCTCAGTCACAGCCATACATGTAACACTCTGCCTGGGAAACCCCCATTATATCACTCTTAAATTAAGCCAGTCCCTGTCAACTAAGCTATTAATCTACCCAAGGGGTCAACTGTGTCCCTATGAATCACATGTGAGCGCAGTGTTCCCAGGTGAGAGCTCAGGAAGTCCACCTTCTTTTTCCCCAGTCTAGACAGATGGTTTCTATTATGTCTTATTGGCCACCACAAGGGACAATTTCTATATAAGTGACATGACGTTTCCCCATGTAACCATGCTATGTAGCAGAGTCTCCTAATTATTTCCTCTACCTATATGCTTTGTTCTGTACCATCGTACCTTATGGAATCCCCCTCTGTGAGTTGTTTTAATGTTATGTCTTTGGCTTTTCCTGAGCAATACTACAGGGTCCTATCCCATGAAAATCACCTGTTTATTATTTAATGCATTTATCCCTCCATGCCCCTACTTGAGATGCCTTTCCAAATTCAGGTTTATGAAATGCTTTTCATCCCAAGGATTGTAAGTACTTTGAATTTTCTTGGTACTGAGAATTATGAAACCAGTTGTGCCATCTACCCCCTTTTCTCTCTGATTACCAGGAAGCTCAGAGATGAGTTTGAGTCTCGATTACAGTTGAGTTTGGAAATGTGCTTACTAAATTCTTTTTTTAATATGTTCTTGATTTACTTATTTTTATTATTTAATTTTGTTTACTGCTCTTGTGTGTATGTACTATCTCATATTTCTTTCAGGACCAAGCAGGCTATAAATAATATAAACACTTTCTCCATATCCCCAAGTCAAAGAATATATTCATTAGGTGCTACCCGACAAGATTCACCCCTCAAATAAATTTTTTTCCTATTTGGGGATCTCGAAAAAGTCTATTTTTATTTCACAGGACTGAGAAAATTTAGAAAAGCAAGAAGTCAGAATCGAAATTAAGTCTCTGTGACTTTAAAATCCCTTCTCTGCACCTCCACAGCACAAAGATCTCACCTGCAAAGCTCCAGTGCCTCCAGAATGTGGCCTGGCAGGCTCTCCCACAGCACTGCCACTGTGGGATTCAGAGCCAGAGCCCACAGAAAACAAAATGTTCTGGTGCAAAAGCACTGTACAGTGTTATATTACTCAGATGCAAGATTTATGAAGTGCTTATGAGATTAATCGGGAACAGACTCAGAGGAAAGAAATAAAAACAAACACCTTTATTCTGACTTTATTTTAACAAAATCCAGATAAGAGTAAAGGGTTTTATTTTTTGTTTGTTTTTGGTCAGAACAGTGCTTTAGATAATCTCGCATGAAAAAGTGAATATTTTAAACCCTGGATACTCTTCCTATGGTTCCCTCTTAGATGAAAACAATGGCCACATACCCAGAAGGTCAAATAGCCCAGGATTTGGGATCATCTAAAAATACTCATAGACTTCTTGGACCATTGAGTTTTTGAGTCTTTCAGACATATTTCTTCCTAAAATTCCCTCTGCCATTTCCCCAAAAACGGACATGATGAGAGCCATGGGGTGATGTAAGCAGCGTGAAGCATCATCTCAGAGATGAAAGAATGCAAATGCCACGGGGGGGTGGGGGATGGGAGAGGCCATCACTTTAGCAGGAGAGTGAGCACAAATCCTCGTGGGGTGGTCGTGGAAACTTCTTCGTCATATTACAATCCCTTCTGGCTCATTCCAGCTCAGGGGATGCAGAGCCACTGGAGAACATGAAGTAATAAGATTTCCCTTTCTGATTTAAAAGTCATGCTTGAGCATTTCGTTCAGAAAAACTCATCTCTCATTAAACATGATAGGAAGGGTTTAAGACACTCTTTTTCCATTCACCTTCTCATTATGAGAAATGCTGCAGCCGGTGTCACTCAGGTATAAACTAAAAGGTCAGTTCTTTGTCAAGGAGGCTTTGTAACGGGTTAGAAAACACTGCGATGACACCCTCCAGTGCAGACACGGGAGCATCACTCCGGCTGGCCCATGCTTCTCTCTCTCTACTCTGTACAACAGAGTTGTATTTGGGGGGACAAACATTTGTCTTTTTTCTCATTTTTCAGACTCTCCTATACATAATATCAGAGTATGTTAACACCATCTCACCTCTAGCCCAAGAAATCCTTATCTAAGCTCCAAAGCACAGGTTGGTTGTTAATGCCTACCATCGGTCTCCAAGCATACCACCTCCAGGGAACTTTCTCAAATGTTCCCTTCACCCCTCCCCATAGGTCACCAAGACCCACTGCTCCTGCCTCTGAATATTTAAACCTCCAACTTGTCTATAACACTCATTTGATATGACAAATGTGTTACCTGCATTTGTGTGTGTAGATGAGTGAAAGTGGGTGCAGGTAGGTACAGGTGAGTGAAGGGGGGTACAGGTATGTGGGTTCAGGTGGTACAAATGGGTCTTGCCTCAGAATACCTGTTCATTCATTAAATAAATGAATATTTACTGAGCACTATCTGCTAGGACTTTCCTTAGAGCTGAGGGCACTGCTAAATAAGCCATGCAGGAAGTCTGGTCTTGGGAAGCTTTACAGACTGGCAGAGGGAATAGGTGTTAAATCAACTTGTCAGTTATTTGCAGTTGTGAGAAATGTTTCAAGGGAGGAAAACAAAATTCTTGAGAATGTATCAGAACCAAACCTGAACAAGTCTCAAGACAAAGATCAAGGAAGGCTTCCTGGGGACATATAAGATGAGTAGGTACTAGACAGGAAAGGGAAAGAAAAGAATGTTAGTGAGAACAACGTGTACAAAGGCCCTGGGGCAGCACAAAGTTGGGTTTTTTTAAAAGATCATCATTGCTGAAGCAAAGAGAAAGTGACCCTGAGAGAGGCTCCATAGAGGTTCTAAGTCCAGGTAAGATTTTAATCAAAGGGAATTGGGAGTAACAAGAAGTGATTACTGACATGATATGATTATTGATGTGAAAAGCGAATGTAGGATTTTAAAAGATGTTTTCTAAAATATGAAAAATCCAGTAGGCCCTGGATCAGCTGGCTCCTGCTTATCTTTTCCACCTCGTCTCTTTAACCTCACTCAGTAAGCTCTGGACACTGGCTGCTCCCTGTTTCTTGAACAAACCAAGCATGCTCCAGCCCCAGGGTTTTGCACATGCTGCCCCCCATAGCCACATGGCTTTATTCACCCTTCACTTCATTCACAGTTCTGCTCAAATGTCCCCCTCTTCAGTAGGCCCTCTCTGAGGAATTGATCAAAAGAAATACCCACTGCCACCTTCCATCATTTACCTTGCTCTATTTCACCAGAGAACTCACCCCTTCTCGATATTACAGTATATATGCATTTCTTCATCAGTTTGTGTTGATTTTTCTAGATGCTGAACCCTGCAAAGTGGGGTCCCTGACTGTCTTGCTCACCATCTTAACACCAGTGCCCCAAGCGCCTGGCCCCTAGCAGGCATTCGATGACTATGTGCTAAAAAATGGGATAGTTGAGAATGGGCTAAATGGGGAGCCAGATGGAGAGCATCCAGCAGGAGGTGATTTGTAGTAGCTGAATCAAAAAAATTGATACAGACAACGCACTTTATTATGTCTTACTCTGTGCCAAGGATTGGGCTGGGGTTTAGAGATAAAACCAAAGGGGGGGGGCAGGTAAGATTTCTGTTACAAGAGAGTTTGTAATCTAGTAATTTATAATATGATGTAGTATGATATGATGTATAACATGAACTGCTAAGATAGGAAATGATGGCTTCCATTAATTGAATCCCTACTAAGTACCAGACACTGGACTCTACCACACACGTTCGTCCTTTAACCTGATGCAGATATCATCTTCATCTTCATTTTACAGAAGAGAAAACAGAGGCACAGAGGTGAAGTCCCTTGACTAAAGTCACACAGCTAATGAGTGATGGAGAGAAAATTTGAAACTAGGGTTATATGGCTCCAGAATCCACACTTTTAGCCATGATGTCTCCATATCTCCTCCGTAAGAGCCTCAGGAAGGGGCTGGAACTTGTCCATCTGTGTGTCCCCATTGCACAGTCAGTGACAGACAGGTACCCACTGATGTGGCAGGTCTATGGACTGATGGTGGTAGGTCTGCATATCTATGTCTTCCTGTAGTCATCATAAAAGTTTTTAAAGTAAATTTCAATGCCTGAAAAATAACATGAGTCTACATTATCTCTTTTCAATAATAAGAGCTAGAGTACCTAGCATTAATCAGGCACTATCTCAGCACTGTGCTAAGGATTTCACATGGATCATCTAATTTTCCCAACAACCCCAAAGTGTATAAACTATTACATCAGTGAGGCTTTTTTTTTTTTTTCTCAAAGTCAAGGGACTCGTAATGGTTAATTTTACGTGTTAACTTGACTATATTAAGGAATACACAGAAACCTGGTAAAACATTATTTTGGGGTGTGTCTATGAGGGTGTTTCCAGAAGAGATTAGCACGTGAGCCTGAGGGGACTGGATGGGAAAGACCTGTCCTTAATATGGGTGGGCACCCTGTGATCCACTGGGGGCCCAGAGAGAACAAAACCAGAGGAACAGTCGGAGCTCTCGCTTTATCCACTGGAGCTGGGACACACCCTGCTCTCCTGTCCACAGACATCCAAATTCGAGACTCTTCAGCCCTTATGTTCCAGGACTTACAGCAGCAGCACGCGGCTCTCAGGCCTTTGGCCTCAGACTGAGAATCCGGCTTGCAGACTTGGACTGAGCCATGCTACTAGTATCCACTTTACAGATGACCTATCGTGGGACTCCTGAGCCTTCACAGTCACGTGAGTCAGTTCCTCTAATAAACCCCCTCACCTATATTTATATACATATCCTATTGGTTCTGTCCCTCTGGACAACCCTGACTTATACAGAACTGAACTTCAATTTAAATGGGCTTACTTAAAAAATAATAAATAAATAAATAATAATAAAATAAAATTAATTAATTGAGGAAATGCTTCAAAAATTAGTTTTAAAGAACTGGAAATTATTGATTCACAAAACAAAAGAGTCCCAGACTGCAAGGGGCTTCCAGCAGGGATGACGTAGAGACTCAGATAGCAGCTCGAGAACTCTCTCTCGGTCTCTCAGCTGTTTTTCTCACTATGGGCTTCCCTCTTGGCCATGTTCTGTCCACACGGTGCACCCCAGCAGTTTTGGGATATAAGTATTCCACCCACTGTGAGTTCAGCAAAAAAATAACAACCTTTTCTTTCTAATATTATGATGAAAGTTCCAGAGTTATGTTCCACTGGCCCTAAAGTGAGTTCATGTGCACACACTCCTGAACCAGTCACCAAGACAAGGAAAACGGGATACCCGACTGGCCAGGTCTGGGTGCGTGTGATGTGAGCACATCCCAATGACCAGGGAGGAGCTGGGGATCTGACTCACCAGCCAGGTCCTGCAGGAAGGATGGGACCAGCCCCAGTCAACTGCAAGAAGAGGAAGAAGAGCAGTTCTGGGAGAAAACAGGGGTTTTTTGTCACCAGCTGGAGGGGTGGGGATGCAAGGCAGGGACAAACAACAGATGTTCATTTAACATACGTGGGTCCTTCAAAAAGTTCATGGAAAGATTTGTTTTATTTTTTAATTCTACTTGTCCACGAACTTTTTGAAGTATTTACTGTTCTTTTACTTTTACAAATGAGAAAATAGGACTCAGAGAAGCTAAGCAGTTTGCTCAAGGTCACGTAAGGAACAGGCTGATATGGAAATCCAGGTGGCCTAAGCCCAGGTCCAGTACACCTAATCCAGGCATTTTTTAGATTCTTAAGAAAGAAAAAAAATCTCCAAGATGTAGAAAATTGCTTCAAAGTTCAGAGAATCATCAAATATTAGAGCTAGAAATAATGTCACCATTTGGGGTTTAAAAAGATGAAATAATTAATCCTCAGAGATGTTAAGTAACTTACTTGAGCACACACAGCCACCTAAACTTGAATGTAGGTTATAATTTTTTTCAGTCATTCATGCAGCAAATACTTATTTACACCTATATTTTCCCATCACTAGGCTACGTGCCATGACACAAACTTGAGGAAAGCATCTTTGCTGTTAGGAAGTTTACAGTCTTGTGAGTCGTTTGAAACTTATTCCAAAGCTCTTTAAATGTGACATCGAAGTCTCCCTTGAACTATAATAATTCTAGTCTTATTAGTGATGGTAAAACAATAATAATAACAATCATAATGCCTGTTTCATTTATTGTGAAATTACTGTGTTTCAAATGCCGTGCTGAGCATATTACCTAAGTCAAACAAGTTGATCTTCTAAGGAAGCCCTTAAGACCAAAAAGTTAGCCATACAACTTTTGATGGCATTTAGGCATGGTATAAATTAGGGAACTGGACTGGTTGATGTAACAAATGCAAAAAGAAGGCTTAATGGAAAGAGATTTTTTTCCCCAATGGAACAGCCCAATCACCAGCCTCCAGGCTTGACACGGCAGCTCTGTGATATCAGGACACAGGCTCTCCCACCTAGCAGATCGTCTTCCCCAACACACAACTCCTTCTGGGCTAAGATGACTGCTCCAGTTCCCATCATTCCATCCTGCATTCCAGCCAATGGGAAGGGGAAGAGGACTAGAGGAAGTCCCCTCGCCCTCTAAAGATCCGATCACGTCTTCTGCCCACATTCTGTTGCCCAGCTCCAGCTCTAAGGGGGCTAGGCAATGCCATCTTTGTCTGAGCCACCATGTTTCCAGGTAAAATCAAGGGTCCTCTTACTAAAGGATCAAATGAACGATGGATGTTAGGACAACTAGGTGTCTCTGTCCAAGGCAGCATGGCCATGGATAGCATGGTCCTAAGGTTGGACACTGATGAAGGATAAGGACAATGCTTTATTCATCTCTACACTTCACGGCCTGGCACTTAGGGGTGTTGCTTACACAGTAGGAGTCTGTCTCAGTCCATTTGGGCTGCTATAACAAAATACCTTAGAATGGGTAAATTATAAACAGAAATTTATTGCTCACAGTTCTGGAGGCTGGGAAGTCCAAGATCAAGGCACCAGCAGCTTTGGTGTCTGGTGAGGGCTGGTTCTCTGTTCTTCAAAGATGGCACCTTCCCACTACATCCTCACTTGGTGGAAGAAGGGAAGGAGGCTCCCTCGAGCCTCTTATATAAGGGCACTAGTCCCATTCAGGAAGGCAGAGCCCTTGTGATCTAACCACCTACTAAAGGCCCCACCTCTTAATACTATTGCTTTGGAGATTTGGTTTCAACACAGGAAGGTTGGGGAGGGTGAGGGACACATACATTCAGACCACAGCAGTGCTCCATAGTATGAGAGAGAAAACAAATGAATGAATTTACACATTTATTTAAGAAAGAGATCTACATAGTGTCTTTCCCCTTAAAATTTAGCTGGTCAATCATTACCTGGCAAAGCTATTCCCATTACCTGGTTGCCTATGTCAAAAACTCCTAGGTAGTAGCAAAAAGCTCTGCGAAGCAGTAAGAAAATTTCCATATTAAACATGCTGATGCATAATGGTAGAAAAAAACCTGAATCTGGAAAGCAAAAACATAGCTTTTAATCCTAACTTAACCATTTATAAACAGTATGATCTTAGGCAATATCATGAGTTTGTTTTTATCCGAACACTGGTTTAGTCAATCGTAGAAAGGGTCAAATTAATAAATTAGCCACTGACTCACATAGTTGTCATTAGGGTTAGATTAGAAATTATATGTAACATATTTGACATAATATCTGGCACATATCTCTGTTTACTGAGTTCTTTATTTGTATACTTATTGTCTTTGACAACAATAATGATAATCAGCAGAGTGCTGCTAAAAAGACCCTATATAACAAGAGCAGGACAACTAACATTTTTGAGTATGTACTACAGGCCAGGAACCATTCAAAGGCTTTACAAGAAATTATCTCATTTAAACCACATTTAATTCAATCCCTATGAAGTGGGTCCTATTATTTCTCCCATGTTATAAGTAGGACACTGAAACAGAGAAAGACATGGCAGACAACCTCTAGGATGGCTCCCATGACACCTGCCTCCTCCTGGTATTCCTGGCTCTGTGCCATTTCTCCCATGGAGGAACTCACTTCTACCAGTAGAACATGGCAGCACTGATGAGATTTGATTCAATTACAAAAGGCTAACTTCCATCTTTCTAGCAGATTTTCTCCCTTGCTGTCTTTGATAAGGCAAGCTTCCATGTTGGAGAAGCCCTCCTGGCAAGTAGTCAGGGTGGCCTCAGGCCAGCAGCCAGCCAGGGAGAAAGTGAGGCCTTAGTGTCACACCCTTCAGGAACTAAATCCTGCCAACAAGCATGAGAACGAGCTTGGAAGTGGAGCCTTGGGGGTGACACTCCATCCCTGGCTGACACCTTGATCACATACTCTGGACAGACCATGAATCAGATGACCCAGCTAAGCTGTGCCCAGATTCCTGTCCCATAGAAAGTGTGAGATATAAATGTGTGTTGTTTCAAGCTACTAACTTCTGGGGTAATCTGTTACATGGTAGTAGATAACTAACACAGGGGCTACGAGATTTGCCAAAGAAGAAAAGAAAAAACATTGGATTGCGAGTCAAGAGGTCCAGTAGATACTAAATCCTCCTAGAGGAGGGTGAACCTTCAGCATCTAGCACAATGCAAGGAATGATGAGGCAAAGGTTTCGAGGAAAAGGAACAGCATGGGAAAAGGACAAGACAGAAGAACAAGGTTCAGTCCATTGAAACAAGCACTTCTCAGATTTTAATGTGCACACAAGTCACCTGGGAGAGTTGAGATGGTGATTCTGATTCAGTAGGTCTGGAGCAGAGCCTGGGATTCTGCATTTCTAACAAACCCCCACTTTGCATAGCATGGGTTTAAACCACAGGACATATAGTGCTTCTCAACAAAAAATTAGAAGTGGGTGATCCAGAGTTGATCAAGCTACCAGGCCTTTTGGCCAGGGTCTGACACATGGAAGGACTTGAGATATGTCAATATATGTATAATATAACATAATATAGTGCTATGTAATATGATGTAAGGCACAAAATTTATATGCTCTCATATATATGTATGCATTAACATATCTAATTATTCTTTATATATATGTGTGTATACACATATTTTAACAACTGGCACTGCACAGTCAGTAACCAGTCAAAGCAAAGAAAGCTGTAAATGATATGGCCATAGTTGTGTGCACCAACTGCATGGCACACTTACACTTATGTGTATATAACATGCACATGTACATGAGCATGCACGTAAACATGCACATAAACTTATACACCTGAGCGGGTATGAGAAAGAAATCGTGGAAGAACAAGAGTCCAGGAAGACAAGCATGCTCAAACCCTGATTTCTCAGGAACAAAAGAGTTATTCGCTCACTTACACCCTCCTTCCATACACAATCTTCCTTTCTGACAGCGGCACCAAAGCCATGACCCCAATGTGACAGGTTGCTATGGTGGGACTTCTTGTTACCTAACCTGAAAGAGTAAAAACCATCCAGCAGTCCAGATCTGTTCCAAAAATAAGTTTTGTTTGGCCTGATCCATGTTTTAAATTCTTCTTAAATTTAAGATTATTTTTAAATAAAGAAATTTAACACAAAATCCAGGTGGGGGCTTCTTAAAAAAAAAATAAAATAAAATACAGAATCTCAGGGAATGCTGAGCCCACATTGCCACAATGGGCCACTGGCTTGGGATGGGGGATTGTCCCTTTTAGAGTGGATAAGTCACTGGTTGTCCTACCTCCCTCTAACCTCCCTCCCTCAGCCCCTGGAGGCTTTGGAGTTTGCACTCTCAGTTTTGATGCTTCTGTATGGTTTGGGGCTATGACTCTTTCACAGTCCATGCATGGAACACAAAAGTTCTAGCTACTTTAGTCTGACTATGGGTGGTAACTACAGACTGCATCCCCCACCAAAAGGACCAGTGCCCCTTCAGGACTTATTTCCATCCCTTTATCTTTGCCTTGGGGTACAGAGGGAAACACCATGCCCAGTATCCTAGACCCAGATACCCTGTGGTTTTGTACAAGGTGGAGGTCCTTCAACTTCTTGGTTCATTTCTGATCCCAGCCACCACCACAAAATGGCCCAATGTCTTTGAGAAAGACTGTGTGCAACAGTCCTGTTGATGGATAGAGGGATTGTTCCTTCTCTTCTCCATGATCCTGCTAATGTTGACATCGATTTCCTGCAGACTTAACCCCCAGGGGCCTGGTTGTCTGGCTTTATCTTGATATCTTCAGGATACCGGGACTGGGTGTCAAAACTCCCAAACACAGTGGGTTTCTTTTTATTGTAATCCACTGAAATGGCTCTTAACTGCTACCTGCAAGCACACAGATGTTTGAGATCAAGCAGCTCTAGTTAAAATGCTTATAAATTATGAGCAAGGTTAAGCCAGGTCCTACAGGTAAGTGACAGATATGGATACAAGTTAGGTGTTTGGGGATGCTTCTAGGTCCTAGTGTATCATTTATATAGAGTTGAGTTTTCCAAATTTACTGCCTAAAAAGGGTCATCTATAGTGCTTGTTAAAAGTATGTATTCCCAGGGCTCTCCTTCAGAGAGTATGACTCAGAAAATGGGGCAGGGAGCCTGGGAGCTTCTGCTGTTATAAACTTGCCCCAGGTGATTCGGATCATCAGGTGAGGCTGGGAGACATCCATGTGGGACCATGGGTCCCAGAAATGGCTGAGCCTCAGAATCACCCGGGATGACTTTTAAGCATTTTGATCATCAGGGCATTTGGAAGCCATCATCAAGGCTATGCTTTTCAGAATTGAATGTGCACATGGGATCTTGTAAAAATGCAGATTCTGATTCAGCAGGTCTGGAGTGGGGCCTGAGATTCTGCATTTCTAACAGCTACATAATTTGTGAGGCCCAGTATAAAACAAAAATGCTTCAAAACGCAATTTAAAATTTTTTTTCTTTCTTCTGTAGTCTCTCTCTCCATCCGTCGTGGTGTTTTTTAATTTGATTTTTAATGTGTGCTCTCTTGAGCACAGGGATGCTCATGGGATGAGTTCACTGGAGTGAGGCCCCACCAGGACAGGAGCAGCTATGTCACCAGGCAGTGCTGGGATGTGAGGTGCTACAAAACCATCCGTAGGGGCAGACAGGCAGCAGAAGGCTGGACCTCTGGTAAGGTGAGACTCCAAGTCCCTGACACAAGTAATGTTCCATTGGAATTCCCTTACAAAACCCAAATTAAAAATAAAATTAGGAATCTCAAGGTGGCGACCACAGAGTATTGAACCCCACGTGTGGGGCCCCCTTCTGAGCGTAGGACCCTATACTCTGCACTGGTTGTATGCCCATGTAGCAGACCACACTTTGGGTGGCAAGGATTTGTGCGATTCATTGACAAGTAGTCACCCCAAACCATCAGCATTCAGAAAAACAGAGTCCTCTTCTTTAGTTACTGACACAACTAGGGACACTGAGAACTTTTTAAAACACTGCCTTCTATAAAGGAGTCTTTATAGGTACGTGAAAGAATTGAAAAGCTAGAACTATTTTTATGTAAAGAATTTGCACTAAGACTAAAGAAGGCAATACAGAATAGTGGCTCTGGAGTCAGGCAAATTACTTAACCTCCCTGTCCTCAACTTCCTCACCTATAAAGGCCAATGATGAAGCTATCAGCACACCTATCCTGTAAGGCCCATTTTAGGATTAATAAATTACTACCCATCAGGAGCTGAGAACAAGGACTTAATATGAGCTTTTTAAGATAGAGATGGGAGGGTAAGATTGGCAAACTATGGGCCCGCAGCCCATCACTTGTTTTTGTCACACCACCATGCACATCTGTGTGCATATTATCTATGGCTGTGTTCGTGCTACAGTGGCAGAGTTGAATAGATGCAAGCCTAAAACATTTATTCTCTGGCCCTTTACAGGAAATGTTTGCTGATCCCTATGGTAGAGTATAGACTTGTGGATTTAAAAATCTTGTCATCAGGAGTCGTGAATTTCACGTAGGTCATTTAACCTTCATTTTGTTTAAGCTATGTCTAAGTCCTCTTAAAATTATAAAGAGCAAACATGTACTCTCAAATTGTAGATCATTCTGTAACACTGCTGAGGGCACTATCGTTCTCATTTGAACAGCCAAATTAACTCGATTTTGTGCAGACCCTGGAATAAATCTTCCAACCAGTTCTTGGAACATATTTGAAGTATTTGTAAAAGCATCATGGTTTGAGAAGAATGTAACTCTGCCCTGGTCTTTCTCAAAAGTTCTGAGCTTCACATGTCCACTCCCATAAATTCATGCAAGCACATGCACAGGTACGGCACATGCAGAATATCAGCAATTAATGGTCAGGTGAAGGACAGGTTCATCTGCTCAGAGTGGACCGAAGGCAACAAGACATCCAGAGGGAAGAGTGATATCCAGTTGTGTTATAGCTAACATGCTCATCACACCACCACCAACCCAATAAGATAAATATTACTATAATCCCCATTTTATGTATGAGGAAACCAAAGGTCAGAGAGGTTATGTAACTTGCCCAAAGCCACACAGCTGGTAAGTGATAAAGCCAGGATTTGAACAGGCAGTCTGGCACCAGGGCCAACCCTCTAACCCAGGGATTGGCAGATACTTTCTGTAAAGGGCTGTCAGATAGTAAATATTTTCAGCTTTGCAGGCCATACTGTCTCTGCCACAACTACTTAACTCTGTTGCTGTAAGGAAAAGCAGTCATAGATGATTCATAAGTAAATGGGTGTCACTGTGTTCTAATAAAACTTTACTGACAAAAACAGGTGGCTGGCTGGATTTGGCCCACTGGCTGTGGTTTGCCTACTTCTACTCTAACCACTAAGATATATGCTTCTAATAATGTATCTCAGGTGACTGACATATGTCTGACCACCCAATAGGAGTCAAATAAATAATCAACGTTATTGACTACCACTATGAAAATAAGAACTATCACATACCCTTGATTGCACTAAACAGTCAACTCGAGCTGTCTTTTTTTTTTTTTTTTTTTCAGAGCAACATTCATTTCTGGGCTGAAAGACTTCTTTATGTAATTTCATCTTGCCGCCATCCAAGAGAGGGATGCTAGAATAAAATCCTCCTCTCCGATGGGATTTAGTCAATCACATCTACAATACAGCTTGACCTCTGCTTTCAAATGGGGCAGGTGTAGACGTCTGCGATGGCTCCTGGGTCATAGCACAGCAAGTTGCTGCCATGCTCGAGGCAGTAATCAGCTCATAGATTTCAGCCCTACTCCTGGGGGCGGGGGGTGGTCTCAGAAAGCCAAAATGTGCCCCAAACTACCTGTCAGCAATTAGGAGCCCTGGAAACAGGGACCAGGCTTGCCTAGTGGGGAGACACTTTAAGCATCAGAAAGGTTAGCAATCCTCGAACAGGGTGGGCCTGGCCTGGGGGTGGCACAAAGATGACTCATAAACCATCACAGGACAGAGTCCAATCTGCTCCCTTATGATGATGCGATGAGGGGATGAGGTCAGACCACACGTAACATAAGCCAACAGAAATAGCGAAAAACTGGTTTTTAGATTGATCAGTCTTGACAGGATCCATTCTACTCAGTTTTACCCCCTGCACATTCTGGAAGCAAACACCAGCCAGCAGTGTATTCTCCTTCCCCCAAAGTTCAAGGGTGAGATGCGAACACAGGCAGTAAAAAGCCCTGAATGTCTGTGGCTTGTAGGGTCGTAATTCTTTCCCACAAAGTTACCTTTCCTGTTTCTATGAATTACTCTTACATTCTTGTAAGAGATATGGTTTGAGGTATTTATGGTGCATTCAATTCTGCTATCATTGATTTATTGAACGAAACCAGCCCGGGGGTATGATGGAAAGGCCCTAATTCCAAAAACTCTTACATCTCAGCACGAAGAGCATTTTCTGCCCTGTTGGCCTCCTGCAGATGACCAGCCGAGATAAACAGAGGGCACTCCACTCTCTGTCGCAATGTACGTGGTGATGTGAAGGAATCAATCAGACAAAAGCAGATTATTACAGTGTCTGCAAGAGATCAAACAGTGCTGGCATCCGCACCCACGCACGCCTGATTTACAGGCGAGCTGATAAAGTGCTGCAGCTCACTGTCAGGAGAACATGACAACTCCTTGAGCTCTGTGGATAAATTATTGCTGAAGCCCATGATAACATTTCTCCACCTAGCAACCAAACATAACAGGATGTGGCTTTTAGTACTAGGCGCCAAATGATACAAAGACGCCCAGGAGCTCTCGGAGCTCTGAAGGCACATTATAAGATGGAACTGTGAAACAGCAGCCTCGTGAAAACGCACATGAAATCTATAAGTAATTAATAATTCTGCAGAGGATACCCGGACCTTGCCTATCCATGCAGGTGCACAGAGGAGCGTTCTCTCTCTTACAGTAAATAGTGCTATGGTCAAAAGTTACCTTCTACTGAGCTCTGTGGCAGGAACTGTGCTAACTGCTTTACAAGCATTTGCTTCAGTGGTGACCCCAAAGCGTGGAACCTATCCTGCATGCCTGGGGATGAATGAAGTCAGCTTGGAGTCAACTTGGACAATAGAATTAAACAATACTGAATCCCACCGTGAGAAAAATTACCCCCTTTCTGGTTATTTTATTTTTCCAGTAACATCAAGGAGAAAGCCTCCGTGTGGTATGAGTAAGTCTCAAATACCTAACACTGGAAAATCTCTTTTTTAAACAAAGAAAAGGCAGGTATATTTAGTTAGAATTTGTGAAAGCAACATTGCTTTGCTTTTGCCGTTTGCATTTTTTGAGTCATCGTCTTTTTCAAGTGACATTGTTTTTCCATTGATAAAGGTGATATCAAATGTCTTCTTAACATTATTTCAGAAATGAGCTCCATGAGAGTGGGGAGTTTTGTCTTATTTGTTCACTGTTATAACCTCAAAACCTCAGCAGTGCCTGGACAATAGACTATTGGTATTTGTTTAATGAAATTAATCAAATGAAAATATTAGGGAAATGATAGTATAAGTGGTACTAATATGAAAAAATGTGCGACACGTGTACAAGATGGGAAGAGATGCAACAGAATGTGTATTTGAACAATTAGTGTTGAAGAACACGGCGTTGCCTCCTCTGATATTCACTAAAATCCTGCAAGGTAGGAACTATCATTTACTTTTCACATAAAAATGATACTCAAAGGCATTGGTAACTCGTTCAAAATTACAAGACTATATGTGGCAGAACCTGAATTCAGCCTGAGCACTCAGTCTCAGAGGTGAGCTCTGAGCTGCTCAGTTCCCTTCTTCCTTCTCAATTGAAAAACTACCTTGTGAAGTAGCCTCTATTAAGCCATTTTCACATGAAGAAAAGTTGTTTTCAATGAACCTACCCAAGGTCACTCAATGACCACACAGCAGGACTTGGATTCAAACCCAGGTCTGCTTAGCTGACCGTTCTCCACAGCCAGCTTCCAAAGAAACTTGCCCCAACTGATTATGCAAACTGCCAGAAATTAGATTTTTAACTAGTAGCTAATTACAACTTTAGGTCACACCTGCCCTGGGTGTTCTAAATGTACTCTAGAGAACAGAATCATCATTTTGTCAGCAAAAGAGGAAATTAGCTCAGCACCTAAATGCATTTAAACCTTACAATTGCCAAGGACAGTTATGCTTATTTTAGAAAAATACAAATAGGAAAAATTGAGTTCTTTCCTCACCTTTCTCTTGCATGTATCAAGATAAGCGAAAGCTATTGGTGATGAGGAAGGAATCACGCCACGCCTCCTTGGGAGGAGAAGAATGAAAAAAGGAGCTAAGAATCTCATTGAAGTATAGCCTTTAAAAAACCCAAGACTCATACAATATAGAATGAACCTGTGTCAAAAATTTTATTCAGCTCATTAGTTAATGAGGAAACCAATACGACAGCAAAGTCAGTTCAAAGGAGAAATTGGGGGATGCAGATTTATACAGTAAGTTGGCCAAAAGAATGATGAAATGAATCTGCCAAAAAATTCAAAACTGGTCAATGTCCTATGTGATCTTTAAATTATAACAGTCTGGGCTTAGTTTTCTCTCAGACAGAAAGCTATAGGTTAACATATAACTTCAAGTATTTGGTCCTAACCAAATATCAAATTGTGAACTAAACACAGGTGTATTCTCCTAGATAATTAAACTTGGGTGAATATGTTCAACACTCAAACTGAAAGGACATGGAATCATTGCCAACTATATTTTCAAGTCTTGGATAATTTTTCTCAATAGTCTCATCAAGTTTATACTATTATTTCTGATGCCTTAGTGTGTATAAGAATGCAGGTGTCCCACTAAAATCCTGATTCAGTATGTTTGCAGTGGGGCCCCAAAATGCACATGTTAAGATACTCCCAAAATGATTCTAGTGCTGATAGTGCACAATCATATTAAGAAATGACCACTTTAAGTGATTCAAATCATCTTTTAGGAGGTGTTTCAGTTAAAGACACTTTTACTTGCAAGAAACAAAAACTTGGATTTAAGCTTGTTTCAAGAATGAAGAAACTTTAACAACATAAATAGGTAATGTGAACTCTGGATTGATTCAGTAGCTCAGGGGTGTCTGTATTAGTGAGGTAGGATCTGTCCTCACTCTGCACCCCCATGGAACGGCTGTAGAGATTGCAGATGTCACTTCCTGACCCAGCATACAGAGAAAGAAAAGAGACTTCCTCTTTCTGTGAAGTCTGTCTTCTCATACACCTGAAGAACACTTTCCTAGAAAATCCCCCACCCAGCAGACTTCCCTTCACAACTCATTGGCCAGAGTTATATCAAGTGGTCATTCTTGAGCCAATCATCGGCAAGGGGAACTTGTATGGGAATACCTTCTACTAATCAGGTGCACTGAGGAGCTGGGGTGGGGTTGGCTTCCCTTGAGGCAACTAACTGGATGTGGAAGGCTGGATATCTGAACAAAATTAGCATTCCACTAAGGGGCAGGGGGTACAAAAAATTAGACCAGCAACTCATGGCATCCAGCATTAGTGCATTAAAAAAGGAGTTACCAGCAGCATCTTAAAATTAGGTTGCATCAAAGATGTGTGGAAAATTACCTTGAGGCAGAGGTAACCTCCAGTACACTGCCAGGCAAGCTAACCCACAGGTCACAGATTGAATTAAGACGCTTGAATCATAGTTTAATAAATCAATTTAAAATACATCAAAAACCAAGGAGAAAACAACAAAAAGATTTTTAATGAGTAAAGGATATGTATGCAGAGACAAGTTTCCAAAGATATAAACGTGGACAATAAGCATTTAAAAAATGCTAAACATCACTAATCATGAGAGAAATGTAAATAAAAATCACAACAAAATATCACCTCACACCCGTTAGATGGCCTCTATCAAAGGAACAGAGAATAAGCATTGGTGAAGTTGTGGAGAAATTAGACCATTGTGTACTGTTGGTGGGAAGATAAAATGGTGCAGTCATCATGGATAATGGTATGGAGGTTCTACAAAAAGTTAAAAGTAGAATTACCATATGATCCAGCAATCTTACTTCTGGGTTTATACTCAAAAGAATTCAAAGCAGGATCTCAAATTGATATTTGTGCACCCATGTTCATTACAGCATTATTTACAATAGCCAAGAGGTAGAAGCCACCCAAATGCCCATCGACAGATGATTGGATAAGAAAAATGTGGTATATTCATACAATGGAATATGGCGTGAACTTAAAAAAGAAGGAAATCCTGTCTCATGTTACAACATATATGAGCCTCAAGGAGATTATGCTCAGTGAAATAAGCTAGTCACAAAAGGACAAATACTGCATGCTTCCACTCATCTGAAGTATCTAAAGGAATCAAAATCATAGAAACAGAAAGTAGAAAGGTGGTTGCCAAGGGTTGGGAGAAAGGGAAAGGAGGATTAATGTGTGATGTGTATAGAGATTCAGTTTTGCAAGATGAAAAATTTCTAAAGATCCACTGCACAACAGTGTGAATATATTTAACGCTACTAAGCTCTACACTTAAAATGGTTAAGATGGTAAATTTAATGTTATGTGTCTTTTACCACAATAAAAAAAAGAAGAAGAAAAGGAAAGAAGGGGGAAGAGATGGGGTTGGTCAGGACACTTAGAAGAGGAGCAAGTGAGTGGAAAAACCACACAATTTGAGTCACGGATTACAAAGTGTTCATACAGTCTGTCTTTCTCTGCTACACCAGCTTCTCCACACCCTAGGGTGGGGTTATAAAGACCAGATTTGAGCAGGGGGACCACAGATGGAAGGTGCCTAAAACCAATGACACACACCTGGTCTATCAGAGACGTACAGGGTAAATGCACCTGTTTATAGGTGCATGATAGGAAGGACATAGCTACCAGCCCAGAGGTGTTATGATCACTCATCATGACTTGGTCTTCTCGTCCCTTTCTATCTGTAAGTAAGGTTCTTGTTTGTTCCATCAAACACTCCATTTATTCTATCATTCTCATTGTTATGGGTTACCAAGTAGTGCTCTATATTTAGCATGTCTCATAAATTCCACCTATGTCCCATCAGATTCTTTCTTACTCATTTATTCTGAACACAACCTGCGAGTATCATCTGCCCCTCATGAGCCACTAGCTGACTTACCATCTGTGCTTAACATTTCTAAGGAGTTTCATCCATCCCATTTGCTTCCTTGTCTAGCAGGTTTGAATAACAATGCAAATAAGACAGCAAACCCACATCACATAACCTACCTAAAATGTGATGAGGATGAAAGAATGACTAGTAAATTAAAAGAAATTTAAGAGAAATATTAATCAGATGAAATTTTTTAAAAACCATTTGTGATACAATTGAGGAGATCAGACACTGACTGGTTACCTGATGACATAAAGAAATTATCATGTATATTAGGTGTGAAAATGTTATTCTTTAGGTGGAAAAAAACAAAGATTTTTAGGTTTTAGAAATACATACTGAATATGATAAAATTACATGATGTCTGAGATTTGCTTCAAAATAAGCCTTTTTTTTTTTTTTTTTTTTTTTGTAATTCAAGTCAACAAATAGTTCTGGAGCTTATGCTAAGAAGTTTTGCAAACTGAGAATTATGACTCACTAGTAGGTAAATAGATCAGGAGGACTGTGACCAGAACATTTTTAATGATAAATAGAATAGAACAGAACAGAAAATATCAGAGTGCACAGCATTCTGTCATGGCAAATTTTGTGCCATGAAACTTTTGTTTCAACTCTGTGTCTGTGTGCATATGTGTGTGTGTGTTATGAACGTAGGTAGTAGATCATGATGTAAAATTTATTTTTTGCCATGGGTTGCAATTAATGAAAATTGAAGACACAGTTGAAAGCAGAGTTCTAAATCATTGACAGCACAGCAGATCCAAGAATAAGACACAGTTCCCCACTTTTCAGAAGAGACAGACACGAATAGACGCATAGTGTGGAATGCTAAGAGCTCTCCTAACAGTGAGGTCCAAGGACTGTGGGATGACAGTGGAAGTGGTGACTCACTTTGACACGGGCTTCACAGAAGAGGAAACACATGAAATGAGTGTTGAAAGAAGAAAAGGATGAAAAGAGGTGAAAAAGCTCTCTCTCGGGGAGAGAACAAAGTGGCACGGAGGTGTAAACACACAGTTGCAATATTTGGGCAAAAGATATTGATTTGGTGAGGCTGGGAGCCCAGGAGAGTTTAGACATCAACTGGGAGTCTGTAGTCTGGACAAGACAATCAAGGACATGAAAAAGTTGATGATCCTGAGGAAAATGCACTTGATTTGAGAGGCTGCAGACATGTCATTTCTCTCTTGATGATGTCCACTGCTGACAATCTCTTAATCATCTTATTTGCCAAATCCAAAATTGCGCATCAAGAATTTCCACTTCGAATCCTATGATTCAGCGATTCCACTTCTAGAATGCATACAAGAGCATAGTACTGAATGGGCAGAATGACTTAACTACAGATACATGCATTCATATCACTATACAAAAACGTAAAATGTTGGAAAGAACCAAATGTTTAATGATAGAGGTTGGGTAAATAAAATTATGGCCCATCTATAATACACATTCATTTTAAAATTTGGCAGGAAAGAATATTTTAACCTGGAAAAATGCTCACAATATGTTGGTAAGTTATAGATGCAGTATGCTAAACAAGATGTACTGAGTATCCCTATTTTATGGAAGAAAATGAAAGTAATGCTGAAAAAGACACACTCTTTTTACTTCCAATTTAAATGGTAGTTTTTGTGAGTGACGGAATTATAGGTCAGTTTTATTTTGTCTTTGTCCTTTCCTCTAAATTCCAAATTTTCTTTCACATACAAAAAACCAAAATATTTTTAAAACAGCAAATAGGAAATAACCTAGAAATATATTCTCAATTTATTATCAATCAGAAAAGGCAAGTTTAAAATAATGCTATCTTATGACTTTTTTTCAAGAGATAGAGATTTGGCAATTATTTTTTTCTTCTTTTTGCTGATCTAAATTTTGTAAATTTCCACAGAGAATATATTCTTTTATTATTTTATTATTTGAAAAATAATTACTTCTTTAATTCTAACCAAGAATCTTTGTCTCCTAAGAGCTTTGGGGAAGTGAAATGTTATGGTCTATATCCAAAAATTAAGCACTTGTGTTTAGACCAGCTTACATGGACATTGTCTTATATATTTAAACACAGTCGTGGACTAATTTGATTTAGGACTTGTAAAAACACTAACTTTAAGAAAATAAAGCTGTCACTGAATTTTTAAAAGGGAGAAGACATTTTTAAGTCTATTCTTAAATCTTCAATCTAATAATCATGACTTTGCTCATTTTATTTTTGAAATCCGTCACTCGTGTTTTCTCACTGCATAAAAGGAGAAAATACGTAAAAGGGTAGTATGACCAAATCACTTAAAATGGAATATGAGCTTCTTTTAAGACTGGGTCCAATGACAGAATTTTAAAAGATGAAATTTCATAGATGGAACCTTCAGAAAACCCAAGCATACACACTGCTTTTTCTATCAGTGACCAATTTGGTGCTAAATTTTTCAGTATTGCTGTATTTTCCAGCACTACTTTTGGGAATTACATAAAGTATCCTCCTTAGTCCTCCTACAGCATCTTTAGCTGTTCCCTTTCCCCTGGCTTCTTATTTTTTCCTCCAAACATAGGTATATCCTAGAGGAGAGCTTCTCAAACTTGCCTGCACAACACAGTCACTGTGAAAACTCCTGAGGCTCAGGCTACATTCCAGACCAATTAAATCCCTGTCTCTGGGGGTGGCACCCAGGCATTGGTGTTATGAAAACTTCGTGTGCTATTCCAATTGCAACCAGGTTTGAGAATCACTGTCCTCGTTGACCATCTTGCTTCCTTTGGTTTCTATCCCACTTCTGTTCCTTCTTTTAACTCCGAGCCTTGACTTCCAGCTTCCATTTCCTCAACACCTATTCTCATGCCTGTATGAGGGGATTGTGTCATACCTAGGTTGGGTTACATTGCAAAAACTGACCACTTAGCAGTGTATCACATAGGACTTCTGTGGTTGCAAGTGACAGGAACTCAACCCAAACTGGCCTCTGATGTGTTGGAAATTTACTGGCACATATTACCACAAAATCCAGAAGCAGAAATAACTTCAGGCAAGGTTTGGTCAAGATGTATGTGACAGCACCGGGTACTGATACCTCTCTCTCCACCTCTAGGCTCTGCCTTCTACCTAAGGGTCCCCTCTCAGGCAAGATCATCCCTTACGACTGCAAGATAAGTACAGCAGCTCATGTTTTACAGCAGCATATCTGATAAAATAAAGCCCCTTTCCCAGGAGCCTCTGTGAAGATCTTATCATGGTATAACTCATTTGCTCTGAACAGGGCCAGGTGCTCGTGTTTACACCAATCATGATGGCCAAAGGAATGTCATGCTCCAAGAGAGTAGGATGGAGCTGTATGCCCATCAGAAGCACGTGCACTGAAACTGTTTCCCCAGAGAAGTATCAAAGTACAGTTACAATAAAAAGAGGAGGCCATGAGTGGATGCTGGTTTGCAAATATAACAACTGTATGTTACACGTGGACATGCTAATAGGGTATGCTTCTGCAGAGAACTAAAGACATAGGATTGCTCCAGAAAAACAAACACAGAGATCTTTAGAAGAAAGACTTCAATGGAAGACATAAAAATGCTTAATAGAGGCAGACTGCTTTGAGAAACAGGGAAGAATCAGACCACACGTAGTTAAAAAGCTTATTGAAAATAGCAACTAAAATATTTCTCCTAATTTATAAAAACAAAGTATTCTTGGAGTATTTAAGTAATAGCCCAAAAAATACTTATCAGCTTTGAGTGACCTGCAAAAAGAAAGGTCAAAACATGAGAAAGTTCACAAAACACCTGGCAATATGCATGGTGAGTGATATCATGCTTGCTTTTTGGACTTAGAAATTATTTTTTGTGGCTGTGTTTGGTACTATGTGAATTGTATAGTAACATTTTTAAACTAACTAACTTCAATTTTATTACAAAAGTAAATATTTATTTTTAAAAAAGCCCTATGAATGTGGAATGATAAAACCCTGGAAGTTTTAGTTTTCCATAATCAATTTGGCAATGCTTGTTCCCTGGGGAAAAAAAGAAGAGTTGCAGCCACCCAAATGGTGGCAGGTGTCTGTACAGGAGCTAATAAAGCACTCCTTTAAAATATCTCCTAAGCCCTCTGACCATGTTTGCAACTTGAAAGTCACATCCATCCCCGTGGTTTTAATTGTCACCTCCATTTGTGTCATTTCTCAGTCCTAGTCTCTTGGAGAGTGACATGTAACTCAGTTCTAGTATCTTGGAGCATGACATTCCTTTGGCCATCTCCAGCCCTTATGTCTTTCCTCCAGTTAATTTCAACAAAGATGATATCTTCAATATAGCAGAACATTCACTGGAGACATGCAGATGCCCCAGCACTTGAAAAGCTCAGATTCTAACAGGCAGACAGATAAACAGAACATCCCAATATATGTGGAGGATAAGCACAGACCACTATAGATCCATCCATTCACCCCACAAATATTTTAAGCACCCATAAGAAGCCAGGAGCTATTCTAGGAACTGGGGATACAGCAGTGAATAAGACACATAAAAATCTCTGTTCTCATGAAGCCTACTGGAAGGAAACAGAATTTTTTTAAAAAGCAAATAAGTAAGTGAGATCATTTTGGATAATAAGTGCTGTGAAAGAAATAACCTGGTTGATATAGTATAGACCAACTTGAGGGAATGCTGTGCTTCTTTATATACAATAGTCAGGGAAGGTGTAATAGTCAGATTGGCCAGGTTATCCTGTGGTAACAAACATCCCCCTGGTGTTAGAGGCCTAAAACAACAATGGTTGATTTCTCCTTCATGCTATGTGCCCAGCACAGTCATTAGGGAAACTCTGCTCATTGCAGTCACTGGAGACAGTGCTAGTTTTGTACTCTGCAAATTAATTTACCTGAAACTACGTTTCCCAGAGTTCCTTTATTGCATGGTTGCTGATTACAGTTGGCCACGAGTGGAGTATGTGTGAGTTCTGGAAGGCAGATGGGAAGAACCCACTGGATCTCCTCTGGAGTCCTAAGCCAGATGCACATGTAGCTCATGGCAAAATATGCCAGCTCCTTCTGCGGCTCACTACGTCCTTGAGGCCAGAAAGGGTGAGAGATAGGTGTGGGTTCCAGGCCATCCTTAGAGTTTCTAATCTGTCTCTGCTCTTCCTCAGGTTACATCCAGCTTTTCTTCCTGCACCTACATTAACTACAGGCCCAGACCCAGTTGCAGAGGCAGCCCTCTTCCATAGATGGCCTGACCAGCTCCCAAAACTGTAAATTCTAAGCCCTGTAGTAAATCCCTTACACCAGTGTTTCTACTTCCCTGATCAAACTCTGACTGATGCAGGGACCCAGGCTGGAACAGTAGCTGTTATCTTGGACCTTGAAGTTGTCCTGATGCAGAAGGACAAAAGCTCTGGAGGGTCTCACACCAGCAATGAAATGCTCCAACCCGAGACTAACACATGGCACATCTGCTCACATCTCATTGGCCAGAACTTGACATACAGCCCCACCTATCCACAATGGACTCAGCAAGTTCTACTCCACCCATGCCCAGAAGATGGAGAGACAGAAATATCTGGTGAGCAGCACTAAAACCCCCACAGAAAAGCCTCTCCAAGAAGAGAATATTTGAGTTGAAGGATGAGCAGGGACCAGGTACTTGAGGGACTAACAGGAAAGCATTCCAGACAGAGGAAGAGCAAGGGCAACATCCCTGGCACATGATGAACTTGGCCTCTTTCAGGAACAGAAAGAAACCAGTGTGGCTAGAACAGAGTAGAAGAAGCTGATGGGGATTCAGGACCTTTAAGGTGAAATGGAAGTTGCTGAAGGACTTCAACGCACACATAATACAACATGATTTAAGGTCTAAAGAGATCAATCTAGCTATAGTGCACAGACAAAAGAAGAGGGTGCAACAACCCCAAAGCTGAAGACCAGTTCCAAGCTGGTACTGGGATCTGGCTGACACATGATGGTGGCTTGGAGTAGAGCTGTAGTTGCAAAGACTGATTCAGAGCACATTTCGTGCCTCTGAAAAGGCTGTGACTTATTGTCTCCTTCCCAAATCCCTTCCCAAATTCCTTTTCTCTATTCATGGCCACATCACAGCTCAGAGCACTCGAGCCACCTCTGACACCTCAGTTTTGGTGCTGGATGCTGCTGACCCTCCTCACAGATTCCCTTGGATTGTTTTTGTCATTTCTGTGGAGTATACTAACATTTATAAAGCAAACGTATTTCACAGGGCCTAGTTTCCAAAGCCCTGTAGTTTCAGGTATAACCTAACTTTTAAAATTACACATAGAAATGTTAAGCTTGCAAGAGACAGGAAACTTTACCCAGGCTAACGTCTCTGTTGTAGATAAAGAACTGTGACAAAGCAAAATTGTTGGCTCAAGGACAGATGCCCTTGGAGCAGGTTACCCTAAAGTTACTTTCCTATTACATAAAAATACTGAGGAAACTGCGGTAGGAAAAGACCGTATTTGCTAAGAACAAGCTTTTGTTGGTGGATCGACTTAACCTTTTGCAAATTGCATTATGGAATGTCCTTTGTCATTTCACTGATGTTACCAGCCTCTATTGTTAAACTATACTTAGCCATAACTACACCTATGTTCCTTTTCTGTAACTTTCTGGCCTGGAGAATAAATACTGAGAAAGAACCCCAGTCCAGTGTTAATTTCCCGAGGAGGAATGCCTCTCTCTTGAGGGTTCCAGGAAATTAACCCCGTTGGGGTTTCTCACTGCTCAGAAGAAATGGGCTTTGAGTAATCCTTTGCATCTCCATCACCCAGGGGAAGAGAGGTGACAAAGAGAGTGCAACGATTTCTGTGCCTCCTCCCCTGGCTTACGGGTGCTTTCTCTTCTAAGCTGTCACCTGCTCCTCTCTTTGGAAGCTCTCTGACTCCAGAAAGATGGATGTTCTGGATGTTTACATCCCATGTGGCAGCCCTTAGCCACTGACTGGCTGGGGCTGGAGGAGGAAAGCCCAGCTCTTTGGGTTCAAGCTGGGATCAACCTGCAAAGATAACTTCCATTCCAGAGTTTCCCCGCAGGATCAGGCTTAAGCTGCTCCCTGGGGACTTTGCCTGAAATCAACCCTGCTTGGCTCCTTCCACCTTCTGTCTGCTTCCCTTCCTCCTTCACTGGTTTCTCCTGGAGCACGTCCCTAGTAAATTACTAGCATGTGAACCCTTGTCTCAAAATTCTGCTTTGCCAGACCTGGAACTGATACATGTTCCATATACAGAATCACAAAGTTCCTTTAACTCTCTATTTTCTAATTCAGTTACCCTAGGTTTTAGATAGATAGATAGATAGATAGATAGATAGATAGATAGATAGATAGATAGATAGATAGATAGATAGACAGACAGACAGACAGACAGATAGATATAGATAGATAGATAGATAGATAGATAGATAGATAGATAGATAGACAGACAGACAGACAGACAGATAGATATAGATAGATAGATAGATAGACAGACAGACAGACAGACAGATAGATATAGATAGATAGATAGATAGATAGATAGATAGATAGATAGATAGATAGATAGACAGACAGATATACATACACACATACATACACGCACACACAAACATACACATGAGAGGTCCTCAAAAAGTTCATGAAAAGATTTTATATTTTCATTCCATTTTTTCCATGAACTTTTTGAAGTACCCTCATATATATGAGTATCTGTGTAACTTTATAGTTTGCTGCAACAGTATTCTAACTTGGTTTACTTTTATTTAACTCACTTATTCAGCAAATAGTATTGTGTGCCTACTATATTCCAGGCTTTGCTGATCTCTACTTAAACTCATCTTCCATTAATTTGTCCTGAAACACTATTTTCATGAGGTCACCTTGTTGATCAAAACCTTTCAATAGTTCCCAGTTACCTAGAGGATTTCCTTGGGATTAAGTAGTTTCCCTTATAAAGAATATACATACGTGTGTGTGTGTGTGTGTGTGTGTGTGTGTGTGTATACATATATATATACACACACATACATACATACATACATACATACATACATACATACATACATACATACATACATACTTACATATTCTCGTGGACCCTCAATGTAATTTTTAAAATTCATTATAATTTAATTTCAATATATATAAACATAAACCTAGTTATAAACTCTTTATACTGACAGCTTTGATATAACTATAAATCTATAATAAATTTTCAAATTATATTCAAACATAACTACAAAACCAGTAAAATTTAAATTCTCAACATTAATTTAATGTGACAGATTATGTTATTTTGCTAGAACAAAATCACTGATATTTGGTTTAATAGAGGAAGGATACAGTCTCAGGTTTGCATATTTAATCTGCTTGTGTAGTCCAACTCCAATAATGCTAATGCAAGGAAAAACCACTGTCACAAGCATGTTGTATAAAATTGTATTAATCACTGCAATTTTTTACTTTCCAATTCAGGATAATCAGAATCAAAAGTCTGCCTAAGAATAACCCTGCCTGCCACTCATACTGAGGCATCCATTGATAACCCTGCAGAACTATTTTGTACACTGAAAGATAAAGTTAGCATTTTGCTATACAAATCTTCATCAATCGAATAGTTGGAATCAGGAACTGTTTTTGGCTAGGTTCCCTCAAAAGCAAACCTGAGACAAATATTTGGATGTAGGGGTTAATTTGGGAAATGTTCTTAGTAAGCACTGCTAAGCAATGTGGGGAAGTGATATTTTTTTAAAAAGAGCCAATAACACATGCAGGACCAACCATAAGCAGGTTGTTGCTGCAGACAACTGGGACAAGTCCCACTGGAAACTTCAGGGAGACAATGTGAGCATCCCTCAAAATTGACCCACCCGAGAGTCAAGCAAGCTTGGGGTATTTATCTTCCAACTCCCATTCGTCGTTGATGGGAGGATACTTCCAAAATTAGCACATTTGGGCTGCCCCAAGCACGTGCCTACTTAGAGAAAGCCCCTACACAAAGCCCCTAGACAAAGAATCAGAGCTGCTTGCAGCTGGATGTCTAGGCACATACAAGAATAGCAAGTGCAAATAGGATGTGGGAAGGACACCAACAGCATCTGTCCCAGAAGCAGATTATTCCTTATTGGGTATTAACAGCTACACTTTTCAATATTGCAAGGTTTCAAGTATGCGATCCGCTCACACGAATAGGGCACTCACTCTACAGAGGAGGTCTGGTTCATCTATCTACTGGATGCTGCATGCAGATTCAATTCCCACAACTTTTCTCTGTGCAAACAATTGTGAGGACTTTATGCTTTTGGCTGCTGTGACAATATGTAGCCGCCACATGGCGAGATCATCACAAGATAGTACACAGTTATAGAGTTGATTTCCATAATATACTCATGTTTTCTGATTATAATCAAAATTTTTTAAAAAAATTGAAAGTTTTATAGAGAACTTCACAACCCCTGACAATGTGCTAGGACTCTCAAGGTGTCAGATGCAGAAGGGCAGTCCCCTGACCTCTGTAAGAGAAAAACTGACCTCCTGAATGAAGGTCTAGATAGTGTGAAATTCAAGGTCTTCTGAACTTCACCCTCAAGCCTCCTTTACAAACGTGTTATAGTCAAACTGATCCACTAACCATGCAATGATCGCACCTTTTTCTTACCACCTACACACCTTCATTACTGCCTAGAATTCATTTTAACCTGAATCCTACAGAGAGGCCAGGCCTTCTAGTTCACCATGAACTCACAATTCCTACCTCTCATTTGTCAATAAACCATGTGCAATCTTCTCATAGTTTTGGTCTTGTACTGCTGTTAAACATTTCGTATGTCCACGTGCTTATCCTCAACTAGGCTGTGACATCTATGAAGAAAGAACGTGATTCTGCAATAATACCAACCTGGTCCTGTATATGGACTCAGCCGTGCATTAGTCGTGACTTTGAGCTTCCATTTCACCATCATTAAAGACAAACTCTAGTACATTTTCACAGTGTTGTTTTGTCAATAAATATCTAAAAGCACATTGCTGAGTGCCTGCAATAGAGCAGGTGCCTTAAACATACAAGTTCCTTTTCTTCATTTGCAAACCTTTATTTTCATTGTGCTGTTTTCTTTCCAACAGCATTGAGAAATTTCCAGTATCACCCTGATGGTCTGGCCCTTGTGATGTGTTGAGAAATCTTTAATTCTGCTGTGACATGCTAATAATCTAAACAGCCTGAAAACACGTTTTTATAAGAGACTATTCTGGGGAGGAAACATCTGGATCTCTCTCATCCTTCTATTAAAAACTACCCTGTCTGTGTCCATAGAAAGATAAAGATTTGATAAGGAGGCTCTCCTGGCCCTGGTTACATTTTTTTTATAAGAAATTTCTTTATTTGATTGAAACAGATGTTCAGCTAAGAAATTATTTGCCAGTACACACTCTAACCTAGATGCCTGTTATTGATGCGTATGGACAAAATAGCCATATAGCCAGGGACTGTGCAAACTCTAAGTCCTTTTCTTTTCATAAAAAGTAGAATTAAGAAACTTGGTTTCCTGAAAACCAACAGTAATTGTTAAAAATTCTATGAAGCAGACTTGGTAATCATTCATGATTTGTTTTTTGTTTTTTTCTAGCATAGACTGTTAGATTTGCCACATACATACAGTTTCACCTTGGCCTGATTTCCACAAGGCCAAGACCTAGGGTTCTACCTGTGGTATCTGACAATACACTCTTTATCCACTGAGTTGCACTGAAAGAGAACATTTAAAAGTTATTTGTGTTCCTTAAAGGATCAATAATAAAACTGCAATTAATGACAGGCAACTTTTAAAAGAGAGATTCTCCTTTCACAAATGAATTTTTAAATCTACAATGCATGATACTGTCTTCTGCTTTTTTCAAGATGAAAGCCAGAAACAGCAGGAGGTATCTACAGTTCACTGAGTATTTATATAATTTGAATTACAGGGGAAAAAAATCCTTTTCAATGGAATGAGCCTTTGAAGCTGGGGTTATTATGACTTACAGGTGAACTGCTTATGTGATCAGCAATAGAAGTCTATTCATCAGGTGCTAAGTACAAGGTATTATGTTAACATTACCACTTCTTCTTGGGCCAGATGAATTTTTGTTTTCAAATAATGGCATGGATCCCTGGGGTTCCTTCTATTCTGGACACTGTTCCAATATCCCCTCCCAATATTCTCTTAAAACCTTACAAAGATTTCTCGGGGACATACATTTTGAAAATAGGTACTCTTATATTGTCGATTTTGTTAACAAAGTTTGTCCTGAGGGAGTTAGTTCTACTCTGTGGCAGGATATTCTTCCTTTTATTTTTAAATAGTACCTGTGCATTAGTTAGAAAAAATGTCTGTCTGCAAGTAAAAAAATCTCAAATAACATACAGGTCTAATTTTTTCAGGTATCAAGAAATCCAGAGGTAGACAATTCTGAGCTGCTTCTGCATATGTAAATCAGCAAGGATCAACATTCTTCTACACCTTGCTTCCTCATTCTTAGAGTGTATATTTTATCCTCATGATCACAAAATAGCTGCTGAGCCTCCAGCCATCATGTCTGTGTTCTAGGAAGAGAAAAGGAACAAGGGGGAAGAGCAAGGGGCCAAAAAGAATGTGCTATTCAAGCCTAAGTCTTTTTGTGAACAACTTTCTCCAGAAGCCCTCCTGCTTAAATCACATTAGATAAAAATGGGTTAATTGGCCATCCCTACCTGCAAGGAAGTCTTGCATATAAGTACTTTAGTTGGGCATATTTTCTACCCAAAGAAAATCAGGGTTTTATTAGTACATAAGAAGGGAGTATGAATAATGTTCAGGCAACCAGCAATGTCTACCATATTAAGGTCTAGGAATGAGAATCACTTCTTAATAGAAAATAACTTGCATTAAAAATACTAAAACCTTTTTTTCTTCCAACATGTCTGCTTTCAACAGATTATAAGCAGAGTTAACCAAAGCATCAAAACAGCAATGCTGACTTGGTTGAAATCAGTGAGCCCCAAACATCAGTGAAGTGATAAACTTTGGATTGTGTTGCCTTTCCTGGAGTCATAAATATATCTCTGAAAATATTTAATTTAAATCTAAATCAGTCTTTACCATGATTAAGGTGAGTCATTCCTAAAACCACTTGCTTTAAAAGGAAGATCCTTTGTGTTAAATCTTATCAGCCCACCGTCTTCCATTTTAAAATTAGAGCTCTATTCTAAAAAAAACTTTTACCACCTGAAATCACATCCAAAAAAGCAGCAAACTTCAAAAATTACACTTTTGTTTCCTATTTTCCCCACTAGATTATTAAATCCATTAAAAAAGAACCATGTCTGCTTTGTTTACTGTTGTGTCCCAGGTATTCACCACAAGGTTTAAAGAGTAGAAAATAGTCACTGCATATTTTTAAATAAATTTATGTATTTATAATAAAAATTATTATTTTACAAAAAAGCATTATTGTTGAGCTCAAAATAAATATAAAATATCAATGTAAACCAGAAATACATTATATCTCAATCACATTAATTTGAAGAGGCATTAGATAAAATTTCAAGATTAATTTCTGATTGAACAGTAACAATACACTGTTAATAAACGTGAGATAAAAGTGAACTTCTAAAACATAATAAAGATGTAATAAAGAATATCTATCTTAAGTCAACAGACAAGATCATACTTTTAAAACCCTAGCAGCAGTCTCATTAAAGCCAGAAACAGGACAAAAAAAAATCATCTCTTCTTGCCAATATTATTAAACTTTTTTTCTGGAAAGCATGGTTAGATTAGAAAATAATTATAAGCATAATTATTGGAAAGTATAAGACAAAGGTATTGGCAGATTATTTGACTATTCTCTAGAAAATTCAAGAGGATCAATTAAATAGCAATTTGAAGTAAAAGTTCAGCAAATTGGCCAGACACAGAATAAATGTTGAGAACATGCCAAGCGATAATCAATTAGAAATTTGTGATATAATGATGAAAAATGCACATACACACACACAGATGGCTATCCCAGTATTGAAATAGAAATGAAAATAGATTAGAGAAATAGGTGTAAGTAAGTTATTTAACTTCAGCAGTATTAGGCAAACAGCATTGAATTAAGAAATCCTGGTTGCCATTCCCCTGTGAGTGTTCAGTGTGAGCACAGCCCAGGTGAGAAAAGCTTCATCAAAACCACCACCACAGGCCATAGGAGCACATAGAAGTGAAACTGTCAACCAGAGACTCATACCTCAAGCCACTTGTTCTCTCTGCCCACAGTATCTTCGTAAATATGTAGATCTGCTTTATTGGGTTCCCATTCAGCCCACATTCTACCCTAGTTTCAACTCTTACAGGACGGTCACCTGTTCTTTCAAGTTGTCTTTTAAAGTGGATTTTGAAAATAGTACATGGTCTTTATTTTATGGGAAGTCACCCTAATTCCATCCTCCAAATTCAATTTAAATCAATCCAGACCAAGGGCTAGAAAGTTAATTCTATTTTCCTTGAGAGGAAATACAACAAAACACTTAAAATGGAATTTGGGATTTTATTTTCATGTTTTGTTTGTATTTTCAATTTTTCTACAATGAATAGACATTAGTTACAGAATTTTTTTAAAATCTTGATCTATCCTTTTCCCTCATCCTTGATTTTCTATTTCCCAGCAAATCTTTCCAAGATATATCTCAAATTTCAAACCGGCGAGACATATCTGAAATGCTTTCAGTGCTTCTCTCTATGGCTACCACCTTGGTGCAAGGCACTGTCTTGTCCTTGAACATGGCTATAATAAACTCCTGATTCATCTCCCCTCTCTCTTCTGCTGCGGCCAGTTCTTCAATCCAATATAGGTCAAAAGATGATGTCTGCATCAGCTGAGAGGGAGTGAATACTGTGGATGAGCAAGAAAGCCATAGGAAGAAGGGCTATGAGTTCTGTCAAGAGATGGACCGTGAGACCCACAAGAGAAACAGGAGAGTAGTCAAGACCCATTCAGTGCCAAACCCAAGCCACATTCATCCTGCTACAAAGCTCCTTCTCTCCTGCCTTAATTTGAGCACATCTCTGAGCCCAGTAAAAATGGTCTGGAAGAATAAGCCAATAAGCAAAGACTGAATGTTTGTTTAAATAGCAGAGTAATAAGTGAGCACAAAGACTAATACAAAGTGACAGTTTATGGGGTTCAGTTGGGCACACTTAAGTTCGTGTGGAATTATAAATTACACAATAAATGTGTCTGGGCAAATTGGAGAGAGGAGGCAATTTCGAAGAAATTTGAGATTTTTTTTTACTTTTAATTTAATTAATTTATATTTATTTTTTAAATTTACAATTTGTAATTTAATTAAATTTATTTTAATTCGTACATATCAAAAATACCACATGTAAAAATAAAAGGCAAACTGACAGGTATTACATAATATTGTCGTATATTTGATTAAAGTTATGATCTTAACAGAAAAGATACTCTTCCCCATCATCAAGAAAATGAATCCCTCCCTTTGGAAAATGAACAAAGAACATGAAAACATGAGTGGACAATTTGTAAGAGAAAAAAACACGTGACCAATAAAGATTTCAAAAGTTCAACTTAATCTGTATTCAATAATTGAGAAATAAAAAAATGTGAATAATATTGGCAAATAGAACAAAAAAAGATATTTATTATTGGTGAGGGTGTCACCGTGAGACAAGTATTCATGTTCTGTTGATGGAAGTATAAATTGGAATCATAATTATCACTGTTCTTAAAATATGTTAAAATATTTATATCCACTGCTAGAAGCCTGTGCGTATCCAACACACACGGGGACTTATTTACACGGGTGTTTATTGACATATCCCTTATAATAGTGAGGACCTAGCAAAAGCTGACAAAATTAGCTAAAGAGAACATTTAAAACATCCTAAATCTATTTAATGACATTGGAAAATTATCACAGCTATTCATTTCAAAAATAGCTAACAAAAATATTTAGTATGATGCCAATTTCATTAAATTTTATCCATTTCTATGAAGATAGAAAAAAACCTGAAGAGAAATACAATAAAATACCAACAATGGCTATATGGTGATATTAAGGGTAAATATTATTGTATTCTTTCTATGTTTTTCTTTTTCTAACTTTTCATAAAACTAATACATGCTCAAAGTAACCTGGGAAAAACACTATAAACACATGTACTTACGTATGTATGAATATGCCTGTGTATGTCTGTATTCCCCTAAAAATTAATAAAAATGATTATTAGAAAAGGGTTCATGGAAAATCAAATAATGTTAAGCAGTTAAAAAACAAAATAAAACAGCTTTGTTAAATCTCTCTCCCATATGTCTTGTCCCCTTATTTAAAAATAAACTTTGCCCTAATTATTTGAATTATGTAGAGACATTGTGGAGTTATCTATATGCATTCTCCTGTGTTCTCCTGTGTGTAATGTCTGGCACATAGTGGGTACTCAATAAATATTTGTTGGAGCAATGAGTAAGTGATATAGCACAATTGAGGACAAGGGTCTTCTAACCCTTTAATAATAATTTTCTTGACACAATTTTGAATCCATCTAAATAGACTACTGGTCCTGCTGTTTAACTACTTTTAGAAATGTCTTAATATTAACTACTCTGAAAAAGAATCATTATTTTTGATAGACGCTCTCTAAAATTTAATTGGTTTAACACCTGTAATTCCATATACCATGTTAATTTATTTAGCTACTTGGGGGCACATTTTGCAATTAATTCTTTCCTGTGAGTTCACCGTGACACTCACTGCTTAAATCTAGATGATTCACAAGAGTATCATTGAGATTTTCTACAACTGCTGCACTGGGTGACAATAACACCGGTGGTGAAAATTTTTCAAAATTAAATTACATGGACGCTGCTCTATAATGTGAGAATTTCAAGAGTTAATTGATCAATCATTTACTTGTAGAAATGGTACCAGAAATCATGAGTGGATGGTTGTGGCTTTGATTGTAAATTCTAAGGTCCATGTTTATAAGACATGAGATAGCCTGACAGAATAATCTCTGAAATGTTTAAATATAAAGCAAAATTTATCCCTGCTTACCTAGCAAAACATATCAATCCAGTCACAACAAAAACTCATAAAACTTTCACAGTAAGATCTCATTAGAAGATATATTCATTTTCTAATTATCTGTGACCCAGCTCGTATCACAAGCCTACTGAGAGAAATTTGTTGTACAAATCTTGCAACCACAGATATAGATGTAATTTTCTTTATTTTTCTATAACTGAACTTAGAGAAGTAGGAGAAAAACTGAATCTAGTCACTGTGGTAACCAGCTGCCAAGATAGCCTCCAGCAATCCTTGCCTTCCTGTATTCATGGGCTTATGAATACTAAATAAGGCTGACATGTGTAACCCGTAAGATACTGTAGAAATGGTGTGTGACTTCTGGAACCAGGTCCCAAAATGCATTGCAGTTTCTGCTTTGTCTTGGATTACTTGAGCTGTAGTAAGCCAGACGCCATGTTGTGAGGATACTCAAGTATCCTATGGGGAAGCAGAGTGGCGGGTGGTCCACGTTCTAGAAACTGAGGCCTCCCGCCACAGTCACATGAGTGAGCCTTCATGGAAGCAGATCCTCCAGCCCAAATCACATTGTCAGATGACTGCAGCCCTGGACACCATCTTTACTGCAATCACATGAGAATCCCTAAGCCAGAACCATTCAGCTGAGTAAGGGCTCAATTCCACACCCTCAGAAAATATGAGAGACAATAAATATTTTTTGTTTTAAGTCATTAACTTTGGGGATAATTTGTTGCATAACAGTAAATAATCAATGCATCCCTTCTGAGAAAACTCATTCAACTTATGATTAACCTGTCATTTCAGGGTTTAAACTTAGCTACTTCAGGAGTCTCTACTTTTTCTTTCTCTCTCGGGGTGGGATGAAGTTTAAGTTCGAGGGACTTTATTTTAATCTCCTGATATTGGAGAAAAGTTCTCTTGGCCATTAATTTCTGTATCAGGATGGTTTTGGTCTATAAATAACAGAATGGCAGAATCAAAACTGCTCAGTTTTTATCTCAGAACAATAAGCTCGGAGGTAGGTACTTTCAGAGTCAGGCAATTCAGCAGCTGAAAAACTTCAGGGACTTTGTCAGCTTCTATTCTCTTGGTTTCACTTTACAGTATTTCTTTTCCTGTGAATAATTTGCTTATATATTTTAAACATTTTCTTCTTAGGCTGCTGGTCATTTTCTTATCAATTTCTAGGAGCTCTTTGTATATTCGAGGTTAACTTTTGTCTGTCATATAAGTTGCAGCTTTCCCCAATTTATCATTTGACATGTTACTTTGCTTTTGCTATTTTTGATCATGCATATTTTTAGTAACATGCTTAAATTCATCAATTTTTTTATGGTGTCTGGATTTTCAGTCACATTTAAAACATCTGTTTCCAGGCCAAGGTTAAAAAGCAATTGTTTCATGTTTTCTTCTAATGTTTTATTTTATTTTTTTAATACTTAAATGTTTATTTGTAATTAATAGGTTAATTCATTTATTTATAATGTCTCTTGATTTAAAAATCTGAGGTATGGATCCAACAACATTTTTCCTTCAAAGTTCCCATACCATTTATTGACCAGTTAATATTTCCCATTTGAGATCCCATAATCAGCACCCCATTTTCCCTGTAGCAACCTGAAGGGCAAAATAAACAAATAGTAATTTCTAGACAGCTTTCAAAACATTATTAAAATTCAATGAAACTGCCAGCAACTATGGCTGGTGGGCCAGGTCTGGTTGGCTACCCATTTTTGTAAATAAAGTTTTATTGGAATACAGCCACATCTACACATTTGTGTATTTTCTGTACCTGTTTTTGCACTACAACAGCAGCATTGAGTAGATGCAACAGAGGCCATATGGCCTGCAAAGCCTCAAACATTTACTATCTGATGCTTTTTAGAAAAAGTTTTCCAGTCTCTGCTTTAGAGTTTACAGAGCACTACATTAACTCTGCAAAAGCCACAGCAACCTAATGAGAAGGCGTTATTTCCACTTCACCTGTAAAGAATATGAGGCCTGGGGAAGTTAGGTAGTCAGTGAGGGGCAGACCCAGAAAACAACACAAGTTCTATCACGTAAATTCCACAAGTGCTTCTTCTGTCATTTATACTAGACTTTACAGTTTTCAAAGTTCTTTTACGTACCTTAATTCTCTTGATATTTCCAATAATCCTGTGAAGAAATATGAATTCCACATCACAGATGCAAAATCTGAGTTACACAGAGAATAAGTAAAGTCCTGAGGTATTTGTTCACAGCTTTTAAGTGGTAGAGTTGACAACAGAACCTAGGTCTCTAGCAAAAAAAATCTCCTGCTTCAAAAAATGAAAAAAGAACAACAACAACAAAAAAATCAAAAAAGACACCTCATTGCCAATATCTTAATGCAAATTTTAGCTCACTCCAGCCCAGAATACTCTGAGCATTCCAGGTATTCTTTAGCTCATGTTAATTTAACTACCTTTTTTTAATGCTGATGACTTGGCAAAAAAAAAAAAAAAAAAACTAAGCCTGGGAAAGGGAAGAAATAGTAGGAGGGACAAGGGGAGTCTGAAACTCAGGTTTTTAAATACAATTAGACTAAATATATAACTTCTCCTCAAAGCAAATGAGACTCTTTTGAAAGGAAGAATCAGAAATGTGGCACTGAATTTCTTTCAGCTTGGGAAGCCCACCAGCACAGAGGTAAAATCCTGCTCTGGTTACTTCTTGTCAAGAAAGATTTCTGCACCACTGTTTGCTAAATTCACTTTCTCAAGACAATGTGTCTTTTGCAAGAACCAGGAGGGTTCATGCAGAGACCAGAAAGAGAGATATTAAGCGCATTTTTTAAAGTTATCTTTTTAATAAACTGTATCTATAATATCTAAGCAATTCACGCTCTCCCCCCACAGACTTCCTATGCTCCTATCCCAGGTCCACTGGCTCCATAAAGTCACATCCTTCTGTTATTAATAAGGCAGTTCCCCTCAGGTACTCCTTCAATTTCCTGTATTTTTCCCAACACAAAGTTAATTTGCTTTATCCCTTATCCCAAGAATGATAACAGGGTTTCTATAAAAGTGAACATTCGTGATCAAAGAGAAGCTTGTATTATAAACAAATTATTACAACTGGGCTCCCTTTGAAATATTTTAACTTAATTAAGCTCAAACACTTTTGGCAAAGGTTTAAAAACTTGAGAGTCATTGAAGAGCTATTCCAGTTTGGCTGGATTTTTCTTTTAATGTTAGAGATGGGGGTAGGATAGTTTACATGGTTATAGCCTAAAATGTTGCACTGATATTGTTTTTTAGTTGCTACCTTTTTAAACAAAAGATATTAAGCAAAATTGAATTTCTTTGGGGATGATTGAATTGTTACATAGCTTGATTACGGTGGTAGTTACCCCACTGTGTGCATTTGTCAAAACACATAGAACTGTACACCAAGAGTTGAATTTTACTGTGTCTAAATTATACCTCTATAAGCCTGACTTTTAAAAAAATTGCATTTTGATTACTCAGCTGAGTTGAAAATATTCTCAAGATGTTTTTGCACCATTGTCTGCAGTGACCAAAACAAAGGAAAAAAAATAATAACTAGAAACTACGTAGATTTTAATCAGAAGAGAATTTGATTGATTAAAAAAATGACTTCAATCTATGTACATTGACCTGGAACACTCTGTAAAATATTGTTAAATGAGGGGGAAAAGCAAGCTGCAGAATAATATGTGTGTAAAAGCAATAATACCAACACTCAAAGTAGTGGTATAATCTCATTTAATAAATAGAAAAAAGAATCTTGGTAAGATTAATAGTAACTATTATTTATTGACCACTTCAATGTGCCAGGCACAATTTTAACAAGCACTTTACAAGTATTATCTCACTTAATTATCATAAAAACCCTGTGAAGTAGGTAGTATAGATCCACTGTTCCTCATTCAAGCTTTTGTCTGAATCCTTTGGGGCCAGATATGTTTAGGAAGTCAGAATCCTTTCAATTTCAGAAAGTAATATGGTATCGTATTAGTTATCTATTGCTGTATAACAAAATGCCCACAACTCAGCAGCTTAACAGCAAACTTTTACTATCTGACAGTTTCTGAGGATCAGGGATCTGGGCATGGCTTAGTGGCTTAGCTGGGTGCCTCCACCTCAAAGTGTCTTGACCTTGGTTATAATCAGGAGGGCAGCCAGGGCTGGGGTCTCATCTCAAGGCTTAACCGGGGCTAAGGGGATCTGCTCCCAGTCCCACTCAGGCGGCTGAGGCTCAGCTCAGTTCCTCACCATTTGGACTTCTCCACAGTTACCTCACAACAGGGCAGCCAGCTTCCCCCAGCGCAAGCCGTTCAAGAGAGAACGGGAGAAGGCATCAAAGACTGAAGTGACATCTCCTCTAATCTAACCTCAGAAGTGGCGTTCCATCACTTCTGCCGTATTCTATATGTTAAAAGAAAGTCAATAAGTCCAGCCCACAATCAAGGGGAGAGTGTACACATGAATACCAGAAGGTGGGCATCATTGGGAGCCACCGTGGAGACCGCCTCCTCCCGAAGCACGTATCGTGGCTACCGTAGGCTACCTAACTCCTGCAGTGGGGTCTAGCACGGCACCTTATCATCAAAAACATTGATACTTCTGCATCAAAACGTTTGAATACTCGTGGTAGATGGGATAAATAACGACTATAAATAACCTCATGTCAGTTGAGGTCAGATTTTGCTTCCAAATGAGTTATTTTTTAAAAAATTCAGTTTTCAGAGCCTATAGAGTTTGAAAATTATGAAAAAGAGATTGGAGATCTGTCATAATATCCTCACTTTACAGATGATGGTGCTGAGGCACAGGGAGATTAAATGTGTGTATATATAAAATTTTGTGTCTTTGTATCAGTACAGACAACAGCAGAGACCCACAAACTTCAAGCTCTTAACACTTAACAATGTTCTGTTGTTCTCAGAACATTGGGAATCGGGGGACAGGGGCAGGTCTCTACGATTTGACTATTAAATATCGTGCAGTAGTACTCCTAGTAATTTTTTAAATCAATAAAGTAAATTTTAAAAGAATGCAATAGTATTTCTCCCATAAGGCAAAGAGTTTACATTTACATTAGAAGAGCCTGTTTTCTCCTTGTGCTATCACAAAATGGAAGAATTGGAGAAAAAAGTAGAAAGAACCAAGACAATATGAGAAACAGAAGTGTAGGAAATTAGATGTATTTCCTCAGCTTACATATGGTTGGGAGTAGTCAGGGGACAGAATGAGCCTTCGGTTTTAGAAAACAACTAAGAATAAATCTAGGTGTGTGGGGAAAAATTCTGATTTGATATGGTTTCGGTGTGAGTTAATGAAAACACTGAGTCATTTAAAGGTTGACCAATCTTGACTAGAACACAAATACTGGTCAGACTGAAACTTTATTTTTGCCTTTTAAGTTATTCTCTCTCTTCTGGTTTGTACAGATTCTTAATTAGAATTTTGAACATCTATTAAATATTACAGGAATGAGAGAGTCCTTTATTTCAGATTTTACTTTTTTATGACCTGTTTAAACCGATAAAAACTGACTTTAATAACTGCAAGAGATATTAGATATACTGAATGGCTCTACTTCTGATTCTGTATATGTTTAACAAATGAAGCATTTCGTCTTTATGACTAAAGGTGAGGTGCTTAGCCAGGCATGCATACAATCTCCTTTAAGGGATACTAATAAGCCAAACGTCATTGGCTTCTATTGTAATACTGTAACCTTAATGTAACACCTCAGTTCCAAATACCTGCATGTTAGAATCTGAAATGACTCTGAGACAAGGACATGGCAGACATCTTTTATGAAAGCAAATTTTAGGAGCCAGAACAGAAAAGACCCTCAGCAATGCCAAAGGGTGGCCTAGGCTGTCTTGTCATGCCTCAGCCTGCCACAAGGTGGCGGTGAGTCTCAACAGCTATAACATTTACTTATAATGTAAAATGGGCTTTTTCTTTTTTTTTTTTTTTTTTTAATTATTTTTTTTATTTTTATTTTTATTTTATTTTTTTATTTTTTAAATTTTATTTTGTCGATATACATTGTAGCTGATTAATGCTCCCCATCACCAAAACCTCCCTCCCTTCTCCCTCCCCCTCTCCCCCCCAACCATGTCCTTTCTGTTTGTTTGTTGTATCAACTTCAAATAATTGTGGTTGTTATATCTTCTTCCCCCCCCCCCCGGTTTGTGTGTGTATGTGTGTATGTGTGTGTGAATTTATATATTAATTTTTAGCTCCCTCCAATAAGTGAGAACATGTGGTATTTCTCTTTCTGTGCCTGACTTGTTTCACTTAATATAATTCTCTCGAGGTCCATCCATGTTGTTGCAAATGGCAGTATTTCATTCGTTTTTATAGCTGAGTAGTATTCCATTGTGTAGATGTACCACATTTTCCGTATCCACTCATCTGATGATGGGCATTTGGGCTGGTTCCAACTCTTGGCTATTGTAAAGAGTGCTGCGATGAACATTGGGGAACAGGTATACCTTCGACTTGATGATTTCCATTCCTCTGGGTATATTCCCAACAGTGGGATGGCTGGGTCGTATGGTAGATCTATGTGCAATTGTTTAAGGAACCTCCATACCATTTTCCATAGAGGCTGCACCATTTTGCAGTCCCACCAACAATGTATGAGAGTTCCTTTTTCTCCGCAGCCTCGCCAGCATTTATCGTTCATAGTCTTTTGGATTTTAGCCATCCTAACTGGGGTTAGATGGTATCTCAATGTGGTTTTGATTTGCATTTCCCGGATGCTGAGTGATGTTGAGCATTTTTTCATATGTCTGTTGGCCATTTGGATATCTTCCTTAGAGAAATGCCTACTTAGCTCTTTTGCCCATTTTTTAATTGGGTTCCTTGTTTTCTTCTTGTAAAGTTGTTTGAGTTCCTTATATATTCTGGATATTAATCCTTTGTCAGATGTATATTTTGCAAATATTTTCTCCCACTCTGTTGGTTGTCTTTTAACTCTTTTAATTGTTTCTTTTGCTGTGCAGAAGCTTTTTAGTTTGATATAATCCCATTTGTTTATTTTTCCTTTGGTTGCCCGTGCTTTTGGGGTCGTATTCATGAAGTCTGTGCCCAGTCCTATTTCCTGAAGTGTTTCCCCTATGTTTTCTTTAAGAAGTTTTATTGCCTCAGGGTGTATATTTAAATCCTTAATCCATTTTGAGTTGATTTTAGTATACGGTGAGAGGTATGGATCTAGTTTCATTCTCCTGCATATCGATATCCAGTTATCCCAGCACCACTTGCTGAAGAGGCAGTCCCTTCCCCAGTGAATAGGCTTGGTGCCTTTGTCAAAGATCAGATGGCAGTAAGTGTGTGGGTTGATTTCTGGATTCTCTATTCTATTCCATTGGTCAGTGTGTCTGTTTTTATGCCAGTACCATACTGTTTTGGTTATTATAGCTTTGTAGTATAGCTTAAAGTCAGGTAGTGTTATGCCTCCAGCTTTATTTTTTTTGCTCAGCATTGCTTTGGCTATTCGTGGTCTTTTATTGTTCCATATAAATGTCTGAATAGTTTTTTCCATTTCTGAGAAAAATGTCTTTGGAATTTTGATGGGGATTGCATTGAATTTGTATATCACTTTGGGTAGTATGGACATTTTCACTATGTTGATTCTTCCAATCCAGGAGCATGGAATATCTTTCCATCTTCTTGTATCCTCTCTAATTTCTCTCAGCAGTGGTTTGTAGTTCTCATTATAGAGATTTTTCACCTCCTTGGTTAACTCAATTCCTAAGTATTTTATTTTTTTGGTGGCTATTGTAAATGGGCAGGCTTTCTTGATTTCTCCTTCTGCATGTTCACTATTGGAGAAAAGAAATGCTACTGATTTTTGTGTGTTGATTTTGTATCCTGCTACTGTGCTGAAATCATTTATCAATTCCAACAGTTTTTTTGTAGAGGTTTTAGACTGTTCGATATATAGGATCATGTCATCTGCAAACAGGGACAGTTTGACTTCATCTTTTCCAATCTGGATGCCCTTTATTTCCTTCTCTTCTCTGATTGCTCTGGCTAGTACTTCCAACACTATGTTGAATAGGAGTGGTGAGAGTGGGCATCCTTGTCTAGTGCCTGTTCTTAAAGGAAAAGCTTTCAGCTTTTCCCCATTCAGGATGATATTGGCAGTGGGTTTGTCATATATGGCTTTAATTATGTTGAGATACTTTCCCTCTATACCTAACTTATAGAGGGTCTTTGTCATGAATGAGTGCTGAACTTTATCAAATGCTTTTTCAGCATCTATAGAGATGATCATATGGTCCTTGTGTTTGAGTTTATTAATATGGTGTATCACATTTATTGATTTGCGTATGTTGAACCAACCTTGCATCCCTGGGATGAATCCCACTTGATCGTGATGAATAATTTTTCGTATGTGTTGCTGTATTCTGTTTGCTAGTATTTTAGTGAGGATTTTTGCATCTATATTCATCAAGGATATCGGCCTGTAGTTTTCTTTTTTGGTTATATCTTTACCTGGTTTTGGTATCAGGATGATGTTTGCTTCATAGAATGAGTTTGGGAGATTTGCGTCCGTTTCAATCTTTTGGAATAGTTTGTAAAGAATCGGTGTCAATTCCTCTTTGAATGTTTGGTAAAATTCTGCTGTGAATCCATCTGGTCCTGGGCTTTTCTTTGTTGGGAGCCTTCTGATAACAGCTTCAATCTCCTTTATTGTTATTGGTCTGTTCAAATTTTCTACGTCTTCACGGTTCAGTTTTGGGAGCTTGTGTGTGTCCAGAAATTTATCCATTTCCTCCAGATTTTCAAATTTGTTGGCGTATAGTTGTTTATAGTAGTCTCGAATGATTCCTTGTATTTCAGATGAATCAGTTGTAATATCGCCTTTTTCATTTCTAATTTTTGTTATTTGAGTCTTCTCTCTTCTTTTTTTTGTTAGCCATGCTAATGATTTGTCAATTTTATTTATCTTTTCAAAAAACCAACTTTTTGATTCGTTGATCTTTTGAATTGTTTTTTGGTTTTCAATTTCATTCAGTTCTGCTCTGATCTTAATGATTTCTTTCCGTCTGCTAACTTTAGGATTGGATTGTTCTTGTTTTTCTAGTTCTTTAAGGTGAAGTGTTAGGTTGTTCACTTGCCATCTTTCCATTCTTCTGAAGTGAGCATTTAATACAATAAATTTTCCCCTCAATACTGCTTTTGCAGTATCCCACAGGTTTTGGTATGATGTATCATTGTTTTCATTAGTTTCAATAAACTTTTTGATTTCCTGCTTGATTTCTTCTTGGACCCATATGTCATTAAGTAGAATGCTGTTTAATTTCCATGTGTTTGTATAGTTTCCAGAGTTTTGTTTGTTATTAATTTCTAGTTTTAATCCATTGTGGTCTGAGAAGATACATGGGATAATTCCAATTTTTTTGAATTTATTGAGACTTGATTTGTGACCTAATATGTGATCTATCCTGGAGAATGATCCATGTGCTGATGAGAAGAATGAATATTCTGAGGTTGTTGGGTGGAATGTTCTGTAGATATCTGCCAATTCCAATTGGTCTAGAGTCTTGTTTAGATCTTGTGTTTCTCTACTGATTCTTTGCCTAGATGATCTGTCTAATATTGACAGTGGAGTGTTCAGGTCCCCTGCTATTATGGTATTAGTGTCTATTTCCTTCTTTAGGTCTAATAGAGTTTGTTTTATAAATCTGGCTGCTCCAACATTGGGTGCGTACATATTTATGATTGTTATGTCTTCTTGATGGATCAGTCCTTTTATCATTAAGTAGTGTCCCTCATTGTCTCTTTTTATGGTTTTTAGTTTAAAGTCTATTTTGTCAGATATAAGAATAGCCACTCCAGCTCGTTTTTCTTTTCTGTTTGCATGGTAAATCTTTTTCCATCCTTTCACTCTTAGTCTGTGTGAATCTTTATGGGTGAGGTGGGTCTCTTGTAGGCAGCATATAGTTGGGTCCTGCTTTTTGATCCAGTCAGCCAGTCTGTGTCTTTTAATTGGGGAATTTAAGCCTTTAACATTAAGAGTTGTTATTGAAAGGTGTTGATTTATTCCTAGCATTTTATTGGTTGTTTGGTTGTCTTAGGTGTCTTTTGTTCCTTGCTTTCTGATTTACTGTTTGGTTTCTTTGTTTGTTGGTTCCTTAGGTTGTAGATAGTGTTTTTGTTAACTTGTTTTCTCTTCACAAATGCCATTTTTATTGTACTAGCGGGTTTAGATTTTTCTTAGGTTTGTATGGCAGTGGTAGTTATTTTTCAGGAACCAAACCCAGTACTCCCTTGAGGATTTCTTGTAAGGGTGGTCTTGTGGTAGTGAACTCCCGCAGTTTTTGTTTGTCTGAGAAATATACTATTTGCCCCTCATTTCGGAAGGATAGCCTTGCAGGGTAGAGTATTCTTGGCTGGCAATCTTTGTCTTTTAGTATTTTGAAAATATCATCCCATTCCTTTCTAGCTTTTAGGGTTTGTGATGAAAAGTCTGATGTTAACCTGATTGGGGCTCCCTTATAGGTGATTTGACGCTTCTCTCTTGCAGCTTTTAAGATTCTCTCTTTGTCTCTGAGTTTTGCCAATTTGACTATGACATGTCTTGGAGAAGGCCTTTTTGGGTTGAATACGTTTGGAGATCGTTGAGCTTCCTGGATCTGAAGATCTGTGATTTTTCCTATACCTGGGAAGTTTTCTGCCACTATTTTGTTGAATATGTTTTCAATGGAATCTCCATTTTCCTCCCCTTCTGGAATACCCATGACTCGGATATTTGAGCGCTTGAGGTTGTCTGATATCTCTCTCAGATTTTCTTCCATGTCCTTGATTCTTTTTTCTTTCTTTTTGTCTGCTTGTGTTATTTCAAACAGCCCATCTTCAAGTTCAGAGGTTCTCTCTTCAACTTCGACAAGCCTGCTGGTTAAACTCTCCATTGTGTTTTTTATTTCGCTGAATAACTTCTTCAGTTCAGCAAGTTCTGCTACATTTTTTTTCAGGACATTGATTTCCTTGTATATTTCCTCTTTCAGATCCTGTATACTTTTCCTCATTTCATCATGATGTCTAGCTGAGTTTTCTTGTATCTCATTCAGTTTCCTTAGAATTATCACTCGAAATTCCTTGTCAGTTATTTCAAGGGCTTCTTGTTCTATAGGATCTAGAGTATGAGATTTATTAACTTTTGGTGGTGTACTTTCTTGATTTTTTGTATTTCTGGTGTCTTTTTTTTGGTGTTTATTCATTGTGGCAGGGGGTTTCACAGTCCACCGGTTTAAGACTAATGACTAACTAGGATGTTGCTGTGGTTGCCAATTTGGTATGGCTCCCGCCGTGACTGCTCAGTTGGCCTCTAGTGTCTTGTGTGTGTGGTTGCCTCGGGTCTTGGGCTTCTCCGGGGATCCACCTTTCTAGTCAGCTTGTACTCTGCTGGGCTGGTGGATCACGTACCACAGGGTGTGTGATCTCTGTTGAGCTTTCACTTTCTGTACAGGACTTCTCCCCGTTTCGTGTGCTCTGGCCCAGGCTGTTAGATCGTGCAGTGGCGACCCCACAGGGTGTGTGGTTTCTGTCGAGTCTCCGCCTCCCTGGCCGCACGTCTCCCCCCTCTGTGCACACTGTGCTGGGCTGGGGCGTGTCTTCTGCACCCCTCGTCTATCAGCTGGGCCTTCAAGACCCTGCTCAGCACTGCCTCGCCCAGGAAGTCTACCAGGTTTCTGCTAGGCACAGACGACCGGTCTCTCTGGGTGCCTTTGTAGCACTGTGTAGATCTTTCTCGGGTCTTGTTCACCTTTGTATCCCCCCGGTATAAACCGAGTCTAGTGCCCGCCTGCAGCCTGCTCTCCGGCAGGTTCAAGCGGACCTGGGAACTCTCCTACCACACTATTCCCAACCAGAAATTCGTTAGGCTTTTTTCCAAACTGGTGGTCGCAGAGATGGTATCTGCCTCCCAGTAACAGGAAGTTTACCGGGGCCGGAGTCCAGGGTGTGGTGGAGTGACAGTCGGCCCGCCCGTACTTCCTAGCCCTCCCAAAACTGGTCGGGACGCCCCACACCCCCAGCCCTGCCAGAGAACCGCGGAGGGAGTGGGAGAGGAGGTCGGCCCGCAGGGTCCGGAAAGCCCCGCGCCAGGCCAAGCAAATGGGCTCAGTGATGGCCGAGCAGGGCGGAGCTGCCCGCACCTGGGAAAATGGAGGCAGCACCGACAGTGAGTGGCCTGGTGGTGCAGGCGGGAGCCACGTGGGCATCCACCCCCCGAACAGAGCTGTGCCAGGGATCACTCACAGTGCTGTGCCAGGTCGGGCGCTCGCTCTGTCTCTGGTTTGTTGCCTTCCGTGTTCTCGGCGCTGCCGCCTCGGGCTGTTCAGTCACGGCGCCGCTCGGGCGCTCCCAGGAATCTTCTTTAATGCCGGCCTGAAACCTCGAATCCTGAATAGGGCAGCTGGCCGCCTTCAGCGCGGCCCCAGCCTCCGGGAACCTGGCTGCATCCACAGCAGCCCTGGCGCCGTGTTCCCTGTTTCAAGACTCACTTTTGCAGCTAAGAATCAGTTCTTTTCCTGCTCCACCCTTCAAAGCTGTTGCCTGTAAATGAGGCAGCCTCTCCTGCCGGGGGCAAAGTGGCGTTGAGCCCCTACGACCGGCCAGCAGCAGCAGTCCTCCCTTAAGAGATGGCCAGAGGAAGGTCCACAAGTTTCCCGGCTGCCTGAGGCCCAGTGGCCACCTTTTCCACCTCAGCTACTCCGCGCCAGCCGCCGCAGCCGCCGCCATCTTGAAACTCCAAAATGGGCTTTTTCTGACATCCACCACATGGCTGTCGTTGGCTTCAAAAAGTTCATTAGTTCTACCACCCAAGAACCACCTCTTTTCCCGAGAGGAAAGTGTTCCTGAGTGGGTTCACTTTAGCAATGTATTTTTAAGGCATCATGTGGGATGATATTAATAACAAAAACCAACAGTTTACCGAGAAAGTACAGTGTTATGGTAAAGAACATGGACTTCAGAGCCAGACTGCTGGGTTCAGTTCCCAGCTCCGCTACTTAATAGCTGTATTGCCTTTGACAAATTACTTGTCCTCTCTGTGTTTTAGTTCCCTCATCTGTAAAACAGATATAATAACAGTACCTGACGCAGAAGGTGACGGGAGGCAGTAAAACACTTAGAATATTGCCTGACATGTAGCAACCATTACTTAGAAGGTAGCTGTCATTCCTGTGAGCACCCTGAGAACAGCTCCTTTGCTAGCTATTACACTGGCCACAACACTGGGAGTAAGGACAAGCATTAGATCCATTTAACAGATGAGAAAACCAAGACCAAGTAAGTGAAATGAATTTCACAAGGTCTAAATTTATGACAGACTAGGACATGAACTCACATCCACCTAACTCTAAATCTATGTTCTTAACCACTATATATATAGGCCAAATATTATAAGCAATAAAAATCAAGAAACATAAAGCTCAGACTAAGAGATGATAGCAATTGTGCTCCTCCCCTACCCCCAAAAAGGTGTGTTTTCCTCCCTCCAACATAAGTCTATTTCCCTTCCTTTACATGGTTTACCTCCCCTAAATTAAATTTTTGCCTAAACATTTATTTTTGAAACCCACAGAGATATCTATAACCTAAATCTTTTAAAATTCTTAAGATAAGGTGAACTTAAGAATCTCCCACTAAAAAAAAAAAGGTTAGATTATTTGAAAGTCAAGAAAAGATGATTCCACAATTCTGCACAAGGATAAAAATAGAATTCCAAGTCCTCTACCCAAAAATCTCCACCACCTTCCACTGCTGCTTTTTCCCTGACAGTCCTTGAAATGACCTTGGTTTAATTACCTGCATCTCAATGAGTGAATCTACATAGAAAGTGAAGGTTAATTAATGAAGGATCGTTTCTTCCTCTAAGCCCACCAGGCAGTAGCTGACAGCAAGGCTCGTCCATGCAGTATTATCCTATATCTCATTAGAAATGGTCAGATTGATGTGCTCACTTTGGACTAGGCGAAAAGAAAGAAAATAGTTTACTAATGATGGCCACTCACAGTGTGTGGTCACAAAGCTTCCCACGTGGCACCTCTAACCTTGAATTGCACTGTCCCTGAACTCACAGAATCCAAAATGTTAGACCAAGGTAGAAATGCAGAGAACAGACTCTAATGAGGTTCAGACAACTGCAAGCCAGTTGTACAATATATTCATGTGATTTCTATATTATTATTCCTCTTAACATTCTTTGTTTTTACATATGTGTGTGTGTATATATATACATATATATATCTAGAACTGAATTGTTCTAGAACAGGGTTTCTCAACCTCAACATTAATGATATCTGAGTCAGATGATTTTCTGTTGTGGGGCTGTCCTATGCATTGTGGGATGTTCAGCAGCGTCCCTGCCCTTTACCCACTAGATACTAGTAGATTCTCCCCTGGTTATGACAACCAAAAATATCTCCAGACATTACCAAATGTTCCCTAGGGGCCAAAATTGTCCCCATTTGAGAACCATTGATGTAGGGGGGAAAATGTAGTTTTTAGGGTTTTGGTTTTTGTTTTGTTTAGCTTTTCATGTTGAAATAATTTCAGACTTAGAGGGGGAAAGTTGCAAAAATAGTATACCTGTACACTCTTCACCCAGATTCCCCAAATGTTTCCATTTTACATAACCATAGTCCAGCTATGAAAAACAGGAAATTAACATCAATACAATAATATTAAGTAATTTGTAGATTGTATTCAAATATCACCAAATGCCTACCAATGTCCTTTTGCTGGTCCAAGACCCTACCCAGGATCCAATTCAAGATTCAGTCCAAGATCCAACCAGGATTACATGCAGTTGTCACGGTCTCTTTAGTCTCCTACAATCTGTGACCATTTTTCAGTCTTCTGTTGTCTTTCAAAACCTTGACATGTTCAAATAGCACTGACCAGTTAGTTATTTTGTAAAATATCCCTCCCTCAATTCAGGTTCGTATGATGTTTTCTCATGATTAGATTGAAGTTATGCATTTTTGCCAAGAATACAGCAGTAGTGTCATGTCCTTCTATGGCATCTTGTTAGTAGGAGCATAATGTACCATGACCTCTGGTCACTTGGTTAAGGTCGTGTCTACAGAGTTTCTCCACTGTCAAGTTGCTGTTTCTTCCTTTGTGCTTAATATGTGTCTTGTGAGTAGATTCTTTTAGATTATGCAAATATCCTGTTTCTCACCTTAATTCTGCCCACTAATTTTAGCAAACACTGATGATTCTTGCCTGCCACAATTATTACTGTGGTGTTTGCCAAATGGCAATTCTCTATTTCCATTATTCTACATTTATAATTGAAATTCTACTGTAAAAAGTAGCTATTTTTTCTCCCCATTTTTCAGTAAGGAAGTTTTTTCTCACTACCGTAAATGAAAAACCAGGATTAAAACAAGTGTTTTAACTATAAATAATAATAGCAAAAAAATAAATTCAATGAAAAAAATGCATACCAATTCTAGCTGGATACTATAGACTTTGCTGTTCCCAATCTGATATCTCATTTCTCTTTGTTAGAAAGAGAGATTAGGAAGCATTTGAAAAGCCTTAACAACATGCTAGAATCAAACTGACTTTCTCCTTGATATACATTCAGAAAGATTGGCAGACAATTACAAAAGGAATCACTGTGGGGTTTAATATTATTTGATGTTGGATCTAAATATGACCCGAGATGCTTCATCTTTCTGCAATGGTATGTGTCCTGCATTTTGGGAAGCACTAGCCAGCTTCTGCCATTTTCCAGATGAAGTGACTGAGGGCCGCAGAAGGTAAACTGCCCACTCAGTATTCATGGATAGAGAATTTTTGCTACAAGAAACAGTAGTGCAGTAACTCAAGCCTAAAAGAAAAGTGCTGGGAGTGAAATGGGTTGGGAGGTGGAAATTTATTATCAGGACGGTAGAGTGTCTCAGAAAACCTAACAGTAAGAATGCAGCCAGACCAGGAATGGACTAGAACCTGAAAAACTAGTGACCAGAGCCTTCCACCTCTCATTTTTAATTTTTCTCTGTGCATCTATTTTAATTCTATTTTCCTCCCTCCCTAATCTCACAGCTATCTTAGCTTCTCAGCTGACATAGCAAAATATGGGAACACCAGAACAACCCAGCTCATAGTCCACACAAGACCCAGAACCTCATCAGGTCTCCCTGGACCCCAATTCTAAACTCCTGAAAAGGAGAATCTGATTGGACGAGCTTAGCTCAGAAGAACACCCTTCGTCCTATCAGCTATGAGTGGGGAGCAGCATCACTTAATTACCATAAGGAATGGTCGTGGTCTGCTAGGCAGCTCCCTAAACAGGTAGGGCAGAGCACGTGCATCCAAAGTGCTGAAGAACTGGTTTCTCGGTTACCAGTTCCGCTCCTTAAAATTAATGTTTGCTACCATCAGTCATCAGTTTATCAGCCAACCACACACCACCCATACTATTTTTCTTTACACTTTTTCTTTGATCTTATTCACTTTCTTCTTAAATAAAAGCATTGATTCGGGAAACCTATGATAGTCTGAGCTAGAACAGAAAAATCAATTTTTTTCTAATACTTATGAAAATACATACATATTACTAAAACCAAGAATATGCATCCACGTACTGTGTAAAAACCCCGGTGTTATGTGTCCCTTACTTCAGTCAATGCTACACTAAATCCTTTGGAGTCTCTGTCCTCTGTTTATTACATACCCTGCAGCCAAAACATTCTCTGTTTAAATCATTCAGACACTTTGCAATCCATCTCTGCTTTATTCTTCCTAAAATTAAATTTTTCTGACTTAAAGAGTCGCACATTGTTGAAAAATTGGCTTTTGATGTTTTTCTGAGCTCTTCACACCAACTACTTTTGAAACTAAACCTTGCTCAATTTTTTTTACTTGTTTTTACTAGTATTGCATTTAGGTGGGTATATTTAGTGGGGGATTCTTAAGGGCAGATTTGGTTCATATTTGCAGCTTCAGTTTTAAAGGTCAATATGTTAGAAGGTCTTAAGTTCTGGAGGTGCGAAGATGAGGGAACCCTAAACTTGCCCTCAGGGAGTGCTCAGGGTATTGAGGTACAACAGAATCCTAAGCAGACAATCACAGTCAGCAGGATAAATGCTCTGCAGAGGTCCAATGCCCCCTCTCCCTGATGCAGAGTGCAGGTTAGGGGACACTGAGTCCATTCTAGAAGTCTGCCCAGGCTTTGTGGAGGAGAGGGCACCCAAGCTGAGACTTGAAGGACTTTTAGAAGGTAGAGAAAATCAAGATGAAAAGAGAGCACCCTAAAAAAGAAAGATCTGTCTGTGTGAATGAATACAGGAAAGAGCCAGGTGGACAGGTGAGAAGTTTGGTGTTAGCAAAGGATGGATTCAAGGGAGAGGTGGTAGAAGAGGAGCCTGGATATGTGGCTCAGGGGGTCCCTGAGGTCAGAGGCAAGCTTGAGGCCATACTGAAAGAACTATCTTTAAATTTTTAAAAAAACAAAATAACATGATGCCTAGAGAGAGAAGCAAGAATAATAAAGAATAGTGCAAGGATTTCCAAAACATATGCCCAGAAATATTGGTCCTCCTCATGTTCATTGATGTTGCCAAAAGAGCTTGGGAAACACTAGACTTGATTTTTTATTTTATTATTTTTTATTTTATTTTATTTTTTAATTTTATCAATATACAATGTAGTCGATTTTCGTGTCCCTTCACCGATTCCTCCCCCCCTTTCTCACCCTCCCACCCATCAACATCATGTCTGTTCACTTGTCTTAACAAGTTCAAGGAATTGTTATGATTGTTGTGTCTTCTTCCCCACAACCCCCCTATTTGTTTGTGTATTTATTTATTTATTTTTTAGCTCCCACCAATAAGTGAGAATATATGGTATTTCTCTTTCTGTGCCTGACTTATTTCACTTAATTTTTTCTAAGTCTATCCATGTTGTTGCAAATGGCAGTATTCATTCTTTTTTATAGCTGAGTAGTATTCCATTGTGTAGATATACCACAGTTTTCTTATCCACTCATCTGATGATGGACATTTGGGCTGGTTCCAACTCTTGGCTATTGTAAATAGTGCTGCGATGAACATTGGAGTACAGGTATCCCTTCAACACGATGATTTCCATTCTTCTGGGTATATTCCCAACAGTGGAATAGCTGGGTCATATGGTAGATCTATCTGTAATTGTCCAAACCATTTTCCATAAAGGCTTCACCATTTTGCAGTCCCACCAACAGTGTAGGAGGGTTCCTTTTTCTCCCCAACCTCACCAGCATTTATCTTTCTCAGTCTTTTGGATATTAGCCCACACCAGATTAGGTAGACTTGATTTTTTTAAGTGCCACAAATTCAGGACTTCTAAGAGCCTGAGATGTGGATGTACCTTGTGAGTGTCTAAGAGGTGGGCAGAGCCTTTCTGAAACCCACAGGCCCTCACCGTTCAAGGTGCTCTCAGAGGCCAGCAGTGTCAGGTTCACCTGGGAGCAGGTGGGAAATGCAGGATCTACATTTTAGCTTGATCCCCAGGTGATTCATATCAATATTAAAGCAAAGGAAGCACCGGCCTCCATCACACTAAAGTGCAGGTTCTGATTCAGTCAGTCTGGGATGAGGCTAGACTCTAAGTATCAAGACTCTAAGCCATGGACACTTCTGTTCAAAGACAATCATGGGTGACTGATGTTCTGCAAAAACATTCAACCCCATGGGAAAAGTTGAAGACATCCACCAGCCCTACCACCAGCTATCTATTACCTGACCATCTTTGCATTTGGTAATGAGAAGAATGTCGAAAAACCCATGTTAGTCTCTGCCCATAAGGAGCTGTGGTTTAGCTGGAAAACTAATACTTAATGACCAGAAATAATTCATGAGCAATAAAAGAACATATACATAAAATTTATTTTTTCAACAAATCGTTATTGAGCACCTACTACATACTATCCCTATTTGACAGCTGGGGATATAGTACTGAAATAAACTATCAAAGCCTGCCCTCATAGTTTTTACATTCTAGAAAGGGTAGAAAGGGGCAACATATAAATAAAGAAATAAATACACAGTAGACCAACAATGACAGGAGTTTTAGAGAGAAGGAAGGCAGAGGAAAGGAGACAGGGAATGCCAGTAGAAGGTAGAAAAAGGGGTAGTTTCAATGTTAAGATGACATTTGGGCAGAGACCTGGAGGAACTGCAAGAGTGAGACATGTGGCTATCTGAAGGGAAACCATCTGTGATAGAGGAAACAGCAAACACAAGTCCTGAGGCTGGAGCATGCTTGGAAAGCTCCAAGAAAGCCAGGAGCATTCTACAGCTGGGACAGAGTGAGCAGGCGGAAGAGTGACAGGAGACAGGATCACAGAAGCTGTTGGGGGAGATGGAATGCAGATCATATAGGACCGAATGCAGATCATATAGGACCCTTACAGGCCATTGGAAGACTCTGGCATTTTCTTGGCATGACATGGGAGCGACTGGGCAGTTTTGAGCAAAGGAGTGACTTACATTTCAAAACACTTGTTTTGGCTGCTCAGCAGACAGTGGCATGTAGGGACCAACAGTGGAAACTGGTAGCCCAGTAAAATTATTACAAATAGACTAGATGAGTGATAATGGTAGGACGGCTTCTGTTGTGTCAGGGGAGATGGTAAAATGTGGTTGGATTCCGGGTATATTTTGAAGGTACTGCCAAAAAGATTTCAGAAGATGAGATAGCAGGTGAGAGAGAAGGCACAAAGTCAAAGCTATATGTAAGGCTTATGAATGGAGCATTGGAATGGATGGAGTTTCCAGTTACTGAGATAGGAAAGGATTTTTGGAGCTGTTAGGTGGGAGACTGGAAATTAGGGGCTCTGTTTTTAACACGTTAAATTTGAGGTGTTTACGAGATGTATCCATGTGGAGATAGGGAGAGGGAAGTTGGAGAGATGGAGCTGAAGTTCAACAGAAGGGTCCAGGCTGAATATATCGAACAGTGTAGATGCTGTATATAGTATGTATACAGTAGACATTCAATAAATGGCAAATGCATGAATGCCGTGGCTTAGATCAGCAGAAATATTTGCTTACCATTGGAAAAGAACTGGGTCCTCACACCCTGCTGATAGTGGGTGAATGACATTTTTACATGAAAAGAAAACCATTTTTCTTTATTCCAAATGATCTGCAAAATAAGCTGGTGTGGTTTTACTGAAGTTGTTTTCTATCTCCAAGATAACATTAATAAACAAATTTGAAATCACAAAAGTATGAACATAAATTATTTACAATGGGCTTGAAGAGCTCAGAAGGGTTTGTAAGGTAAATAATTTATAAACTCATCAAAAGAGTTTCTGTTTTCACTAATTAAGGGCAAAAATTTTGCCAATATATCATGAGAGGTTTTGAGAAGTATGTAGAGAGAGATCAATTCAGTACAATGAACATTTACCAAAAAACTACTATGCCAAGTGCTGGGCTGGATATAGGTGATTCAGAGATCCGCATGATGGAGTTTCTGCTTTTAAGGAATTGCCTGTGCAGTGGGGGAACTGGCATCCTTAGGGTTAAGTGCACAACCCGCTGTAGGCGTTGGTGCTGCCCAATGGTGGGTTCTGGGGCTCTCCTTGACAGGTGCATGCATGGTAGGAGGGTAATTCCCTGCCCACCTCAAGAGTAGATATGTCCACGTGATTTGCTTTAGCCAATGAAATGTAAACAAGAGTTACAGGAGTTACTTCCAAGTGGAGGCTTTAAGAGGTGAAGAGTGATTTGCCATGTCCTTGTCCACTCTCACAGTGAGTGTTGATGTGTTGCTTCCTTCGACTTACTTCCATGGGTGACTAATGTGAGCAGAGCACTGCCCCCACCACTAGCTCCACCTAGATGACCTGCAGGATTCATGGCACAAGCAAGAAATAAATGGTGTATTAAGCCACTGATATTTGAGGGTTGTTAGTTACTGCATAACCTACACCATCCTGAATGATACCCACCCTATACTGATAAAGGATACCTCCTTTGTGAATTTCCACTCTCCAAATTCCCCATTTGTCCTTCATTCTTTGAGTCTTTAGTTATCCATCTCTATTTTACAATATAATTTTTGCCTTGACAGAGTTTCCCAAATAATTTTTCTACGTTCATTTATAGAAACAAGGTCATAGATCCAAGCCATCCTTCAAATACTTTTTTCACTCCTCAATTTAATAGAAAACTTTAGTTTCTAGCTAAGAGCCATCTCTTTGTATTTCCAATTGCCCTTCAACTTCCATCACTTGTAGGTTTTCTTGTTCATACCACATTTGTCACCTGAAGCATATTTGTAGTTGTTTTTGTTGCCAGTGTTGTAGTTAATGTTACAAGAGTTTCCAGGTATATGAGAACAGTAGAGGTCAAGAAGCATGTAAAACCTGGATTCTAGTTGACCAAGGGTCTCCCTTCTGCACCCCAACCTCACTTTAATAAATCAAGACTGGACCTTAGCAAAAGTCATAAATGACAAGAAAATGAAATGCCACTTCTAAGATGGCGGCGGCTACGGCGGCTGGCGCGGAGTAGCTGAGGTGGAAAAGGTGGCCACTGGGCCTCAGGCAGCCGGGAAACTTGTGGACCTTCCTCTCGCCATCTCTTAAGGGAGGACTGCTGCTGCTGGCCGGTCGTGGGGGCTCAACGCCACTTTGCCCCCGGCAGGAGAGGCTGCCTCATTTACAGGCAACAGCTTTGAAGTGTGGAGCAGGAAAAGAACTGATTCTTAGCTGCAAAAGCGAGTCTTGAAACAGGGAACACGGCGCCAGGGCTGCTGTGGATGCAGCCAGGATCCCGGAGGCTGGGGCCGCGCTGAAGGCGGCCAGCTGCCCTATTCAGGATTCGAGGTTTCAGGCCGGCATTAAAGAAGATTCCTGGGAGCGCCCGAGCAGCGCCGCGACTGAACAGCCCGAGGCGGCAGCGCCGAGAACACGGAAGGCAACAAACCAGAGACAGAGCGAGCGCCCGACCTGGCACAGCACTGTGAGTGATCCCTGGCACAGCTCTGTTCAGGGGGTGAATGCCCACGCGGCTCCCGCCTGCACCACCAGGCCACTCACTGCCACGGTGCTGCCTCCATTTTCCCAGGTGCGGGCAGCTCCGCCCTGCTCGGCCATCACTGAGCCCATTTGCTTGGCCTGGCGCGGGGCTTTCCGGACCCTGCAGGCCGACCTCCTCTCCCACTCCCTCCGCGGTTCTCTGGCAGGGCTGGGGGTGTGGGGCGTCCCGACCAGTTTTGGGAGGGCTAGGAAGTACGGGCGGGCCGACTGTCACTCCACCACACCCTGGACTCCGGCCCCGGTAAACTTCCTGTTACTGGGAGGCAGATACCATCTCTGCGACCACCAGTTTGGAAAAAAGCCTAACGAATTTCTGGTTGGGAATAGTGTGGTAGGAGAGTTCCCAGGTCCGCTTGAACCTGCCGGAGAGCAGGCTGCAGGCGGGCACTAGACTCGGTTTATACCGGGGGGATACAAAGGTGAACAAGACCCGAGAAAGATCTACACAGTGCTACAAAGGCACCCAGAGAGACCGGTCGTCTGTGCCTAGCAGAAACCTGGTAGACTTCCTGGGCGAGGCGGTGCTGAGCAGGGTCTTGAAGGCCCAGCTGATAGACAGGGGTGCAGAAGACACGCCCCAGCCCAGCACAGTGTGCACAGAGGGGGGAGACGTGCGGCCAGGGAGGCGGAGACTCGACAGAAACCACACACCCGGTGGGGTCGCCACTGCACGATCTAACAGCCTGGGCCAGAGCACACGGAACGGGGAGAAGTCCTGTACAGAAAGTGAAAGCTCAACAGAGATCACACACCCTGTGGTATGTGATCCACCAGCCCAGCAGAGTACAAGCTGACCAGAAAGGTGGATCCCCCGAGAAGCCCAAGACCCCAGGCAACCACACACACAAGACACTAGAGGCCAACTGAGCAGTCACGGCGGGAGCCATACCAAATTGGCAACCACAGCAACATCCTAGTTAGTCATTAGTCTTAAACCGGTGGACTGTGAAACCCCCTGCAACAATGAATAAACACCAAAAAAAAGACACCAGAAATACAAAAAATCAAGAAAGTACACCACCAAAAGTTAATAAATCTCATACTCTAGATCCTATAGAACAAGAAGCCCTTGAAATAACTGACAAGGAATTTCGAGTGATAATTCTAAGGAAACTGAATGAGATACAAGAAAACTCAGCTAGACATCATGATGAAATGAGGAAAAGTATACAGGATCTGAAAGAGGAAATATACAAGGAAATCAATGTCCTGAAAAAAAATGTAGCAGAACTTGCTGAACTGAAGAAGTTATTCAGCGAAATAAAAAACACAACGGAGAGTTTAACCAGCAGGCTTGTCGAAGTTGAAGAGAGAACCTCTGAACTTGAAGATGGGCTGTTTGAAATAACACAAGCAGACAAAAAGAAAGAAAAAAGAATCAAGGACATGGAAGAAAATCTGAGAGAGATATCAGACAACCTCAAGCGCTCAAATATCCGAGTCATGGGTATTCCAGAAGGGGAGGAAAATGGAGATTCCATTGAAAACATATTCAACAAAATAGTGGCAGAAAACTTCCCAGGTATAGGAAAAATCACAGATCTTCAGATCCAGGAAGCTCAACGATCTCCAAATGGATTCAACCCAAAAAGGCCTTCTCCAAGACATGTCATAGTCAAATTGGCAAAACTCAGAGACAAAGAGAGAATCTTAAAAGCTGCAAGAGAGAAGCGTCAAATCACCTATAAGGGAGCCCCAATCAGGTTAACATCAGACTTTTCATCACAAACCCTAAAAGCTAGAAAGGAATGGGATGATATTTTCAAAATACTAAAAGACAAAGATTGCCAGCCAAGAATACTCTACCCTGCAAGGCTATCCTTCCGAAATGAGGGGCAAATAGTATATTTCTCAGACAAACAAAAACTGCGGGAGTTCACTACCACAAGACCACCCTTACAAGAAATCCTCAAGGGAGTACTGGGTTTGGTTCCTGAAAAATAACTACCACTGCCATAAAAACCTAAGAAAAATCTAAACCCGCTAGTACAATAAAAATGGCATTCATGAAGAGAAAACAAGCTAACAAAAACACTATCTACAACCTAAGGAACCAACAAACAAAGAAACCAAACAGTAAATCAGAAAGCAAGGAACAAAAGACACCTAAGACAACCAAACAACCAATAAAATGCTAGGAATAAATCAACACCTTTCAATAACAACTCTTAATGTTAAAGGCTTAAATTCCCCAATTAAAAGACACAGACTGGCTGACTGGATCAAAAAGCAGGACCCAACTATATGCTGCCTACAAGAGACCCACCTCACCCATAAAGATTCACACAGACTAAGAGTGAAAGGATGGAAAAAGATTTACCATGCAAACAGAAAAGAAAAACGAGCTGGAGTGGCTATTCTTATATCTGACAAAATAGACTTTAAACTAAAAACCATAAAAAGAGACAATGAGGGACACTACTTAATGATAAAAGGACTGATCCATCAAGAAGACATAACAATCATAAATATGTACGCACCCAATGTTGGAGCAGCCAGATTTATAAAACAAACTCTATTAGACCTAAAGAAGGAAATAGACACTAATACCATAATAGCAGGGGACCTGAACACTCCACTGTCAATATTAGACAGATCATCTAGGCAAAGAATCAGTAGAGAAACACAAGATCTAAACAAGACTCTAGACCAATTGGAATTGGCAGATATCTACAGAACATTCCACCCAACAACCTCAGAATATTCATTCTTCTCATCAGCACATGGATCATTCTCCAGGATAGATCACATATTAGGTCACAAATCAAGTCTCAATAAATTCAAAAAAATTGGAATTATCCCATGTATCTTCTCAGACCACAATGGATTAAAACTAGAAACTAATAACAAACAAAACTCTGGAAACTATACAAACACATGGAAATTAAACAGCATTCTACTTAATGACATATGGGTCCAAGAAGAAATCAAGCAAGAATTCAAAAAGTTTATTGAAACTAATGAAAACAATGATACATCATACCAAAACCTGTGGGATACTGCAAAAGCAGTATTGAGGGGAAAATTTATTGCATTAAATGCTCACTTCAGAAGAATGGAAAGATGGCAAGTGAACAACCTAACACTTCACCTTAAAGAACTAGAAAAACAAGAACAATCCAATCCTAAAGTTAGCAGACGGAAAGAAATCATTAAGATCGGAGCAGAACTGAATGAAATTGAAAACCAAAAAACAATTCAAAAGATCAACGAATCAAAAAGTTGGTTTTTTGAAAAGATAAATAAAATTGACAAACCATTAGCATGGCTAACAAAAAAAAGAAGAGAGAAGACTCAAATAACAAAAATTAGAAATGAAAAAGGCGATATTACAACTGATTCATCTGAAATACAAGGAATCATTCGAGACTACTATAAACAACTATACGCCAACAAATTTGAAAAGCTGGAGGAAATGGATAAATTTCTGGACACACACAAGCTCCCAAAACTGAACCGTGAAGATGTAGAAAATCTGAACAGACCAATAACAATAAAGGAGATTGAAGCTGTTATCAGAAGGCTCCCAACAAAGAAAAGCCCAGGACCAGATGGATTCACAGCAGAATTTTACCAAACATTCAAAGAGGAATTGACACCGATTCTTTACAAACTATTCCAAAAGATTGAAACGGACGCAAATCTCCCAAACTCATTCTATGAAGCAAACATCATCCTGATACCAAAACCAGGTAAAGATATAACCAAAAAAGAAAACTACAGGCCGATATCCTTGATGAATATAGATGCAAAAATCCTCACTAAAATACTAGCAAACAGAATACAGCAACACATACGAAAAATTATTCATCACGATCAAGTGGGATTCATCCCAGGGATGCAAGGTTGGTTCAACATACGCAAATCAATAAATGTGATACACCATATTAATAAACTCAAACACAAGGACCATATGATCATCTCTATAGATGCTGAAAAAGCATTTGATAAAGTTCAGCACTCATTCATGACAAAGACCCTCTATAAGTTAGGTATAGAGGGAAAGTATCTCAACATAATTAAAGCCATATATGCCAAACCCACTGCCAATATCATCCTGAAAGCTTTTCCCCTAAGAACAGGAACTAGACAAGGATGCCCACTCTCACTACTCCTATTCAACATAGTGTTGGAAGTACTAGCCAGAGCAATCAGAGAAGAGAAGGAAATAAAGGGCATCCAGATTGGAAAAGATGAAGTCAAACTGTCCCTGTTTGCAGATGACATGATCCTATATATCGAACAGCCTAAAACCTCTACAAAAAAACTGTTGGAATTGATAAATGATTTCAGCACAGTAGCAGGATACAAAATCAACACACAAAAATCAGTAGCATTTCTTTTCTCCAATAGTGAACATGCAGAAGGAGAAATCAAGAAAGCCTGCCCATTTACAATAGCCACCAAAAAAATAAAATACTTAGGAATTGAGTTAACCAAGGAGGTGAAAAATCTCTATAATGAGAACTACAAACCACTGCTGAGAGAAATTAGAGAGGATACAAGAAGATGGAAAGATATTCCATGCTCTTGGATTGGAAGAATCAACATAGTGAAAATGTCCATACTACCCAAAGTGATATACAAATTCAATGCAATCCCCATCAAAATTCCAAAGACATTTTTCTCAGAAATGGAAAAAACTATTCAGACATTTATATGGAACAATAAAAGACCACGAATAGCCAAAGCAATGCTGAGCAAAAAAAATAAAGCTGGAGGCATAACACTACCTGACTTTAAGCTATACTACAAAGCTATAATAACCAAAACAGTATGGTACTGGCATAAAAACAGACACACTGACCAATGGAATAGAATAGAGAATCCAGAAATCAACCCACACACTTACTGCCATCTGATCTTTGACAAAGGCACCAAGCCTATTCACTGGGGAAGGGACTGCCTCTTCAGCAAGTGGTGCTGGGATAACTGGATATCGATATGCAGGAGAATGAAACTAGATCCATACCTCTCACCGTATACTAAAATCAACTCAAAATGGATTAAGGATTTAAATATACACCCTGAGACAATAAAACTTCTTAAAGAAAACATAGGGGAAACACTTCAGGAAATAGGACTGGGCACAGACTTCATGAATACGACCCCAAAAGCACGGGCAACCAAAGGAAAAATAAACAAATGGGATTATATCAAACTAAAAAGCTTCTGCACAGCAAAAGAAACAATTAAAAGAGTTAAAAGACAACCAACAGAGTGGGAGAAAATATTTGCAAAATATACATCTGACAAAGGATTAATATCCAGAATATATAAGGAACTCAAACAACTTTACAAGAAGAAAACAAGCAACCCAATTAAAAAATGGGCAAAAGAGCTAAGTAGGCATTTCTCTAAGGAAGATATCCAAATGGCCAACAGACATATGAAAAAATGCTCAACATCACTCAGCATCCGGGAAATGCAAATCAAAACCACATTGAGATACCATCTAACCCCAGTTAGGATGGCTAAAATCCAAAAGACTATGAACGATAAATGCTGGCGAGGCTGCGGAGAAAAAGGAACTCTCATACATTGTTGGCGGGACTGCAAAATGGTGCAGCCTCTATGGAAAATGGTATGGAGGTTCCTTAAACAATTGCAAATAGATCTACCATACGACCCAGCCATCCCACTGTTGGGAATATACCCAGAGGAATGGAAATCATCAAGTCGAAGGTATACCTGTTCCCCAATGTTCATCGCAGCACTCTTTACAATAGCCATGAGTTGGAACCAGCCCAAATGCCCATCATCAGATGAGTGGATACGGAAAATGTGGTACATCTACACAATGGAATACTACTCAGCTATAAAAACGAATGAAATACTGCCATTTGCAACAACATGGATGGACCTTGATAGAATTATATTAAGTGAAACAAGTCAGGCACAGAAAGAGAAATACCACATGTTCTCACTTATTGGAGGGAGCTAAAAATTAATATATAAATTCACACACACACATACACACATACACACACAAACCGGGGGGGGGGGGGAGGAAGAAGATATAACAACCACAATTATTTGAAGTTGATACAACAAACAAACAGAAAGGACATTGTTGGGGGGGAGGGGGGGGAGGGAGAAGGGAGGGAGGTTTTGGTGATGGGGAGCATTAATCAGCTACAATGTATATCGACAAAATAAAATTTTAAAAAAAAAGTCATAAATGACTATTCTTTAAGGGTATAACAGCAAATTAGTGAAACTCTGAAAGGGTGTACTGTTTTTTGTGTTTTATTGCCTACCATCTTTCCAGTGCCTAGAAAATGACTAATACAGAGTAGATGCTAAATAAATGTTGTGCAAGGAAGGAAAAAGGGAGAGAAGGAGGGAGGGAAGTAGAGAGCGAGAGGGAAAGAGGAGGAAGAAAATGAAAGGAAGGAGGAAAGAACTAGAATGCAGCCCAGTGCCTGCAAAGACATAGGTGAGCACAGGGCAAGCATGTGCCATGGGTGCCATGAGGAGGGCAGGTGTTGCAGAGGGGAGAGGCACGAGGTGTGAAGCCTGCCTGGAGAACACAATAAAACAAACACTGAGAGATACTTTTCTCAAACTGTTCTGAGAAATTCCACCATCATTAATTTCAGACCATAAGAAGAATTTCTATATAGTTCAGCAGTTATTCTAACGGTTTAGAAAATCTACTCTGAACCAAGGGCAAATGCTACCTATAGAAAAGGTACTGGGTATTTCCTTAAGAGCAACCAAGTGCTATTTCAACTGTTATGGTAGATTGACTTGGGGAAAGTCAAGGCAAAGAGAAATAAGAAAAACTATGCTTATAGCAGGGGAGGGGCAAAGACGTGGAGAAGGCAAAGGGAAGAGTTTCTGGAGAGCTTGACCCTGCCACCCACTACGTAAGGTCCATTACACTTCCTCAAAGTCACCACAAATAAGCAGTAGTAGAACATCTTTGTTTTTATTAATTGATATTTTTCTCAGTCTTAAGAAAACATGATGAAAAGTAACCTTTCAAAACAGCTATTTTTACCTATCTGTAATGCAACCTAAATTTTTTGTTCTTTCAATGCAAATCCAGTTTTAAGACAAATCCCACCACCACCACCAGGTTACTGTCTCTAAGTATGTCTTGTACTGAGTTTTGGAGCAGACCCTGGCTTATAGGGAACTATTCATTTCCAGAATAAGCACCAATCGACACAGTGACCACATACTCAGGGTCCCTTCCCCCAGCCCCAACCCTAACATGGGAGCTGGTATTGTTGTATACTGTGTTTTACCATAGGCCTGGAGATAGTGGAAGCCCAGCCTGTCTTAATTAAGATTAGCTTTTGACTGTAAGGATAGAAAACCCAAAATAGCAGTGGGTGAAGTTTCTTAAGTCTGTCACTAGGAAGCCCAGGGTTAATATGGTAGCTACACAGTAGCAGGATTCCAGGCTCTCTGTGCCTGATTCCTCCCTCATGTACTGTTTCCAATCCCACATTCACTCCATGGTCCAAAATTGTTGCTAGAGCTCCAGCTGTTATATCCACATTCCAGCCATCAGAAAGGAAAAACCAGAGGAAGTGAATAAGCACCCACCCCCTTCCTATTAAGCACATTTCCCAGGAGTTGAACAAGAACTGAGATTGATGGTTCCACTTAAGAGCAAGCGACTGTGAAAAATCTTGCTTTATTTGGGGTCATCCATGTGCCACCTAACAACTGAAGGTCAATTATGGGGAGTAGGGGAGATAGCACTGGGGGGAAATTGGTCCTTCTGCCCACTCCAATATGGTTGGAGCCAGATTTTAATTTGTCTTACTCTGCTTCTTCTTAAGTGCTAAGAAAAATAATGAGATATATAAAGTTTTCTGAAACCATGAAACCGAACTCATTTACCTTTATAATTTTCTATTAATCTACTACCAGAATTCATTTTGCATTTAATTCCATCCTCTAACACTTTAATGCCATCTCTTTCGTCTTTACACATTAGTGGTTTCAGTCATGTCAGACTTTCTCATCTCCTTTATGTTCATTTATTTTAACTTTTAGTGGTCTTCTAGCCAATCCTTTATCCTTTTTATTACAAGAGCATGAAATTTTATAATCCCCTAGAGCTTTGTTAGTCAGCTGCTACAAGGTTCTTAACCTCTGCTAATTTATTTCCTCATTTTTGACTTTCAGATCTGAAGCATGCCTTAATATTTTGTTTTTGAATATGAAAGTAACTTTTATTAAGTAGGTTTATTGCATTAATAGATTTTTATTTCAGTTTTTACAGTTATATTTAAGTTCCCTGCTAGTTATGCTGCAGATCATTTTAATAACAATTTATAATGCTGTGTAATATAATTTATATTTTAATATAATAAAAATGTACATAATACAATAAAGAGTAATTTTATAAAACTTTACCTGAAAATCATTTCAAATAAGCATGTATCTTTTGAACTCCCGAACAATTTTATTGATATTTATTATAATAGAAACTCCCTAAACAATAATAGCTTCTTTTTTAAGAAAAAAATAATAATAAAGACAATGCCTCTTAAAATACCACATATGTTTTGATTTTTTATTTGCCTCATCCTTCCTCCTCACTGTTTTGATTTCTGAAAGCAGAGAGAGAATTGTATTTCCTTCATCATACAATTACATGAATGATCAAAACCCGGCTGTGAAAACTCCTAATTCAGGTTACAACAGCAAGAACAATCATGTCGGCATTAACTGAGATATATATATGACAATAAAATAATAGTAATAAGTATAAAACACTCTCATGAAAATCTGGCAGGGAAATATAGAAAGACTGCTCAAAATGCAAATGTTAGGCATATATTTGTACACCGGGGAAAGGCATGAACTTGAGGATTTTAAACCTTCTGGGTTTGAAAGTGAGACCAATAACAAGGAAAACGTTGGTCACCAGGCAGTTGGATTCTGACAGTATTTCTCTTCAGGCAAGAATCTAAGTACCAATATCAGTTCACACATGTTGCATAACAAACCACCCTCAAAAGGCAGTGTTTTACAACACAAACTTTTATTTAGTTTGTGAATCTGAAAATTGGTAATTGGGGTTGGGCGGTTCTACTAACCTGGGCCAGGCTTGTTTGATGTTGGCTGAGACTCTCTGGTGGGTCTGTGGTTGGTTTCTGGGTCAGCTGGGAGGCTGGCAGGCTGTTGGCTCAGCGGCCTCAGCTTTCTTCCACACGGTCTCTCATCCTGCAGCAGGCTAGCTCAGGCTCATTCAAATAGGGGCAGAGTTCCAAGAGCTGCGAGAGGACAAGCCAATGCTTGAGCACTTTCCAGGCTTCTGCTTCTGTCATGTTTGCTAATGTCCCATTATCCAAAGCAGGTCATGTTCCTAGCTTAGGTGCAAGTGGGGGGGAAATAGACTCCACCCCTTTATAGGACAGGTGGACGATTTGGGGCATTTTATAATCCACCACATAAACTTCAGGATATTTATGATATTTGCTATCAAATCTGAATTCCCATGGTCTGCTTGAATACTCAATTCAATCAATTAATGAGTATTTATTTTGTGCAAAGTTCTTTTTTAAAAGTGGTGAGTAAAATAACCTGATCTCCTAAAGCTCACATTCTAGAGTGGCCTCCTGATTCCCAAATCAGTACTCTGTCTGACCCCAGCCAATGTCCCTGTCTTTCATACCTAGTAATAGGCATTTTATATCCCATCCCTTTTCTTCGGGCAATACATTTTTCCCTTCCCTTTTGGGGACTTCCCCTTTTATCTCCTGGGGAGCTGACAAAAATGGGGTGCTCCTTTCTTGCCACACATCTAATCATGAGATCAAGTCTAACCAATCAGAATACCTCATCCTGGACACAATAACTGGTCCAGGGTTGGGCAGGTGAGCCAGGCAAGACCAATCAAAGAATTCTCAGGAACAGGTATAAACTCATTTTAGAAAATCAGTAATCTTTACCTATGAACACAATGTGACCTAACAATGCCAATAACCCTAGATACCTCATGAGAATAAATCAACCAGAGGAAATAAGAACAAAACAATGAAGAGAAACAATGTCCTGGTGATGTCATTTGAGCTCCTGGAAACAGCCATGCCTGAAGCCACATCCACTCCTGTTTTGGTTATACAAGTCAATTACTTATCAAGTTTGTGTTGAGCTTTGTCATTACAACTCAATGAGCTGAGAGTAATCCAGTCTTCCAGCATTAAACACTGATATCTTAACCTCCCAAAGCCAGCTAAATCCCCTGAAAGCCCAGTGTGCTATTTGTAGAATAACATGAGATACACTATACATAATTCTACCATATATACAAAGAACAATCTGTTAGACAGAAAATACCTACATGACGCAATGACAATGTAGCTAACAGAAGTACACCTTTTCTTTTTAAAAAATGTTACCAAACTAAATAAGGTCTACCGCTTGCAATTTTTTATTAATAACCATTTGATTCTTGTTTATCCACGGGATCACCTATAGCCAACACTTACAGACTCAAGAAAGGTTTATGGGAAGGAAAAAAAAATGATCAAAATTCTATCTGGTGGGTTATATTTTCCCTACAACATCCAAAAAGATTAGCTTCTGCCCAGGTCATGGAAAACCTCAAAGATCTTTTGGACCATAAAATGAGAACCTTTTCCTAAAGTAATATTAGAGATTATATTAAATTAATCAATCCTAAACTACAAATGGTAAATTCTAATCTTCTCTAGCCACCTTCCCATAGAACCCCCAGGGCATTGCAATGTCAACCTTTTGGAAGAACATTCCCCAAATTATTATGCAACCCAGCCTTTTTCAAGTGTGTCCTATGAAATGTTACTTATACACACACACACACACACACAAACACACACGAGTTCTGAGTTCAAATTATTCCACATACTCTACCACCTTCTTGAGGAGAAAATGTGCAGAGTACATTATTGGCTCTGGAGAGGAACCTGTTTAACTTTTTTTGAACCAGCATTTCCCTAACTTATTTGACCATAGAACAGCTTTATTTTTTCTAATCATGTCACACCTGTTAATATTTATAAAACCACTTGTCTGTGAAGTATATACTAGTCTATCATAACAAATAATGATCATCAAACTTTTTCTGTATAGCACCACAAAATAAATAGTTTAGGCATTGTGGGTCATGCAGTGTCTGTCACAACTACTCAATTTTTCCACTGTACCATGAAAGCAGGCATAGAGTGTATGTAAACAAATGGGCATGGCTGTGTTCCAATAAAACTTTATTTATAAAAACAGATGGAGGGCTGGGTTTGCCCTGTGGAGCAGTTTGCTGGCTTCTGTCTAAATCAACAGAAGATTTCAAGTCTGGAACAGGAGAGTAAATAAGACCATGTACTTAAAATCAGTCAGGCTGTGCTGGTGTCTCAGATCCAAGCACAAGGCTATGGGCCTTAAGCAAGTTATTGAACTTCTCAGAGCTTCTGTTCCATAGCTGTAAGACAAGGATTTCACACACCGAATGAATTTACATTTCTGCATGCCTTCTGAGTGGAGGGTATGTGTATGTGTGTGTGTACAGGTGTAAGCATGTGTGTAATTCAAGAAAGGGCTTCAGTTTAACACATAGTCCAACACAGGCCAAAACAAGGTGGAACAGTGAGAAGACTCCCAAACCAAAGTAATGCAGCAAACATAGCACTCAGATCCAAGGATGATGGATAACAAGAAAAAATTGACTGCATGGGAATTTGTAAAATTTGGGGCGAGGGCCCTGGACTTCCGCAGTGTGTGGAGTGAGGTTTGAGCCAATCCTTCCTAACTCTCGGGGGCCAGAGAAACCTATTTAACATCATATTTCCATAAACCTTTCAGAAGCTACATGTAGGTCTATATGGGGTAAAAAGAAAAAAAAGAAAATTGCCCTCCAACTCACTAACGAACACACAGTTTTGTTATTTAATCTTCAACCACAGCCTCTAATTACCAAGTACACTAGAAAGATTCTGTTTTCCCTTTATCCGTAGAACAAAATGGAGACCAAGCCAAACAAAGAACAGGGTGTTAACTGCACTGTGGTCCTAAGTAGGATTTTTAATGCAAACGTTTGCCTTCATAAAGTTTTCTTTACTCTCATCCCAGCAAAAATTAGCATTTTATTTTGCCACACTAACGTGTTCATATTTCCAATTTTTACTGCATAATGTAGACAGATCTTCTCCATTCATTCTATTTTTTGCGTGCAGAGATGACACAGGGAAAGAGACAAGGAAATGCTCAAATCCCTCCAGAATTCCCCTTTTGCTCTGTGGGGACCTAACATTTAACATGATTAATTTTTTTCTTGAAAAAAAAAAGAGAAATGAACATTTCTTTGTCAGAGAGAAGCTTTTAGTCATCCTGACACCAGGCTTTCAGGCAGCAAAAATATTACTAATACTATTTTCCCTCAGAAGTGCATTTGTTATCAATATGCACTTAAACTGGTGATCAAGTCTTGCTAGGAGAGACACCTGCTCTGCATTTTCTATCTGTTTAATACCTTAGGGATACATCACTTAATAATTTAGTGCTAAACCATTTAGCATTTTAGCCCATCATCGCTTATATTACACACAGGATTTCAGTAATGTCTGATAAAATTATGTGTTAGCTGCCTTATGTGTGTGTAAAACTTAATAAGTCTTCTTTCCCCCCTCAAGTTTAATAACTGATTTTCTTACATTTATGGATGTGAAATTTTATTGCTCATGGATATAGTTTGAACCTAAATCTTCATATCTTATAAATTGATTTTTAGTTTCCTTTTTGACCTTATGAATTTCAATCAGACATTGACCTCTTGTTGCTCATGAATCTGACTGATTTAATGCCTTATAACAATAATAGTGGAGAAAAGCATTATCATAAGAGCCCACAGGGTTTGCAGAAACCCATAACAAGATCTTAGAGGCCTCAAGCAATAATAATTCTTGACCTAAGACCATTCTATAAAGCCAGCCTTCTTTACCGTACTAGGAAGACCCATCCTTGTTATAGCCTAACCAGGGTGAGCAATGGGAAAATTCCAAAAGGAGATTGGCTAAAACTATTTCAAAGATACAACCTTGAACATAAACCAGTAGTGGGAAAGGCACAAAAAGCTAAGTTTGTCTCAATTTTATCGTGAATGAAAAGAAAAGAGAAATAACACACAAGAACTGTCCTCGGGGTGGGGGCAGAGACATTTTAAGTATTTTAGGTGGATAAAAAATGAAAAATTAATAGTAACTGTCTTTACAGACTGTATTGTTACTCCTCTGTCTCGTATTGTGACTGCTGAGTCTACATTATAAATGAAAGAGTTGAAGGATTGCTCCTTTGTTTCCTGGCTGTGCTAATTTAATTTAATTGGTTTACTGAATAACTGGGTGTTGATGTTCATTATTCCTTATTAAGAAAGACTCTTAAACTAAAAACAAAAGCAGCTCCTTTTTTTCTTGTTCTTTCTTTTTTTATGAACTCGGGGGTCCAACTTTTTACTGCACAGTGATCAAGATTTCTCAGATAAACAGCTAAAATCTGGGCTTACCCAAGAGCTTCCCCTTCCTGATTCATTCTCTCAAAAATCTTAATAAAAAAATTGCAACAACATAATGCTGACTAAAACTGAAATTACTTGGGGAAGAATAAATCTTTTCTGCTGATAAATTAAGTAGATGCTCTCTCTATTTAGTACACTTGCTTTGTAGGTAACTGCTTAAAAAGAAAAGGAAAGCAGACCTTCAAAAATCTCACTCTGAATGAACCATACTTTGAATCCCATGTAGAGTTCAACTATTGAGCATGTAGAGTTCAACTATTGAGGTTCAAAAATACCAAAAACACTAATATTCATATCCCATTTAAACTCACCATAATGCAAGACACTCAGAACAGTAGCCATTGGTTCTGTTCACCAGTATTTTCAATGTCCCTCCTTCCAAGCATCTGATAGAATTATACTTTTCTGCCATCTGAAAACTAGATGTGCCCATGTGACTGCTTTGACCAGTGAAATGTGAGCAGGTGCATTTAGAAGTCAATGCACAATTCTACAACTTCCTCCTCTGCCTGCACCTATTGATGGGGAGGTGCAGTGCAGAATCACAGAAGGCTGCCTTGAAGAGTTGTGCAAACTATGGCAGACTTTACATGAGCAAGAAAGGTATTTTGGTTTTTTAAGCCAATGAGTTTTGGGGCTTATTTTTTACCACAATATAATAAAGCCTGATGGAGCTGATAAATCTACCTTTTTTAATCTTTATTTTTGGGAGCTTTCCTGTGGATAAGGAAATTAAGAAATAGAATATGTGTAATTGAGATAGACCAGACCATCTGATCCCAAGCAGCAACCCTACCAATGAGAAATCTCATAAGCTAGATCATAACTTTAAGCTAGAGCATTGCCACAAAAGGATCCCAAAGAAGTGAAATACAAAGATATATACACTTATTGATTAGTGGTCTTTAATACATCAGAATGCATTAGCAAAACTTTTCTATATAAAGGAAGGATTTTGAGGTAAAAAGAGCCAATGAAAGCAACGTTGTCTTTTAGTTCAGAACTCAAGAAACCATATTTCTAAGAATGCAAGAGGTCATCAAAAGGAAAACTGAGAAAAAATGGCAACAAAATGAAAGGTGAAATAGTTCATAATTCCAGAAACAATTTTTTAGCTGTTAGTCTAGGAATTCTTTTAGTCATTTGTGGTGAATGCAGACAAGTTTCAATGTGCCCAATAAAAGAGTTAGTAGCTGTCAATCATTCATTGATTTCTTGAACAGATATTTATTAAACTGGTCAGTAGGTTGGTGGCATGGCAGTGAATACGGCAGACAAGGTCTCTGCCCTCACTGAAATTACAGTCTGTCAGAAAAGACCTAAAAACAAATAAACCATTTAAATTATGTGCTATAAAAGCACGTAGAAAGGGGTACCTAAATTGGTAGGGTTAGGTGATAGCCTATAAACTGAGGCCTGATGGATGAGTAATAATGTTCTAGGTACATTAGCTGAGTGTCTTCTGGTTGTAAATGACAAGAAGCCAACTTGAAGTCATTTAAGTATAAAGGAGAATGTATTGGATTAAAACTGGGAGGACTTGAAGCTGATGTCAGGACTCGAGCATGACTCAATTCAGGAAGGCTTGAATAATGTCATAAGTACAGTCTTTGCCTGTCTATTACCCATCTACTTATCTTTCCTCTGATTTTCTCTGAATGGCTGCCCCCATTCAACTCCATGGTAGGTCTGAAGGAGATTTTTATTCTCTATATCTCTCTATCTTCCCCCTCCTTCCCTCTCTCTCTCTCAAATATTTCCAAGAATTATTTTCAAAAAAATTGTGCTGTAACAACGGGATAACCATATTAAAAAAAAAAAAAAAAAAGAACTTCAAACCCCTGCCCCATACACCATACACAAATTTCATTTAAGATGGATTACAGACCTAAATGTAAAAACTTGAATGATAAAGCTTCTGGAAGGAAACACAAGAATTTCTTTGCAACTTGAGCTAAATAAAGGTTTCTTAGGCAGAACATAGAAAAAAAATGGTAGATTAGATGTTTCAAAATTAAATTAGACTCAAAATTTAAAACCTTGACTCATCAAAAAACACCATTAAGTAAATGAATTTGCAAGTCACAGACTATAAAAAAAAAAAACCACAAAATATATATTTATCAAAGGACAGGCCATTAGGATACACAGAAAACTCCTACACCTCAATAATTTTAAAAATTCAATAATTTTTTTTAAATGGGAACAAGATTTGAATAGTCAACTCATAAAGGAAGAAACACAAATTCCCAATAAGCATATGAAAAGAAGTTCAACTTTATTGGTCGCCAGACAAATGCAAATTAAAATTGTAAAGAGATGTTACTAGGCATCTGCCAGAATAGCTAAAATTGAAAAGACTGATGACATGAAATGATGGCAAGGATGTGGAGTGACTGGAACTTTCATACATTGTTGGTGGGAATGTAAAATGTTACAAGCACTTTCAGAAAGGTCTAGTAGTTTCTTAAAAGGTCAAACATATACTTTCCCTATGACTTGCCAATTCTATCCAAGAGAAATAAAAGATAGTAAAAAACTGATGTTCAGGAAGACATCATCAAGATGGTGGAATCGATGGTCCCCAGCATCACTGCCTCCCCCAGTCAACCAATTTACAACAGATAAAAAGAAAAGGCTGCCAACCTGGGACCGCTAGAGCATGGAGGAAGAAGAAGAGAGAACCAAGGAGCTCCAGAAGGTAGGAGAAGTCACAGAAAAAAGGAAAAGGGACTGCTCCACTGTTTCAAGCCCCAGCCTATCGAGGGACAGCAAAGTGACAGGAAGGAAGAAGCTGCAGTACACAGAGCAGGAGCCAGCAAAAATCACAGCTGAGTCCTTAGCATGAAGTTTCCTGGAGTATGCGGGGGAGAAGAGGGCCTTGGAGTGCACTATACCAGTACCCAGACAGGTAAGACCATTGACACGTTTCCATGGACACCACATAGGAGTGAGGGGCCACAGCCAACCAAAGAAAGGAATCACCCAGGGGCTGGTGAGTCACCATGAGGGACACACACACAGCCCACCCAACAGGAAGAGTTTGGAGTGCAGAGGGGAGGCTGGCCCACTGGGAGAACATTGAGGTGCAGTGTGGGCAGCTTATCTGTCTTCCACTTGGCACAGGCACACTCAGTGGAGACTGGTCAGGGTGATCAAACTGCAGGGCGTGCAGTTCACTGAAAAAACTCAGTCCTTGGCCAGAATTTCCACATAGCCCATGTGTATCTGACCTCACAGGACTGGGTAGTGATTAAGAGGCCAAAAATTAAAATCTGATCCACATAAAAAGCCTTCCCCAGAGAATCAGCAACAAAGAAGCAATTTAGTGCAACCACAGAGCTCAAATGCTAGTCCGCACAGGAAGTTCTCCCAATTTTAGAATTAACCAAAGGACAGCAAATTAGTTTCAGTGCAGAGTTTAAGTGGTGGTGGTAACTAATAATCCACCATGGAACAGGAAAAAACAACCACAGACCAGAGACAAAGCTTTGATGTTAACCAGTAGAGGTCTAATCACCAAAGAACAACTATAAAGCCTAGAAGAGGTAGCAGTCTCCTCAAATGCCCAGGCATCAACATAAAGACATAAAGACTGAGAACAAAGAGACAAATATGACACCAACAAAAGAAACAAATAAAGCACTAGCAATGGACCCAGAGGAACAGTGAATATGTGAAGCGTCTGATAGAGAATTCAGAATAACCTTCTTAAGAATGTTCAGGGAGTTACAAGAAAATGCAGATAAAAACTTAAACAATATCTGGAGAACAATCCAGGAGCAGAATGAGAAACTTGACAAAGAAATTTTATCAATTAAAAAAAGATAGAAATTCTGGAAATAAACAGTACATTATCTGAACTAAAAAACCCAATCGAAACCTTCAACAGCAGTCTTATTCAGACAGAGGAAAGAATCAGTGAGCTTGATGATAGAACATATGGCATTATCAAATCAGAGCAGCAAAAAGAAAAAAGGATAAGAAAAATAAAACAGAAATACAGCAAATATGGGACTCCTTCAAGCAAAATAACCTCCACATAATTGGCATACCCAAAGGAGAGGAAAAGGGAAAAGATGTAGAAAGCATATTCAAGAAAATAATAACTGAAAAAATTTCCAAGAATGGAGAAAGATGACAGCATTCAGATATAGGAAGCTCAGAGATTGCCAATCACATTCAATCCAAAGAGGAACACCGCAAGTCATACCATAATCAAATTATCAAAAACCAAAGACAAGCAAAGAATACTGAAAGCAGCAAGAGAAAAGAAACACACAACATTCAACAAAGCCCCAATACATCTCTCAACAAATTTCTCAGTAGAAATCCTATAGGCCAGAAGAGAATGGGATAATATATTCAGAGTGCTGAAGGAAAAAGACTGTCAGCCAAGAATTCTTTATCCAGCAACACTAACTTTCAAATATAAAGGAGGAAAAAAGACTTTCTCAGACTAACAAAAGCTAAGGGAATTCATCAACACTAGACCTGCCTTACAAGAATTGCTAAAGGGAGTTCTTTGGTCTGAAAGATGATGATGCTCAAGAAAACAGTGGAAGGTCAATAATTCATTAGTAAAGTAAGTTCACAGGCAACCTAAGAATACTCAAATGTTGTAACCATGGTGAAAAAACCACTTATAACCCTAGTATGAACACTAAAAATAACCTAACAAGACATTGACATGTAAAACTGTATAAGAGAGGCAATATTAAAATATGTAAATTGAAACAACAAATTGTCAGTGTGTGGAGTGGGGCAGGAGGGGAATGATGCCAAAGCATAGAGTTGGCTTTGGTTCTTTCTTTTTTCTTATATATCAAAGTTAAGTTATTAGTCTAAAATAATCTGTTATAACATATTCTTTGTAGGCCTCATGGTAAACTTATGAAACATACTAAAAATAAATAGCGAGAAATCAAAATACACTGCTAGAGAAAACCACTCAATCATAAAAGAAGACAGTGAGATTGGAAAAGGGAAAAAAGGATCAACAAAACAACCAGAAAAAAAAGTAACAAAATGGCAGTAACAAGTCCCTACATATCAATAATAACTCTAAATATAAATGGATTAAATACCCCAATTAAAAGACAGAATAGATTGATGGATTATAAAACAAGAACCAACAGTATGCTGCCTTCAAGAAACTTACTTCACCTTTAAAGACACATGCTATCCAAAAGTGGAGAGATGGGAAAAGATATTTCATGCAAATGGAAACCAAAAAAGAGCAGGAGTAATACTTATATCACATAAAATAGACTTCAAGCAAAGGGAAGTAAAAAAGATAAATAAGGAAGGTCATGTAATGGCAAAGGTATCAACTCAACAAGAGGGTATAAGAAATCTAAATATATATGCGCTCAACTCTGGAGCACCCAATTATATAAAACAATTATTATTAGACCTAATGGGAGAAATAGACTTCAACACAATAATCATCGGAGACTTTAACACACCATTTTCATCAAAGGACAGATCATCCAGACAGAAAATGATCCAGGAAACATCAAAATTAATCTCTACTCTAGGCCAATTGGACCTAAGAAACATATATAGAACACTTCCTCCAACAGCTGCAGAAAACACATTCTTTTCAGCAGCACGTGGAACATTCTCTAGAACAGACCATATATTAGATCACAAAACAAGTCTCAACATATTTAAAAACAATGAAATCATATCAACTATCTTGTCTGACCACAATGGAATAAAACTAGAAATCAACAACAAAAGGGGCATTAGAAACAGTACCAATACATGGAAATTAAACAACATGCTCCTAAACAGCAAATGGATCAAAGAATAAATCAAAAAGGAAATTTTAACAATTCCTGGAGGCAAATGAAAATGAACACAATATACCAGAACCTATGGGACACATCAAAAGCAGTTCTAAGAGGAAAGTTTATAGCAATAGAAGCCTACATCAAAAAGAAAAAAGATTTCAAATAAGCAACCTAATATTACACCTCAGGGAACTGGAAAAACAAGAACAGACCAAACCCAAAATCAGTAGAATGAGGGAAATAACAAAGATCAGAGCACAAGTAAATAAATTAGAGATTTTAAAAAACAAAAAAAAAAGATCGATGAAACAGAGTTGGTTTTTCACATGGATAAAATTGATGAGCCTTTAGCTAAACTAATTTTTTAAAAAGAGAGAAAACTCAAATAAAATTAGAAATGAAAAAGGAGACATTACAACTGATTCCACGGAAATACAAAGGATCATAAGAGACTGCTATGAACAACTGCATGCAAACGAACTGAAAATCTACAAGAAATGGGTAGGTTGCTGGACACATACAACGTACCAAGGTTGAATTATGGAGAACTAGAAAACCTAAACAGGCCAACAATAAGTAATGAGACTGAAGCAATAATAAAGTCTCTTAACAAAGAAAACCCCAGGACCTGATGGCTTTATTGTGAAATTCTGCCAAACATTTAAAGAATATGTAATACCAGTTCTTCTCAAACTCTTCCAAAAAATTGAAGAGAAAGGAATATTTCCAAACTCATTCTATGAGGCCAACATTAACCTCATACCGAGACCAGAAAAATATACAACAAAAAAGAGAACTACAAGCCAATATCCCTAATGATCACAAATTTCCTCAACAAAATACTAGCAAACGGAATCTAACAACACAGTAACAAGATCATTCACTACAATCAAGTGGGATCCATTCCAGGGATGCAATGATGGTTCAACATATACAAATCAATAAATGTGATACATCACCTCAACAGAAGAAAGGAAAAAAATATATGATCGTTTCAATAGATGCACAAAAAGCATTTGATAAAATCCAACATCACTTCAAGATAAAAACACTAAAAAAACTAGGTATAGAAGGAATGTACCTCAACACAATAAAGGCCATATATGACAAACCCACAGCTAATATCATACTGAATGGACAGTAATTCTAGTCTTTCTCTCTAAAATCTGGAACCAGACAAGGATGCCCACTTTCTCCACTTTTATTCAACATAGTATTGGAAGTTCTAGCCAGCACAATAAGGCAAGAGAAAGCAATGAAGGGCATTCAAATTGGAAAGGAGGAAGTCAAACTATCCCTATTTGCATATAACATGATCAAATACATAGAAAACCCTAAAGATCCACCAAAGAATTACTAGAACTAATAAAGGAATTCAGTCTAGTGGCAAGATACAAAACCAACACACGAAAATCAATAGCCTTCCTTTGCCAATGATGAAATAGCTGAAGAAATCAAAAAAGTGATTTCATTCACACACAAAAAAATGAAATACCTAGGAGTAAATTTAACCAAGAAGACCTCTGCGATGAAAATTATAACACATGGTGAAAAAAAAATTGAAGAGGACACAAATAAGTGGAAAGATATCCAATGTTCTTAGTTTGGAAGAATTAACATCATCGAAATGTCCATATTACCGAAAGTAATCTACACACTGAACACAATCCCTATCAAAATACCAATGACATTTTTCACAGAAATAGGAAATACAATCTTAAATTTATATGGAACCACAAAATATCCCATATAGCTAAAGCTATCCTGAACAAAACGAACAAGTCAGAGGCATCACATTTCCTGACTCCAAAATATATTATAAAGTTATAGTAACAAAACCAGCATGGTACTGGCATTAAAATAGACAAAAAGACCAATGAAACAGCATAGAGAGCCCAGAAATAAACCCACACACTTACAGCCAACTGATTTTTGACAAAGGTGCCAAGAATATACAGTGGAGAGGACAGCCTCTTCAATAACTGTTGCTGAGAAAATTATATCTACGTGCAGAAGGTTGAAACTAGACCCCTGTCTCTCACCATACACAAAACTCAACTCAAAAGGAATGAAAGACCCAAATTTAAGATCCGAAACTATAAAAGTACTGGAAGAAAACATAGGGGAAACACTGCACAAAATGGGAGTGGGCAGCGTTTTTTTGAGTGGGACTACAAAGGTGCAAGATACTAAAGCAAAAATACACAAATGGGACTACATCAAATCAAAAAACTTCTATGTAGCAAGGGACACAATCAACAAAGTGAAGAGACCACCTACAGAATGGGAGAAAGGGTTTGAAAGTACACATCAGATAAGCAGCTAATATCCAGAATATATAAAGAATTCAAACATCTCAACAACAAAAAAATTAATAATAATAACCCAATTAAAAAATGGGCAAAGGGCCTGAACAGATACTTCTCAAAAGAAGATATACAAATGGCCAACAAGCACATGAAAAAATGCTCAAAATCACTAATCATCATGGAAATGCAATTTAAAACCACAATGAGATATAATCTCACCCCAGTTAGAATGGCTAGTATCAACAAGTCAGAAAATAACAAATGCTGGCAAGGATGCAGAGAAAAGGGAACCCTCCCACGTTGGTGGTGGGAGTGTAAATTGGTACATCCATTGTGGAAAACAGTATGGAGCTTCCTTAGAGAACTAAAAATAGATCTACCTTGTGACCCAGCTATCCCAATACTGGATACATACCCAAAGGAAATGAAATTAATGTAGCACCTGCACTCTCATGTTCATTGCAATGCTATTCACAACAGTCAAGAGATGGAGTCAACCTAAATGCCTATCAATGGATGAATGGATAAACAAAAATCTGTGGTACATATACACAATGGAATACTATTCAGCTATAAAAAGAAATGATATCCCATCATTTGCAGAAACATGGATGGAACTGGAAACCATCATGTTAAGTAAAGTAAGTCAGACACAGAAAGACAAATACCACATGATCTCACTCATATTTGGAATTTTTAAAAAAGTGGTTATAACACAAGTAGAGAGTAGAATAATGGTTACCAGAGGCCAGGAGGGAAAAGGGGTGTGGGAGGAGAAGTGGCAGACTAATGGGTACAAAACTATGCTGTAGACCCTAAGTGAATCACTGTGCAAGTATATGCGTGTATTGAAACAACACACTGTACCCCACAAATATGTATGGGTAAATTTTTTTTTTTAAATATATTACATGAGTGGAAAAAAAAAAAACCTGATGTTCTCAGTAGCTTTATTCTTAACGTTTAAAAGTCAGAACCAGCTCAAGTAACCATCAACAGAAGAATAAAGTATAATATGTCCACATAATGGAATAGTACTTCATAAAAATGAACAGATTGTTGATACATGCAACATGGATGAGTCTCCAAAGCATTGTGATGAGGAAAGGAGGCTTACACAAAAGAGTACATGCTGTAGGATTCCATTTACATGAAGTACTAGAATAAACTAATCCATGATTTTTTAAAAATCAGAATAGTGTTACCTCTATATAGGAGTGAGGGCAAGAATTGATTGGAAAGGGGCAAGAGGGGACGTTCTGAGTTGATGGTAGTATTCTATATATCGTTATAGTGGTTTGTATTAGGAAGCACATGCACTTGTCAGAAGTTCAGCCATGGTACACATAAGGTTTGTGCATTTCACTGCATATAAATTTTGCCCCAAAAAAACATAAATAAATATAGAATTCTAGTTAACAATACCTGTGCTGAACTGCTTAGGGATGAATTTTATTGATGTTTGCAGCTCACTTTGAAATGCATCCCACAAAAATAATATGGATTGATGGATGAATAGGGGGATGAATGAATGGACAGTTGAAGAGATGTGTGATAAAGCAAGTGTAGCAAATAGTTAATTGTAAGATCTAAATAGTGGGAATACGAGCATTCACATGCTTTTCAACTGTTCTATAGGTTTGGAATTTTTTCATAATAAAATCTTTGGAGGGACTATGATTGGTACAATTTAGGTCATGTTCCCCATCTCCCCCTTAACTAATTACCAGAGCTAATGGGATGAGTGAATAGGATTTGCCAGGACTGAGGGCAGGGAGGCAGGAAACAGTTATTGAAAACCCAATGGAATTGGGTGGAGAACAGAGGGACAATTCACACATAGGGATGGGCTTAGTGTTAGCAGATGAGCAGGAGAAGAGATGCTGGGCAGGAAGAAGGAACAGTCAACCACTACACCAAGCAAAGACATGGGACAGAGTAAACTAGTGCTTCAGGGGGAAGAAACTACCCCTAAAAGTCCAAAAGCAACAAAGAATGGTGCATTTGAGGAATTGTAATGTGGAATGACTAGTTGAAGGGGGCAAAGCAGAAGATCACGAAGAGTTAAAGTGTTTGTGTACCATGGGAAATGGGAATCCACCAAAGAATTTTAAGCAGAAGAGTGACATGAAGCCTTACACAAAAGAATATATTATTATTCCATTTATTTGAAATTCTAGAACAGACCAAATTCATTTGTGATGGAAAAAAAGCATAAGAAACATTTTTGTCTCTGGGAAAATAAGTGCATGATGAACTGGGAAAGGGCTAGAAAAATTTTTGCTGGGATGATGATAGTGTTCTCTAATTTGACCGACGTTTGGCTTACACAGGTGTATCCACTTGTCAAAACTCATCAAATATGCATTTAAGATTTGTGCATTTCACTGTAGGTGAATTTCACAAGCAGCAAAAGAAAAAATATAAAGAAATAGTGAACTCTCAGTTGATGATATGAATATTCAATATTTAGGCAGAAGTGTACTGGCTGTGGTTTACTTTAACATCAGTTAAAAACATACGTCAAATTGATGGGTAGATGAGGGATAGATATATATGCCATGAAAATACATACGGTATGTTACTGGTGAAATCTAAGAGTGGGTATACAGTTTTTTACTGAAAATTCTTTCAACTTTGCTATGTGTTTGACAATTTTCATAACAAAGTGTTGGGATAAAATAAAATACAAAACAATCTTTCAAAAGTGATTCTAGAACAACCAACATGCTCATATAATTGTGTTTAATTTTCATCTCTACCATGATTAAACTTGAATATAGGTCTTAAAACATACTGAATTTTGCTCAGGACTCTACCTTCAGAAGTCTACCAGCCTGAGTGAGGCACAATATAGACTCCTAGTTAAAAGAGCAAGTTTTGGAATCATCTAGACCTATATTTACTCATTTATCAATCAATTTTGGAGCAAAAAGTATTGTGCCAAACATTGCACTGTCAGGGATACAGTGGCAAGCAAAAGAGGAAAGGATCTCACTCTAATGGAATTTATAGTCTTATGGGGGAGACAGACCATAATCAAATGATCAAACAAAAAAATTATAATTACAATCCAGGATATGCACTGTGAAGATGCTACATAGCATGTTTCATCCATTCAAGTCCTCTGAGAAGCAGATGCAAACATGAGACTAGACGTTCAAGAGATTAGGGGAAATTCCTGTGAAAGACAAAAGGGGGCGGGGGGAGGAGGAGCAGGCATGGAGAGACTTCAGAAAGCAATGCAGGTCCAGCAATGGTGAGGGAGAGCAGGAAGGAAGGAGGATTCAGTAGGAAGAGCTGTAGACTTCATTACAGTTCTGAGAAAGCTTTGGCGAAGTGGAGGGAAGTTCCTGAGCAAAGATTGCCCACAGAAGAGTCCTGAATTGGGCAGAAATGGCCAGCTCTAGCATTGTCACCATGTTCTGTCATTGGCTAAGACAGCCTGGGAAAAGCATGACCTTGGGATGAATGCAGCAATAGACCAGAAGGAAAAAATAACTGCATTCTTCACAGCAGTTTTCTTCAAGGAAGATTTGGGGGCACATCTCCATGACCACCAAGAGGGCTGTGATGGCAGCATAGTGTAGTTGGGAGTTTAGACTCAGGAACCAAAGAGATTTCTCCACTGAAAAGTGGGGCCTTCTTAAGCAAGTAACAACATCTGTAAAGTTGAGATAATACTACATACCTCGTAGGGTTGTCTTATAAATAAAATAAATTGATACATTTAGAATGCCTACAAGAGTTGCTGCACATATTAAGTGCTCAATAAATGTTCACTGTTGTTATTGCAGAGCTGGGAGAGTGAAGGAAGCTGATATAGTATAGAAGGCAGAGTACTGACTTTTGATCTGAATACACAAGATTGCAGGTTGCGATATGCAAAAGTCCTGAGACAGGAGGTAGCATAACATGTTTGAAAAAATGAAAGAAGAAATAATGTGATGCTCAGAAAGGAGACTGTACGCAGTACCAAATCAAAATAAAGAAAAATGGGAAGCCACTGGCGGGTTTTTAAAAAGGGTGTGACACGTTCAGATTTGCAGTTTTAAAATATCCCTCAGCCTGCAGAGGGAATTTGAGAGAGCTTCTTAGAGTCCAGCTAGAATCCACTGCAGAAGTGTATGGAAGAGATGGCAGCAGCTTGGACTAGAACAGTAACAGCGTAAATAAAAAGAAGTTAATAAAATCAAGAGATATTTAAGATATTTAGTATCTACTCTCCATCACTTACTTAGTGGCCAAGTGACCATAGGGCAAGTTCCTTAATTATTCTGAAAATCAATTTCCTTATCTGTAAAATAGCAATCTTTATAACAACTTCACAGACAAGCTGTGAGGATCCATAGACAATCTCTAAGTGAAAGGGTCTAGCAGAGGTGGCCTCAGCAATATTTGTTCTCTTTTTATCTCATTCCTACTTCCATGCTCATGGATAGAGCTCATTCTCTCCTTTCTTTCTCCAATCTGTGTAATATTTACATATTTTCAGTGGTACACTTATGCAGCTTTGGCTTTTCTTTGTGCCAACTCACTGTACTGTGAGTTCTCTAAAGCCAATGACCAAGACTTATTTTGCCTTTGCATCTATTTGAGGTTCTGGCACCTAGTTTGCCCTTAATACATATTTACCAAAATGAATCAAACTTATTTGAGACTGTCTTTAGTGGATTTCCTCCAAAAACCTGCATGCATCAGAAACAGAGATGGGTGAGGTCAAACATCCTTATGAACACCACCACAAATCCAGTTCTTCAGTTGAGAACTATCTACAGCTATTTTGCAAATGACCCAAAGCACAACATGACAAAAGCATCGGTCTGTGTTTTTCTTTATGGCCTGAATTGTGGTCAAATAATGCTGAATAAAAGGTAATTGTTCAGACAATGGCTAGAAGAGCATAGGATAAGGTGGGACATTGACATTTTTTCAAACCACACCATTTGCAGCCCATCTTCACAATTTTTGTCATGTCCACATATCATCTGTTTTATCATTTACTTAATACTTTTGTTTAAACCAGCTATAAATGACTCTTTTTAAAAATTTTAGCCATGCCATGAGTGATAATACATATGAAGTTATGGTCATGAGGTACTAGTTACATTGTCCTCTATTAAACATTAACAGAAATACATAGCTATGACACCTTTTTTAAGTGTTGACCTTCCTTCTAAAATGCTTCTCTTAACTTGGAGTACATAGTCCTAAGTAGTAGCTAAGAGAGAAAGAAAGAAGGAAAGAAAGACCACAGTGGTGTGTTGGACTTGCAGAGGGAGAGAGCGTACCTAGGGATACAAAGTAGGAGGTGGGGAAGGGAGGTCGGGGATAACTGGAGGGGGACACAGGGTATAATGACGATTTGTAATGAGAATGCTGCCAGTATGGATCTGGCCATCACATCTTGGGCACAAGTGGTGACAATCAGCTTTGTACCTCATGGATATTCATAACCAATAAAAAAATTTTTAAACTGGAGTACACAAATCACTATGAGGTCCAAGCACAGAATTCAGGGGATCCATGAACATGAGAGGGAAAAAAATTACATCTTTATTTTCAGCATAGAACCTGACTTTCTTCTAGATCTTGTTATGTCGTGAGTTAAATCACTACAAGAATAGATTTTAAGTATTCTTACCACACAAAAAAAGTAGTGAGGTAATAAATATGTTAATTAGCTTGATTGAGCCATTTCACAATGTATAGGTGATTTAAACAAAAATATTAACTATTTCAAAACATCATACTATACAGGATAAATATATATGATTTTTATGTCAACTTTAAAAAATCAAAAATTTTTTTAAAATGAAGAAAATGCGATTTAGAATAAAAAGAAACACATATACTATTATGGCACAGATTGATTTTTAATATTGATAACTGCTTTTCATTATTTTTATTTCACCTGTTATCTTATGAATTTTGTTTTATGCATTTAAACCATTATTCTGAGAAGGAGTCTATAGGCTCCCCAGAGTGCCAAAGGAGTCCATGGCTCAAAAAAGTCTAAGAACTCCCAACCTAACATAATTTTGGATACCATCAGTGACATGAACGCTACACTGTAGCAAATAGTATGCTACAGGCTGCAAGTGAGAGAATACCCAACTAAGAGGGCTTAAATAATAAAGGTAGGTAATGTTTCGTACAACAAAACATTCAGTGGCAGGACTGCGCCAGGGTTGATTCATTTAGTTGATAGTGTTGTCATCGTGGACCCAGGCACCTTCTATTGACCTGCTCTGTCATCCTCAGTGTGTCAGCTTTTATTCATGACTTGTGCCCCTATGGTCACATTGTGGCTGGCATAGCTGCAAGCACCACATCTTCACTAAACCAATTTTAAAGGCAGAAATAGAAATTTTTTCATCATGTGTTTGCTTTCATGCGGGGGGAGGAAACTTTCTCAGAAATTCCAAAGCAAAGCATTGGCACTTTTGCTTCTGGACATGATGTAGTTACAGGAACCAGGTTTAGTCTTCTACCTGAAACAACCACAAATCTAGAAGATAAATATATGAAACAATAGTTTGAAGACACTGGACATTGGGCAATAAAGGACAGCAATTCCTGAGAGGCAAGGAAAAAGTGAGGTAAGCTCTATGGTTGCCCCAGCCTCCTGCCTTGGGTGAATTTCCAGGGTCTGGCATAGGGAAGGGAAATGAAAGTGGAGGCCAGCAGACTCTTTAGGGTAAAAAGACAGACATGAGAGTTTGGGGAGAACAAAGAGGCTTGATTTTGCAGGGCAGCCTGGAGAAAGAACCACCCAAAAGAAGTAGAGGGAACAGTACCTAGTGCTCACTTAAGGCTGGGAAAAGGACCCCTTTTTACCAGACAGAAAAGTCTCGTAATTCACAGTGTTAAGATGGGTCTCGTCTCAGTAGTGGTAAATAATTATCCCAGTACTAAATGCTGCCCCAGCGTTGCCTGACAAGTCTTAAAAGAAAGAGTCAAAAGGATCACACTGTTCTCTAGTAAATAAACTGTGTCCCAGTACAAAGCTTAAGCATATTTTTGTAGAAATATGAAAACATCCAGCACCCAAAAAGGTAAAATTCATAATGTCTGGCATCCAATCAAAAATTGCCAGACATGTAAAGTAGCAAGAATAGAAGATTCAAAATTAGGAGGAAAATCATTCAATTGAAATGACCCAGAACTAACACCAATGTTGGAATTTGTTGACAAGGGTGTTAAAGCATAGAGTTCATAACTTCATCCCATATGTTCAAAAAGTTTAGTAGAGATTTGGAAGATCTATTTTAGAAAGCAGAGCACATTTAATCTAAAAGATGAAAACTACAATATCTGACATTAAAAAATTTACTGGATGCAATTAATGGTAGATTAGGTATTGTAGAACAAAATATGAGTAAACTTAAAGGCACAGCAATAGAAACTATTCAAAGTATTTCAAAAAATAAATAAACAGAACATCAGTAAATATATGTGTAATTGGAGTCCTTTAAAGTAAAGGCAGGAGAGGTAGGGATAGAAATAATATCAGAAGAAATAATGACAGGTAATTTCCCAAATTTTATGAAAACTATAAACACAATAAATGACTGATCGGACAAAATAAAAACAATGTACTGTGGGGTTTATAATTTAAAAGTAGAAAAGTCAAATGAATGACAACAATAATTCAAAAAAGGAAAAATGGAAGTTTACAATTTGAAGGTTCTTGTACTATATGAAGTGGTATAGTATCACTTGAAGGCAGACTGTGATAAGTTAAAGGTCTATACCATATACCCTAAAGTAATCACTAAAATAACAAAGCAAAAAGTTATAGCTAATAAGCCAACAAAGGAGATAAAATGGAACTATAACAAATATTTAATTAATCAAAAAAAGGCAGAAAAGGGGAACAAAGAATAGATGGGATAAATAGAAATCAAGTAGCAAGATGATAGATTTAAACATCTATATTAATATTCACATTAAGTGTAAAGGGTCTAAACACTGTAAGGTAAAAATTGAGAGAATGGATGAAAAAGCAGGAGCAAACTTTATTCTGCATGCAAGACACCCAGTTTAAGTATAAAGACACAAATAGGTTAAAAGAAAAAAAATGGGTAAAGATAGTGCCAATACTAACCAAAAGAAAAGCTGGAATGGCTATATTCACCAAAATTATAAATTCTGCTTTCTGAAAGATGGTGTTAAGAGATGGAAAGTCAAGCTACAGACTTGGAGAAAATATTTGCAAATCATATATCTGATAAGGGACTTGTATCCAGAACTTGTAGAGAGCTCTCAAAACTCAATAAGAAAGCAAATAACCCAATAAGATTTGAACAGACACTTCACCAAAGAATATATGGATAGCAAGTGAGCACATGAAACGATGTTCTATGTTATTAGTCATCCAGTAAATTCCAATTAAAATTATGAGAAACCAACACACACACACACGGATGGAATGGCTAAAATTAAAAAGACTGACCATACCAAGTTTTGGTGAGGATGTGAAGCAACTAGAAATCTCATACAATGCTACTGGGAATGGAAACTTGCACACCACTTTGGAAAACAGTTGGCAGTTTTAAAAGTCAACATAAACAAACCACGTGACCCAGCTGTTTGATTCCTGGGCACTCACCCAAAGGAAATAAAAGCATATGTCTATACAAAGACTTGTAGATGAACATTCATAACACCTTCATTTGCCATAGCCCTGAACTGGAAACAACCCACAAGCCCATCGATGGGAGAATGAATGAACAAATTGTGCTATATTCATACAGTGGGATACCACTCAGTAATAAAAAGAGTGAATTACTGAGACACATAACAACACAGATGAGTCTCAAAGTAATTATGCCTACAGAAAAAAGTCAGACAAAAAAAGCACATACTGTATGAATTCATTTGTTGAATATTCTAGAAAAGAAACACAAACTAATATATACTAACAGAAGGCAGATCGGTATTTGCCTGGGCTTGAGGAGGAGAGGCAGGGAGAGGAAGGAAGTTTGGATTACAAAGGGGCAGAGGAAACTTTGAGGGGAACGGATGTATTCAATACCTTGTTGTGATGATTGTTTCCCAGATGTGTACATATGTCAAAATGTACATATCAAATTGTACACATTAAATATGTGCAGTTGATAGCATGTTAATTACACCTCAGTAACACTGTGGAAAGGAAGAGAGAGGAGGAGGGAACATAGGGAAAGGGCAGGAGAAGCTGCAGCAAACGCAGCAGCACAAGCAATAGCAGCTGCTCCCAAGCAGATGTCCCCTCAGGTTCCTGTAGTGGGAATAAGTCACACGCCTGTGCCCTATTTACAGGGAGGTTGCAAAGTGAACATGCAGGACGCTCACCCTTATTGTAGAAAGTGGGCTCATGCTCAATGGAGAAAGGAAGAAACGAGGGAAATAAATTTGCAATAAGCAACCATCAGTGTCTGCTGTCCAAACGTTGGGTGATAGATGTGCACTTTAGCTCTGCTTTAACAAGAGTCTGTTTTGCTAAAAGTAATTAATTTTCTCTTAAGTGACAGGTCGGATTGTTATATTTGCCTCAGGAAAACCTGTAAAAGAAAAAGTGGACCCACATTGTGTAACAGTGAGGGAAGACATCAAATCCTAAATTCTGGTCCTCTTAGATAGCCTCTCAGATATAAGATCCAGGCTGAGCTTGAACTTGCTCATGGCTGGCTTTGCAAGATCTCCACTATGTGGGTATGGCCAGCAGAAGCCTAGTGAAGTCAGGAATATCCTTATACAGAAGTCAGGATCTTAAGGAAAAAAGCTTACCATTGTAAGCTTAGCTTGGTCGGCGGGGAGGGGTTGCGGCGGGGGGGACTGGGGCAATTCCAAATACATGATGATATCAGCATTCCAATTTTCTCCAAACCCAAACCCCTACACACTCATGTCTGGATCTGGAGGTAAGAGAAATTTATTTTTTAAAAAAAATTTTGTAGAACTATTTAGCTAAGAAATCAATAAGATTGGATCTCAGAAATATAAATCTGGTGCCACTAATAGAGAGATATAGGAAAATGCGTCTGAAGTGGCATACACTACCAAATGGCATTAGAGTATTAACAAATCTCTAGCCTTTGAAGGTGAAAGTGCAGGGGGACAGCGCCCAGGGAGAGGCGGGGGTTTCCAAGAGAGTAGTGATGAAGCACGTGGCAGGGAGAAGCCAGGGCAGGAGAAGTCAGACGCCATGGCTGAGACCATGAAAACCAGCCACGCCTGTTCATGATCACATGAAGAAAAGCTTGCAGGAGACACAGAGGACTATGTGTGGGGGACTGTCGAAGAGAGCTGGGTTCTGCAATTGCAGGAGGTAGTGTCTATTAGTCAGATTCTTTTGGTTGAAAATGATAGAAACACAACTCAAAGTGTCTTAAAAAATAAAAACAAAAAAAAAGGAAATGTCCTGACTTAGGTAATAAAAAGTTTAAGGACTGCGACTTGCGGGCACTGCTGGTGCTCAGGTAAGGTCACCAAGGAGCTCTGCCCTTTTTCCCCTGTCTTGGCTGCATTCTCAGACTTAGTACTGATGTTAGCACTTATATTTTCAAAGCTATGAAACAAATCCAGCAGAAAGACAAAGAATGCCTTTGGCCTGATCATTCCAACAGAAGTGGTAGGATTGGGTTTTGCTGACCTGATGTGGACCATGTGTCTGTTTCTGAAGCAACCTCTGTGGCTGATTGGCAAGACCTGTGTTATGTATTCATCCCTGGTGTCGGGCACGGGAGGTCACCCCATCTGAAAGACACAGACAGAAAGTCGGGGAGAAGCTGTTGCCAGAAGAAAACCAAGCTGCTGATGTCAGAAGAAGGGGGAAGAGAGGCTGGGCAGGCAGCAACAACAGATTTTCACCCTCAAGCAAACCCCAATCACACACAGTAGCTCAGCATCACTTCTCCATGCAAGGCTGGTCATCAGGCTAACCGTCTTGCATCTCAGATCCCCTTTCCTTTCCTTCTCTGCACAACTTCACACCAGGCTTTCAGGGTCTCTACTGACAGTGGCCTCCAAGCTCATGTTGAGAAATTATATAAGGTAAAAGCATTTGCTCTCAGGGCATCTTAAACAATATGGATGAGTCTCTAATATCCATTCCATCTTTCCTGGTGAAATATCCAGGGAGTTTCAGGATGACCCCAGTTCCTCAAATAAGGGTTAAATTGGGGAAAAACACTTCCACAAGAGGGAATTGTGGTGTTTTAAGAAAGGGAAGACGGGCACAGGGTAACCAGAAACCATGAATACTACTCTCTACTCAAAACTATTAACAATGTTAATAGTGATAAAGGATGACTTCTTATTTCTATATTTTACTTTTATTTATTAATTTTTTTAATTTTTCAAAAACATGTATTGCTTTTGATAGCATATGAAAGGAAAAAATACTACATTTGAAATTACATTATCCGCTTTTAGCATCAATTGTTTTTATCACCAAGATTATACTGTAAGCTAAAAAAATTTCAAGTTTAGAGAAAGTCAAACTACTGGCTTAACATTCTGAAATTTGACCATCTATTCCGAAGTTATTTGAAGGCCTCTGGCAATAATATCCTGCAAAAAAAAAATGATATTTCTTTTTCTAAATCACATCAAATTATTTGCAGAAGGTGGGACACAAATCATGAATAAGTCAATCACTATTTGTTTCTCCTGTTCTTCTGAGAGCCTTTCCTGCTTCTATTTTCTAGGGTTCATTGGAAATGAGCTCTTTAGGGGAAAACTCATGGTGTCTAGGATCTTTTTTATTTCTTCATTTCTTTTCCTGTTAAGCCATATTACTCAAATGACAGAGTATAGCTGACTGTATAAATTTGCTCCCTTCTGTATATCCTGTAGTTTCCTGTCAAAGCAAATAAGCCTGCTTTGTATTAGAGCTTGGAAATTAAATTGCGGGAGAAGAATTCCCTCCAGTTAAGGTGAACCAGAGCGGTGTGAATTCATACCCAAAGGAACAGGCAGCCAGAACATCTGCATCTGTGGCAATTAGGCAACCTTGGAGTAGGAAGTGAAAAATTTTCAAAAACGCATTTGTATCCCCAATGAAGCCAATCAGTTTTCTTAAATATAAAAACATCTGCCTTTTAAACATCTTATCTTATCAAGATTGTGGTTGTAAAAGTTAATTCTCACAGATCCCACTAACATAAGTAAGAAGAAAACCTCGTTTCCTACTTAGCTTGCTCTACCACTGGGTCGTGATCTTAAATGGAACTCAGATCACTAAGACATTCTCCCTTAAAATATACAAAGCACAGAAATGATTGCTAGTGATTATGGCTCCATGTTCTTAACCTCAAATATACCATTTCTATATTTCCCAGAACACATTACATTTATTACAGGTTAATAATAGCAAATATTATTGAATGCTTGTTATTAAATTTAACTTGCCAAGTCCTTGGTAAACATTATCTTTTTTAATCCACACACCTGTAAGAAGTAAGCATTTTTATGCTCATCTTACATGTGACAAAACTGAGTTTCAATTAAGTAACTTGTCAATTAGATTCATTAACTTTTTCCAAATATATACTTTAAGATAAATACATAACACTGAAAATTAAAAGAATAAACTTCATCCATGTACTGTTTAAAATGTACCTCTCATATTGCTTGTTATATATATATACCTCAAATTTAGAAAACTCAAGGGAAAGGTAAAAAAATTTTTTTTGATCTGCTGAATGCCTCAATGTGCCAAGCATTCATGCTTTCCACACTCTTACTGCATTTGGTCCTCACAATCATGATCAGGTTGCTTTACTAAGATCAAGGGCAAGCAATGAGCAGAGCTGGAATTTGAACTCAGGTCTCTCTGAGGAATAGAAGCCAGTGTTGACCTACAAGCTTGAAGTCAGGGGTGTAAATTACAATCCCACCTCCCCAGTCACTAGCTGTGTGACTTTAGACAAATTAATGAAACTCTCTGAGCTTCAGTTTCTCGTTGTAGTAGATCCCACCTGTATTGCTGCAGTTCTCTGAAGATCAAAAGCCATAAGGCACATAGAGGCAGTGTCCAATGCATACTACGTTCTCATGCTGGTCAGCCTCCTAGATGGAACCAGGGACTCTAGCCTCCAGGTGTTCACACCTTTATGTATGCCCCTCTCACATTAAACAGGGCTGGGCTATGTGGAATATTGCGGAAATAACACTATGTGGTTTCTGAGACTGGTTCATAAAAGACTTCATATCTTATGCCATGGTCTCTTAGATCACTCAGGGGGAAACCATCCATCACACCATGAAGATGCTCAAGCAGACCTTTAGAAAGACCCACGTGGAGAGGAGCAGAGGCCTCCTGCTGACAGCCAGCACCAGCTTGCCCACCATGTGAGGGAGCCTCCCTGGACCTGGATGCTGCAGTCCACCATAGTCAAGACTTCCGATGACAGGGACCCCAACCAATGCTTGGACAGCAATCTCTCATGAGAAACCTCAGACCAGAACCACCCAGTTAAGGCACTTCTGAATTCTAGGCCCACAGAAACAATGAGGTAATAAATGTTTGTTGTTATTTTAAGTCACAAAGGGTTGGAGTAATTTGTTATGCAGTGATAGATAATAATAATAGTGATACAGTGTTTAAACAAACCTTAAGTTGTTAGCAGAAGTCAAAGCCTATGTTCTTTCTGCTTCACCAAAAAATGTCTTTCCAAGAAGGAAAGACCCCTCACAGTAAGTTATAAGCCCTCTAGCACAGGGTGGTGGATGCAAATAATGAGGGATGTTTTTATGGATGGAGGCTTTCAGTGGTGCTATTCAGGTGACCAGGTACTCTATTCATGTGCACACAGGATATGAATGCATTGAGAAGTTCAAAATTCCATGACTAACACCACCTGCTTGGGCACCTTCCCTAATGCAACTACAAATCAGCAGGCTCCATTGCATTTTCAATATCCATTTTCAGATCCCAAATATGCCATGATTCCCACCATTCTCTGCCTTGTTTCTTTTCTTCTGATTTCTCCGAGCAACACAAAACAATGAAAGAGAAGCATGCAAAGCAATATTTCTAGTAAAGAATTTGGCTTTTCCTATATGTTCTATCTTTCCCATCGGAGGCACGCAGGGAGGAGGAACGGGCTTAATATTTTTGTATTAACAAGACTCATAGTTGTAGCAGCCCTCTGCAGCCCTAGCAGTCACATCAAAATAAATCACTAGCTTATCAACCCATCCAAACACTCCGGGTTCCATCACCCTGTGCAAAACTCCTCATCTATTGTTCGAGAAAAAGTTTCAGAACCACAGAGAAGTTCTTAGCTTTTCCCCCAAGTTCGAATGATGAGTTGATCTACTTCTCTACTGTCACATATTAAATACAGATATATAAACTTGAGTAAATGATCTAACTTCTGGTACCTAGATACTCTCTCTGCAGTCTACACTGTCGATGGAAATGTAATTGGCTACAGCCACATTAGAGATGATTTAGTGACACAATGATTTTGCATCAAGAGCTCATTTAACACTGACTTCAGACCCTAACACATGTGTCAGATGCAATCCCACTGTAAGGTCAGGGGTCATGAGAGCAACACCAGGAGCATAAAGGAGGACACAACAAAAAGTGCCAACTTACAAAAATAGGTAGCCCTATTTTTTTTAAAGAACAAAGTATATGTCAACTCAAGCATTAAGCAAAGCAAATACGAGTTGAGGACATACTACATTCCGGGCTCTGTGCTAGGTTACTTGTGCATATATTAGTACCCCCTCAATCCTCAGAGCAAACAAATCTACTAGCACATGTCACATTTACAGAAGTTTTATACTTAAGCAGAATGGCATAAACCAGTGGTTTGCAAACTGTGGCCCAGGAGCCAAATCCAGCCTGCTGCTTATTTTGTAAATGAGTTGTATTGGAATATGGCTGTGCTCATTTTTCTACACGTTGTTTCCACACTTCAACAGCAGGATGAATACTTGCAACAGAAACTGTATAACCCATGCTATGGACTGAATTGTGTCCCCCCACAAAATTCTTACCTTGAAGCCCTAACACCCAATATGACTAGATCTGGAGATAGAGTCTTAGGAGATAATTAAGATTAAATGAGGTCATAAGTGTGGAGCCCTAATCCAATAGGATGTATATAAAAAAGGAAACGATAACTCTCTCTCTCTCTCTCTCTCTCTCTCTCTCTCTCTCTCTCTCTCTCTCTCTCTCTCTCCACTTTCCCACCCCCCCCAATCATGTGAGGACATAGCAAGAAGGCTGTGGTATACGGATCCCTGCTCTAAATGATTACTTACTGTTATTATTGGTAATGATAAAGAAGACACACCAAGATCTTAAATACCCAGGGACACAAAACATGCCATTTTTTTTTTTATTTGCTTTGTCTGGCAGAATGTAAGCTCCAGGGAGGCAGGAATCTTTGTGTGTAACTTGCATACTACTCCATCTCTTGCACCAAGAATAGCACACAGTACGTTACAGCCCTTCAGTAAATATTTTTGGGGAAAAAAATGAATGAGTCTTGTATTTTATCAATGATTTAATAGATTTTCAAGTGTATTTTTGACTATATATGAGCTTTACCTTACACTCTGATTTTAGAGCAGTAGCTCTCAACCAAGAGACATTCACCCATGTCTGGAGATATTTTTGGTCATCAAAACTGGGAAGAGGTGGTTCTTCTAGTATTTAGTCGGTAAAGGTCAGAGCTACTGCTAAACATCCAGTAATACACAGGTCAGCCCCCCACAACAGAGAATAATCTAGCCCCAGATATCAATAATGCTGAAGCTAAAAGACCCTGCTTTAAGGCCTAACGTCTCATGAAATCAAATTCCACTGTGTGTATCAACATTTAAATGCACATACTCTGTATCCCTTAGAAACTAAAGCAATTAAGGCATTTTTCCCCTCACATAAATAGAAGCCAGTGTTAGGAAGTCCAGGGCTGCTAAGGATCCCACATAGTGTTTCATGATGTCTTCTGTTCAAACAACTGAGGACTTGTCACCTGACAGTCACAAGATGGCTGCGCCACCTCTCACATCACATCCCTGTTCTGGGCAGGAAAAACATGGGGGTCAGGTGGACAAAGGACATGTCCCCGGTGAGTGTGGCTGCCACTCTCCCACCCCCATGGAGCTTTGCTGGGATCCACATCCAATTACTTCACTTACATTTTATTTGTCACAACTGTGACTCTATCCGGAAGGAGGGCTGAGAAGTGTAATTTGTTGAACAAGGAATGTTGATGTAACCAACAAATTGCTGTTCTGTCAGCAGGGAGGGAGAAAAATGGCATCCTGTGAGCATCTGGATTTTCTACCACATCCTCCAGCTTAGAATTTTCACATGTAAGAATTTTTCACAGCACACAAAGACACAGATATGGGACTGTTCATCACAACATGGTTAGTACAGAAAAAAGAAAACAGTAAAGCACATAAATATATGTAGCTAATGCCATTGGTGTCCCACCCTGTTCCCTTAAATGGGTTGGTGTTCCTCCCTCCAGACAGCAGTGAGGGTTGGCCGCTAAGAGCTCAAACCCACAGCGTCTTCTCTAGAGGCTGCAGGATCGCCTGGGTTCGTCCTCTGTCCTCTCCTGCCTCACCCAATACCTTGACAAATCACGGGTATAAAAATGTCCATCTCGGGCAGTGCTTCTGGGAAACCCATGCTTAAGACAACACACATCAATAGAAGACTGACCATTTAGATTAAGATATAAGCATATAATAAATGCCAGTTGGAATAAAGCAAAGCCATTTACAACAATATTGACAAGATGTCTGAGATATTTCATCAAATGCAAGTAAAAAGGCAAGTTGAAGAACATTACGTATAACTTGCTCTGATTTGGATTTAAAAAAAAAGACTATAGTACCTGCATCTGCTTGAATATATTTAGAAGAGTTCTGGAAGAACACAAAAGAAACTGTTATCATTTGTTTCCTTTGGTGACCTTTTCATCTTCTATTTTTCTATATTGATTGGATTAAGAAAAATATGTTTTTCTTTTATGACTTAAAATTTTTTACTTAAAACATCATCTGACAACATGATCAGATGTTGAGATTTTAGGTTAACACAGAATTTGCTCTCCAAAGATTTCAACTTTAAAAGAATAAAATAGAAGGCTTAGGTTCCAGCTCAGCTCTGTTATTTACCAAGCAAACTTAGGCAAGTCATCCCACCTCTCAGAAGCAAACCTACAAAATAAGAATTAAAATAAATATATTAACCTACAGTGTTATGTAAGGAATAAATGACTTATGCATGCATAGTTATTCTGTGAATGATACATCTTTAAATGATACTTACTGTTGTTGTCAGTAATGATATAGAAAATATACCAAGACTCTAAATGTCAAAGGATACAAATAAATAGCAGCAAATGGTATGCTACAGCCATGTTTCCATGATGCAAACAAACAAGAAAACTGACTGCTCTCAGAATCATTTAGGAAGGTGAGAAAACAAGGCACGGAGAGTCAGAAGCACAAAAGGTGGCTTTCCATCCCAAACCACAAAAAAAGCATGTTACCCCATAGTCTGGTGGGGATGTGTCATGGCCACTGCCAGGACACATCCAGCACCACTGACCCTGCCGACTCCAAGCCCTTTAGATAAGCTGTTCCTGTGACCTGGCCCTGCTGCAGCTGACACTGCCACCCCAGAAACGTGAGTGCAGATACAGCATCACCGAACAGATATTCCTCTAATGTTTCTTGACTGTCGCTGGCTACTGAGGCAAAGTTCAGAGGCAGTTTTCCCAGTGAGAAATCCAGGACCCACACCTGCCTCCCAGCTGCAAGAGAGTCTGGAAAAGTGAGAGTTTGGGATGTCCAGTTTTGAATTAAAGTATCTGACTCTAACCAAGAATTATAAAGTGGGAAAATTCTTCCTGAAGATTAGAAGTGGATTTGGATACTAGAAGCAAACAACATCAACAGATAAATGTTACCTATTTTATATAAGCATAGAGGTCCTCATGAATAGCCAAAATCCAAGTAATTTTTATTTATATATTCACAAATATATTTCTACAGGTTGGATTCCCAGGGAAGCTGACAGAGATTAGCAAGCAGGACTTTTACTAAGAAGTTCTCTTAGAACCAACACCTGTGAAGTGTGGGGAGGGAAGGAGGATTGGACAGTGACAGAAGCTGGCTGCAATGCAGCCTCAATGAAGGATTTGTGGACCGTGGTAACAAAAGGGTTGCCACATGCTAGCCATCACAGCCACTGGCAAAGGCAGGAAGTCAGAGGTGTAAAAGACAGAAGGAATAGAGGGGTTTTGTTCAAGTGGCTCTTCTTCCCAGATTCTAAATTTTTTTCCAGATGCCCCTGAAAGACTAGACCTTACATCGCATTGTCCAGAACTCGGTCATATGGCTGTCCCGAGCTGAAATTGAGGCCGGGAATGTGAGTTTCTAGGGAAGGAGAGAGTATCCACCATATTTGGATTAGACTCCCTGGAAAAATGACAAACAAAACATGCACAATGCCCACCCACATGCTACTCACAATCTTGTGGAGACTTTTTGGAGCATGTGCTTGGTACCAGCCATTGGGCTAAGACTTTTTACATGAAGCATCTCATCTGAGTCTCCCAATGACCCTGTTATGTAGGTTCTATTATTGTGCCCATTTTACAGATGAGAAAACTAAAGTTCAGAGAAGTTATTGGCTCAAGATCACACAAATAGTAAGTAGCAGAGATCCAAGGCTGCAACACCCCAGAGTCTGTGTTAATAGCTTCAGAAATTAAGATGTGAATCCTCTGCAGTCGATTCTAGAAGCGTCATTCTTCCGCACCACACTACACCCCCAAGTTATGGTGTCTGTGAGGAACGTTTGAGATGGTGTTTGCAGAGGATTTAATACAGTGCCTGGTACTTAATATACATGAACAATGAGGAGAAATAATTTGACTGTCTTTAATGAGATTTGAGCCAATGAACTCTCAATTACCTAAATGTGGCTATCTGTTGAAAACTTCTAATGCCAGCTTCTACCAAAACCCAGAATACATTTCAACAACTTTTCTCTCCCATAAGTCCATGTGTTACCAAATGAAAATAAATTTTCCCACTAGCCCAAACAAAATATAATTAGAAAGCTGAATCTGCAGCCTTGAGTCAAATATGGGCCTCCAAAGTCTCACATAAATGATTTTGGGTTTTCCACTGTTTTGAATTATCCATGTCACTGCTCCCCTTATTGGCACTGATAACTGAGTGTTAACTACATTACATGCAATTAAATCCAAAATATTTGTGTAGCAATTATATGGATTCATCAAACCTAATGGTGCAGTCACGATTTTGTGTGTACTCATCAGTACTACTCAGAAAAAAAAAAATTGGCATATAGAAATATATTTCCACCAGCTGATAATTACAAAACAAATATAGTGTCTAATGTCCTCATATTAGTTGATAACTATCAATAGTAAACAAATTAGAAGAGTCTAACACTATTGACCCTACTGCTGAGCATTTTTGTGTATTCTTCATTAGCAATCAGATATATCAAGAGGGTATTTGTCCAGCAATCAATGAGTAAACCGTACTTGTGTTCACTCGTGTGTTTGCAAGGTTGTTTACTTTTTAATTCTTTTGAGATCTTCCCAGCCTCTTATCTTTAGTACCCAGCATGTGAACCCATTGCAGCAAACGTGGATGCCCTCCCTGCCCCTTGGAGACCTCCAAGTTTATGGACAGCCAAGGTGGACATTTTCTGTGCATACTGACATTTCCCACCCCAAGCATTCTTGACTCCTTCCCTATCTGGGAGCTTTCTCTGGTACCAGGGAGCTTGCTCAGCCAGCGATTTAAGGCCCCTATGGACAAGCCTTAAGAGTGAAGAATGAGAGTTGGAGGACACATATTCTAGCTCTACCACCACTCGGTGGATCACTTGTGAGGCATGTTCTACACAGTTCCTCAGAGGCTCCTCAACGGGATGGAGGCCCAGATGCCCACAGTCGTAAGCCACTCATGAGTGTATCTTTTACTGATTAACCTTCCTCTCCTGTCCTAATTTTCCCACTCCTGTGCTTCCTGGGATCATCTTCCAAATACACTTCCTGTAACCAAACTTTTGGCACAGGGTCTGCTTTTGGGAGAAACCTAACCAACACGCCCCCTTTTGTTTCAGGATTTGACTCCCTTATGAAACCTGGTGGGGGTCAGAGACAAACTAACTATAGAAGCTTTAATTCCCACTTTCCTGGATCCCTTGAAGCTAGGAGACATGACATAGGCTCCAACAACTCAAGTGAGTCTTTGGGAGTTTATGAGACAAAAGGGCAGGGCTTGTGCACAACTTACTTTAGCAAAGGTACCAGCAGTGGTGGCAGAGCTATATGTGATCTCCAGAAATGGCAGCAAGCGTGCTGAAGGTGCGGCTTCCAGTAAGGGTGGTATCTGGGGTCAACGCAGCAGCATTTGGGCCCAGCAGTGATGGCGGCAGCATCTTCATGACACTGGTTTCTTTCACAGACTGATTTTGGACCTTTTCCTGGTTTCTCTGGTTTCCTGACCCTTCTGTAGATTCCCTAATAAATTCCTTTTCTATTTAACTAAGTCAGAGTTCATTTTTTGTAACTTGAGACTAAAAGGGACGACTAATATAATGTGTTACATTCTCCTATGTGAAAAAATAACAAGGACATTCATTATGACATTATCTGTCAGAGGCAAGTGTTGGAGACAAGCTAAATATCCATCAGAAGGAGTCTGATCAATGATGAAGTTTCAAGTCAATAGCTAAAAACTAACAAGATAGCTCGGAATGTGCATATATGGAATTATTACAAGATTAAGTTAAAAAAAAGCAGAATAGTGCATATGATTTGCTACCCTTTCTGCATTAAATATACATATATTAAAGATATGTGTGTGTGTGTATACAGTTCTATATACTGTCATATAGATAGAGACATATATATTAGAGAGAGTCTGATCTGTTTGCACAAGCATTAAATGTCTCCAGAAGGGTCTGGTAACAGGGTTTGCATCTGTGGAAGGGAACAAGTTTCCTAAAAATCAGGTGTAGGACCAAGTTTTACATTTCCCTATATATCCTTTTAAGTCTCTTGAGTTTATACTTATGAGCACATATCATCTATTCGAAAATAAATAAAATGTAAACTTAAATGTGTGAATGAAAAATCTGAAGGAAAAAAAAAAAAAGAACAGATTCCCAGACCCCAACACTCTCAGTCTAAGGTGAGATCAAAGACTCTGCATTTTTAGCAAATAGCTTAAGTTGCTCTGATGCCAAGGTGTGATTCTGAAACTCTAGTCGAGATTCTCACAGATCAGGAGTGATTTGTTCATTGTGCTGCTCCATATTGTCCAGATCTATGCACTGAGCCCAAATTTATATTGCACTTTTTAAGTCAAATTTTTTTTAAAAAAAAGAGTACTTGCTGAGAAGAGGCACATTCGGAAGTCCAAAGATTTTATCAGGTGTGCAAAGGGAGGCATCGATATATTGACAACAAGCAGCATTTCCTAGACCAGTCCTAACTGCCCAAGGGCAAAGGTTCTTATTTTTACCACGTTTCCCATCTTTCCTGGCATATTAAGAGGAGACTGTCATATGTTCATAATGTGCTTTTTATTTCTACATCCACGCTCTCACATGCACACACGTGTGCACACACATGATTTTTAGCTCTCATCAACCTAGGGTTGATGAGTGTTTTCCACTAGAATATATTTTGAGCATGAGGACAAAGGTCACTCGTTGAAAACTGAAAGTTCACTATTCTTGAATATTATTGTAGTTGCCTTTTTTCAGCTAAAATGCCCCCTATCTTATCCCAACTTTTGTCTCTTTCTTACTTTTTTACTTTCTTTCTCTGGGCATCATGCCAAATGTAAGGAGGTGATCCACTTGATCAATCTATTAGAATCTTTAAAAACCTCTGCCATTTCTAACCAATTTATTTTTATAAGGCATCTTTCATAAAAAAAATTTATCTCAAAATATTTTGTTGGGAAGAAATAAAATTATGGTAAAACAGCTTAAGCATTTTTAAATGTCTTGGTTATGAGGATCAAGACTGAAGCACATTTCAATAATCTTCTGTAAGTTCACAGCTCTTAATGTAAGAGTTTTATTATTCTTAGCAATTCCTGTTTTAGAGAGCAGGGATTGGCAAAAACTTACACTTAGGAGTAGATTACTCAGAGTGTGAGAAACAGGTAAAAGCTGAATTGAAAAAGCATGCTGCATTGGACCCAGACCTGCAGCCACTTTCTTAGGCCAGTGGCCTGGTCCACTTCCTACCTTTCATTTCTGTCCTGTGAACCCTATTCTGGTCCTTTCATTGGCATTTGACTCTATCGACAGTTTCTCTCTTGCAATTCTACCAGCCTCTATACATTCTCCTCCTGACATTCTCGCCATTTCTTTTCCCTCACTTTTTTAGAATTTGCCACCTGTCCCTCGGTTGTCCTCTAATCTTTGTTTTGAAGAATTTGTGGAGATCTGAATTTATACCAAAACTGTCCCTGATTCCCCCTCCTCTACTTCTCTCATCTGTATCATCAAATCTCCCCCACCCTGCATTACCTCCCTTCCCCAGTGCAGCCTTCTACTCTACAGACCAATGTATTTTTAGTGGACTACTCCTCTTTTGTTTTGCTCAGCGTCCATTCTCCCTTATTTTTGGTAATTTCACCCAAGATCTCCTTTGGGAAACAAATCCCTCACCCCCATGTGTGGTCCATGTGTTTTAAGTGGAGCTTATTCCAGGCTCAGGTGACACAGGTGGGCACAAGACCCTGGATGGTCCAATCAGAGCTTTCCACTCCCCTGGCCACAATGATTGGTTCACAGATAAGCAGGTGGGCCAAGCTAGGCAAATATATGAAAATTTCCACTGGAGTTGCTAAGTTGGTAAGACATCAATCTAAAGCAGAAGTCAGAAACTTTTTCTGTAAAAGCTAAAAGAGTAAATAGTTGAGGTTTTGCAGGCCATAAGGTCTCTGTTGCAACTACTCAACTGTGTGTCATGAAAGCAGTCATAGACAATATGTAAACAAATGGGCATGGCTATGTACTAATAAAACTTTATTTACAAAAGCAGGGAGCAAGAATTTGGCCTGAAAATCATGGTTCACTGGCCCCTGTGTAGGGCTTCTGGTGGTCGTATTTACCAACTCATGAGAAGAACCTATCTGAAAATGAAGCCAAAATAGAAGGCAGAAGATAGAGAGATTTCTGATGGCAAGGTTTGAAACACTGGATCTAGTTGTGCCTGAAGTTAGAGCTACCCCCAGACATTCTGGATATATGAGTATGGTAGGCTGAACAGTGGCCCTTCTAATCACTGAAACCTGGACATGTTACCTTATATGGTAAAAAGGGACTTTGCAGGCATGATTAAGTATCTTTAGATAGAGAAGCAGACGGAAATTTGACACAGAGGAAAAAAAAGCAATGTGACCATGGAGGCAGAGAGCAGAGTGATGCAGCCACAAGCCAAGAGATGTGATGCACACACAAGAAGCGGGAAGAGGCAAGGAGCAGAATGTCCCCTATGGCCTTCTGATGGAGCACAGCCCTGCCAACACCTTGATTTTGGCCCAGTGATACTGATTTCAGACTTCTGGTCTCCTTAACTATTAGTGAATACATTTCTATTGTTCTAAACCACAAAGTTTATGGTATTCTGTTACAGCCTTCATAAGAAACTAAAGCAATGTGCAAAAAATTAAAATCCTGTTTTTACTTAAAGTAGTTTAAGTTGGGTTTATGTCACTTGTAACCAAACAATTCTTAACTCATTCAATATTTGAATCTTCTTTATGAGAACATCCTTTCTTTATTTTGGCTTCTGCTCAAGCTACTCTTTCTTCACACAGTCAGATTTTTTGAAAGAGTATATTACACAAGTTTATGCCCCCTTATCTGAAACTCTGGGAGCCAGATAGCTTCAGACTTCAGGTTTTTAAATGATCTGAAGTTATGTTAGACTGCATTTATTATTCAAAATATTCACTGTTCTCCCCTGGGTCAGTCCTCCCTGCAGGAAGAATATTCATCTCCACTTTACTGAGCTCACATGGTCACATGACGTGGCTTGTCCCATGACAGGTGAGCAACTGTGAAGTGTGCCACTTCCAGGAAGTTCTGAGAGCCATGCGTCATGTCCTCAGGTCCCTCTGGCATGAAGTTGGCAGTATCCCAGGTAATGGCTACTCCAACAGCCAGGGTCCCTTGTGCAGATGACAGGAAGAAAGTCCCAGCTGACCCACAATGAGTGACATTGTATAGGCCCCTGCCATTTGGGGTGTGCTTGTTACTGCAGCATAGGCTACCCTATCCTGACTTATACTGGGGCATCTACTACATATTATGAAACACCCAGGACACCTGAGATGGCACCCTAAAATCAACCACATTAATACTCTCAAGAAAAACATATAAATAATTGCACTAAAGGGAATGAATTAAAATATATAAATAACCTCACATTCATTCACAGCTTTGCGGATTTTGAGGTTTTGGATTTCAGGCTATATTTGTTCTGTTATGTCTTTACCTGCTCCCTGCTGTTTACAATCTGTCTTCCATTCCTGTCACTCTCCTGCAACTGCTCTCTCTCAACCACTGAATTTCTTACTCTCAATTCCTTCAACCTTGTTGTAGCTTTAATCCTCCCTTAGGTCAAACTAATACAGCCATTAATATTTGATGCCATGGTTCATAACTTCCTCAAAACTTTGACATATTTTGATTTCAGTGACCCCATACGACCCATATTGTCTGTCTTTTCTATCTTTTTTCCATCTAATTTCCTAACTGGTTCATCTTTTCTCCTCATTACCCAAACACACACATTAGCACAAAGTTGATCCTTAATTCATTTCTATTCTCTTCCCTTCCTATTGCTTGGACCCAGACAACCATTTTCATCCCCCATGGCTTCAACTCTCACCTCTACATGGATGGCTTTTAAATCAATATTTCCAGACTGAATCAATAGCTCCAGACGTGACCTCCTGCCTGAGTTCCCCATCATGCATGGATAATGGTAATAATGTTCTTCCTACACTGGCGTATAAATAAACCAACAAATATCTCCTGAGCACCAGGCAGCTAGCAGTCTATAATTCCAATGGTATTCATTAGACGAGCAAATCTCTTAGGTTGCTCAGTGTGAATCTTGGAGGAAGTGATTGGAAATAGCATATTTAATATTATAATTTTATTTTATATTTGAAAACCAAAAAAGGTGAGGTTTGCTTTGGATTGGTTTTATGTGGTAATACAAAGTGCAAAAAATAAAGCTTAATATCCCCCTGAGATAGACTCTGGGATAAGGATTAAAGAGCAAGTAGTTTATTTTGTATGTGATCCTAGGAAATGCCACTGAGGAAATGGAGATGTGAGACCTGGAAGGAAAGGCAGACAATACAGGATTTGTCATCAATGCACTTACCATTTTAGGTACTTGGAGATCAATTCTTCTCAGGAGCTCTGGCACCCAGCAGAGAATATGTCTCAGAGTTATCCCACCCCAGGGATGAAGGATCAGGGTCATTTACACACCAGTGACTCCCACTGGTCATTGATTAAGGGCTGAGTCCCAAGGATGTTAATTTTCTGTTTCAGGTGGATCTAAACTAAGACCTAAGCAGGAAGATGTTATTAAGCTTTATTTTTTATCTCTGGCTTGCTTTGCAGGTGGTAAAACAGGCTCCAGCATCAAGAGAAAGTCCTTTGGCAAAGAAATGCAAGTCCTGGAGGTTGAATTTGGGCCAGAGTGCAATGAAGTGGGAAGGGCAAAGAGGCAGAGGTGGGATGCTGGAGGCTTCTGCTGCAGTTTATTAGACGTAACCATAGCCATGCTTTCTAGCCTGCCCCAAATGTGAACCTTCTTCAGCATGCTCAGGTAAATTCTTACTCGTGAGTCTTGATGAGAGGTAATGACTGTTAACAACTATAAAGGCTAAAATCCAGTTATTCACATTCCAAGCCACCCTTGCAGCTTGAGTGCAGGCATGAGACCCAACTTCAGCCAATCGAGTGCACCCAGGGCAAATTTGTATAGTGAACTTTGGGTACTCATTGCAGGAATCTGTTCTAGCAAGGTTGTCTAGGTCACAAAACGTGCTCAACAAATGTTTGCTGTTATTATAATTAGAGGAATACTTCCAAATATTTTCTTGTATTTAAAATATGTGACCCCTCCCTTTAACCGAAAAGGAAAAGTCATGCCCTCCAAAAATGTAATTTGATCTTCAAAAAGAAATTAAATATCACTATGGAAAATAAACCAAAGCAGTAAAATAAAGGGCTGCATGGTCAAAAAAACACACACAGCCCAGTCTCCCCTCAGTGTGCTGGTATGCCTACCTTTTGACACCTTCCCCACTGAAAAATTAAAGCATTTGAAAGTCATTTGTTACACTGACTACAATATCTAGTTGAGACTCACCATGTTCTAGACCCTCCTGGATGCTGAGCATAAAAAGATGAAAGAGAAATTCCCCACTCTAAAGAAGAATATACTAGGGTACTTCAAAAAGTTTGTGGGAAAAATAGAATTAAAAAATAATATAAATCTTTGCATTGACTTTTTGAAGTGCCCTCATACCTTATGTGGGGAGATGTGCTAATAGAAAAATAATTACTCATGTGTTAGCACAAAAATATTTCCAGAAGGCAATGAGAATGCCTGGGGTGAGGGACACCTAAATGAGCCAGGGTCACCTAACTGCTGGTTGCTTAAGCTGTATCTTAAAGTTCAGGTAGGATTTGGCCAAAAAGGAAGAGAGAATGCAGAAGTATATTCCAAAGAAACAGCATGAGCAAAGGCACAGAGATGTAAGAGTCTAAGAACTTCGGGTATGACCAGGGCATAAGTGAGCGGGAACAGGTGCAGAAATTTCCAGTTGGCCTCTGCATGCATTCCATGGTAGACAAATCCTACCAAGACTATCAAGGAAGGAAAGAAAGACAGAAGGAAGGAAGGAAGGATTTTCAGATAAAAGATCAAGGCTGTTACTTGCTGTCCTCTTTAGAACAAACATTATCAAATACTAAATCAACACGTGCCGCACATTCCCACGATTCACCATCTACAACTCAGCTGAACTAATGGATCCCGTTCATCAGGAAGTGGAGTAAAGTTTGTTGTGTGTATGTTTTTTCTAAGAAGGGTTTTTAATTATAATTTATTTTTAATGAAAATCCATATATAAATGTGTGGATTCCAAGGTTATTCTTCAAATTAGCCAATTATTTCACAAACAGAAATTATCACACTTTAAAAAATAGAAGCATGACTCAAGATGACTTCAGGTTTCTAAGAAAAGAGTTCACATCCTGGTAAAGAAATACCTAAACTCCACCTGGAATCTTATTTTATTCTAGTACATATATAAGTGTTGGTGATTATTAAAGGGATTATGTGACAATTTCTGTACTATAGATGTGTACTTCTTGTGTCCTATTTGGAACATTGCTGGTCTCGTTACTTCAAGATATATACAACTGTCTTTTAAAGACTGACCTTCATGAAACTTCATAAGAAATGTTATTTTGGCCTTCACAGATGTCACCAGTATAAGAAATGACAATTTTTCATTTTTCTTTTCAATTGAAATCAAATCAACAAGCCATACTGAATACTGGTGACCAGTACAGCACCTAGTACTGAGAAACTAAATTTTCTTCTTGCCTTTTTGTATTTACTACTACTATTTTTGTTATAAAATCTTCTTGGGAGACAAAACAGGAATTTTTATCCAATTTCTCGTGATTTAGAATAGGTGAATAATAAATGAATTTTTTAATTCTAAAAAGCACTGTACAGGTCAGCAAACAGAGAATCCACATGACTTTGTTTATGAACACATTCCATTTGGACCCTACTTTAGAATCTGAAATGTAGATGGAGCACTAGGTTTAAAAGCAAATTTGCCCAAAACAAATTCAAGACAAAAAATAAATAAATAAAGACAGAATATGTACCTCTATAATAACCTTTATCCACAACTAAATTTAACAAAATCAGTCTTCGTCTTCCAGACTTGTGAGACAATTAATCTGAATGAAGGTCTAATTTAAACACCTATGTAATTTTGGATTTATCTGCAAGTGAGAAATCCAGATGTTAGGAGACTAAAAGATTCACTTAGGAAATGGGAAATGAACAATCCAGACATTGAACACACATCCATATTATTTCTACTATACAGACACAATGCTAGAAACCATCAGAAATTTGGGATTATCTTGGTTTATTATAGTAAAAAGAGGTAGAATGATGAAATATGGGGCTCATCTGGCCTAGAAACCCCAAGAGAGAAATAGTGACTCTAAAAAAGAGGATCTTTTTGCATGGTTTTAAGATTGACTTCATTTTCATAGGAAACAGATTTATGATACTAAGTTGAATACTCTAAATGGAAGGTGAGTTGGTTGGTCAGGTACAAGATGCAAACACGATGAATTGGCAACTTACACAGGACTTGGAGTCTAAAGGCAGTGCATAAAGTGCAATTTACAAATGGTCAAAATTATCCTTGATGGAGTGTCAGGTCAGTATGTCCATCACGACCATTTTTCCTACGGAATTGAAACAGTTGATTATAGCTCGCTTACATTTAAGGACCATGTTGTAAGATCAATATGCCTCTTTCAACACTAGAACCACAGCAAACAAGGAGAGCTGCTCACTCCTTGAGTGAAATGCAGAAACTAAGACCAACTGAAGGAACAGCAAATTCTCATTTCCCATCCTGCATTCCCTTTGGAGCGTAGAGTATTAAATAGATTGGTGAGTATATTCCACGGCTTTATTTAGTTTATTTTTCTCTTGTTCTCCTTTGCTTTATATAGTCTTAATTGATATACATTAAAAGTAAAAATGGTGAACTCCACAAGCCCTACCTAAGACAGCTGTGTGATGAAAAGACACACAAAATACACTAGCAGCATGGAGTACGTTTAAGGCCACATTTAACTGGTATACCCTGGCAAAGTCGTCATTCCCAGCGTCTGTTCTGATTGGCTGGTCTTCTCTTCTCATTGGTTGGTGCTTATGGTTTAACAGTTTTAATTCCCCCACTGAATACAATCCCCTAAATCCAAGGATACGAAAAGGTCACTGACAAACTTTGCAAGAAAACTTGGCATATGTTCCAGCCTAACCAGGATGCAAATATTGAAATCCTTTAGGAGTCAGAATTTCTAAGAACAGAAAGAATTCTATGCCCTCTCTAACTATCAAGGTGTGGTTGAGCGGGCTCATTTCTTCCAGCTCTTCACACCCCCAAAAAGTCAGCTTCTAAGGACACCTTCTGCTGCTCATGTGGGGCTTCCTCAGATCTCGTGGCACAGCCTGATGAAGCGCCGTGTCAGGAGTCCCCAACAGTGGGGTGGTATTTGAGACCTGCCTCTGATAGCCCCCTCTAGCAAGGACTCATAGAGCAAACGTCAGCATTGAAAGTGGCAGAACACCCCCCAATCCCATGGAAAACTCAAGTCTCCCTTTTGGCAGCCACACAAAGGCAGCTCAGGAGGAAAAAGCAACATAGAAAGGAACTCAAGAGGTGAAAGAAAAAGGCTAGAGTAAAATGAGAGAATAAAAAAGATGAAATGTAGGAAGAATTTGCCAGATACCTCCCAACCAGTCACATCAAATTTGGCAGAATACAATGGGATCGTGATCTTGTCGGCTTTAGTCATGAGGATCACACTTCAGTCATTCATTTCTGATGTTCTGAGGGCCAAATGGGCTCCTCTTTCTCTGTTGTCATGCAGAGTTTATGCCGTTTCCAGAATGTCACATACCTGTGCCAGGGCAGGAAGGGGCAGGGTTTGGTCTCCAGCCTCAATCAGAGCATGGGAGGAGGAGGTCGGGAAGGCTTCCTTGATCGTATCCAATAGGCTTCTGGTAGGACCACAACCTTTTTTACTTGTTCTTGCTAATGAGAAATTGTCAGCTGGCCTCCAGAGAGAGGGCACACATGTAATGCCTCAGCATCTGTCGTACTGTCTGCATCCCAGGGCAGCATCGATTGGCAATCTAGGAACTGGTACCAGAAGTAGAGAAAACATGTCAACTCCAGTTAATTTTTCTTCCCTAACCACCAAAACTAATCTGCATGCCCTTCTTCTCACTCACCAGGTAGGCTTGGGGCAGCCCACAGGAGGGATTTCCTGGCTCCTCTATGTCACAGTCTCATGAAGCCAGCCCGGCGTGGTCACCATACTGCCGTGCCTCACATGCAATGTGCATTGCACTCCTGCCTACGTAATGATGTGTGGTAGGCTGAGAGAGAGACAGATGGACAGAGGCAGAAAGGAAGAAAAGCACGCATGTAGGTGTTTTGCTCCCTGTTTCCCTCAGTGAGCACGTGCCCCAGAACAGGTGTGAGAGTGAGGTATCAGTGTGCCTCCCTCCCACAGGTGAGCATCTCACCTTGCTGAGCACAGATTTCATGTTAAAAGATGCAAACTTGTCATTTGGTGTGTCTCCCTAAATGCAAGCCAACTGTTTCAGCTGGAGTTCCACCAAAGAAGCTGTGATCTGCACTAACACCGGAAGATGTCTGGCTCGTTTGGACTTACTGAGAGATGCTCCATCTTTATGTTATAGTTTGGGGATTTTCAGATTTTGATTCCACAAGAATGTTCCCCTCGGTGATGACTTTAGAACCCAACTCTTGCATAGGTTGAGTCTTCATCCTAAATTGGCAAATGGGAAACTACAGCAGGACCCAAGGTGATCACCCTGGCTAACGCTTATGAAGTTGCAACCCAGGACCCATCCCGTGCAGTCCCTGACCTGTGTCATGGTTAAAGGAACATGTTGCACACAAGCAAAAGTGATTTCCAAATTACTCCAATTCTTTAACTATATCTTTTGCCTGCAAGAAATAACCCTTTAGAGGTTTCCTGTCCCCACCCCCCACAGCCCAGCTTCTCACCTCAAACCACTCTGAAACACTCCTCCAGCTCAACCCACCCAGATACCTCTTTTTATCTTTCTTCCCTTTTTCTTCTCATTGTTGTCTGTTGCAAAGGTCTATGTGACACAAGACTCTTTTTGAACAACAGAAAAGGTGAAAAAATAGAAATGAGCCACTACAGAGCCTTCTTTAGCAGGCATGGAATGTGGAAAGGTTGAGGAACATTCCAGAATTAATATTATTTTTATGCTGTCAGCCATTTGTGAGCTCTTGAAAATCACAACATTTTTTAGGCTCTGAAGATTTGAGCTGTGATGGTGGGATGCCAGGTAGCAAATCTGGTGCCCTCCTTAAGCTGTCTACAGAAGTGACCAAATATTCCGTATTAATCAATACGGCCAGTATGTTAAGTCCAAAATCTTTATTTTGGCACTCAATGCCCACCAGAAGTTACCCCACTCAACTTCACTCCTCACCTTCATTGTCCTTTCTATGTACCATTCGCTCCTGTGAAATTCACCTACGTGCTGTTCCCACATTCACTCGTGCTTTCTTGCCACCACCCTGTGCTGTTTTGCCCCCACCCTGGATGCTCTTTCCCTCATCCCCACATACTCAAAATCTGCTCAGTCTTCTCTACTCTGTTCAAAGGCCACATCCTTCATGAAGCCATCCTTGAGCTCCTGGTTCCTCTACCTATTCGATGGCACTTATTATTGTCTACTTCATGTTCTTCGGAGAGTCATTTTATTATTACTGAATGAATATGGCTTAACCCCAGCACACAGCTAGAGAACTAAGGGGCATTTGTTAAATGAACAAGTAAACATGAAGAAAGAAAAAGCATGCACCTGTCAAAGACAACCAGGGAATTCATCTACGCCATCACTGTGTCACACCTCTAAATCAGGGATTGCTGGTATGTAACATGTGTGCTGCCTTGCATAACTCCTATACCCATGACAGACATTACCAATCAATCATGCCTCTCTCTCTCTCTCTCTCTCTCTCTCTCTCTCTCTCTCTCTCTCTCTCTCTCTCTCTCTCTCTCTCTCTCATCTCTATCTCTATCTCTCTCTATCTCTATCTCTATCTCTATCATTATCTCTATCTCTATCTCTCTATGAGCCCCAGCACAATCTTGCATCTAAATCAGGGATTGCAAATATGTAGCATATGTGCTATCTTGCATAATTCCTATATCCATGGCAGACATTACCTATCAATCATGCCTCTCTCTCTGAACCCCAGCACAATTGTGCATCTAAATCAGGGATTGAAAATATGTAGTATGAGGCTGTCTTGCAGAACTTCTACACCCATGGTAGACATTACCAACCAATCATGATTCTTTTTCTCCCTATACCCCAGTGCAGCCTCAAAATCCTTCCAGCACAGAGCTCCAGGCCAACACTGCTAAGCAATTTGAATCACCATGAGATGAAATCCATTGCTCTTCTAATTCTCCTCCAGTCAGAATTGCTTACTCCTATCTTTTTATAGAACTCATTCCTTCTTCTCTCATTCCTCCTTGGCTTCTAGACTTATGCTTATACTGGCCTCAACTTTTGGACTTGGCACTGGACATTTTTCCCACACAATAAGTTCAGCTAGTCATTGACCACAGTTCATGCTTTTCAGCCAACCAAGCTGCCTTGGTAAACTGGCCACTCAGTTCAACCCACTTATAGGAACCTCACCCTCATTATGGCACTGTTCCTACCAAAGAAAAGAAATTCCCATTATGTGCCCATTAAAGAAGCAAGAAATAGATCACCTTAAGATCACCTTAAGACAGGATGATCAAATACATGTAGTATAAACTACAACTACCCCTTCCCAAGCCCATGGCAAACATCGCTGGTTGAATAAAGAAATCTCTCAAATGAATCCAGAGGCATCCTCAGAAGTTTTCTTAATGCAGGACCTCAGACCACCATTAAAAATGAAACTGTTTGCATTTGCAATGAAATGTACTTGCTAGTCATGCCACATGAACCAGCGGGAACTCCAGTTCCGAAATCATATAACTCTGGAGTGAACTGGGTTGCAAAGACCTCTCTTGGTTTCCCTCTTGATCCCTGGGAGATTCTTAGAATGAACGTAGAACCCAAACAGACCATACAAGGTGCACACCAAACAGGACTAAGAACAACTCTGGAAACTAATGTCCCAGTGCACTGAGCACCACCACTGTGGCTGACCGGAATTTTGAGGTCCTGGGTAGTGCAAACCTTCTCAAACCCACTTTCTGCTTTACATGGATGAAATCTAACAAAACTAAAAATTACAACCTGTCACATTACATTAGATCAAAGCATGATGTAACAGCATAATTTTAAAAAGCATTTGTTTTAATTTATGATGCTGCATTATGCCACAAGAAGCTTGATTTTCCCCTGAGTACCAATAAATTTTGACAGTGATGGTTCATCAGAAAACTTTGGCAGATTAAAACACAAAAACAGGTATTTAGCTGCTGCTGAAGAACTCTTTATGAGTCACCAGGGCACTATTCTGTCTCATGTCCTTCAAAAGCTCAAAACTTTCCTTATGGAACTCACACCCTAGGATGAAGATGGGCAATAATAAAATAATAAACAATAATAAATATATTAATAAATAATAAAACTATTAATAAAAATTATTAATAAATAATAAAATATTGTTTAAGTACCATGAAGAATGATAACACAGGTAAAGGAATACAGAGTACCAGGGCAAAGGGCCTTGCTATGTCATAGGGTATGCAGGAAAGACAGATGAACTGAGACCTTAAAGAAGGGAGAGGTGAGCCACGGGGATGCCAGGGCAAGAGCATTCCAAGCCGATGCAACGACAAGTGTCAGATCAATGAGGTGGGAGCATGCTTGGCATGCCTGGGGAGCTGCAGAAGTCCTGGATGGGCAGAAGAAATGAGAGAAGGAGTAAGAGGTAGATGGCATCAGAAGTGGGGATGGGCATACTTCGATCATGTAGGGCAGCGATTGGTACACTAGGCCCAGTGGGACAAATCTGCCCACTTTTATAAATAAAGTTTTATTGGAATAGAGCCAGCCCATTCATCTACCTGTTGTCCATGGCTGCTTGCAAATGGTAGGGCTGAGTCATAACAACACAGATGGTATGGTCAAGAAGTTCAAGGATTGGCAGATTAATTCCTATAGGGTTAACCAAACCAAGTCCCAAATGCCTGGGGTGGTGTCTTTCATCTTAAAGACAGAAGAGTTGGAATTTATGGGGGGTTTTGAAGAATGTAGAGTTTCTCTAATGTCAAGTTCTATGTAAGGTGTGGTTGGGCCAAATCCAACCTGCTGCCCATTTTTATATAGGCCAGGAGCTGAGAATGGTTTTTACATTTTTTAAATAGCTGGAAAAAAATGTTTAAAAAGAATAATTTTTTTTTATGAAAATTACATAAAATTCAAATTTCACCACCCATAAATATTTTAATTGGAACACAGCCATGCCCACCTATTTACATATTGTCTATTTACATATTGTCCACATCTGCTTTCAAATCACAAGGGCAGAGTTGAGTAGGGTGTGATAGGGACTGTACGGCCCCCAAAGTAGAAAATAGTTACTCATTGGACCTTTACAGAAAAGACTGCCAACCTCTGGGTAGGGTCTTGTGGAATATTGTATGGACTTTGGCCTTTACTCTGAGCGAAATGACGAGACGGGAGACATGACATGACTGGACATGCAACTTAAAGCGGGTATCAATAAAAGCAGGGAGACTTGCTTGATGCATGGACACTTCTGGAACAGTCCACACATCTGCAGTCTTCTTAAGAACGAGGTTCCTTTCTAATTAACCTCCAAGCCTGGGCCGACTCTCACCTTATTCACAAGAGGTCTTCAGTGAATGTTTGTTGAATGAATAGATGGATGGATGGGAGGCTAGCCCCCACCTCTATCCATCAGACATCATGACCTGAGCCACCTAGTGTGACTTTCCTTACGTCAGAAATACTCTGCATGTGTGCCTGTGGGAAGTCGGTCTGCCTTGTCACACAGCTTTTTTGCAGAGTACAGAGTTTCTATTCTGCACACCAGCTGCATGGATTGACCTAGGAATTTAGTCTTGCCTATATTAAAGTTAGCTTCCTCTTATCTGATACAAAAGAGAGGCTGCGTCTTTGGCCACCAGGCCCAGCCTTAGCAAAATATAAAGCAGCTCAGAATACAAGCAGGCTGATAAGCAGCCAGGACTGACCCAGCACAGCTACCCTGTTCCTGCAGTGCTGAAGGACAGGGGTGCACCTCTGTCCTTTACACCAGCTTCCTTCTGATTTTGCAGGGCTCACACAGGCTCTTATATATTTTTTAACATCACCCTGAACAAGTCCTCGTTGTTCAATCCATTTCTCTTCCCCTGCATCCCCAGAAATGAAGGAGTTTCATGGTCATTCTGGCCAGGATATCAAGCAACATCCCAGCCGGCCCTTTAGGCTTCAGCTTTGGTTCCTTCACCAACTCCAAGCAGCCAAAGCGAGGGCCCTAACACACATCAGAGTGTGGCTCCTGAACTCAGAATTCTCTCAAGCCTCTGGCTTCCCTCAAGCTAAAGGCCAAAGTCCTCATGATGCCCCTACAGCAGTAGTCCTCAATTGGGGGCAGTTTGACTTGCCAGAGGACTTTTGGCACTGTCTAGAGATGGTTTTGGTTGTCACCACTTTGGAGCAGGAGAAGAGGTGCTACTGGCATCCGGTGAATAGAGGCCAAGTACACTACTAAACATCTTCCAATGCACAGGACAGCGCCTCAACAAAACATGATCTGGCCCCAAATGTCAGTGGTGCCAAGGTTGGGAACTCCTGCCCTGCGGGGCCCTGGTGATCTCCCCCTTCTTACTCCTGCTTTGTGACTGTCTGACTTCACTGCCCTAGGCTGGTCTCCTCTCTTACCCCGCTCTTGCTACACTGGCCTTCTGAGTGTTTTTTGAATATCCCAGCTACAGGCCACCTCAGGGCCTTTGCACTTGCTGTTTTCTCTGCCTGGAAGACCCTTCCCCCAGGTGTCTTTATGGCCCCTCCCTCACCTTCTTTATGTCCTTCTTAAAAGTCTCCTGATGACTGAGGCATCTTTGGTCACCCAATTTGAAATGGCATCCTGCCCAGAACTCTCTATTCCCTTTCCTGCTTTGTTTTCTTCCAGCATGTATCACCATCTCACATACTATGTATTTTACTTGTTTATTTTATTTTTGCCTGTTCCCCCCCTTAGGGATGTTCCTGTTTGGGGTTTCTGTTTTTTTTTTTAATTCCTAGCACCTAGAACTGTGCCTGATACACAGTAGCCACTTAATAAATTCTGGCTGAATGAATGAATGAATGAAGTCACATAGGGATTTGTTGAAAGAATAAGTAATTAAGTGATTAATACTAAAAATAATTTAAAAGAAAGAAGCATATTTCAGTGGAATTAAGAGTATTTTAATAGAATTAAAGACAAAGTATACTAACTTATTACAGTCTGAGACAGACAAATGGAAGAACACAGATTTTAAATCCTAGCAGACAGATTGGAATACAAAAAATGTTCTATCAGCAATAGTTAGACCTAAAGGACCTAGTTCCCAACATTTTCACCCCAACAACTCATTTTTTAAGTGACCCTAGTGGTGTCAAAAGTTTGCAACTACTAAGATGCATTTCTAAAATAATTATTTATATTTTCATTTTTTTCATTAACTGCAGTACTACACATTGGGTCTTTTGATTAGCATTAACTGGCATTTCTTCAATGTGTTGTAAGTCCTAAGAAAATTAAGAAATATGATATTCCAGCTAATTTATGCATACCTATGCTATGTAAATCTAGGATTTCAATTCAGGAGTTTGGAAAATTAAAATTGCTTCAGAATCCTCATTTTTAACTTCAGGTAGCATGAGGGTCTGAATGCCTCAGGCTGGGAACAACTGATTCACTCCCAACCTTCTCATTTTACTGATGACAAAAATTAGTCTAAATACTCTCATCTCCTAATGTAATAGTGTAATTGCCTTGTAATCACATGGGCCTAGACTTCAGAGTCAGATCTGAGATATTCTTACCTACATCGTGTATTAGCTGAGAGTCTCTCTGTATTGACAGGCACACCGTTGGTTTCAGGTGGCAGAAACTCCAACTCAAACTAACTCTAAGCACAAGATAGTTGGCCAACGTCAATGAAAAAACCTGAGGTCAGACTCATCTAGCACAGCTGGATTTAAGGTTTCAACCAAAGTCTTTAGGACACAGTCTTTCACCTGCTCTGGGTTCTGATTCCCCTTCAGTTAGCTCTATACTAATTCAGGCTTGTGCTTCATGGTGACAAAGCAGCTGCCAGCAGCCCCAGACCAAGATCCTTATGGGCTCATGTCCAGCAGAAAGAGAGCATGTCATGCTCCCATTGGCTCCAGGGGATGTGAATGTCTCAGGATTCACATTGATCAGCTCGGCACATTCATCCCTAAGCCATTCTCTACAGCAGAGATCGGCCGGGCCTGGGTCACACGTCTATCCCTAGCCCTTCACCCTCCCCCATCCCTCTATCTCATCTGTCTGCCCTCCCTTCCCAAACCAAATACGCAAGTTCTTCTCTTCTTACGAAGGGGACTTTTGCCCCTTCCTCTAAACTTCATTTCTAAACAACTTTAAGGTTATCAGTTATCAATTTCTGCCCCAAGTACATCTCAAATTATTTTCCCAAAGACAATTGTCATATCTTTGAGAACTTCTAGTGCTAGCTGTCAAGAAATTTTTTTCTCATTACTACATTATTTGTTTAATTCCTGAGTATTTTAACCCAGATAGCAAAAGAGAAATGTATCTCTTTCAATTTGCATAAGCAAATAACTAAAATAATTATATTTTGCCTAATGTTTTCAAATGTTTCTACTATGCAGACTAAAGTTCAGAATATGAGAAAAACTATATGAGACACCCAAAAAAATCATACAATTAAAATTCTAGTTTCTCAGATTTGAAATGGAGGAAGGAGAGATATGCAATGCCTTTGGACACAAAATCTTGGTTCTGCATAAATGGAGATTCTGGAACATTATTGAAAATAATGATGGTGACAGTGATGATGATAATAATTACAAAGTAGCCAGTATTTATTAAGCACTGCTACACATCAAGCACTCCACAAAGCTGTTTAGTACACTACTACATTTATTGCCCTAATTTAATTAAAATTAAAGAGTATGATTATTCCCATTTTATAGATGCAGAAACTAAAGTTGGGAGAAGTGAACTGACTTGCCCCAAATCCCAGAGCTAGAGAGAGTGGAACTGAGATTCAAATCCCCTTCAGTCTGAGTCCAGACTGCAAGCTTTGAGCGCCTAACTCATGTGGCCTTTTTGTTGTTTTTCGCCTGTTTCCTGACAGGTTATCGCATCCACTCTTTGCTGGATATTTCTATGCAGCCACATCACCTTCCCAGTTCTTGCAAAGACTGGCCCTGTGCCTGGGCTTTCTAAAAATTAATTGAGTTTCTAAGACCATTTTGCACCTGCTCACTTTAGTTCACTGAGGGGGAAAAAAATGCACATCCACATGAAGCAGTTGCATGTCCCCAATCTGCTTTCTCCATCTAAATGTGTGCCTCAGGGCATAGAGCTGTCCCTTTATATGAGGGTAAATACATGACTCAACCTTACAAACACAAGGGATGCAGTTCCCTCTCTTGGCTCCTATGGAATGTTGGAGGATAGGAAATTTTTATAAGTGTGGTCACTTTTGATCCTGGGGTAGGTAGGGAAAGACAATGTATTATGCAAAGCCAGAAACCATAGAGCAAGCTTTCTCAGCCCTGACACTATTGAAATTGTGGGCCAGATAGTTCTGTAGTGGAGTGGGGGATGTGAGGTGGGGGTGGGGGGCGGTGCTGTCCTGTGCATTTCAGGATCTACAACAGCATCCCTAGCCTCTACCCACTAGATGCCAGTAGCACCCCACCACCACCACCACACTCAGTCACGACAACCAAAAATGTCTCCAGACTGTCAAACATCCCCCTGGGAACAAAATTATGCCTGGCTGAGAACCACAGCCAGAGAGCTTTGAAATGCATAACCAAAGTCCGCCATTTGCAAAAGATGCCATTTTCAGGACGTCTGCTTCCTGAGAAAATGTTTCTGCACTGGCATATCAGTGTTTCTATGCTGAACTTGCAATTTAAAACAGCATTAGTGTCTAGAGGTCCTGCAACTAGGAAACAGCGCAGAACCACAGTGGAGCCCTGGCCCAAATCCACTGCTGCCCAGGAAGGCCCTCCCCTGTCCGCTGGAACCTCAGAGCAGCCACTCTGTAATTTCACTTAAACATCTCTCTTGCCAGTTGTGCTCAGATTCTCCTGGGTGTCAGAACTTGACGCTTTGACATAGGAAGCACAGAAAAAATGATCCGGAATATCACAGACTTTTCATCTTCAAAGTCCAAGCCACTGAAAACAAAAACTAGATTCTCTTTAGCTTTTTAAAATCTATTTTTACATTTCCTTCCTGGCTACCTGATTGTTTGTATCAGGGCTTCTCAACAACGACACTGTTGACATTTGGGGCAGGATATTTCTTTGTTGTGGGGGTTGTCCTGTGCATTGTAGGGATGTTAGCAGCACCCCTGCTCTGTACCCACTAGATGCCACAAGTCCCACTCCCCCCCCCAACCCCCACCAGCTGTAACAATCAAAAATGTCTCCAAATGATCTCTGGGAGCACAGTTGTCCCTGGTTGAGGACATTGGGTGATATGACTTTCTCTTTCCCAGCTATGCTGTTTGAGTTCATCATTTTTGTCTTTGCTAGCCTCCAAGCCACCACCCCAGGAGCCATTTAATCTTAAAATTCTTGGTCAACTATTAACATGTATACATTAGTTCTATAACCATACTCTATTAATACATTCAGACGTTTCTTTTTGAAAAAAGGGAAATGCTTTTCGGTAGGTTATCACAAAACATCGGCTCAGAGGACATAAAGGAAGCCACTGCGGCTGTTTTCTGGAATGTTCGGCCTCCCTCCCCAGCCCCAGAGCCTGTGCTGTGCTCCCTAACCTTTGCAGCTACACAATGACGATCCATCATTTCAGAAAAATACGGAAAGAGCCTCAAATCCTTACTGCCCTCTAGAGAAATTCCGGCAGAAGAGCTCAATCTGTCGCAGTCAGCAGAAAAACAACACAGCCAGAGGCAACTGCGCCTGGCTGTTGTAAAGCAAACAATTTATTTGCTGAATTTTTTGAAAGATGAATCTACCAGACTCTTCCTTTACAGCCTCACACCTGAACAAGGAGCTGATGTTGGCTCGCACCTCGATGCAATCGTAATTTTACTAATTCCAGGTCCACCCGCCAACGTGATGATTTTATGCCCACAGATGAATCAAATTCCGATATTCTACAAAGTAACAGCAAACCATATTTTAAATGCATATACTCAGGTTTGCACAAACGTCTTCTCTGGCCTTTGTTTACTGACCTACCAACGGTCATATATACAGAGATTTCTTTTTTATGCATCTCAGAAAAACCAGGATGGGAAAAGTAATTCACTAATTCTTCATGGACGCATTAGGTTTGGGTGGGTAAGAACTTTCTCGCACATTTTGGAACTAATAATGACTTTTTTCCCTTTAAAAATAAAAAAAAAACACTTTTTTTAAACTTTGAATATGGTAGTGATAAAGACTTTCTTGTTACTTAACGACCATCTATATTGGAATGAAGTCTTTAACACTGAAATTAAAGTGAGCTTTCCCTACCAAAGTCCTGACAAAAGTCATCCTAGGTCTAACTCATGTCTCTAGCACGGTTAGAAATCAAAAGAAGTAACTATGAAACGTATATGTTTGAAGACATGCACTAGATAGGAAATCATACAGCTTTAATCAGAACCTTCAAATCATAGTCTCCATTATGACAGGCAACAGCAAAAAATGCTGAATGTTTATGCCTAATGGTATTGCCCTTTGCCAGACAAATCCTTTTAGCTATGGCTGGGAACATAATTTTTATGGGCTCCTGAAGAGAGTGCACACTGCCCTCTAATGGTGACACATGCCCATAATTTTATGGGGTTCCTTGGTTAGGTTCCAGAAGGCTGTAGGCTATTACTACCAAAGGTAGATTAATAATCCAATAGATTGATGGAAGCCAATGGTTATCTTTACTATTTCCATTTTTTCCACTCTCTTGACAAGGAAGTAAGATATTTGACCCCTTCCTTTATTATCAATAGCTATGAGAACTATATTGCCAAGGCGGAAGTATGTCAGAGAGTAATACTTGAATAAATATTCAAGCATCATTAGACAAAAAATAATATGCACACACATACCACAGGCATAAAGCCTGAGTGAAATAATGTTTTACTGCTGAGTAGAAGTTTCTCTCTGAATTTGAACTATCAATAAGTAAGCCACCTAAGGCATCAGAAACTCTTTCAGATTCAAAATTAGCTCAAAAAGAAAGAAAGTAGGAAGGTGGGAAGATGGGAAGGAAGGAAGGAAGGAAGGAAGGAAGGAAGGAAGGAAGGAAGGAAGGAAGGAAGGAAGGAAGGAAGGAAGGAAGGAAGGAAGGAAGGAAGGAAGGAAGGATTGCTTGGGAGGACTGGAAATGCTTTAGGCAGAGTCTGTAAAGGTATTTTTTAAATGAATGAGACAGAAAGTACGGTGTAGGATAAATTTTCCCCAAAGCCTATTTGAAGGTCAAGATACTGATTCATTTTGACCTCTTTAAAAATGTACGAATTTATCACATTCAACTATTTTCATCTACTACATTACAGGTGCCTCCTAATTTCACTAATTCCAACAGCTAAGAAAGGAAAACAGGGCAGAATAAAAGCCAGCATATTCACTGTCACAGCAAAGCTCCTGGAACTGTATCCGAACAGGAGCTGTTGATCTGTGGAAATGTAAATGTCACTTCTAAATATAGCACTGGAAGCCAGAGAATCAGCATTTCTGTCGATGAAACACCTTTTCGGGAAATAGCATGCGCAGGGCATGCTATTCTCTCTGATGCATGGGAGAGTCAGAGATCTTCCTGCCCAGCCCTGCATCCCAGAGGGGCTCCGAGACTCCGCGATGCTGTGTGTGTGACAGAGCCCTGCTGGTTCGTCCACTTCCTTAACCTGCTCCCGCACCAGATTGTGAATCAAAGCAAATCATTTCCTGTGCCTCTCCCTCCTTGTTATAAAAAATAAAACGTAGAATTTCATTCTGTCTCATAGGATTCCTTACTCATTAGGGATGCTCACAACCTCACAAATGAAACCAAAAGATGAAGGGCCGAGCCTGTGGCGCACTCGGTGGAGTGCTGCGCTGGGAGCGCGGCGACGCTTCCGCCGCAGGTTCGGATCCTATATAGGAATGACCGGTGCACTCACTGGCTGAGTGCCGGTCACGAAAAAACGACAAAAAAAAAAAAAAAAAAAAAAAGATGGAGTCCTGTGCTCACCATGCAAATGAGTTTATAATGGGATTGGGGGCTGATGGACGTACCCATCAGCTGCCGAGGACAGAACCACTAGACCTGGCCCAGGCCAGCTTTTCAGCCTTGACTCCTGCTATCCTTCCCTCCCTCAACCATCCTGGAGAGCTTTCAGATTCTTGACTATGTCATCCTGTTTCCCAACTGAGTCCTTGGTGCAGGCTCTTCTCTTTGCCTAAAATCTTCTCCTGCATTCTTTGCATTTTTAGCTCTTTCTCATCTTTTCCACCTTACATTATTTGTCATCTTCTAGTAGAAGCATTTGTGACATCCTAACTATAACAGGTGTCCATTTCCCTTGGCTTTAGTCTGTCACAGCCAGATTAAGGGTGTAATTGTGCTCAGAAGGACCCCATACTTGCTCTGCTTAATGCTTTGCTACACACAGCTTTTTGAAATTCTTAATTTTTTTTTTAAACAAGGAGCTCCATATTTTTATTTTTAACTGGGCCCCACAAACCCTGATCACTGTGTTTTGTTTTCTTCATCAAACAGAATTTGTAATATTTATTTCTCAGTTTATTGGGTTGCAGAGAGGGAGCAGGAAAGCTGATCTATTTTTTCCACGAAGGCAGAAATTGTATCTGCCTCATTTATTATCTGTCCAGTAGAATTTTCTGTGATGATGGAAATGTTCTGTATCTTTGCAGTCCAATATGTTAGCCACTAGCCACTTGTGGCTATTGGACACTTGAAATGTGCCTAGTACAACTGAGGAACTAAATTTTTATTTTATTTAATTTTAATTAATTTGGTGGCTACCATATTGGACAGTTCTAATGCCTGAGGCTTAGCACAGCGACTGCTAAATGCACCTAGGATATTACCAGACCTTTTTCAGAGAAGCTTCATGGCAGTAATATGGCACTTTAGTATACACCAGAATTTCCTGAGCAGTGTGATTAAAATACAGGTATCCCTGGCTCCACCTCTCCAAGACTCTGATAAAGCAAGTTTGCAAAAAGTCCAGGCATCTGATAGACCTCAATGTTTGAGAAGCACTATGTATAGTTTATGGAAGAAGCTTGTCTTTCATCCATTACTTAAATCTCTTTAATGCTTCCAGGTCAAATAATATTAACACAAGTATCATTTCTATAAGGATTTCGTTACCCAAAAATTGTCCCAGCCATACCAATGGCTTATTTCAAGGAATACCTAGGCCAGTACAAGCCCTATGGAGAAAATACATTTTCACCATCCCTTTAGTTTTGTTGTAATAAACTTTGAAGAAAAGTCAGGAGTGATAGGTAGATCTTTTTTCAAGACTGAAAAATTATTGGTTAAGTGGGTGTATAACACCCAGCATTAGGTAAATGGAAGGGCTTTATTAAGAAGATGTGTAGATCTCAATTAGAAATTACTTGGGTGGGGGGTTAGGGAAGTCTTCGTTTGTAAATATAGAGTGTGCATTTTTTAATGACTTTATATTATCTTACTCTTCCTTCTCACAAACATGCAGACACACAAAAATGTAAATGGCTGTTAATGTCCAACCCCTCTTTATGTACCTTTGTCTTTAACCATTATTGTAATTCAGTGCTCTAACATGAGCACTTCTTCCTCCACTGAGCTATCAAAGACACCTTCCCAATCAACATTACACACAGTAGCATAATAGATGGCACCAGAGTGAACACAAGGACAAGTCATAATTCACTCCAGGGCTCTGCTGATGTCATAAACCGCACGACCAGCTTTATGAAGAGTGACTGAGCCCAGAAAGTGAATTCCGATCCCGGCTCACTCTGGGAGCCATCTGTTAAGGAAACAGATTTAAATGCCGACCTTTTCATCTCTGTCGTTTACAGAGATTTCAAACTTTTGCTGTAAAATTTAACTTTTCAACCATGAACAGATTAACATTCCTTTCCAGAGGTACATTCGGCTCTGTGTTGCCTCTTTGAACTGACAAATAGACTAGCGGTCTTACCACCCATTGCTACAAAACTGTTTAAAAAGAGGAAAATGTACCCTGCTCTAGTGAACATTGTGGCTATGCATACCTGTCCCCAATGCCCTAACCCACCTCTCACTCCAGAGACCAAAAAGACTAGCAATTCGCTGGCTACGTGATCCAGTTCTGGCCAGTGAGTGTAAAGGACTGTCTTCTGGGAAAATTGTTTTTCTTGTTTCAAGGAGAGATGCGTGGAAGGAAAGATCCTTTCCACCTGCTGCTCCTCCACTCTTACCCCCACTCAGCGCTTCCAACTTTGCATGATCAGGTAAGGATCTGAAGCTGTAGGAGCCATCTTGCAATCATGAAAGGACATGACTGAAGATAAAAAGCCACCTGCTGAAGAGAGGAATGGAAGTATAGAAAAGTCTGGGTCTTTGAAGGGCTTGCTGAGCTGCTGAGTTAACCAGCTCTAGTACTGTCCACCTCCAGGCTTCTTGTTAAGTAAGTATTTTACACTGGAGTCCTCTAAAAGCAGAGCCTGAGGCAAGTATTTGGGTGCAAATTATTTACGTGGGAGGTGATCCTAGGAAGCACCAGTAGGGAAGTGGGAAGGGAGACAGGAAAGAGAGGGAAACCAATACAGAGTGTGCTGAGCAGGTAACTCCTATGGGCATCCAGGGCCCAATCCTGCTGGAGACATACCTCAGTATTGCCCCACTGAGGGGCAAGGGAGCTGGGATATTTATCTATCAACTCCCATCTGTCATTGCTGAGGGCTGCTCCTGACAGTGCTAACTACCTGGGATTTTCCACCTGCCCCAACAAGCATACTCAGACAGCCAGAGAAAATCCTGAGACAGAGACTCTCAGGTGCTCTAAGTAATAAGCCAGTGACCTGCATGAGAACATTGTGTGTAAGGGCTGGGGGAGCAGAGGGTTTTGATGTTAGACATGTCCAACAGCTTCTTTTCAGTTCACTGTTTGTCAATAGTCTGTTATCTGTAGCAGAAATTGTTTGTAGCTGGCATCACTGTGGAACTGTTCTTCTAAGTCATTTGTACCCCTCAAATTTCTCAACAATTTTTTGCCAGCAAAGTAACATGAGTGCCAACTCACTAAACAAATTCTTACTGAGCATTGGCTATGCATCCAGTACCCAGCAATGTGACAGTGAACCACGTAGATGTGGTTCGGCCCATAGAGGGCTTACTCTGTACTGGGGGAGTGGACATGAACAGATCATCCCTCTCACACTCCCAGTGGTAACATGACAGTGGTGATAAGTGCTCTATAGTCAAAGCAAAAGGATAGTGAAAGATTGCTACAAATTTAGAATGTGGAGTCAGGAAAGGGTTCATGAATCAGAGACTGGAAGGATGAGTGGGAGACAGCCAGAAGGAAAAAGGGAAATATTGCCACTAATCCTTGCACAAATGAGGAAAAAGTGCTACCAGGTAGGACATGGTGAGTATAAAGTCCCAAAGAAGGTTATCAAATAACATCTTTCATGGAAAAAGAAAATAAGAATATGACCCTCACCCAAAACCTTATCACCAGGTTGGTTTGACTACAAGGTAAATTGAATCATTACAGAAGCTATCATTTTCTCTAGAAACAAACAACAAGTCAAAGCCAAACTATATACTAAATTATCATCTTCCTACTTTTTGGACTAGAAGACAAGTCCTTTGGGACTTGATCCTTATAGAAATAGATTAAAATAATTATTCACAAAAATTCAATTTCCTTGTGGGAAAAAGAAAATCACCATTTCTTTACCACCACATTTAGGCATTTATATGCATCCACATATAAAGAAAGTCAGATCCTCATTGCCCTTGAGTTAGGCATCCCTCTCCCTGGTCCTCACTGTTCCATTTCCTCTGAAGACTCGTGCAACTCCAAAGAAACCCCAGAAGACTACACGGCACATTTTGAAAGACACCAATATAAAAGATTTTTTTTTTTTTCAATTAGTAAGTCAAGACATATGTATAGGCATTGCTGATCATCTAAATTAGGTGTCAGCAAACTACAGCCCTAGAGCCAAATTTGGCCCACCACCTGTTTTTCTAAATAAAGTTTTATTGGAACACAGCCACACCCTGTCATTTACATGTTGTCCATGGCTGCTTTCCAATGGCAGAGTTGTGTAGTAGTGACAGAGACTTGTATGAACTGCAAAGCTCAAAATATGTGCTCTCTGGCCCTTTACAGAAAAAGTTAGACAACTCCTGGTCTAGGTCATTGTTTGCATAAAGTAAGCATACAACATTATTCAAACCTCAATTCCTCTACCCTACAACAACAGGACAGTAGTGAAAGCACGAAGGAGTGGAAGAGCAGAAGGAAACCACGATGGGACCACGAGGCCTCTGGGAAGTAAAGGTAAGAAGGAGGGATGGCTTGTCTGTGGCAGGAGAATCTCCTCAGAACACCTAACACACTGAGTCCACTCTGTAACAGTTCCTGGCACAGGGCAATACATGAATGTGTGTTGAGTGGATTGGTTTGTATGAAGGTTTTCAGATGGAGTAATGAAGGTGATGCATGTGCAATAGGGAGAACCGAATACTTGCTGTCTTGGTCATTGCTCCCTGACCGTATCTCACTGACAGTTCCCATGGGATGAGGTTTGAGTAGGGGAGGGCCAGACAGGCAGGAGAGCACATGAAAAGGCAGGAAGGAAGCATTGAAAATAAACTACAGTGGCTGGAAAAACAGAAAGCCAGAAGGAAGTCAAGGCCAGATCACACAGGACCTGGTCCACTATGTTAAAAATTTTTAGTCTTATCTTACAAGCGGTGGAAGAACCAGGAAAGGCAAAACTACAGCAGTGGATGATTTGATGGACACCACCAGGAGCAGAATTTGTGAATTCACAGACAGTAAATAACATACGTAACTGAGTGCCTACCATCCTGCTGGATATTAGGGATATGATCTTAAGGAATCATTGTCCTTGCCTTCAAGATATCTTATATAAGGAAAATACAATTACAGTTTGATAAAGTTTTTAATAGAGTTAGTTTTAAGGCACCATGGAGCGGACACTTAAAAGAAACATCTGCATTTTGCTTACATGCACAAAAGGAGCAGTTTCCCACAGGAAACCTCTAGGGTTGCTCTCTACCTGGGGGCAGACTAGTAAACGAGAGTCATTCAGCCCAGCAGAAGTATTCTATAGCCAAAATACATAATAATAACTATGAAGACTCTGAAAACATTCAAAGTCGTTTACCAAAAACTTTTAAGTGAAACAAGCAGAATGCAAATTCTAATACACACTTGGGAATGAAAATTTTTTTCTGTAAAGGACCAGATAAATATTTTTAGGTTTCTTGAACAATACAGTTTGTGTTGCAACCAATGAACTGTGCTGTTGTAGTGTGATGTTTTCTATAGACAGTATGTGAGTGAATGTGCAGAGCTATGTTCCAATAAAACTTTATTTACAACGACAGGTAATGAGCCAAATTTGGCCACTGGGTTGGAGTTTGCAGACCCCTGATCTATTCTATATTACAGTTATAACCAAGTAAAAGTGTAATTTAATGCTAATAAACATAGACAAAAGGGAGAAAGGAAGAATGGAAGGAAGCCCTCATTCTGTCAGGATAATGGAATTATCAGTTTGCTGATTCTTTGTTGTTTTTGCCTATTTATTTACCCTTCTGGGACCTGCACCCTGTAGGGCATGGGGGGAGTAGAGAACTACCTGTCTATAACCTAGAGCACGTGCCTGAGACTTGACTGCGCCCACCACCCGCCAATAAATCATTCCATTGCCCTGGCCATGGTAATTTGTTCAGAGAGGAGCCTGAGCCCAAGCAGACCACCGAAAATCATTTCCTTGATTTTGCTTTTAATATCAAGAAAGAGAAGACCTCCTACTGCTGAGGTTGCTGAAGTCATAGTGTAGGAGGCTAGAGTATCTTGTGGCCATTTGCCACCCCACGTGTTGGTCCTGCTGAAGAATGATGCTCCCATACTGGAAAACAGAACTAAGAAATGAAAAAATGCTGATTTCAGGTTAATGTTGTTTGAATCTCTGGATCAGGTCTTAACTGAAACTAGTCCTGTTCCTGGATTTTTCTGTGACTTAAGCATGTATGTTTTTTCTGCATCTCAGCTGGTTTTGCCAGTTTGTGTCACTTGCAACCACAAATTCTGAGTGAGGTCATTGTTAATGGGATTTTCCTTATTTTAAAAAGTCTTTTAACATATTTATAATATCACTTTAGGAACAAATAAGACGAGAGAAGATGGATGAAAAAGCAACACATTTCAAAAATTCATTTCTCAAACAAAAAGTTCATCTTCCTTTTTATTTTTTATTTTTTTAGTTTTCTTTATCAGCGGAGTGACTGAGCCCATTGCAGTTCTTAAAATTGACCTAGAGGATCTAAGTACTCTCTCCAAAAATTGACTGGGAGCCTATTTCAAAGACAATATATAAAGACAGGCAATCGCAAATGATGACAACAGAAAATAATTCAGCAAAGACCATCTGAGTCTGCAAAAATATAGCGACACATGTAGGACAGCATACGCAAAATCCTGAACTGATTGTGTTTAACTCGAACCGATAGCATTTACCTGGAAGTGACTAAATTTTCTGCTATTTGGTAGATTGGGGATTTGAGATAAAAAGAGAATCTACCAAATAGCAGAAAATTTAGTCACTTCCAGGTAAATGCCATCCGTTCGATTTAAACACAATCAGTTCAGTATTCTGCACATGCATGCACACGCACACACATACACACACACCCCTCTCCTTCCCTCTCCCTTGGGCAGCCTCCAAGAAACCAAGACATTTTTGGAATACAATCACACTAGGAAGCAGAGTCTGGCCTGTGACTGTACTCTGCTCTCCAGTCATCTCTGACAACATTTTCCGGTCCTTGGTGTTGTTGCCGTTCATCTCCCAGCATGCACTGAGATGGGTATCAGGTCTACCAAGGTCAACACACAGCTTCCACATCCAGGTCCCAGTGAGCTGCTCTACTGCCACCCACCCAACCGCATTCCAGCCAGCGAGCAGCAAATGGCCTCTCTGTACAAGATGCTCCCAAATAGTTGCAAAGAACAATTCTGCTCACATCTCATTGGCCAGAAATTGGTCATGTGGTCACCCCCAACCGCATAAATGCTGGGATATGTCATGTTCCATATGGGATATGTTCTCAGTGTCATGTTACTCAGTTGCCTGGGTAACCTTTGGGGGTCCAATTACTGAGAAAGAAAAGGAGATATTAGGAGAAAACTAGCACTTTCTATCTTATATGTTTAATATGCTCTTCAAAATTGTTCAAGGTGTAAAGACAGTCATAGAGAAGCAATAGGTCAGAAGTACTAAAAACAAAGAACACAGGAAGACAGCAATCAAAAGAGCAAAGTTAACATTAATAATTAAAAAGTAAAGGTTTTCAGATTCTCTATGGCCAAAGGCTGAAACAAAGGAGAAAACAAAGCGTAAGAAGCTGGGGAAGGAAGGTGTGGATTCCAGTGAACTGCACAAGTATGAGAATTGAGGCCATCTCAAGATGTGAACAAACTCTTCACAGTCATTTTCTTGACCTTTAGGAGAAATAAACTGAGCATGAAGCAGAGAAGGTGAGAAAAACATGGCTTATAAATGGAAACGCACCAAGTAAAGTGGAAAATTCACATCAAGCCCACAGGTAAGTCTCTGAACACAAGGAAACTTTATAGGGTCAAAAAATGAACGGGCCAACCCCGTGGCTCACTCGGGAGAGTGCGGCGCCCGGAAGCGCAGTAGCGCTCCCGCCGTGGGTTCGGATCCTATATAGGGATGGCCCGTGCACTCACTGGCTGAGCGTGGTCACAAAAATGGACAAAAAAAAAAAAATGAAAACGAGGCTCACACATTTGAAAATGTGACCAATGGGAAAGGTGAGCTTTGGGAAGAAACTAAGCACAGCACTCCCACCTAAAGCAGACCCACAGATGGGTAAAATTCGGGTATTTGGTTTTGCAAAATAGAAAATTGCACGCAGATCTCATCCTGGGGTTAGTACCTTGCCTATTCATTCTCTGCTTTTGAATGGTTCCGATCCTCAGAAAGAGAAAGAACCTGCCTGCTTTAAGCAACACGCAAATTAAGGTGTGACTTTGGCTCCATTTTTTATTATATATAGCTGTCATCTGCTCTAGAATAAGCTGGATTTCTTCCACTGAGTTCATATCTCCTTCTGTCTTTTTAAAAATGCATTTTAAATCTTCATGTTTCTTTCTGGAAGATCTACCATAATGTAACAACAGATTTTAAAGCTTAAATGTATATTAATCACGATGCCAACAACCGCAATCTAATATAGTCCTTACCTTTTACTGACAATGTGAATTTTAATTAGGTGTGCAATGCATAATTAAGATTGAAATGCAGAATATATTTTTGGTCCTGTTTACTGTGCGTAAGAAACTCTAGCATGGAATGAAGTTAGCCTCCCTACTGCAAAGACTTAAAATTAAATGAATGGTGGCTACAAATGGCTTTTCGGGACATTTTGACAACTCATTCAAGACAGTTGACAGAAATTGGAAACAAGCTTTATGCTCATCTAAAGAGGAGGAGAATGATCAAATAAATTATTGTAAATCTATACCATAGAAAATAACAAAGTAGGTTTATAAGCACTAATACAGAAAAATCTTTAAGATGTATTATGTACACCAGTTACACAGTATGACTCCATTTGTCTAAAACTATGTGTATGTGTGTATATGCATACATATATGTATATGTGTTTATGTATAGGTATGTGTTTGTATAATTACATACATATATACTCAGACCTATGCAAAAGTACGGAAGAGGGTCTGAAATAACAGACACAAAATTTGAACATTGATTAGCTCTAAAGCAAGGGTTGGCAAACTGTTTATGTAAAGGGATAGATAGTAAATATCTTCAGTGTTGTGGGCCATTCAGTCTCTGGGCACAACTATTCGACCCTGCCCCTATAGCCCAAAAGCAGCCATAGACAATACTAAGAGAATGGTGTGTCTGGGTCCCAACAAAATTTATTTACCAAAACAGACATTGCAGGGGGGAAGGGAGGGGCAACTCGATTTGCCCTATGGCTCATAATTTGGCAGCTTCTGCTCCAGAGAAATGAGTGTTATTTGGATAATGGGGATACAAGCAGGGAGTCAACAGAGGAATGAAGAGGAAATTCTACTATTTATTTTATACTAAGAAATGTTTTTGATTTGAAGACCACCCATATATTAAAATTGAGTAAATTTAAACAAATTACAAAAATAAATAGATAAACTCTTTTGTGTCTTCTGCCAGGTGTGTATATCCCACTTCATCCTGATAAACTGTATATTTTATCCCCATTTCACAGGTGGAGCAGTAGAGCACATGGAGTCAAGCAAGCAGGTTCTGGACCCTGGCTCTCTGGCTTTGGACCCTGAGTCTGACTCTTCCTAACTTTTAGACTCGAAGCAAACCATTTAACCTCTATAAGTCTCAGTTTTCTCAACTATAAAATGTGAATTAAAATAACACTTTACTTGTAGTCATGCGATGGGACTCAAATGAGCTAATACATGGGTAACACTCAACCCAGACTGCTGGCTATTCACATTACACTTCCAAATTAAATACAGTGTCTTTTATTTCAAAAGGGGGGAAGACATTTTTATAAAATGCTTATTCGGGCCTCTGAGTGACAATGTTTTCTGGACTGTACGTTATAACAGACAGCTAACTGTGCTCAGTGTCCATTCAAACTTTCTTCATGTGAATGATGGAAGCCCTTGGATTTTAGGAGGACGCATGACCACCAAGCTGGAGAAAACATTTCCCAGCCCCCTTTTAACTATATTTGGCCACGTGACTTTACACTGGCCAAAAGAATATGAATGGAAATGAAAAGTAGAACATAAAAACAGACCATGTACCCCATTCTGCAGGCTGGAATCCAAGGGGGTAGCAATGAACCAGGATCGACTGTGTCAAGGGCAACATCTGGTAGAATCACACAGAGAAGAAATCTAGTTCATGGTCAACATCATGTAACGCCCCTGACCACGTATCACCCTAGCCTTTAGATAAGAGAGAATATACCTTGATTAAGACATGCGTGTTAAAATGGGGATAACAGCTATACAATGAGAATAACAATTGATCTGCATTAGTTAGAGCAACTCTAGCTAATGGCATAAATGGACCCAAAAATATAAAATGACTCAAACACAATTGGAACTTATTTCTTGCTGACATAACAATACTAAGTGGTTCCAGATTGGTATGTATGTAATAAGGGGATGAAGGATCTTGGCTCCACACTGTCATTCAGGGGCTCAATGATGGAGTGCTATCATCTTCAGGAGGTGGCTTCCAGCTTACTGTGGTCATCGCCACCCAGAGGGAGCACCAGGGAGGATCACATACAGGAGATTTTTATGGACCTGTGGTGGAAGTGGCCTACATTACTTCTACTCACATTGTGTTGGCTAGAACTGTCCTAAGGCCACACCTAACTGCAAGACAGGCTAGGAAATAGTACCGCTATTGCCCAGGAACAGTTTTATTAACAGTTAGAAATCTCTGACACCAGTGCTATGTAAGCCCTCCTAAGGCAAAGACTTTTGTCTATTTTTTTCTATGCTGTGTCCCCAGCACCTAGATCAGAGGTCCGCAAACTTTTTCTGTAAAAGGACATATAGTAAATATTTAGGTTTTGTTGGCCATATGCTCTCTGTTGCAGCTACTCAGCCCTGGCATTGTGGCATGAAAGCAACCATAAACAATATGTAAACAAATGAGTGTGACTGTGTTCCAATAAAACTTTATTTATAAACAAATGAAGGGCCAGATTTGACTAGTGGGTCCTCATTTGCAGACCCTGATTTAGAATACTGTCTAGTGCAATATTTGGTGCCTAAAAATCATTGGCTCACTGAATGACAGGAAATGAATAATACTATTTCACAGGTTTGTCTTGACAGATAAAATATTACATGCAAAGATTAAGCAAAGTGTCTAATTCATAGTAAGTGCTCAATAAGTGCTATTTACTCATTATTTGGACATATAAAATATAAATAAAATATATTCCTCAAGGAGCAACTAATGTAGTAAAGGAGATAGATGTTTGCAGGAAAATAATTAAAATCTTGTTTGCATGAATAGGAATATGTACAGAACTCATAGCACAGAATGGTTAGTTCTGAGAAGGAGAAAGTGAGCCAAGGGGACAGTCACAGAGGGGGTGAAATCTGAAAGGGGGGTTGAAAAATTAGAAGGGACCTGCACATGCATTCTAAGAAATACTTTTTTTTTTTTTACCTTTCTGAGCCAGAAACTCATTAAAGGCAAGCTGATGGCAGATGCCAGAGTCTATGTAGGAGATGTTCTGTCTGCCTGTAACAGTCTCCCCTCCCACTCCTTCATCCTTCAGTTCATTCTCACTCTCCAAGTATCAGCTGAACATCACCTCCTGGGGTAAGTGTTCCTGGCCATTTTTCCCCGCCCCCTGTCCCCAGCCTCCTAAATCAGGTCCCTCTGCTGGATGCTCTTTAATGTCTTTTTCTTATAAATTTAAACTCAGCTGATTGTGTGTGTGTGTGTGCATGGATGTGTGTACAATGTCCATTTTCCCTAAGGACAAACAGCAGGACTGAGTTGCTCACCACTGTAACCGGGTACCTAACTCCATGCAAGGCACATACATGTAGAGAACACTCAGTCATATTTGTTGAATGAAAGAATAAATTTTGCACTGTATTTTCTAATGGGGCCTTGAATATAGACAATTAGAGCCTCTAATTGAAGTCAGATCTATACTTCAAAAACCAGATGAGCTGGTGATAAAGTTGACAGGACTTGGTAAAGTGTTACAGTCTTAAGAGACAGCAAAGTGCAGTGGTTAAGACAGTAGGCTCCTATTCTCTTTGCAACTTTTCTGCAAATCTAAAATCCTCCCAAAAGTGAAAGTTCACTTTTTCAAAATAGCAAGCTCTAGAGGTGACCTCTGGGGCTGTAATGTATTTGGCCTGCCATGTATTTATTCAATGTCATCGGGTGTTCATTCAACCCAATCTCTCATCGGCCACCTGGGGAAGGCAGTAGTAAAAGCTTCAACTCCATAGGGGAGTAAGGGAATTTGCAATGAAGTGCTTGCACTTGGTGAGTTCTCAGTAACTGTTAGCTGCTCCTATCATCGTTTTTCCTCCTACCACTTGAGAGCCAAACAGGAGAGCCATTCCCCATCCTCACAGAGGTGAGCCACAGGGCGAATGCAGGTAAAGGAGGCACAGGGGGATAGAGATTGGGTTCAGAGTAATCGCCTCATTGCATTCTCTAGATGTTACTCTCACTTCATTTCCTTGAGAAGATTCACATACGTTCACACACCAAGGTGGGGAAATAGAGCTACCTGGGATAAAATTCGAGAAAGCCAAAGTGTCCTCGGACACACTGCCATGTGCACCCATTAAGCTGTGATATCATTCGCATTTCCAAATTAAGTCTGTGGACATAGGGATGAGAACATGAGTCACACATATTATATGTATATATCTTTGTTTACTGACTGATATATATATATACCCTCACAAATTAGGAATCAGTCACTTGATAATCCAAGATTAGATGCACATACAGACACAGAAGTCAACAGTGTCACTTCTCTTTAAATAAAATGTGTGTGTGTATGTCAGTGTTGTTTAATGAAAGCTTACACTGATGAAGTGGTTTACTATGTTATAAGCATTAGATTAAGCATTCTATATACATTAAATCTGTTTAATATAAGGACCTAGGAGCTGGGTCTTACTATCACCCCCACTTTATATTAAATGAAACAGATGAAAGAGAAAGTAACTCACACCAGATAACACAACTGCAAGAGGCAGTGCTAAGATTCCATCACGTGGAAACAGGGCAGCACTACCAAACAACAGTTACTGTCAGTGCTGGTGGTGTTAGCGGCTAATGTACAGGAAGAAAAGACCAATGAACATAACAGTAGAAATAAAACAATAGCTCAGTGCTCAGGTACTAGAACTGGGATGATTACAAAGAATAAAATTTTGCTCCATTTGCTATGATGAACCCAACCTTTGAAATGAGTACTAGCCCACCAGATCCAAGACTGGATGACACACAGCATCTTGACTGAATAAAAGAACTATTTCTAGTGTAGGGGCCAAGGGAAGACATCCCTTCAGCCCCCCCTGAGGGTTCTTTGAAAAATCACCTGGTGGACAGATTAATTTGAAGAAAAGACACAGCAAATTTTATTATATCGCTGTTTTACATGACATGACAGCCTTCAGAATGAAGACCCAACGATACAGGGAAAATTGTCCATATTTATGCTTAGGTCCCATGAAGCAGGCACAGCCATGTAGAAATGTGATTGGGCAAGAAATATATGTTCTAATGCTAACAGACTGAGTGGGAAATGAAGCAAGGTTTGTCTGTTCAGATTCTTCTTGGTCTTTCTGTGCAGCATTCATTTCTCCAGGGTATGGGGAAGGACCCTTTCTGATATGGGGGTCTTATGACCTACAATCAGATAAAGTAGGCCAGAGAATTTCTTTATGGCCAGCTCCAAAACAGAGAGGCAGGGGAGCAGATCAGAGTATAGCTATGACTTACCTAGAGGAAGAGGGATTCTAGTTTGTATTTCTTGCCTCAGGAGAGAATGAGGCTGAGACACAGGAGGGCAAAAGGTCAGAAGAAAACTTTGCCTTTGAGGCTGCTTCTGAGGTCTTCAATATTGGGTATTGCTTTCTGGGATCCAACATTAGTTTATTAGAAACTCTCTGAGTTGCTGAACACAGCTTATAAAAATACTATTGGAAAAAAAATAGTTTCAATAAAAGGCTAAATTCCAATTAAAATAAATAGAAACACAAGTAACAGCAAAGGAAAGAGGGGGGGAAATGGACCAAAAAAAAAAAAGTTGTATGATTTAATCTTCTTTTCATCACATGGAAACATAGAAATTATGATGAGTGGATTTGCGCAGTACCTACTAAGGGGAGAGTTGGGGTTAGAAAATTTTTTTACCGATTCAAACTATTGGGTCTAGTATAGTTCAAGAAAAATAACCAAATACTACTCTTAGCAAAACATAGATTTACATTAACATTCTCTTCCAATAGTTTCTTCACAGGAAACCAGAAAATGGGTGATATGGAGTTTCTTAAGTGATGGCCTTTGTTGGATGGGAACCTGCAAAGTTCTCTCTCATAAGTAAGTGAATCTGACACCTTTATCACCAAAGTGCTTGAAGCTGACATCCAACACCAGCAACATCTACATTTCCTTGCCTGAGAGATATCTCTTGCCTCTGGAGACCAGTTTTCAATAGACATAGTAGACCAGAAGTACCAGGAATTAATGCTCCTCCAGAAGCAGCCTTCAATCAACCACTGACAGTGTTGGTGTAAAAATACCCCAACTCTCTCCCTCCTCAGGGGGAAAAAACTGAGGCATTTTCCTCCACCAGCTCCAAGAGTTTTTCAGGAGACATTAAGATCCTGTCACCCAAAGTAGTAGCTGTCTTGATGACTCAACTTTCCTTTCCTGTTTCACTCTTCCCACCTCTTTTTCTTTTTAGCAATTTCCTTGTGCCACCTCCCTAATAAACAACTTGCACTCAAATCTTTATCTCAAGTTCTGCTTCTTGGATAACCCTAAATAAGAAAGAACTTATCCACTTATTGAGGGGAAAGGAGCTTACAAGGACCCAGTTTTGTTCAGGTCCCTGATGGGGAATAGAGAGGAACGAGGGGAAAATATAAGGAGACTAGAAGAAGAAAATGAAGTTTATTTCTCACCCCATATCTTTTTAGTCCAAACTCTCTCATGGGAGTAGTTCCCACAAAAAGAAGCTGGAGAAATAATGATCCTACAGTTTGTATATACATTAAAGACTCCCCGTGGGAACTCTCAGAAATGCTTAAGGGAGACAGTGGTTCACAAGAGCTGCACATGAGGCTGCGTTATGATGCAAGTGAAGGCTATGATACAGGTGGGTGATCAGCTTTACATCACTACCCCTGATTGCTGATGTCTGGAAAACTGCCATTCCAGGGTGGTTGAGAAAACCAAGGTTGATACTGGTCCTGAACTCACAGATATGCTTAAATTGCCCTATTCTAAGCAACGTTTTTAAAGTTCTCAATTCCTTTCTGTAACAGATGGCAAACTTCTAGAAATCACACCCTAAAAGGTAATAGTTGTTATAAATATAAGTAGTTATGAAACTTTCTTAAAACTCTTGGATAATCTATATAATGAGTGTTTATTAAGCAACACTGTGAGAATTAAATGAAAAGGTCAATGTCAAAAGCAAAACGATTTACCCCTCTGCCAGACAGCCTATGGTGTCACCTTGACACAAATACAAATGTATTTTTTTAACTTTCTTGAGTTTCTAAATGTATTTGTAGACCTGCTGTTTAAAATATTCTAGTTTGTGGATGGTTACAAACCTGGCCTCTGGAGGTAGGGAGTCTGAATTCAAATCCTGGTTCTATCACGTATTGGCTCTGATACCTTAAGCAAGCTATGTAACCTCCTACGTCTCAATTTCTCACATATGTAATGGAAATTACGGTATAATTATTTATCTCAAAGTGTTGTGGTGACAATAAGTGAATTATTCACCCTCTCTGAGTCATTAGACTTTATTATTTCAGGAAGGGCTGCAACCACCAGCTAAGATTCTCATTGGAAGGACTTATCTCCTCTTACTGAATTTTCACCTGTGAGCTCTTATATAAGACATTTAAAGCATTCAATAAAAGCATTTCTACAGGGGGCAAATTAGTTCAGTGGACAGGACTACGGGCTTTGGAACCAGGTTGTAATGTTGCCCCAGAGCCTGAGTCTCTAGCTCTCCTGATATTCTGTGAGCAAGCCAGTATTCTTTAAATAAATCCATGCTTTCTTCAACTCAACCAGTTTGTTTCTATTGCTTACAGCCTACAACCCTAACTGATAACCTGTCTCCTTATGTTACTAGGCTGTAGTCTCTCTCTCTTCAGGCAGCTTCTCTGTCTTAATCCAGACCAAAGACTGGACTTTAACCAAAGCAGAGTACCAGAACTTTGAGAGTGTGTGTGTATGGGGGTGTGCATGCACATGTGTTAGGGGGAGAGAAAATAGATGAAGCCTAGTTTAAAACAAATGCTTTGATTTTATTTCAAACTTTCATAATATAACTTAAATTTATAGGATAAAAACTTATGTGTCATCATGTGAGGTGGAGCCAATGAAGTTCTACAGAAGCTTCCTGGTTCTTGAGACTGCGTGGATATCCACAAGGTAAATGCAAGACTGGGTAGAGGTTAAAAGCTCAATACCTAGAATCAGATGGATGTACCACATAGCTTACGAGCAAGAAGACACCAGGGAATTTACTCCCTAGAGTCTCACCTAGGCTGATAACCATTGCTCCCACCTGACAGGGTTAAGAGACAACTGGCACACCTTGCTGTCAGGGAAGGTGGATGGACAGTGGTGGAGGTGGTGATACTTCTGGTATGTCTGGTATGCGGTGGCAAAGCCTGCAGGGCACCTGTTCTCCTGTAGGTTTCAGAGGTTCCCAGTGGGTAACTCATCCTAAGGGAAGGTGCATCCAAACACACTAAGACTGACCTCATAGCAAAGTCTTGGTTGCCTAAGAGAAGAGAAAATTCAGAATATAGCATGGGTTGGGGCTCCTGGACTTGCCTCCTGGCTAAGACTCCACTGAACTCTTGTCCTCAAATCCGATGGAGAATTGAGAAAATGTAAGTAAAAATTGGAGATGCTGTAGCCCCACGAATTCCATGAGACACAGGGTACCAGCAGACTGTCAGAGTGTTGCAGTGGGGTCCCCTACACGTCAATAAAATACAATGTGCCTTGGCATCTTGAGACCTCAATTTCTCAGTAGTCTCCTCCAAAAATTTGCTCCGTGGAAAGGAGTTGTGCCCAGTGTCTGCCCAGAAGATCCCACAGTGCGTCATGGGTCAATGGTATTAGCCAGAGAGAGACCATTGACAGGAGCAGAATTTCATGTGAGCTCATGTGAGAAACCCTCAGGGCTGAGATCAGGGTGAAGCCAATGGAGAAGTCACCTCAAAGAACTTAAGGGGCCACCAAAGAACTCATTGACCAAGATGTCATTTTAGTACCATATGGTTAAAAATAAAAATTAATGCCCAAAAAACCCATGATGTATTTAGATGTATACACACATGCGCGCACACACACACACACACACATATACTCACACACACACACACACAATACTGTATGTAAAAACAGGATCAGTCACAGTGCAGTGCAGAGCCACATTAGAGCTTAACACTTAAGCAAGCATCAGTAATACTGACCCTGTCTTTACTTAAAATGTTGATATTTTGTTCATTGTGGATTTTTTGCATTAGTTTTATTTATTTATTTTTTTTTTTACTATTGTAAAATATTTAACTCAATTACTAAGTTTTTTGGTGCCCCTTATATTCTGCACCCAAGGTAAGTTCCTCACTTCCCTTGCCCTGGAGGGCACCCAGAAATATTAACTGGGGGGTTGGGGGCATTCATGGTGGAATCTGATCAGATGGGACCAAGAGGCAGAAAACTGTGGATAATTGGCATCACTGTGACCTGTGCCTTGACATCCATCCACCAGTACAGGTGGACAACATTCTTGCTGGAAAGCATTGCAGAGTCATTGACATTTTGGTATAGAATTGCGATGTTACTTTGTAAGTTAAATTTGCTTTTTGGTGTTCCAGGGTATGGTTCCCATTCCCGTCCTGTGCTGCCCACCCCTCACTACCGCCCCCCACCCAACACACACACACAGGAAGTTTGTCAGCAGCTAATCTGAGCCCATCTCCTGCTCTTTTGTCAGTAATGGCATATCTCTATGTGGGGACACAGCACTGCATACGAAATAGGCCTGTCCGCCTCGCCTTGCACGTTGGCTCTTCAGGAGGCTGAGGCTGGTGCTGACAGACAAAGGCTAATTGGCAGGCTCTGGCAGTCGGTTTCTGATGACACAGTAGAAATAATAAAAGACAGAGATGGGAACAAAGAAAGTTTAGAGGGAATAATAAAGGGAATATCTATACCATGAACATTTGCAGACGAGAAGAGAGGGCAATTTGAAATGGTGGGGGGTGGGGGGACCTGTTCTTCAGTAAACAAGAAGGAATAGGAAACAAAGACGTAGAAATGCTTTCCTTGATAGATTGTGTTAAAATAGATCAGTAGGCAGACAGATACATAAATCGACAGAAACACAGATGAAATAGATAATTTGGCATTTTATACTCTGAGCCAACCATTCGCTAGAATTCAGTGACAGACATACACTAGCATATACAAGTTAAATTTGGTAAGAAGCAGGGAGTTCAAATTATAAAGTCAAATAGTCCAGCAAATGATGTCACTTAAGGGACTGGCTACAATATCTGTTTATATATCCATGTATGCCCTAGAGTGTTCAGGAATATTTTTATCTTCTCATTTGTTACTTCACCCATTATTACATTCTATAAAATGAAGTGGGGGATGGGGTGAATATCCAGAAGGGAAGGGAAAGAAACAAAACAAATAACTGCATTCCTAGTAGAGGTCAACATTGTCTTAAGGGAAACTAAGCAGTTGATTGTATTTTTACAGGAAAACAGATTTAGGATTAAAAAATTAACATGATTAAAAATTCCACTTCAAAAATGCATAAAGTTTACATTTTTTGTCAGTCTTGGTTTTATTACATTAAACTGAGTGTATGTTGGCAGAAGGGGAAGCACGTGCTTCTTTAGCAGGAAAATGATCAATTTTGCTGCTTTTGTTTCAGAGAATTTCACTGTCCAGAGAAATGACCTAGTTTATTGCTTCTCTGCATTCAGAGCATGTTACACCAATGCGCACAAAAGACAAAAAAATAGCAACAATAGAAAACATCCTTTGGATTTTTTTTTTTTAAGTCAGCCTGGTTTTATGTATGGATAGTACTCCAGAGTTCTTACACCAAAACTCTGCTCTGTTCAAAATCTATTTTTGCCTGTCTGTGTGCAGGCCATAGTTCAAACCATAGAGGAAATTGTAAGATAAAGGAGAGGTTGCAAACTGGTGGCCTGGGAGCCACGCTGGCCTATGGAAATTTTTGTTTAACCCTAATATTGTGGCGCTCTAAAGTTTATTAAATTTTATTTTTTATTTAGTTGCAAACATTTAAAAATTAGGAGGTTCCATATAAAAGTTCAGGTTTCGGCTTCTTTTTAAAAGCCTGCCAGTCTGACAACATTAGGTCTGCATTCTCACATGACAACAGCTGGCCTGAGTAGGGGCTGCCCCCTGTAGACAGGGCAAGCTCTCCCCAGTTCTCCCCAGTCCTCACCACTCCCTAATGTCCTCTGACATGGAAGTCGAGCCTCATGATGAGTTACCATTTCTCATCATGCTTACACTACTGTTTACCTTATGACAGATTTAAGAAACCTACGAAATAGTTCTTATACCCGTATACCTACCAAAAGTGGGAAAATTAAATATCTACCAAGTGATTCATGTGCTTCTAGAAACAATTTTTTTCAATATCAGATTACTTGATCTACTGAACTAGTTGGTCCCTGTAAAAATACCAGCTAATACTTATATAGCTCTTATTATGTGTCAGGCAATTTTCTAAGCCCTTTATATATTTAAACTCATTTAACATGTACAACCACTCTATGTGGTAGGGATTATTATAATCCATTTTCACAGATGAGAAAACTGAGCCTCAAAGAGGCTAAGTGACTTGCTCAAGGTCCATTGCTGGCATGTGGCAGGACCCTGTAGGCATTAGAATGTTTGCCCCTCAGTGTAAATCACGTATGCCACAAGCATGTAATAAGAATAGCACGTACTTCCTGCCTAGTATATTCCAGGTACCAGGACAGGCTCTTAATATATAAATCAGTATAGAAAGAAACTTAGGATGGTGTGTTGCAAAAAGGCTGCAAATAAGATGCTTCAAAGGTTGAAAAGAGGAAACTATTACATCAATTGCCCAGAAGAAGCTTAGAAGGAGTTTTCATTGAGGAAGTAAAAGTTGTAATGGATTTTGAAGGATAAGAAGGTGTAAAATACTCAGAGACATGGCTTGGAACACAGTGGTGTTTAGCCGGAGGGAACTGGAGAAATAGAAGCTTGTACAGGGGGAAAAAACCAGAAGGCATCCCAGGAAGAACAAGGGCAAAACGAAGGCAGCTCTGGATCCCACGTCTTCACATTTCTGGAAGTGCCGCCCATGTAGCACGCATTCTGGGCGAGACAGAGATGGACAAACGTTGGGCACTCCCTTCAAATCGTTTATACTCTGGTAAAGAAGACGTATGGACGCGTCTACAATTCAGAGGGGAAAGTAAAAAGTGGCCTCGCAGACAGACGCACTTATCCCACCACCTCAGGAGCACCTGCTCTGTCCCTCAGGTCCTGCAAGCCCCGTATGAGAAAACATGAATCCACCTTCCCCACACCCCCTCTTCCCAGTTCAGTGAAGAATGCCATCCTTCCAGGATCACAGCACACACAATTGGGCACCATTCTTTTCTTCTCCCTTCTCATCCCCAAGATCCAGGTCACCGAGCCCTGCCGATCGTACTACTTAAAAGTCTCTGAAATCCATCTCTTCTGGCCTTCTGCCCCTATCTCAGCCAACCCACCATCTCTTGTCTAGACCATGCCAACCACCTTCTCATTGGAATGACTCCCTTTCTACAGTTACCAAGCTTTCCATATATAACTTATCTGTGCCATATTTTTCCCCACTCGATCTCTTGAATAGTCATATTATGAATGAGGACATACAAACTGACAAGTTACTAACATAGAAAATCGATTTAACACGAACAATAGCAACGCAGATAACATAATATGCTGCTAATTATCTCTACAATTAGTGGTAGAACGGTTAAGAACATGAGTTTCTGGCATCCAGCAGAATGAAGTTCAAAGCCTAGTTTCACCACTGACTAATGGCGTGTGACCTTGGGCAGATTAACCTCTCACTCTTCACTGCTATAAAATGATGTTAATAATAATAACCAAATTTCCAGGTAGTTGTAAAAATTGGATGAAATAAAGTATTATGCTAAGGGATTGTCACGTAGTACGTGCTCAAAAATTGTATTGTTTTTATTATAAATGTTATTATTATTAGGCAGATAAAAATGTTGATTGTTTAATAAAGCAGGTCAGCAGATCACTGCTCCCTTCAAAAACATGACCAAAAATTGCAGCATACCTGCAAGTCCTCGGGGCCTTGAAAACGGTGAAGCTAAGTAGTGTGTTTGCCTCAATTAAAAGCAGAGAAATGGTTTCTTCTCTGTGTTGTGATGTTTAAGTAATATCAATGTTTCATAAAACTTATTAGTAAAGGTCTAGGTGAAACAAAAATAAGATAACACACTGGAAAATTAATTTTAAACAAATTACATGTAAAATGCAAGAATTTATAATATTGTTTCCAAAGCAGCCTAATCTTAATATCACATATTTTGCTTTATGAAGCTCCCAGTTTTAGATTAATCATATTGTTTTTTATTTACCACTCCATATAATAATTGGCTTATTTGTGACATTAATATGCATGAATTTTTTTTAGCTTGCTTCTTCAAGAAAGCATTTGCCTGATGTTTATAATATGTTGATTTTAATATGCAATGGATGTGTTTATATGCAGATTAAATTGGATCGCATTTACACTAAACAAGAAAACCAAAATGTAGAGAGGTGCTGGGACCTGAGTACCTCTTATTAAAGTATAAGAATCCATGACAGAATTTTCAGCTCATTCCCCACTAATAGCACAGCAGTAGATGAAAATATACGCTACCTCAATATGACATTGTACATATTTTTAGAAAGATAGACAGGTATTTGACTCTAGGTTTCTGCTTATAGCAGTGGTTTTCAGTGGGGGCAGGAGAGGATTTGGACTCCCAGAGGACATTTGGCAATATCTGGAGATATTTTTGGTTGTCACAGCTGGCGGGAGGTGAGGGGGAAGGATGTTACTCTAACTGGTAGAGACCACGGATGTTATTAAACATTTCACAGAGCACAGAACAGCCTTTGAAACAAATAATTAACCATTGCAAAATGTCAATAGTTCTGAGATTGAGAAACCCTGTCGTATAGGAAGAAAGGTTTTAAAAGAAGCATAACTGAAAAACTTTGAGCTAATGTAAGTGAGGTTACAGAATTTTTTACAACTCAACCTTCACTAAACAAAAGTAAAATCTCTATTTACAAGCAAATTATATATGTGTATCTGTATGTATATAAAACAAATATTTATTGAATTCCTATTGTGTGTTAGAGACTATTCTAAGCAAAGTCTTCACAGGTGATATCACAAGGTAAGTAGGTAGGTAGGTAGGTAGGTAGATAGATAGATAGATAGATAGATAGATAGATAGATAGATAGATAGATAGATAGATAGATAGATAGATAGATAGACACAATATAGTGTATTGGTGTGTTCCATGAAGAAATATAAAGCAGGTTAAGGAGATGGGAACGTTTGGGAGGACTTTCTGAAGTTGTGACACTTGAGCAAGACCTGATTGAAATGGAGAAGGACAGATACACAGGGAAGAGTATACCTGGCAGAAAGAATGGCAGATGCAAAGACTGTCAGGTGGAAATGTGCCTGGTGGGGTCAGGGAGGAGCAATAAGGCCACCGTGCTGGAGGGACATGAGTAAGAGGAAGAGCAGAAGGAAATAGGTCAGAGAGAGTGAGGGGCTGGATTGTGCAGGGCTAGGAGAGCCCTGGTAAGGACTTCAGACATTATCTTAAGTGTGACATCTTCATAGCTATATATATTCACTGGGCTTTCTTCCTGATTCCAAAAGTAATACATGCTCATTGATTGAAAAAAATATTAACACAGCAGAGGTAATACTTGAAAATATACCAAAACACCAATATTGACAATTTAGTGTTCATTCTTTCAATATTTCTCCATGTATATACTTAGACAAACATACATATGGTTTACTTATCCATTCATTCATTCACTCATTACAAATAAATATATAAGTATATATATTTATAGTATGCTTTTTGACAAGTTTTCTTTTTCCCAGTTATTTCTGCAGCCCAAATGGTTTGGTTTTGTTGTTCTTTGTTTAACTTTTTCAGCTGCTCACTGAAAAGCAGCAGAAGAGGGGACAGGAGATAGGTAAGTTTTATTTAACTCCTTCCTCTTCTTCCCACTTCTGGCAGAAAAGTAATCAAGAGACAAAACAAAACAAAAAAAAAAGTAGGAAAATCAAACCAACTTTAATAGCCCAGATATTGGAATTGGCAGCCAAGGGCTCGAAGATGACAGAGCTCTCCATTTTTAAAGGGTTTGCTTTATTTCCTTCACTAATGCTTTGTAATTTTCTCCATAGATATCTTATGCATCTTTTGTTAGTTTTTATTTTTCCTTAGGTATAGTTGCTACACCTTTCCAGAACATATCACTTCCCAGTCTAGAACATTCCAGAGGCTCCCCATGGGCTGCTGGATAAAGGCCAAGCTCTTTAGCTGGACACACCAGCTCTTCTTCATCAAAGCTCCCCCAGCCATGCCTTGGGAAGCTGCAGCCATTGTCACCAATGTGTTATGTACTTTCACACACTCTTCCTTTGGTGTCCTATGCAGGAATATCCTTTTTCTTTACTTTACCTCAGGGACAGACTTATCCTTTGGTACCAGCTAAAATAACATCTCTTAGAAAAACCTCGCATGGCCCTTTAATCGAGGTCTGCAGCAGGAGTGGATCGTGAACTATTATTCTGTGTTATTTCAGTTTAACTCCCTCACAGGCTGTTCTCTCTCTAGCTTTCCAAGGAACATTTTCTTCCAAACAAAAAACCAAGACTCAAAGAAGCCACAGAACTAATTAACTGTGAGACATAAAGATCTGGATGCATGATTATAAAGAGAGTTTTTGGCTCCCAAATAATCGGAGTTAAACTTGGACTGTAGAAAAGGGGGAGGAGAAAGGCAGGTGACTCAGACTGAGGAACTGGAGAACGTGGAATCCTGAAACTGCCAGAGAAGTTATTACCAATGGGCTTTTGTCTCCAGAACCACAGAGCGGAATGTCAGAGACCTCATGCCAGCATGTCCCTGTATGCATAGCACAATCCAATAATCCCAGATGTCTGTAAACCCTCAGAACAAAGCATGGGGGACTTGGACGTTTGAATAGGAAATGGGGTGTCAAGGAAAATCCTTGGCCCCTGAACGAGATATAATAGAAGAAAAACAGATGCAAATTTTGATATGCGAGGTTTCCAACAGTGGGAGGGGAATCTCCAAAGGATCCATGACAATGCCCAGAGGAAGAGAGTCAGCTTAAACATCTACTAGGTCCAGAGACTGTGGAGTCATCCCTCAGCAGTAGTAATAAGTGTGAACTTTTCTGCTCTCCAACCTCTCCTCCGTCCCTGTTCTTTGAATGTGAGAAGAGGTCAGGAACCAGTTTTAACAAGCTCGTAGACGCGGAGTGAGGAAAGAAAGAAGAAGACTATTTACTGGATGTAGGCTTCCCTGGAGAGCACATCTAAGGGAAGGAGAAGATTTAATTTTAAGTCAAGTTCAGAGGTTGGCTTATTATATGGTACAAAACATTCTAATTTCTGAACTGAGACTGTGTTTAGTAGCATTAAGTGACTGTAGAAATTTTTACTGAAGCGAGGATCAAAAAAGTCATCTAGGAGCAGGAGACAAGCCTTCCCAGTTTAATAAAGTTTTAAGTACTACTGGAAGACAAAATAAAATTGCTTTATATTTACACCCATTATTCCTACTTGTTTAATATTCTATTATATACATAAAACTACTGCTTATCAAAATGCCTTACACATGGTAAATTCTCAACAAATGTCCTTGAAAGAATGAAGAAATGCTGGAAAATTACCATTTCAAGATAAAAGGGAGAGCAAAAAGACAAAATCCCCGTAGGCAATTTTTAGCCACTTAAACTTAAAATGACATTAAAGTTATCATTCTGTTTATTTCTGGGGACTTGAAAATTCTTCCTCCGCACCCATTTCTATGTATTAATCAATAAACAAATGAGTTTGCCTACCACCAAAGTCCCAGAAGCTCAAGTTTTGAATGGGTTATTCTATCAAAATGTAAGCCTCCAGAAAATAGGGACATTGTATAAATAAATTTTCTCAAATGGCCAGACCATTTGTTGAAATACTTATCCAAGTAGCATCTATGCTCACCATTGGGGATTTGCTCTCCATATCTCTTTTTGAGGGTACTTATGGGTTTGTTTCTAAAAAATAGGAAAAGAGAGATATTTTAGGCAGAGAAAATAACTGCACATGCAGAGAGATATTGAAGCAAGGAGATATTCACGATAAGTTGGCTGATTTGGTTCAGCTGGAACCTCGTCTCTATGGGGCAGGAGGAATGGACAACAGGAGGTAAGATCAAAATAACAGACTGAAGCTATGCCAAGCAGCTTGGAAATCCATTGTCAGGGAAGTACATTAACACCATGCTTTAAAATATTAACTACGGGAAAGGGGCATTTTCTCTCAGCATTTTCCCTACCTGCTCCTCACTTTTAATCAAGTGTTCAGGTCTACATTCATTTCAGTAACTCAGGGCAGAACTCAAACTGTTCTCAAGTGTTTGGGGCTGATTTTTTCCAAAATCTGTGATTAACAAATGTGACTAATGAAAAAAAAAATTTTTTTAAAGAGTGAGAGAAGCAGTTTGCAACCAAATCCAAAGTATATTGGACAAAATATGAGGAAAAAAGAGATTTCCCTAAAATAGAAGGAGAATCCTCCCAGGCTAGAGAAGAAGAATTTAGACAAAGGAGAGAAACAAGAAGTCCATGGGTTCAGAGAGACAGGATACTTGTATTTCAATTTCATGAGGACCACTAGAAAGGCAGCAAGCCCCACAAAAGGAATGATCAGAGAGCGAGTTTAGACAAGTAGGGCCATAAGCAACTTCCCTAAATTCCCTTCAACCCAAACATGGCAGAGAGGTAGCAGAAAGCTACGGGGCTCGTAGGGCAAGTGGGGCAATGGACATTCCTGCAGGAACCTATGTGGCTCAAAGCCAGTAGATCGAGAGACCCACCTCTTATGCCCAGGAACAATGCAAATGCCCCAGAAATGTGGAATAAGCCGGGAAGAATTGGGGCTTATGGTTGAAAGCAACAGAAACTAATTCTGATTAATTTCACCAGAAAAAGAATGTATTAAAGGATTCTTTGTAGCTAACAAGTCTCCCAGGACCTCCACAGAACCAAGTTTGCAGTCAGAACAATGCCTGAAATTGAGCTGTAAAGGTGGTTCCATGATGATGCCCCCTGGCAAGTGCTGGGTGCAGATGCTGCAGTTATGTAGTTATGCCAACAACTACTGTGTGTAGTTATGCCAACAGTGCTTGGACATGGGACACTGACACCTAAACTACTGCTGCCCCTGCCTGAATATGGCGCCACTGCTGTTGCTACTACCGATCAACAGGATGGATTCTGTGTGGTCCCGGCTTTTTCCTGCCTCAAGCTTTTAATCACAATCTGGGACTTCCAGGGAGGCTGGGAATGCATGTAGCTGGTGTTTTCATCTTCGGTGATGGTAGGTGAGTTCAGCCTTGTATTGAGGTTCTTCAGACATGGAAAGGGAGGCCGGGTGCTCAGCAGCCCAAACCACTAACAAATGTCCATCATAGGAGGGAATCTTCAGAAAGAATTTAGCTTAATTTTTCTGCCAACTCAGCAGACTGGGAGCGCCAAGTCAGCAATTAGGTTGAGATTTAGAAAATAAAACTCTATTGTATATCTTAGTTTGCAGACTAAAATTCATATTCACTTCACCATGATGGTGTGTTTTCAAAAGCTGGAGTCAATGATCTATTGTTTTTGTGTTCATTATAATCAAACTGCTTAGTGCAGTAGAAAAGAGCCCAGACGCAATTCCTGGCTCCACCACTTACTGGTTGGGTGAACTTTTGTTAGAGTTATTCAGCACCCTATGCATTAATTCCCTCCACTGCAAAATGGGAATAAAAACAGTACCTACCTCAATTCTTCTCCATTTCTGTATCTACAGTCTTTGCCATGTCACTTTGCAGTTTCTCTCACTAAAGAGGTAGATCATTTTATATTTGGGTCGACCTTATGTCTTGCTTTGGCCCATAGAATGCAATGGAACTGATGGTGTGCCAGTTCCAAACCTAGACCTCAAAGAAGCCTTGGGCGTTCCTGCTGGGCCTTCTGCCACTATCGTGAGAACATGCCCCAGCAGGCCTGCCAGAGTATGGGAGACATGGAGCAGAGCCGAGTCACCCAGTCGCTCCAGCTGATAGCCAGCTGACCCCTAAATATGTGAGCAATCCAGACAAGCTGGCCACCCCCAAGCAAGAGCAATAAATGCTCATGTTGTAACTGTAGGTTATGCAGCAATAGCTCAATGTTACAGAACAGCATAAAAAATCTTAAATACAAACAAAAAAAACTAAACACATCATAAGAATTCTATAAATGTTAACAGGCATACCAGAAAGAAGGCACCTTATAAAATGCTAGCAGCTATGTAATTTCACATAGCAAGGGCTGACATTCCATATAAAATTATCAATGGGATTTGTCACTCAAGGGCACTGTCCAAATAGATATTCTTAATATCACAGGTAGAAAAGGTCAGCCCTCTCTCTAAGACACAGATGTGAATGAAAGCTAAAAAATAAAAACCCTGCAGATCCCAGCTGTCTAGATTTGATGTTTACTAGAAGAATATTTGGCCTTGCTGACTCAACACATAAGTTACATGTGATAAAATAGACCATTTCAGCTCAAAGTCCTATTTAAGCCCCAGATCAATGGTTTAACTCTTATGTCAGGACAGGTAGACACTGCTATGTGATGGGAATGCTGTTTGGGGGAAAAAATGTTTTTATTGGTAAAAACCAAGACAACCACATTTTTTTTCACTGGTTTAATATCAAATGAACTCTTCAATAAATTCTGGATACATGTGAGTATATTGTGGTGTAAATAGTTTATTTTTATTCTCTATCATTTTATGCTCCATCTAGCCCCAATCTTCTCCCTTACAAACTCAAGTTTTCTACAAATTCACTATAGTAATCACAAAATAGTTTTACTTTGCAAATCTACTGAGATTATCAAAAATCAGTTCCCTGTGTTTCCAAAGTAGGTGGTATATAATGAATTCAAAAATTCAGTAAATAGATCTCAGTGGGCCTACTTTTTTCTCCTGACTCCTATGATTACCATAATTTGATTTTATAGTTTTCTGTCCTAAGCTACCAGCTAGGGAGTAGTCTTTACTGAGTCATGAACTTTCCCATCATTAAATGTCTGCACCTATATGAAAAGTGTCCAATCACTGCATTTCATCTGCCTTGAATAAAGCCAAGTTGAGACACTGGGGAGCATACATATAATAAAGTTTCCTTTTAGCAAAGTCCTTGTGGTTTCTAGTTCCAGCATTGTCTATGACTCCTTTTCCAGAGAATAAAGATTGCATAACACGTCTTCCGCAGAGACCAGGACATATGTTTACAAGGACAGAAATCTGAGTAATTTCCCACTGGTCCAAAGGGAATATTAAACTCTTCTGTCATTCTGTAGTATATTATTTATGGTCCCTTTTTTGTTGGTTTTTTTTTTTTCGTTTGTAAGTTCAACTCTATGTCCTGATAGGAGGTGATAAAATGCTCAATATGTTAAAAAATCTGATCACTAAATCAGGAACAAAACTATAAATTTTGGCCTTTGAAATCAAACTGACTGGTGAGGATCATTTTGCTCCTGAAATATTACAGTAGTGATCAATTTGCTGTAAAACTAAGCAGTTTAGCTCAGCAATCTATAGTTGGAAAACAAGTTATTCAAGAGGAAAGTTTATGCCCAGCCCAAGAGATAAATTAAATTTTATGGGGAAAATATGCATTATTATATGCTTATCTGTTTAACATATTATTCTTTTCCACATCAGTATAATAAATATTTTTAATCATATATTTTTATCCCACATACATAGAGTGATGTGGTAATTTTATTCCTCCTGTATTGGCCCAAACATGTTCAATTCATCACAGAGTAGAGAAAAGCTTTCAAATCTTTAAAAAAGAAAGATTCTAATGTACTTAGCAAATGTACATGCCCAGTTTAATGGGGTTGGTTGGCAATAAAAGAATAATTCAAATTATATTTCCCCAAAGAGTAAGCATCAACTGATCTAGTTTACCCTTTCCCCAATCTCAACTCCCCTTCTTGCATAGAAGCTCTCAGCTTTTGACTTACTTAATTCCATTCAGAAGGAGTAAGGGCTGGCTCAGTTGGTTAGAGCAGAGCCTTGCCTTGTAACACCAAAGTCAAGGGTTTAGTTCCCTATACTGGCCAACCACCAAAAAAAAGAGAGAGAGAGAGATTAATCATTCAGAAGGAATGATTTCACTAAGATATTGCCCCAAAGTACATGTTGGTTGTAAGAAAATCAATCTTAGAAGATACAAACTCAGGGTCTGTGCAAATATAAGTAGTAAATCATAAGAGCTAACATTCACTGAATTTCAGCACTTGTCAAGCTGACTTGCATCATTCTGTGTAATCTCCACCAAAATTCTACAAGGTAGGAATGTTGCTATTTCTATTTCAGAGAAAAGGAGACTGGGATTCAAGAGGCTAGCTAAGCAATGACTGCAGAGGGGGAGAACCTCTTAGGAAGCCATTGCTACAAACCCCCTTAAAAGAAGCCAGCAGCCTGAAGTAAAGTGGTGGTAATGGAGGTGAAGATGGGTAGATGAAATCAAGAAATATTTGGAAGATGAAATCAATAGTACTAGACAGTTAGGTGCCTGGTGCTATTCCCTGAGAAATGTATTTTCAAATGTTTGCCAGCACATTCTATGCATTTATGAGAATAGCATAATGCAGAAAAATCCAAGCATGTTTCTACATTTCCTCTTCATCCCATCTATCTTGCATGTACATGAGCATACAAAGAAATGTTGCCTCAAATATCCAATGGTAGAGAGAAGACTGAACTTAAAGTTCATTAAAAATCTAATGCATCATAGTGATCCTGGGATGGGCAATTCTCCATAACATATTTACATGCCTTGTGGTAGCTTTTGTCTAAGACTACTTTCTCAAGGATATTTGTATAGCAAACAGAGAACAAATTTGTTTCTTGACCAGGTTAATAAAAGCAATGCCTCCCTCTGAGGCAAAGGTTGGGCAGATTTGCCAGTAGCTCCCTTATAATATTGGAGGTTTCATAAGCTGTAGCATAAAACCACTGCATGAACAGCATCCACCCATGCCACTTCACACTGCCCACATGGGACTTGGGGAGACAAGAAGAATAGACATAAACACAAAGCTTAGGCTGCCTGCTGTGCTGTGAGTAATGAAGTCTTTTGTTTCTGACCCAGGAGACTCATGTCCTCTGTCAGCATCCAAGAAGCTGTTGCAGGATAACTGGTTAGCTTGCAAGTGAGGTAAAATCTCAGACCCTCCACAGTTCTTGAAAACAACACCATCTAGTGATTTTTATTAATTTATTTTTTAAAGTTATTATTATTAAATTAATCAGTACTCCTCCATCCTCTCCAAAGAATCTAGAACAGCCTGTGAATTTACGTTGCTCAAATTCCACCATTATGGATTTCTACTTCCTTTCCTCATTTTTCAGTGGATATATTTACACAACAAATCAGTACTATCCCAACCCAGAAATATGAATTGTGACATCTATCTCCCTTTGTAAATGTCTTAACAATGTTCTAAATAAACCATTTCATATAAACAAACTAGCAAAACACTACATTCATCAACAAATATTTAAAGAGAGCCTTCTGGGTGCCTTAAGCTGCATATGTGGTAATAAGAAAGACAGACACATCCTCATCCTCTGAGAAGTTGAGCAAGCAATTACAATAAAAGGGATTAAATGTGACGTTACAGAGATAGTAGTGGCCATCAAGGGAGAGGTAACCTGGATGCTGATATTTGATGTTACTCATACATAGGAGTTGGACCAGGAAAGATGAAGAAGTTTCTGCAAAAGTGACTAAGACTCTAGAAGCAGTTCGTGCAAAGTCGGATAGGTGACAATGACTCAATGCATTTGTAAAGTGTGAGTAGGCAGAGGAAAGAGATGAGGGGAGAGGTAGGCGGGGAACAGGTGGTGGTTTTGTGATCATGCATAAGGATTCAGATTTTACCCTACAGGCAATAAGAATGAATAAAAGGTCTTATGCAAAGAAGTCCACTTTAGAAAATAAAAGATTTTTAAAAAAATAAAATTTAATTTAAAAAAAGAAAAGAAAAGATTTTTATATCGGCAAATAAGAATCACTCCAGCTGCTGAATCAAGAAGCCATTAGAGGGAAAGATTACAGCAGGGATTCTCATCCTTGGCACTATCGGTATTTGGGGCTGGATAATTCTTTGTTGGAAGGGGGGACTGCTGTGTGCACTGCAGGATCTCAACAGCATCCCTGACCTGTATCCACTAGATGCCAGTAGCATCCTCTCGGTTATGACTACAAAAAATATGTATCCCCTGGCAAGCAAAACTAGCCCCCGTTGAGAACCGCTGGGGGAAAGGAAACCAGGTACAAAAACCATAATCCAGGATAAAGATAAAGGCAGCCTGAACTATAAGAGTGAAGGAAAGGAGATGGATTTGAAAGAAATGCAGAAACTCCCTTGAAGTTTCTCATTGGTCTGTTTATAGGCCCCTGAGGAAGGCATGCTAAAATGACCCTGCCACTCAACTGTGTCCGGAAATGAATTTTACTGCCTGCTCTGTCTCTTGTTCTGAGCAAAACATACTATTGTGCTTGTCTGTCTCAACCCTGCTAAGTTGTATACTTTCATACATATGTATGCATACGTTAAGTTTTTGCAAGCATAATTTAGACTTTTCAAAACAGCGACACAGTAACAAAGAAAAATTGAGACACGCATACATTTTGAATATCGATTCCAGTTTCTCACATACTACCCCTGACATTTTTCATGCTGCTTTGTTTTTATGCATTTGTTTTCTCTTCTTTTCCATGTCTTGCCCAACTTTAAAGAAACCTGCAGCTAACAGGCAATTAGGCCCACCCATCACCTATAGAATGCAAATGCTATCCTAGGCCAAACCACCAGAAAAATCTGCTAGTTACTAAATAGGGCTTTCATAGGCTAAGAGGCAACTTAGATAACAATATTCTCATAAAAATTTATTTTGATAGAAATAAACATTATATTTACAGGAAGTAAACTGTGTGCTAGGAACTTTACAAATATTACCTCAAATATTAAATCTTCACAAGTGCTAAAGGGGAACAATTATTTATCCCCATTTTACATTTGCAAAATCTGAGACTCAGGAAGTTAGTAAACGGACTTACCTAAGATCACCCAAATAATCGATTACAAAGCTAGGGGAAAAAAAGGCAATAAAACAGGGCTCAGCACATTTTTTTCTGTGAAGGGTCAGACAGGAAATATTTTTGGCGTTTTTTTTTTTTGGTTTTTTGGTTTTTTATTTTTGGTAGCTGGCCAGTATGGAGATCCAGAACCTTGACCTTGGTGTTATAACACTGCGCTCTAACCAACCGAGCTAAGCAGCCAGCCTATTTTTGGCTCTACAGACCATTCGGTCTCTGTCACAACTACTCAGTTCTACTCTTGCAGCACAAAAACAGCCACTGACAATATGTAAACAAACAGGCGTGGCTATGTTCCCGTTAAACTTTATTTATAAATGCTGACGTTTCAATTTCATATGATTTTCACATGTGAATATGATTCTTAATGTGATTTTTTTAATGTGATTTTTTTTTTTTGGACCATTTAAAAATGTAAAAACAATTTGTAGCTCATGGCCAGAAAGAAACAGGTAGTAAAGCCAGCTTGGCCTCCCGGTGTAGTGGTAGAGTATAGGTAAGAATATAGGTCACCTGGATTCGAATTCCTGCCCTCCCACAACCTCTTCAATGTGTAATTGTGGTGAGTTACTTAACCAACATCTCTGTGCTTCAGTGTCCCAGGTTGGGCTCCCCAGAAACAGACCCTGAGATAGGCTTTGAGAGCAACTAGTTTATTTGGGAGGTGATCCCAGGAAGCTCGGGCAGGGAAGTATAGAAGCAAGACAGGGAAGGGAGGGAGGCCAGTACAGGGCACATTAATAAGCAGGTTCTTGCTGAGGCAACCCAGGCTCGGTCCCGCTGGGGTCCTCTGGGAAACTGCATGGCGCATGCGCAGTATTGCCCCTCCTGGCAGGAATCTAGGTTGAGAGCTGCTCCCAGGGGCATTAACCCTCCAGCACGTCTTCCTCACCCCTCTGTTGACAGAGTATTCTTGGAGGCAAGAGAAGGCTGTGAGCAGAGTCACAGGGGCCTGCAGTAGAAAGTCTTGGGTGGAGCTGTGAAGCTCAGGGGATGGAGTGGGGCACGCAAGGCTCTGCACCACTCAGTTTCCTCATCTGCAAAATAGGTGTGATAATAACTCCTACCTCTGTGTGTAGTGAAAGGTGAAAGGAAGTAACATGTAAAGTGTCTTAGGTGAGGTAGGCAAGGCACTTGCCGGGCACAGAATTCCAGGGGACACCAAAAAACTTAGTCATCAAGATGAAGGCACATTTTAATGCAATATTTTAAAAACTCAAAATGAACACCAAAAACCCATAATGAACAAAAATCGAAATTTTAAATAAAAACAGAATCAGTCACAGTGCTATACAGATCCATAATTAACACCTAAGGCAAAAAGGAAAAAGCGTATTCCTATAGGCAAATGCTTTTATGTATTTTATAATAGTTAAATATTTTTCAGAATTAGATTTCAAAAATATTATTTTCAAAAATATTATTTCAAAAATATTAGATTTCAAAAAAATATTAATTAATTAAATGAAAGAAAATATTATTGATGATTCTGTTTCTACCAAAGCCAGAAAAGTGAAATTGGAATAATTTCTGTTTGGGGTAAAAATAAAATATTTAAACTTAAAATAATGTGAATTTTAATATACCAAGTTTTAAATTTTTTAGAATTTTTTTCAACTTCTTTAATGTTCTGGGAAAGAAACTGACCATTAAAAAAAAAAATACATGGAAGTGTAGGTATGGAGAGCTGCACATGCTATCTTGTGCCTAGGGATCTCAGATGGCACTACAAGACACTTACTGGTTGTCACTTTACTTAAAATTTTGACATTTTGCTAATTATGAATTGTTGTGTTAATTTTGATGTTTGAATATTGCATTCAAATATTGCTTATCTTGATTCTTGAGGTTTTTTGTGTCCCCGTCACCCTAACTTTCACACCCGCAGAGAGCGTCTCACCCACTTGTCCCTGTCCTAGTCCTGGTTAGGACATGCATGGCATCTAGGGCAGGTGCTCCATGAATGATAGCTTTGCTGCTCCTCTTCACACCCAGCTTGTCTGGCACCACTGCAGAGATTCCTTTTTCCCGTCCCCACACCGCTTCTTTGGTCCATCAGGATAACCACATAAATTACATCTTTTTAGTTCCCTATCATGGCATGTGGGGGAAATGCAGGCTTTTATTGAATATTTCTGAGGCATATGTGTTGCTAACTACTTGCATAGCCTGTTATGGAGGGGAGTTAGCAAAGCCAAAGCAATTACAGCTGGATAATTTGAAGGGCCACTTTTTCTTGACAGCAAATTAATTGATGTTATCATGAGTATGTCACCCTGTCATCCATCAACATTTTTTGAGTTCTGACAATGTGCTAGGTTACATATGAAACAAAACACACACACACACACACACACACACACACACACACCCCAAAATCCCAACTTATTCCATACCTAGTGTGACCCATTGGTGATATGGTTTGTAATGTATTTTTTTCTATGTAAAAGGGAAATAATATTGCCTATATCCCCTGTTTCCTTTTAACTACCCTGCCCCCCCGTATTTGTATTAGACAATGGCTCTTGTTGACTTTGAAGGTGAGTCATAATCAACTTCTGAAATGGAATAAAGAGAATTCTGACTCGTGGGAGAAAGTGAATTTGTCTGAGAGATGCATTTTAATGATCCCTGTTTAGTAATGGCCCAAGCTTTCTAGAATCGCATTCAAGAATTGAAGCTGTAATCGGCTCTGCTGATTCAGTTTCGCGACATATCACTAAAGAGGCTGTGAAAAGAATAAAGGACAACTGTCTAGCCAACTCACCCCCGTGTGCCTGGTAAGAGGGAGATGCTGCGGTCTGGAGAAGTAGATAAACAATAGCTTTGTTAAAAGTGCTCCTGGAAAAAAATAGGTGAGTACTTAAGAAAAAAAAAATCATCAAGTACTTAAGAAAGAAACTTCATATCCAATTGCTGAAAAGACATTAAAGAATTGCAGGAAGCAAAATCCAAAGGAAAAAAAAAAAACCAGCTATTTCATATTTAGAGTTGCTGTTAGAAATTAAAATGAAAGAACATTCTGGGTGGATTTATGATGTTGTCCATAATCCCAGGTTACCATTTATTTATTTATTTGTTTTTGTACACTTACTTTTGGCAACATATTCTGGTATCAGATTGAGACCCCTACAGTAGTGAAATTTCATCCTTAACCCCAAGTTTCCTTTACTCCAGCAGCTCTGGTTACAACCTAATGTTATTTTAACAATTTTTCTTTAATTTAACGATATTTAATTTGCATTCGCTCAAGTGACATACAATAGATCATACTATTACCATGATTTATATCAGATGAACTGGCATAAATTCAACATTATAAATTGCGCCTGTAAATGAAACTATTATTTTACAGGAATTACTGTAGCAGAAAGGCTAAGGACCCTCCAGTCAACCTTAGTCAAACCCACTCTTTAGAGTTTTATATTTTATGCCTGCAATAAATGCTTTTGTGAAAGCTCATAACCCACAAAAAAGTCATTCGAAGTACATTAATTACGATAATACTATCCAAAAAGCTGCGAGGGCCTATTTTTGTGACATCATTCTCTGATTTCTTGCTGCCTTAAATTATCCTTTTGATGGCTGTGGAGATTAACAGTCATACTTTTGTCATTAAATATAAGGCATTTTAAAGCTTAATCCACCTAAGTTCTAATTGATATTGCTTTCAGTTGGCAGATAGCGACCTGATTTATAATTTAAATATGCAGCATTATATGCATCTCTTCAGTATAATGAAAAAGCAGAGTTCCTCTCATCTTTCTTGGCAATGTTAACATCAAGGAAAAGTCACTTTCTTTTTTTCCTTTTATATCCTAAGCCTAATTGAAAACTGTTCATTGAATTTCAACATGATAGAAAAGTCTTTTTATCTCTCAATTTGTCCATTAGCGATTATAATTGAAGTATCTGCTACACAGCTGAATTGATATTGTTCTTGTTTAAATTCTGAATTTCTCTAAATCTTTCAGAAGACATCAAAAAATGTACACGTATATATATGCACACACACTTTCACGTATGTGGCTTAGGCAACATCAGCTAACAATATTGCTTAAAAGGAGCATTAGACTAACTTACTCTCCACCTAGATAAAGCCACACAAAGAAGGAAATCGTCTAATTTTCCAGGAGAATGTGTTGCATAATAACTTACCAGCATGACCATAAGGTTTGCTAATTGTCACATCTGTTTAACAGCTGTCAGATGCTTCCCACATGCCGCCATCAATATTACAACAGAGTACATTACCGGGAGTTTTATTGTTTTCAAGTGTTATTTATGTGTCATAGGCATTACTACAACTAATGACATCTATTTATGTTTACCACTAATTATTTTTTGGTTTTTTAGAAACCTCTATTCAATCCAGTTTTGCAGTTTGGATTATGCCCTCTTTCCTGCCCCCATCCCCTGACCCCTGTCTTCGTGTCCCTCCCTGACAACCCCTTCATGTAGATGGTGCTAATCTTCACCCATAGTCATAAATATCCTAATAGGTTTGTAGAATTTTTTTTAAAAAAGGAAGTTTTCAAAATGTCTGTATTCCTTAATGGCACCAATGAATTCTTCCACTAAATCTCTAAACTGAGGGCCGAGCCCACGGCGCACTCGGGAGAGTGCAGCCCTGGGAGCGCAGCGACGCTCCCGCCGCAGGTTCGGATCCTATATAGGAATGGCCGGTGCACTCACTGGCTGAGTGCCGGTCACGAAAAAGACAAAAAAAAAAAAAAAAAAACTGAGTCCATGTTAGTAATGATGAATGCAGAAATATATCACTGTTTAGGCTTTATGGGAGCAGAGTTAGTCTTGCTGATTTTTTGTAATTACTTTTATATTTCACCTTGCTCCTCACTACATTGCATTTTTTTAGGCACAGCAAACTATGACATCTATTAAGTAGAAAGCAGAGATTGACAAACTACAAACTGAGCGAAATACGCATGGCCTGATTTAAAATGAATTGATAGGTGTCACTGATCTCTATTATACATAGAATATGTGAACTTCATATGATGTATTATTTATCCATAGGAGATGCCTTTTTGTTTCATTAATAAACCTGTATATCAGAGATATACAGTACCGATGATTAGTTTGAGGCACTACAAAACGACATGGTATTTGCCAGCCATTGCTCAATTAATTTCCTCATTTTTTCCACACATCTTTGCATGAATTATTAAGACCCAGGCTGTTTATTTAAGAATCTAATTTGAGTGCATGTGTCCAGCTGAATTCTGTTTTCTCCTCTAATGAAAGGAAAATAGTGTGAGAATTTCCAGTCTTAGTCTCAAATTTTAGATTTGCAAGGCACAATGCAAGTTGTAAAGGTCACTCAGCTTTTGAACTACACAGCATAGACATTTGATGAGCCTAAAAATCCATTCTGGTTACGCATCACATCATGCCAACAAATTAAAGTAGAGCTGCTTGGTTAACTCAAGCACAATTTGCATGCGCTTACACAGAAATAGATTAAAGGAAGAAAAATCCAATGTCAGTAACCCTACAGGAAATATCTTATCCAAAATGAAAGTAGTTTATTGGAGATAACTTCTGGAAGTAACGGTGAGTGACCATCACTAATATCCTGATGTCTAACACTGCCTATCCTAGTTACCAGAATTAGATATCTCTGGTTTTCATATCTAGTAATGTATATTCATTTATAATCTAATCATGCCACAACTTACATAGAATTCTTTGAAAAGGTTTATAGACATAGTGAACAGAGACGACCTTATATATAAAATTTGCTTTGCTTTTCTAAATATAGACTGAATGGTAATATTTTATTATGAATTAAAAGATGAATTTAGGATGATTTATAGACATTTAATTTGGGATTTTCTTAGATTTTTTTTTCATTAAATGACTGTCTTAAAGATATATCTGGAACCAAGATTTTTTTACTTGTTTAAGATGTGGAAGTGAGAGGGATGTTTTCAAAGTCCACTTTGCTTTGAGAAAGTAACAAGTACCATGGAGTCTGATAAGAACTCTCAGGTGGTATAAATCAGGCAGTGTCTGGAAACATACAGCCTTGCAACAGACAAATTTAAATTAACTAGGGAAATGGTGGGAAAGGCAACATGGCAAAATGAAAAAAAAAAACACAGATCATGTTAAAACACATTTTTCAGCACCAGGCACACTCCTGCACATCTGTTGTGAGTATAAATGTGTTCAAACTTTTTCTGAGGGCAACTTTGCAATAGCTTTTAAAATGTACAATCTCATCTAGTTTGATTCCAATATTCTACTTACTGGAATATACACACTGTAGCTAGTCTTGCACAGTACAAATCTAAATGTACAAAATCAATTTTCTTAAGTTGTTTGTACAACTTAAAAAATTCAAATAAGAAACTGGAAACACTTTAAGGTTATGAATAAGTGAATATTTTTAAAAAGCATCCTTGCTCCATTGTTTGAAATAGCAGAATATTGGAAACAATGTAAATGATTGTTATTAGAAGAGTAGATACATGATGCATTCATACAGTGAAATGCCACAACCACTAAAAATAACAATCTACAGCACTAATACAGAAAGATGTACTAGATGGTAAGTGAGAAAAAAAGTATCTTACAGAATGCTATGTATAATATGCCCAGTGATAGTGTATGTGTGAATGTTTGAGTATTTGTGGACATGGGGTACACATGTGTTGGATGTTTAAAGCTTTATATATCCATGAGAATGTAAATTCTCCCAGGGGAAGAGATTTGGCATGTCTTGTTCACCAACATACTGCCAATTCCTACATCAGTGCCTGGCACATAATAAGTACTCAAAAGCCATTCGTTGATTAAATGAATGATTATATGCTAGTACAAGTATAACTAAAAAGGTATGGAAGGATACACACCAAAGTCATAAGAGAGGAGGCACAGGATTAGAGGAAAAAGAGACTAGGGAAGTTTATGTTGATCCTCTGCACTGCTGGAATCTTTAGAATGAGAGTTTTCAAAAGGCTTTATCTAAAAACAATTAAAAGTCTTTCAAAATATAAACCACAAAAATGGAAAGCCATATTATGGCTCCCAGTTGCATTTTTTTTTTTTTTTTGAAGACTATAGAATCTGTCCCAAAGATCCATACAGTTCCCTTCTTCTCCCAGCTCCCACAGCAAAGAGACAGAGTAAGGACATGACAGGTGGCAAGCAACCAGGAGCAAGCTGCCCTTCTAAAGCTGGTGGCACTAGCACTGGCGAATTTCCTTTTTCAACATGAAAAGACTCAAAGAAAGTCATCAAGAACAACTCACTCAAGATGTCCCACCAGTCTGGAGCAGCAGTGAAGAGAGGGGTGGGATGGATGGACACATTAAAAATGAATAGAAAGTATATTGAAGACTTCCAGTTAAAAACAGTGACTCGAATTCACCCATCCTTCTGTCCTTCACAAAACCCCATGAAAGCAACAGTGAGTGAACGAAAGGGGTATGAGCTCACAAGGACAAGGAGAATGGGGGAACAGACAATAACAGGGAAGAAATGTCAGCCAAATTTTGAAAGAAAAGAGGATGAATAAGTGGTAAGGGATGAGGTTTCTGCGTTTTCCCATGCACTGAGGCAGGACTGGGTGTTGGGAAGTCAGTATAAAGCCAGTTCAACCTCCAGAACCCTAAAGAGCTTCAAAACCAGCAGGCCCCAGTTACTTCCAAAGTCAGGCATGCAGAACAGGAGTGAGATCAGGGAGATTCTAAGGATTTCCTCCCTAACCTGCCTCCCACAGAAAGGAGAGCTACTGCAAGGCTGAGTTTGAAGGCTGGACCGGAGAACCCCAGGCACAAGAGAGGCTGAAAACGAGAGGCCTTTGTGGTCCGAGCAGGTAAAATGCGAGTCTGCACACTGACCGCAAGACCCTCACCCTCCCATCCCTGCTCAGCTCTCAGTCCCGGACACTTGGTTTACACTCACCTCCCTCCCAAGCGGGAGATCCACTCTTTCCTCTCTGAAAAATACTGGCCTGCCCAAGAGAAATATAAAAAGTCTACAGACACTGACATATTGGGCTTCCTCAATGAAACAGGCAAGTTATCAGCCAGGGCCCCACTCAGAGGTCCACCAGTCAACAGGATCAACCCCAGACACAGAGCACGGTGTCTGCTTCTTAATGCCTCATGTCAAAATACAGTATTGATCTGATCATCACATCTTGGGCACAGGTGCTAATGGTCAGCTCGGTGCCCCGTGAAATGTATAATCAATAAAAATAAATAAATAAATGTAAAAATTTTGAAAAAGAAAAAATAGACACATAATTAATTATTAGTAATATAGAAAATTGGAAACAGTTTACCCAAAGAATGGGGCAGGTTAAATAAATTGTATTTGACCTGTATGTTAATCATTGTCTATACGTTAAACACCAAATTCTAAATAAATATTTAAAGGTACTCCAAATTTTTTAATTACTTATATTTTAATACAAAATAGTATTGCATTAAAGTAAAAAATATATTAAATTAAAAAAAAATACAAATGGGCACCCAAGCATCACCACATACTTGATCGAAACCTCTAAAATTAAATTCATAGATAAACAAGGGGGAAAAGCAACACTGACGAAACAAAAACTGGGTGACATATAAGAAAAAATGTCAAAAATACTGAAATATAACATTCATAAATAAAGTGCATGAAAAGGAACATTCGAGGACAATAAATAGCTTTGGGGAATTAAAAGATACAATGTAGCAGCTGAAAATTCAAAAGATAGTTTGGAACATGATGGTGAGAACTCTTCCCGAAAGTAGAGCAAATGAAAAACAAATGGATAATGGAAGAGAAAATATTACAAAGAAAATTAAAGATACAACATCCAAATAATAAGAGTTTTAGAAAATGATAAAAATAAAAGGAGGAACGTAACATAGAAATTTTTCAGGAAAATTTCCCAAAACCAAAGAACACCAGCTTCAAGAACTCATCAGTTACCCAGCTTGGTAAATGAGAAGAGCCCTATATCAATTTCTATCATCATAAAATTCAAATCCTAAAAATTTTCCGGAAAGATTTTTTAAAGTTTTTATCATAGCATCATCACACATCACAGCAGCTGTGCTAGAAACTGGAAGACCATAAATACATTTCCTCATTATGTCAATGCAGAAGTATTTCTTTCCATCCAGGAATTTCATAGTCAGCCAAATTATTATTATGAAAGACAGAATAAATATACTTTCAAACTTGAAACATCTCAAAAACTGAAACTCTCAGATCCCCTTTCTCAAAAAAGGGGGTACTTTTTTTTTCTTTTTCTCCTGAGAAAGGGGGGTCCATACCCATCTGGGAGTAAAGCCAATGCAGAAGAAAAGAGGGAGACTGTGCAGGGAAAAGGGAAAATTGAGTCCTGGTGTCATCAGTTGAGCTCTGGACACAGGGCACGTTATCTGCACTGAAGCCTTTGGTTAACTCTGGCAAAATGCAACCTTTAGTAATTAAAGTACATCTTGCATTCTGCCTCTATCATGAATTCTCTTGATTTGTGCCAGCCAATATTTTCTTCCTCTTTCCTGATGACCAATTGCTTTGCTGGAATATTAAACCAATGAGGCACTTTTTTATTTCTAAGGTCGTGCTCTTTTGCAATGCAGGTTTTAAGTTTCTGTCTTGTGTGTAATCCCATCCTTCCCGATGGGTTGCAGCTACTCTTGGATCAGAGCAGCAAGCATTCTCCTGGATTCCCATCTCCCTCAACACCGTGTTGATTCCATCGCACCTTCTTGCTGCTCTCACCTGGATTCCTACTGATGACTTTGCTTTCAGTTTCCCTCCTCTAGAACCAACCCTGCACACAACTGCTCTAGAGATCATTCTAAAATGAAAATGTGGTGATGACCCTTTTCCCTGCTTGAAACACTTTAATTGTTTTCTCAGTGCCAGCAGGATAAAACCCAACATCCTTAACACATCATGCAAGATCCAGCCGCAGATTTCTCCCCACCTACATCCATCTGAAACCACTTGGAGTTATTTCACTCCCCAAGACTTTGCAGACACTGTGCCCTCAGCCTGGCACAGCCCACTGCACCCCACCTGTTCCCATCAGTCTGACAAGTTCCCACTCATCCTTCTAGATCCAGCCCAAATAGGTCCTGCTTTGTAAAACTTTCTCCAGACCCAGTCAGCCATCCCCTCCCCATTTACGTTGTCTGTTCTCTCTTTATGCCACTTTTCCTCTATTACAGCACTTCCAATACGTTCTGCAACCTCTTATTACGTGTCAGCTTCCTGTAGCAGATGACAGGTTCGTTACTGTGTCCCAAAATTGAGGCAGGATCGGTCCTTGGTAGATAATCAATATTGGGTGAAGAATTAATAAATTCTCTCCTAGAACCTATTTCCTAGTACTTTGGTGGGAATAGACACTCAATAGATATTTAGAATCTTCTTTACATTCCACAGGAGGCATTTGTTGGTCCTGTCTTCTTTACAACTCTTCCCCATTATTCTGGTGCTGGTAATAAAATGATGATTTTCTTTGAGGAAAGTCCCTCTTCCTTGGTCTCAGCCAGCAGCATACTGCAGCCAACTCTACTATTACCAGGCACAGGTCCAGCTGCCTGTCCCCTTTCAAAAACAAATGACTCGAAAGTCGATTATTAGTGAAAATAGAAGTCAGCTTTTATTTAGGAATACCGGTGACTAGAGGAGAGATGTTAGGCTAACCCTTCTCTCTGGTAAACCTGAGAAAGAATGGCCAGACTAAATCTATCCCAAAGACTTGGATTTACTGAGGGGTTTTTAAATAAAGGGTTGAGGAAATGAAATAGGGGAAATGAAAAGCAGGAGGGAGGGGATGTGAGCCATGGGGGCTCCATGCAAGGAGCCAGGTACAAGGTCTTGCCAAGGCTCCATCTGGTTTCTGCTCCCGTCCTTGCTGTTATCTCAGGGTCCTGCTGGAGGGTTGGGATCAGAATATCTTCCTCAATGTCCTCCTTGGTTTCCCAGGGTCTGGATTATGTGCAAGCCTGCAGCTCAAAGCTGACTGGAAAACAACTTTACATTCATGTAAATAATGTCATCTTGCCCCATAACCAAGGTTCAAAATATCAAATAACCATGGGAAAAGAGGGAACTCAGAGAAATGCATGCCAAGAAAAAAACTGGGTCCTTTTAAGACCTTTTAGAGGCTGTGTAGTTTTAGGTCCCAACATGGCTTCAGTCCTGCTCACTCCAACTTTACCAGCTCATGAGAGCCCATTGTTAAATTTCCAGGAAATTTCTAAGCCATTATGTGGATAGTCATTTCATTATGTGAAATCAGTCATTGTGGAAGTATTTACACATGGAAATTGGCAAGTGCTAAATTGTTCCCTACCTCCATCCCCCAGAGCTAATTGTTAAATATTTACCAGCTCACCTATGATCTCAGCCCATGTGGTTTGACAGGGACTGACCCCACCCTCAGTCCACCCATAGTGGGCACTTAGCTCAGGCCTGGCCTCCCACTGTGGTCCAAGCCCCCCAAAGCCACAATGGAACAGGGGATGGGCATGTTACTTTTGCCTGACCAATGAGAATCTCTCCCAGACTGTTGCTGAAACTACTGAAGAGAGATGCTCTTCACACTCAAATGGCTATTCCCAAGGAGGACAGATAATCCCAGAACTGCTGGGGCTGTCAGGGGGAGAAAAGCCATCTGAGATGAAGCCAACACAGAGGAGAGAGAGAAGGAAGGAGGGATGCCTGACCAAGTCCTCCCGTCATCATTTGAGCCCTGGATCCAGCAATCACTCAGTCTGGTTCTCATTACTGACATTCCCATTTTCTGAGTCAATAAAGCTCCTTTTTTGCTTGTCAGTTTGCATTGGGGTTTTGTCACTTGTAATTGAACATATCCTGCATGATTTTTAGCCTATCCCAGTTTATGAGCATTTTCCTGTAATGTGGAAGGCACCTCTTCTGGTGGTTACCTAGCTCAAATCAATGACCCTTTCCTGGGACTGAACCTACACATGGACCGGGGCCCCCAGCAAGCTGTCTACACTCCATGGCCTTCCCCTCCTGGCTACATCTAAATTGTCTCGTTCCCTATGTTTGCAGCTTTCAACTGGGAGATATTGGAGTTAAACTACATTATTGAGAACGCCTGAGAAAGAAGGACTACAACCCTCGTTAAGTCTCTAGATCCCCAGTGGCTGCTTTGCCCATAGCTGCTTCCTGGGTTTCATGAGAAACCCCCATAAATTTCTTATTTGGCTTAAAGCTACTCAGATCTCCTTTGTGTTCACTGCACAAAAAGAATCGTAACTCAGCCTTTCCCAAAGGATAGCACATGACCCAGCGGGACGCAAGGCAGTTTTAGGTAATATAGAGGGTTTTTTATTTTCCCTAATAATTGTGTGTGTGTTTTAGTGTATATTCAGAAAAAAAATTATTAACACATCAAAAGTATTCTGTGGATATCATTACTTATCATCAGCAATGATAACGGCAGTTATCATTATGTCAATTTCAAGAAGAACATTCCACGAATATACCCATCAGAATTCTTGACTGCAGCAACAGAAACCAACTCTTTTTAACTTAGCAGAAAGGCAATTTATTGGCAGGAAATCAGGAAGTCCCCAAAATTGAGAGAAAGTCTAGAGAACAAGGCTTGAAAAATGAGCAGGAACTCAGAAAAGCCATGTCTGAGGAACCACTTCAAGGCCACTCCATAGGGACATTTTTGTTAGGACACTACCTCCTGCAAGTACCATGGCCACTACTGCTACTGGACTTCTCTGCTATTGACATCATAATACTGTTTCCAATGTCTTTAGCACAAATACTTTCTAAATGAAGAATCTCTATGCCCCTCAAGATGCAAGAGTGAGGTATGATACAAGACAAGAGGCCGTACCTATACGACAGTGGGTAGTGAGAGGGAGTACTTACCACTGGGTCCCAAACTTGGCTGCTTATTGGAATCCCCCAAAGAGCTTTAAAACATACCACTACCTGGTCCTATCCCAGAAGTTCAGATTGTGTTGGTCTGGAGTATATACAGCCTGGGCATCAGGAGCTACCAAAGCTCCCCGGGGGTTCTATAGCCAAGGTTGAGAACCACCGGGCCAGATCCTCTAAGCTTCCATCGTGGACAATTTTACTCATCAAAGGGAGGTTAGCCTTATCTGAACTCCTTCCCCACATCTCACAACTGATTTCCTTGCTCTCTTTCATATATGTCTAGTGCTAATGCTGTTTTCAGCTTTTTCAATTATGCGATTTCCTTATCTTTATACTATTGAGAATACCTTACAAGATTTCTTCAACAGCAACTAAATTTATCTGCCTGTCATTTTGTTTTCATCATCCATGATAGCAATCTCTCGCATAGCTTATGAGAACATATCAAGTGATTGGTTTTAAACAAACAAACAAAAATCCACTCAGTCAACATCTGTTCCAAGATGTATAGGGTGCTTGTTGCTCTGGTGGCTTGTACAAGATCTGCACCCAATTCAGGTGCTCACTCTGGGCCACAGAGACTTCTCTCCTGAGTCTGTGAATGTTTGTTCTGATCTGCTGTTCTCTCCTTGTCACAAATAATGCTGTACTATTTTCCTGAGTGTGATGCTGTGGTCCAAGTCTTGCTCTAATGAAAGCATTAATTCTGAAAGCTTGCCGAAGGAATAGGGAAGCATGATAATTGTCAAAAGTTCTTCCTTTTGAACACGAATAGGTATTGCTCATCGTGGTTGACAGTTGAGGGCTTTTAACTGTAAAAATGTCTGTAAAAATAACAAGAATTTTAAAAACTTATCTTCCGACTTGCTTTCAGATGAGCTTATCAACAAAGGAGGACTGGATCCTTGGAACTCATGAGGGTACCAAACTCAATGTCTTTTTTAAAAAAATATATTGTGGTAAGAAAGAACACATAACATGAGATCTACCCACTTAAATGTTGAAGCGTACAGTACAGTATTGAGAGCTACAAGCACAGTCTTGTATAGCAGATCTCTAGAAATTTTTCATTTTGCTCACCTGAAATTTTATACTCGTTGGACAGCAGGTCCTATTTCCTCCTCCCCCGAGCCCCTGGCAAATGCCATTCTACTCTCTGCTTCTATGAGTTTCACTATTTTAGATTCCTCGTACAAGTGGAATCTTGCAGTGTTTGTTTCTGTGTCTGGCTTATTTCACTTAGCACAAAGTCCTCAAGGTTCATTCATGTTGTCATATATAACAGCATCTCCTTTTTTATAAGGCTAGTTAATGTTTCACTACATGTATATACTACCTTTTTTTTATCCATTCATCTGTCAATGGACATTTATGTTGTTTCCACATTTTGGCTATTGTAAATAATGCTGCAATGAACACAGGAGCGCAAATATTTCTTCAAGATCTTGATTTTAATTCTTTTGCATAAATACCCAAAAGTGGGATTCCTGGACCATATGGTAATCCTATTTTTAATTTTATGAGGACTTTCCATATTGTTTTCCATAATGGCTGCACTGTTACATTCCCCCCCCGACAGCACACATGAGTTCCAATTTCTCCACAACCTCACCAACACTTGTTATTTTTTGTTTTCTTGATAATGGCCATCCTAACAGGTGTGAGGTAACCCCTCATTGTGGTCTTGGTCTGCACATCCCTGCTGACTACCAGTGCTCTTTTGAACCACAGCTGTGACTCCCTGTGATCAGCCATTTGGCTACCTAAGTGACATTCGTGTGTTTCTGCTTCCAGCCTGCCACGATCTGCCCTAGAGTTAAAGTCGGCTGATGCCGTTGGCCGGCCTTCTCTTTGATTCCTCCAACCCAGGGTTTTTCCACCTCAGCACTGGCGACAGCTTGTGCCAAGTAATTCTTTGCTGTGGGGGCTGCCCTTTGCACTGGAGAATGTTTAGCAACATCTCCAGCCTCCTCGCAGCAGATGCCAGGAACACACTCACCAGTTGTAACAATTAAAACTGTCTGCAGACATTGCCAAATGTTCCCAGGTTGAAAACCACAGTGCTAGTGCTTGCTACATATTAGAATCACCTACAGAGCTCAAGTGCCTAGACCCCACCCTAAACCAATGGAATCAGAATCTCCAGGCCTGGAGCCCAGGCATCTACATTGTGAAAGTTGCCCAGGGATTCTAAAGTGCAACCAGGGTTGAGAACTTTCATCCTAAAGCAACTAGCCCAATTCTGCTATGGAGCTTCTCAACATCCTTCTCAAGTATTTTTATAATCGGACCCTCCACTTAGCAACGTGAGCGACTACTGCACAGAAACAGTATTGGCTATTACGTCAAGTACTGTGTTGTGCAGTTTACAAACTAAGCAGGTCATGAGAGTGGGAGGGAAATGATGGGTTTTTCATATGTGAGTACATATGGAAAACTACCTAGAAAAGATTCCTAAAAGGAATAAGAGAAACTGAGTACTGATTGCAAAAGGAAGGCAAGGAAAGAAAGTCAACGGTCAAGCGCAACCCGCGAGGTACATCAGGGTGAGTGAAGCAAGTCCTCTGAGAGGCCAGAGAGGCAGGGGGCACTGTGGGTTTTTTGAGGTCCCTGGTATATTTTTAAATGTAAAGAGTTACAAAAATAGTATATTTTTAGCATTTACTTTTTTGTAAAAATAACATCCGTGTTAAAATCCACATACTATAAAATTCAACATTTCAATGTATACAATCCAGTGTTCTTTAGTACATCCACAGAGTTGTGCAACCATCACCACTAATTTCAGAACATTGTCATCACCCCAAAAAGAATCCCCTTACCCATTAGCAATCACCCCCTATTCCCTTCAACCCCATATCCCCTGGCAACTACTAATCTACTTTTTCTCTCTAGAGAGTTGTCTATTCTGGACATTCAATATAAATGGAATCACATATGTGGCCCTTTGTGTCTAGCTACCTAGAAAGCATCGAAAACAAACAAAGCAAAGCAAATTGAAAGGGAAAGAACACATTCCTCCCAAGAGGCCCTGAAACATAGTGCCTAAGATTGGACAGAAGGCAGACTGTCGGGGGAGGGGGAGGAAGGAAGGCCAGTGAGGAGCTGATGGTGGCATTTCAGGTGGGAAAGGATGCCCAGAACCACGGCTGTGACTGTGTGGTCACAGAAAGGGGACAATTGCAGCTATATCTAGAATGTAGAACTGGCCAGATTTACCGAAGGACTGGATGTGGAATGTGAGAACTAGAAGAGCTGAGGATCATTCCAACAGGTGGTCCTGAAGGATGAGGTAAATGTGGGTGCCATTTGCCAAGGTGCAAAACCACAAGAAGTAGCAGGTTTGTGGTAGTCGTGGTGATGAGAGAAAATAAAATTTCGGTCATTCTGTGGGTCTTGCTCTGTAGCACTCTGGGGCTGCCTCTTAGAAAGTCTGGACCCTCAGCCTTCCCACTGATTCAGAGTCCCCAGTATACTTCCAGAACATTCTCTTTGGCTTAAGTTAACCAGTGTTAATTCCTGTTATCTGCAACCAAAGCCCCTTAATTGATTAAATGGGTTAAATTGGCTTTTGTGTGTCGGCCCAGGACGCTATACACCATTCTTACCATGGGGAAATGTGTTCTGAGAAACAACCAAAGAATCCACAGATGAACTCTCGGACGCCACCCATTACCCCACCGGAGGCTGACTGCTCCTTGCACGGCGTCTCTCCTGAGAGAGACAGCTTCTGCCAGTACAAGGTGGGAGAGTGTCAAATACTATTAAAACTTGATTGCTAATTCAAATGCTATTGTGCTTGATATGCTTGTCATGTAAAAGTGCACAGCGTAGCTTAATAAAATTGATAGAACTCCCTTTGAAGATATTTTTGTCACAGAGGCACTCAATAAAACTGTTTCCATCAGGCTCTTCTGCCTTTTCGATGTTTGTTAGTGACACATTTTCTTGAACTAGTCCAGGGCCCAGCAAAGCATGCTCTGCAAGCACTGTTTGGGGAGAGGCAGCAGGCTCACACTTTGCTTTTTATTTCTTGTAATTAGTCAGACCTCTACCAACTGCCTAACGATGCAGTTCATGTGGGTCAGTGGGAACCCAAATCAAAGCCGTTTTGCATCAGAGTCATGTGGATCAAATAAATAACCCACAGAGGTTACAGTATCTGACTCAAAAATAGCTAATTATAAATACCAAGTCCAAAAATTAATCTGTTCAAGGAGATGTTTCTTTTCTTCTTGCCTAAGTGCAGCAAGTGTTTTTAGCACGAGACCCAAGAGAACTGCAGATTCACATTCACTAACAAGATGGTGGAGTTTGATTCTCCATCTTTGGACAGAGCCAGCATGGAACAGAAGTGAGAAAGTGATTTCTTGGTAGTAGTAAAGACCAGCCTTGGAGTGATGCTGACCTGGGTTCAAAGCTGGGTGGGCTTGGGCAAATCATATACTCCTGGGGCTCAGGTCCCACGTCTACAAAATAGAAGCAATACTGCTACTACTGTTACTGCTACCACTACCAAGAGTGGTAATACTCTTTTGATTGTAAGAGACAGAAAATCCAATTCAAACTGACTTTTAAAAGAAAAAGAGATTGACTCAAATATCTGAAAATATTGAAGATAGTGCTGGCTTCCAGGACAGCCAGATTTGGAAACTCAAAATCCCATTAGGACCTGGCATTCCTATTTCCTGGCTTAGCTTCCCCCTACATCAGCTTCACACTCAGGCTGGCCAGCTCCATATGGTGGCAGGATGGTGGTCAGCTGCTCCTAGCTTACCTGTTTTCTAATGAGAAGTAGAATACCCCTTCCTCTCCATGCAAACATTGGCCCAAATGGTGTCAGGTGACCATCCCTAAGCCCACCCCTAACTCAGTGATGCTCTGATTGTCCCCTTGCCCACGATGAAGCCCCAGATGAAGTCAATGCTACTCAAACCACATGGATGGATTGTGGGGAAGAGGGAGTTCCTCAGACAGAAATGACGTCTGTGAACTGGACACGGGAGAATGCATGCTGGGCAGAAAAATGCCCAGTAACAATACTCACTTTATTAGGACTGTTGGGAGGATTTGATAAGACAATATTGGCCTGACACTTGTGTCAGTTAAGAAGTCCTTTGGTTTGGTGGTTAAAATGTTTTGGAACTAGGTAGTGGTTGTACAACATGGTGAATGTACTAAATTTCATTCAATTGTTCATTTTTAAATGGTTAGTTTTATGTCCCAAGTGAGCCACAGGCCGGCCCTAAGGAAGAGATTTTGGGAGGGTCATTCACTAACTCTTTGATTCTTTGGTCAGTCACAATCCACTGGAAAGAAGTCATAATCTGAGTGTAAATTTCATCTCAATTTTTTTAAAAGAATGCTCTGGTCTGCAAATAGCAGAAAACCCTTAACCAGTGGCTTAAAAAGTAGAGAGTTTATTTGTAGAAAGTAGAGTTTGTTTATCTTGTACAACAGGAAGTCTAGAGGTTGACAAGTCAGGGCTGGTCAGCAAAGACACCTGGGACCCAGACCTTTCCTTCTTTCTGCTCCCCTGCCCTCATCATGAGGCATTGGTCCCCACCTTCACAAAATAGCTGCATCTGCTCCAGCTCTCACATCTATATTCCAGATGGGAAGGATGAGAAAGATAAAGGGACAGTGGAAGTGAGAAAAGTAGGAAGGAACTGAACAGGTATCAGAAAAGCATAAGTTTTCATCAAAAGCCCAGCTTCAGTCTTACTGATTAGAACTGCACCAGATGGCCACCACTGATTGCAAGGGAAATGGGAAAAAAGCATGCTTGTTATCTGGACACATCCCATGCTTGAAAATAATTGAGGTTCTGCTAGCAAAAAAGAAAAGAAACTAGATGTTGGATGATTGGCTAAATATGTCTTCCCTGTGCCTGGAACAAGGTAAGATGTGGATAAGGTCAGTGGAAACAGAAGTAGCATGTTTTGATATTGAAAGTCTGAAAACAAAAGATACAGCCCTCCTTGTCATCACCTCCTGAAGCTCACTGGTTTTTCAGGCATGGGTTTAAATCGGTTTATTTTTAGTCTTAAATGCAAGCTGACTGAACAGAAGAAAATGGAAAGGTTAGTGAAAAAGACCAGTAATCCTCTTAGCCAATCATTTCCCTTTTTCTTCTGCTTCTTTTATTTTTTTTTTTCTAGTTTTCTTTTGAATGTAATTGAATTGAAATAGTCCCCTACACTTGCAGAATCTGGGTGGCAGGTTTAGCAGATTCCAGATTTACTGCCTGCAGGTCCCCCCCAAAGAATAATTACTTGTAAAGGGATTTATTTTACAATCTTGATACCTACCTGAAATTCATGTGTTTGCACAGTAAATTAGCATACTGGGTACGACTTCTCACTCAGGATACAATGGAAACACAAGAAATGGGTTTCAGTAAAGAGGGTTTGTAAATGGGATGTGAGGGAGAGCACAGGAGGGACTTGGTTTGCATCCAAACATTGAAAGGACATCAAGAGAACGCATGAAGAGTCCCAGTAATTACTCTCATCGTGGAACCTATATCTACTGGTTTTCAGTGTTTAGCTAACTATAAAAGGTGCTTGCTGCATGATTTTATTTTGCTTTGTTTTGTTTTGTTTTTATTGGTTATGAATATTCATGGGGTACACACAAATTGTCACCACTCATCTCTAAGAGGTGATGGCCAGATCCATACTGGCAACATGTTAATTACCACGAATTGTGATTATACCCCGTGTCCCCCACCCAATTATCCCCTCAATTATCCCCAACCACCCTCCCCATCCCCCTTGCTTTATGATTAAATGACATTTACATAAAGTATGAATTACACACAATATGAACAGAAACTTCATTTTCTGATGGAAATATATTTCCGTTTTTTTCATGAGAAATAAGTATTGTTTATTTTTTAACCCTGTTGTTTATTTTTTAAAGTCAAATAATAAACAAAAATTTTAAATCCCCATTATAGTTCCAACCCACTGGAAAAACTACCTGCACATCCACCTCAGGCTTATTTTTATACCTATTTATACAAACATACACATATTTTTAAAGCAAAAATGGAATCACATGAGAATGCTAGGCTCAGGAACACGTCTTCTGTATTTGCCATGTTTCTCTGTAGAGGGAACACAATCACAGTAATACTCCCACCCACACTCCACAGAGGAATGAGTTAATTGACTGATGGGTGGTAGTCACTGGTCCACACTTCTCAGCAGGGTGGGCTAACATATTCAAAGGTTGGTTGCAATTCACTGCTCTTCCTTCTCTGCCCCAGAACTATGCAATCATTGTGGCAGCAATCTCTGACAAGTGTTAACTCTTGCCTGGGTGGGTAAAACTCTTGCCAAGACTATTTGAATGCAACCTTAAGCTACATTCTCTAATAAAACTTTCATCAGACATAAAACTGACATTTTTATCTCCATCTGTCTGACTCTTGTGGCTACCTTTCAATTGTTTCAAACTTAGACAAGAGAGAAGGATATTGATTTATTTACCACCACCCCAGACCCCAACATACATACATTGGTCATTAACAGACTTTTTTATATAACAATATTTTGTGCACACATTTCCACATCAATAGTTAAAGATTACCTTATCCATTTGAATGTATACTACTAAACTACATTGTACAATAATTTGATCAATACGTGATAGATGGGCAGTTGGGTGCTTTCAATCTTTCACTACTATAAACAAGAGTACAATGAACATCCCAGCACATACATCTTAATGTGCTTATCCAGTTATTTCCCTAGATAAATTCCTACAAGTGAAACTGCTGGACCAAGGCACATGGACATATAAAGTTGTGGTACTTACTTCCAGACTTCTTTCCAGAAAGTTTGTATTGGTGGAACCTCAAGGGTTTACTTTCCTACATCCTTACCAGCACTGAGCATTCTGTTTTTAATCTTTTCCACATATCTGAAGTAAAAATAGCATCTGATTTTATTTACAATTTTGTTATTAGCAAGGCTGAAAAATTTTTCATACACTTAATATATTCTTCTATGAATTAATTGCCTGAGGACATTCAGTCTTATTATGATAGCCAAGATCCATAGAGACATTTGTTCAATATCAAATTATATCACAAATGCCTCACTCAGCCTTTCTGCCCACCACTCCTCAAACACACCCATCCTAAAGTCAGGATTCAGAGTTGCAAGCACCGAAACCATCTCTGGCTACTTTGAGTGATAAAAGAATTCAATAGAGAACATTTTGTGGTCAGAGAATCTTCATGAAGGACAGAGAACCAGGTGTGGAGTCAGCTCAGACAGGAAGAAAACTCAAAAGCACCCTGCAGAACTGCCTTAGTGGGACATCACTGGCCCCCTGTAGATTCAGACCCTCAAGTTGCACCACCCACATCACTGTGTGGGTGCTGAACACCACCATGAAAGCCCCTGAAGCTGCTGGCTCAGAACCTGATGGAACTCCCACAGCACTCACCAGCATGCATTCCATGTGGTGCTTGCTCCAGCTCACTAGCAGGAATCTCAGGATCTGAGGTGGGGTGTCTGACTGTGGCTGTGCCCGAGCTGCTAGGGAGTCTGGAAAGGTGCACCTCTGCCTTCCATGGTAGATGCAAGAACTGATAACATGGGATATCTCCAAAGCCCAGGAAAAATGCTAAAAAGGGTTTGAGCAGCCAACAGAAGTGGCAAGTGTCCACCATAATTCTTGAGAAGCAGATCCACACATACGACCCCTTTGTTTTTTTTTTTGGTTTTTTTGTCTTTTTCGTGACCGGCACTCAGCCAGTGAGTGCACCTGGCCATTCCTATATAGGATCCGAACCCGCGGTGGGAGCCGGGAGCGTCGCTGCGCTCCCAGCGCCGCACTCTCCCGAGTGCGCCACGGGCTCGGCCCGACCCCTTTGGATCTCCTAAAGTTTCCATCTGTTCCATCCAAGTCAGGCAATCCAGAGCCCCTCCCACCCCACCCCCACTCTATCTATTATCCCACTTTTATATATGCTGATTTCTCTCTCTAGGATGATCTCTCTTCTGCTTGTCAAAATGCTGGCCCATACTATGCTCCATTAAAAATAATGTTTAAAATATATTGCAGAGTATGAAGTTTTAAACTTGTCTTCTGCTTCCTTCTTGTTACATTTAGAAGGAGACATCCCTTTTCTTGTGGGGAGGATGAATTTCCCCAGGTTGGAAAACAAACAATTTAAGACATGGTCCCTGCCTTCCTGGTGCCTACATTAAAAAAAAAAAAAAATGTTTATTTAATGAATGAATAGAAACATCTTCCTTTATCCAAAATTCTTGCAACCATCCCTTCCCACTATTCCTGCCCAGCAACAATGGAGCCCTGTAGAGAAAAATCACCTAATGGTGCTGATTGATTGACAAGTGTAGACAGATGTGAATGTGTTTTCAGATGTACATTCAACTTGCTTGACTCCCTCTTTGCTTCTCTGGATGGCGTCTCCCAGAAGTGGGGATCAAGCAGTTCTTTATCCCAAAGACTGAGCTATCCCTTCCCTTGAAGAAAGAGGATCTAGTTTTATAGTACGAGCAGTGGGAGCGCCTCTTTAATGGGCAATCAGAAACTTTCCAAATAGCTCTGAAGGGTGGCAGGGAGGGACTTCTGTACTCACTCTTGTCAGCTGAGCCAAGCACACTAGGGACCCCCAAAGCTGGAATGCACTGTTATAAAATATGCATTGGAAAAAATATCCCAAAGAAATACATCAAATTTACAGCAGTGGTTGTCTTTGGGAGGTTGAATTAATAGAATTTTTTCACTGATTTTATTTTCTCAATTTTCTACTTATGCATCCATTTCATTTTTAAATAATACTTCATTCTCTTCCCGCATCCCCACTGTCCCCTGCACCAACGTCACTGGTAGGAGGTCTGCCCATCTTTCAAGATCCATCTGATATCTCTCTCATTCATTCTCTCTCATTCATTCTCTCTCCCATTCATTCTCTTTCTCCCCCACTTCACCCCACCCCCCTTGGTAACACAGAAGGCCTCTGGCCAGCTGCGCTCTCGTCTGATCTGGGACCAGCTTTAGTTGTATACTTACCATATCCACCAGGCGCTGCTGCCCTCTCTGTGGGCGCACACTCTATTTAAACAAGTTAGGTGTTCGCAGAATTGAAGTCTCATTTTTTTTTAATGAAGGAAGGTTTACCTTGTCAGAATAATGATCTCCAAAGCCACTTCTAAGAAAGCGAATCAGCATAGAGCTAGAGATATCCTTGAAGAACCAGAGGCTGAGGTTTTAATAAAATCCACACGTGGAGACTCAGAAGCTTTCCCATCTTCTCACAAGCTTCCAGCAGACCTTCATGAAAACTTCTGTGACCATCTTCCAGGTCAGAGTTTTACTAGGTGGTTTCTCATGTGGGCAAACGGGAGAATGTGATTCTGAGGGTAGAACTGCTGACAAAAAATGTAAATTTGCCTTGTAATCAAGGGACTCCATTAGAGATCTACAGGCACACCCATAAATATATAAACAAAGATATCTCTTGCAGAGCTGTTGGAAATATTTAAAAAGTGGATCCAATCTCAATCTCTGGTTAAATAAATGAAAGAACATCCATAAAGACTGGAACATTTTTCAACAGTTATAAAGAATGAGTTAAATCTACATGTACCGAAATGGAGAGATCGCCAAGGCACATTGTTAACTATGAAAAGCAATATATCAATATATCAAGCAATATATCAATTTTACCTATGATTCCATTAGGTAAAAGTAATCAAAAATAAAGGTTTCTTTTTAAGCTACACATACACGTAGTAAAAGTCTGCAGTATACACATTTAAATTTGAACAGTGACTACCTCTGGGGAAGGAAGAGGATTTACACAAAGGGAGAAGGAGGGACTATCATTTTTACCTTTATGTTAAAAATTATATTATGAAATGTTTATTGTTTGAATTTTTATGAAAGCATATACATATATGTAATGTTGTAACTATAAAAATTAAAAATAATGGTAATTTTAGGAGAAAGTTAGAATTCCCAAACATGTTTAAAGTCTTTTGTACAACACCTAAAAATCAATTTATTCAGCTTTAAATAAGTAAACACATTTGTGTTACACCAATATCATATTAAACTTTAGTCTTAAACTCTAATAGTTCAAGAAAAATGCAATGCAGTGAAATAAATTGAGAAAATGCTACCAATAATTTATTTTTTCTTTTCTGAAAATGGGGGCTGTGTCATAACTCATTTTTAATAACTTAGTGTGGCTTTAAAGACACCAACATCTCATTCAATATAGTGTGAGAAACCCAAGTATAAAGAAAAAGGTAAAGAATCTAGAAGAAATAGAATCAAAGAAAAGAGATGTAAGGCATGATTATCATGGAGGCAATATGAGTTTAAGAGACTGAAATCTGAAAAACAAATTGAAAGATCATTCTGGAAATTGTTTTAGATAACAAAAGTCACTCGGGAAAAACTGACAGAATCAGCCACCTAGACCACACTCTCTCTTTGTCTTTTCACAAAAGCCCTAAGCAGACAGTATTAATATTTACAATAAATTTTCTTTGTGCAGTAACACATATAGAGAAACAATAGTCAAAAGACCTATGGGATTACAATAATTTAAACTTATGTCTTTTGCTTCTGTCGTACCATAATACCACTGGGACTTAGACATATCGAAAGATTCAGGGTCATGTTATACTTCTTAAAGTGGAATTTCACACATATAAGCTGAAAATAAAACAATGTCTGCGAGGAAATTTCATAACATGCTCAACAAGAATTGTATCAGAATTCATAGCCCTATAGACATTTTTTTTATTATTTTTATAAAAAGGAAAAGAATGTTAAATACACAACTAAATAGCGCCCTCTGGTGGGATATAGTATTTATACAAAACACTCAGAATTTGACCTATTTCCACAAAATGTTGCATCTCGGCTTTGCTAAGGATAAAACAGACTATATGCTTTAAATTACAGCATTCTTTATTAAAGCCATTATATTTTTAATGTTTCTTCTTTTCAACTATTAAATTAAATGCAATTTTGTTTAGCCTTTAAAATATCTTTTTCTTCTCAAAGCACATCAAAGCTTGAAACCACAATCACTTTTATTGAAATGCCCTCCTTTGTTTAGAAATCCTTAGATGCAAGCCTGACCCCAAACCAATATAAGAAATTAATAAAAGATTATAATTCCTCATAAATAGTTCTCTTCTTTGGGCTTAAGCACAAATCTGCTGATGTCATCTTGTGGCCTGCAGCAGACAATAATAATGATCAAATTAAAATCCTTCTTTAGGCAGAATTGAGAGACGCCGAGGAAGCCTGCCACTGCATATTTCAGAAAAATACCCAGGACTGGCGATCCTTGTATAACCATTAATCATAGTCTGTCTCTGTTTGGTACATCAAATAACACACCACATAAGTGAAAGAAGAAAGATTCTAAAACCTAGCATATTGAAAAGGTTTAACATATGATCCAAAAAATCAGCAACATGGAGCTTCACCAAAACAACAAAGTTCTCAAAGAAACAAACATTGAACTAGGTGAAGAGCTAGAGTTCAGTTTACCTTCACAGTTATTTTCCATATTAACATCACATCTGCCCAGTTATTTACTTAATGTTTATCTTTAATCAGCTTAACTTTTATTTATACTGTGATTTGCATTGAGGACTGCTCTCTTTTGTTAAAAAGGGAAGATTTAAAAAGAAGAGAGGAGTTTGGGTCAAAGTCACCCCCACTGGCAACTTTCTCATCAATATATGCAGAAGGACTGAATGAGAAGTGAGAATCACTTTCTCACTGTGATTCACTGTCGTGTAAAGCTAATGTCCATGTAGCACCAAAATCATGTCCCACACTGGTAGGTTCACATCTCACACTTTAAGAAGCATTCATCGAGCTTCTCATATGATTCATGCAGAAAGTAAAACTCAAGAAGGGAAAGTGCTTGTGCACAGTTATTGCAGCAGACATGGTTGGTGCCCAGCCCATAGCCCCCAGGGCCTCTCCGCTGTCTGCTCTCTGGAGTAGTTTTCCACTGCCAGTCCCCTCTCTTTGCCTAAGGGCTTTTTCTGATAGTATAAACTTACTCTGCTCATACACTTAGGGCAGACCAGAGTCTTAGAGAATTAACAACCCCAGGAGCAGTTCTCAACCAATGACTAACAGGACTAGTGTATAAATACCCCAGCTCTCTCCCTCTTGTGGTAGGAGAGGCATGATTTCTGCACTGGCTCCGAGTTCCCACGTGGGATTAAACTGCAGTGACCCACAGTGGGAACTTGCCTGACACTCTTTATTGGCTCATGTTAGTCTCACTTCCTCACTCTCTGTGGGTGTTTCTGGGATCACCTCCCAAATAATCTACCTGCACTCAAATCTATGTCTCAGAGTCTGCTACTGAGGAATCCCAAATTAAGACGATTAGGTGGCAAATTACCAGTAGAGCCCATTCTGAAGCCCAGTTTTCTTATTTTCCCTCCTAACCATTGCTACCTCATCCTGAGGTCTTTGGACTAACCCAGCCATCTCTTAAAATTATGATCGTGCCAGCTACAGGGTGACCACCCATACTGGTTTGCCCAGGACTGAGGGGCTTCCCAGGAGGTGGGACTGTCAGTGCTGATATCAGGAAAGTCCTGGGCAAACCAGAACCAATTGGTCAGCCTAGCCAGATACTTCTTTTCCCTCCGTGAAGAGAGCAACACCATTTTAAGTTCAGAAACACTGGCCTCCCACATTTAACAAATAGATACGATCTATAAAACATCACTTCTTTTGGGGGCGGGGGGGCGTGCAGCTCATCTGGCCAGTACAGGGATCCGAACCCTTAGACCTTAGGGTTACAAGGCTGTGCTCTAACCAACTGAGCTAACTGGCCAGCCCAGAACACCACTTCTGTGGTTAAGCATTTGAGATTCCTCTAAGTGTGATACTCAGAACTAAAGTAGCATACAGGATGACTCTGCACTCTACCAGTTAGTTGTCTGTTTTACTGTGTATTAGGAAAAATTCAGCATAGCACATCTTTGATTTTTTAGACATTCTTGTTAAAGAGGATGCTAAAATAGGAGTTAAGCTTGATTTTTTTAAATGAGCTAATTTAATGAAAAACAAAGAAAACAACACTGACTTATCTATGGCAAAAAAAAAATCTTTCAAAAATTTGAGAGAACTGGTCTACACAGATAATACTAAAATCATTCAAATCTTTTTAGGTAAATTAAATATGATTAATTTAATCTGCTAAGCAGAAATCTAACTGATTATATTCTTAAGTAACCATTCCTCTTAACCTATTAAAGACAAAAATTACTATTTGTCAGGATTACAGACAAACAGTTCCTGGGATTTCTACCAGGTGGCATGGAACAAAAACTACTACCCTGTTTTGGGGTTCTTTACTATACAGGGTGCCTGTCGCTGGAATAGACTTATTTATTCCAAAAGTATGTCCGAGCTCACACATTTGCACAGAGCACTCTGCCTGGCCCTTTACCCAACAATGAGAAAAGCAAACACAACCCGTGCCCTGAGGGAGTTTACAATCATGAAGGCAACAGACATTAATTAAATAATTGCACAAATAAATATGCAGCAATTGCAATTGAGGTAAAAAAAAAAAAAATATTTAGCATGCCATGTTCACTCATGCAGGGGAAAATATACCTTTATTTTCTATCACTGACCTAATTCTGCCCTCAGACCCTGAGTCAACGTGGAGGACAGATGGGTGGCACGTGCTGAATAAACATTTAAATTTGCCAATGAAGGCATCTCAGTCTCTTCTCCCCCACCTGCTCTCTAAGATTAACTTTCTTCTCTGTAAAGAATAAATTTATTCTTTTAAAATATCAATAACACAGGAAGAGACCCTCATGGCCATTTCCTATGGTCCTTCCTTTCTTGTCACTGGGCGCTGTCCTCCATCCATCTCTGCTCATCATTTCTGCCCAGCCTCATGGTCCTGGCCCCTGGATCTCAGAAAGGAGGCCACACCCAGATGGTCAAATGCACTAATTTAAACTCTACCTATCACTCGATAAAGTAAATAGAGCTTCTGTGTTCTCTATAACTGGCTTATTCTTCCTCCAGAGCTCAGTTTTCCCATTCGGTAGCCATGAGCCACTTGTGACTATGTCCATTTAAGTTGCAATCCATTAAAATTAAAGAAAATTACAAATTCCGTTTCTCAGCCACACTAGACACATTTCAAATGTTCAATATTAGCTATTGGCTAATGTATTGGACAGCAGATATAGACCATGACCACCACTACAGGAAGTCCTGTTGGACAGCCTGGTCTGGAGCCCAGAGGAGGGAAGAGCAAACAAACTTGCCCATTAAGGCATCTTGATCTCTCCCTATTTAAAGAAGCTTTTGGGGTAAACTTTCCCTTTTGTGGTTTCTCCCTGTCCTTCTCCCAGCAGATGGTGTTTGGATTTCAGTCTCCCAGAGATTTACAAAAATACTGAAGAGGGGGTCGAATGTCTACAAACCCTAGAACTAGGGGAATTGAGATGAAAGTTTCTCCAGAATTTCTGGAAAAAAGAAGTCCCCAAATGACAACTGGGTCATGCCCTTTCTATAGGTGAAGAACCTGTTGCTAAGAAGCTAAAAGAAGATACACCATGGTTGAAAGATATGATGCTCCATGTTTATGCTCTAAAGTTCCAAGTGGTAAATTTAACAATACCAGAAAACAAATCACCATTCACATGTTCCTGCATACACAGGATAAGGCTTTCATTTGTGGTCCCCATTGTGGAATCACAGGCACAATCGCTGAGAGAGTCATTGGAAGCTGGGGTTCACAGTCAATCCAACAAGTGAAGCAGTGTCGGGATTGATGCTGTAAATGGTATCGTGGACTGCAGAGGCAGGAAGATCTATATTGTCTCAACACAAACACATTCCAAAGAGCATGGCACTGAAAGTAAAAACAGTGTGGCTACTTTGTTCTCCTGATGGAAGAAATGGAATTTGCCTGAATCAGTCCCTCAGACAATGAAGAGTCTGGAGACATGGCTCCTGGACCTGAACAGGAAACGATGGTGCCTGGACACAATGAAGAATCTTCACATGATCTACTTGGATAGTAAGTAAATGCATGAATACCTCTTCTCTTCTCCTTTGATGAATCACCATACCTCATACAGGCCCATGAGTTTTGTAATATATTTTTAAATTATTAATATAGATGAGAGCCCTGCAAAAAATGTTTACCCAGGACCCACATACCCTAGAGGTGCCCTGATGAACACCATATAAATGTTTGCTGATTTCCCAATAAGTTGAGTATCAGGAAAATGCACTTGAGAGGATATTAATTTAATGATATCAAAATTGTCATGGTGATTAAGCAATTCCACTACTGGGTATGTAGCCAAAGGAAATGAATTCAGTGTGCTGAAGAGATATCTGCACTCCCATGTTCATTGCAGCATTATCCACAAAACCCAAGATACGAAATCAACTGAAGTGCCCATCAACAGATGAATAGAAAAAGAAAATGTGACACACACACACACACACACAATGGAATATTATTAGTCCTCTAAAAAAGAAGGCAATCCCATCATTTGTGACATGAATGAATCTGGAGATTACATTAGGGGAAATAAGCCAGACACAAAAAGACAATCACCACATGATCTCACTTATATGGGGAATCTAAAAATGTTGGACTCAAAAGTAGAAAGGAGAGTGGGGCTGGAGATGGGGGGTTGGGGTGGGGACTGGGGGAAATGTTGGTCAAAGAATACAAAATTTCATTTAGACAGGAGGAAGATGTTCAAGAGATCTACTGTACAACATGGTCACTATAGTTAAAAATGATACATTGTTTTCTTAAAAGTCACTCAGAGAGTAGGTTTCAAGTGTTCTCACCACCAAAAAAAAGTATGTGAGATAATGCATATGTTAATTAGCTCTATTTAGTCATTTCACAATGTGTACATATTTCAAAACAGCGTGTAGTACACCATAAACATATACAATTTAGTCAATTTAAAAAAATAAATTTAAAAAAATAAAAATAACTGCAAAAAAATAGTCTAGTGACTTTAAAAAATGCTCATCCATTTTCTTGATTCATAATTAAACGTTTCTCTTTCCACATACCTACTAGACATCAATGACTCACAAACATGAATGATTATTAGAAACTTTTGGAGAGTTTTCTGGGTTTTGATTTGGTTTGGTCTAATGAAGCTTACAGCTCTCTCCCCCAAACCTGCTGAACCATGTTCTCTGGGAGGGTGGTCCTGGAATCTATGTTTTTAAGAAGTCCCTAGGAAGCTCTGGTGACCAGCTGAGTTAGGGGAGCTCTCCCCTACACAATTTGGAGAGGAACAGCATCTGTTTCCCTAAAGGGATCCTTCACACTCTTTTGATTTTCAGAATTACAGCAGAAAAAATTACTTAATTGCAAACCTAGGCTTTAAGTTTCAATTTATACTGAATCCAAAGTCGTCACCCCAAAGTATCAACCATTTATACCAAAATGATAAATAAATAAGTGTACTTGGGCATGAGAAAGTCATGGGCTTCATGACTCGTGTATGAAGTTACAGGTGACATAAAAACACAACCAAATAATTGTGCCTTTTAAAGGCAAAAATAGCAGATCATGTGGCTAGATAAATGTGAGACATGGTCATTTAGTTGAGAAAGGAAACGTTCTTGTTTAGGTTCAAACAGAATTAATCATGACCTGAAGGTCCAAGAACATAAATATTACCATCAGCATTTACAAAATGTTACTGCAGAAACCTAGGCTATCATGCAAAAAAAATAGGTGATTCCTCAAGAGGAAATACTTCAAACATTACTATAAATAATAATGTTTTAAAGTTTAAAACATGTAACCAAGAATGCAAGAGTTATATATATAACACTTAATTTTCTTTAAAAAAAAAAAAAAAAAGAATCCATTCCAGGAAAAATGCCTTCTCTTGGGCATAAATATAAAGGTTAATAAATAATAGCAGATTATTTATACATGCTGGTTTTTTGTTTCTACCTGAAAACAAAACAAAACAAAAGGTAAGAAAAATTAAAAATTGTCATGTTTCATCTGAATTATACATGGAAATATGCCCAAAAGAAAAGTTTTTTAAATAAGGAAACAGTAAAATTAAGACAGGAGGCTTTTGACTTCTATGAACTTGTTGAAGAAGGAGAGGAAAAGAAGAAGAAGGAGAGAAATAGAAGGGAAAAGGAGGAGGAAAGGATGCCACCAAACTTATAATGCTAAAAGAACAATTTTACAAGCTCAAAAATTCATATTTGGATATGTTGTAAACATTAAATCCAAATTACAGCAAGTCTCCTCTGAGAGTTTTTTTGTCAATTTTTGAATAATCTGTTAAAACTCCAGCTGAATTTTTGTTTTGTTTTGTTTTGTTTTTTGTTTTTTGTTTTTTGTTTTTTTGGACCGGTAAGGGAATCGCAACCCTTGGCACAGTGTCGCCCACACCACACTCAGCCAGTGAGCGCACCGGCCATCCCTATATAGGATCCGAACTCGCAGCCTCGGCGCTACCAGCGCTGCACTCTCCCGAGTGAGCCACAGGGCCCATCCAGTAGAATTTCAAAATGATTCAGCATCGCAAGAGGAAAACCTGGAAGATGGACTTACCATTTTAAATTACATGATATGTTACTACCAATATAAGTGTATCCAATTCATGCCTCTAATTTTCACCTACATAGCTAGAAAATAATAAGTAGCAAAAGCTTTTAAGAAATACACATTTGTGTAAGTTCCATTGGCTTTTCTCATTATCTGTTGATACTGTATCTCATGCTCTAATATTGCGGTTGTTTTGATGACACACATTACACAGAACCTCACGATTTTCCCCCAATCTTACCCCTCATTCAAATTTCAAAATAAAGACAAAGTTCCTCTAAATTAATTTTAAAACCTCCTTCCCCTTCGTTAATTTTAAAAGAAGCACTAGGTCCCTAACAAGAGAAAACTACAGTCCATTCATTCCATAGTTATTTGCAGGTATTGTGTTAGGGAAAAAAGCCATCCAGTACTGTTTTTCCAGTCTAGCTCAATAAACACCCAGTGTGAAAACCACCCCACCTTATCTATAATGCTTGGGCTTGAGCAGCTAGCATAAGATTTGTAGGGCAAAATCTCCACAAAGCATATCACTCTGGGTAAGATTCGGTGTATATGAGCTAATAAATTTTTTGTCAGGCTGGCCCTTAGGATTACTCTTCCGTCTGAGTTTTGGTTTTGTTTTCTCTCTGTCCTTCCCTCATGGGGTTGAGCCTGGAAATAGCATCACTCTCGAGCTCGTTAGTTTGATAAACTGGCCTAAGTGAGCAGCCCTGGTGGGTACCTCCAGCACAGAAGCATTTATGAGACTCCAGGGAATTCTGAAAAACACCAGGAAGTGTTTAGGCACTGAATCACAGGCAAATATTCAGAATTCTTAGGTTTCTTTTTTTTTTTTTTTCCTATGAGGATGTCAGCATTGAAATATACAACATGCTTTTCCCACTTGGTTTCTATTGCCTGTAAAGCATTCAAGGGCTTCTAGGCTAGAATTACCTCCATCCCGGGCCAGAGAGCAAGCAAAAACCCCAAGGATCACGAACAGTTCCTCTGCTGGTCTTTCACACTTTCCACCCAGCAATATAATAAAAATGACTAAATACTAAACCTGAGCACTGTGCTTCTAAGTCCATCAAATTTTTTATCATATTTTTCCATGCAATGTTCTCATCTTTGGTGGTTTAGAAAATACATGTAGAAATAAATTTCAAAAGGTAACTAGTCTGTTTTCAGATATGACACATCCCTCATCCAAATAACCAGGCAATTATGACATAGCAACCCTTCAGAATAAATAATTTGTCCTAAAGGTGGTTTACGTTATAGTCAAAAATTAAAGTTCAAAGGCAGGAAAAGCAAGAAATAATTAATGTTTGTAAATAAGAATTTGAAACTGAAATTGGAGCATGAGTGGCATTTTTTGTTTGGTTAATTTTTGTTTTTAATTAAGCCCATTTATTATTTATGCTGGAACGCCTCAGACAACTGCTGAGGGGGAAAGAGAGATTACATATAGTCTCAAATCTTTACCTATCTTTGTTTACTGATTGTACCAGTATTTTTAAATGAATCAGCCCAACAATTGCACATTGAGATATTTATATGCATACAAATAAGCAAAAATATAGGTACAAAGATGTTGAATGTACCCTATTATAATCAATAAATTGGAGATAATTGTCCATCAATAGGGAATAGCTAATATATTTGATTAGAGTCATATAATCAGATTTAGAAAAAGTATATCTGTATATAGTGATGTGGAAGTTTATGACATATTTCTGAATGCAAAAAACATTCAGCATTCAGTAAGTATCGAAGGACTCCATGTGTAAATACGTATTCATAGATATATTTGAATAGTTTATATTTTTTTAAAAAGAATATATTTATTTACTCACTGTATTATTTTTTAATGACTTTTTAAAGAATCCAGGATACCAGAAAAGCTGTTATTGTAGTGAGAGGGATGTACAAGGAGAAACATTCACTCTTTACCCATGTCCATATTACTCTTTTTAAACCAAAGATCCCATATTACTTGAAATAATGCTCACCTCATCTATATACTGGTTCAGCAGAGAATGAAAAAAATGTCATTTACATGAGGTATAGGGGAATAATACTAAAAGAAGTATGAATACTAGGGACTAGGAGAGGAAAAAGACATAAAGAACAAGTAAAAGAAATGCAAAATAATAACAATAATAATAATGTCATCTAACTTGGTAAAAAAGAATACTTAAAATACTTCACCCAATGATGGGAACAGAAATTAACCCTATCTTTTTAGGGAACATTTCCGCATTATATATCATGAGCTTTGCAAACACTTGTGTTCTTGACTCCAATATTTCCACTTCTAAGAATTTAGCCCTAAGAAAAGGGTGATGTTCACATGACCACTTAAAAAAGCAGAGTGGGATACAACCTAAGTATCTAGTCAGAGAGGAGTGAATAGTAAATTATTATTATTATTATTATTATTATTATTATTATTATTATTATTATTATTATTAAGACTTTTTGGTTACTTAAGATATGCTAGGCATTGTTCCAAGGGCTTAACTCCCACTCATTCATATACTCTTGGTAACAACCCTATGAGATATATACTGTTACTTTCTACCTTTACAGATAAGGAAACAGAGACACGAGTGGTTTCTATAACTTGCCCAAGATCCATGGTTAATAAGGAGTAGGGCAGGGAGCAGACCCTGGCAGTCAAGATGTCAATGCCTGTGTTCTTTTTCTTTCTTTCTTTCTTTTTATTTTAACACTTTATTGAGGAATGGTTGATATATGAAAATCTGTACATATTTATTGTTTACATCTCGGTGAGTTGGGAAGTATACACCCATGAAACCATCACCACAATCAAGACCATAACTTCCCAAAGTATTCATCCCTTCCCGATGTTTCCCCCTGCCACCCTGATTATTATTATTTATTTTTTTGCTTTTGTTTTTGGTAAGAACAATTAACATAAGATCTATCTTCTTAGCGAATTTTAAGAATGCAGTACAGTATCGTTAGCTATAGGCACTATGTTGACCAGTAGATCTTCAGAACTTACCTTACATGACTGAAACTTTGTGCCCTTTATCCTACTCCTCCCATTTCCCCTTCTCCCAGCCCCTGGAAACCACCATCCTACTCTCTATTTCTATGAGTTTAACTATTTTAGATTCCACCTATAAGTGAGATCATACAGTATTTGTCTTTCGGTATCTGCAAAGTCTGCATTCTTAACCAACACACTGGTCTCCATTCATTCGATGGAATAGAAGGCAGCCATTAAAAATCATGGAATATTATTGACAAAGAAAAAGATTTATGATTTCTTGTTATATAAAACTATAAATACAGCATTGCATGTATAAAATATGATTCTTTAGTAGTGCACTCACATACACATATAGAATTTCCTAAAATTAACATGTATTTCCTTTATAATCAGAATTAGACATAATATGTTTTTAAATAATTTTATGAATGCTTAACAACATAATACAGCAAGCAAAAATGGAAAATACAAACTGCATATATTATAAAATAAGATCCCAAGTTTGGGGGTTCCAAATCTCTATGACAATGGACCTTTCTGACTGATGTCCTTGCCTGCCTCTGATTGATGTGGTCACACACACACACACACACACACACACCCAGATGGAACAGAAGTACACAACAATATTGTCTGTGATCCTCTGAAAAGGTGGGATTTAAGAGTAATTTTAATGTTTTCATTATACTTGGAAAAACATTTTCTAAATTTTATGGTACAACTGTAGGACTTTTAATATAAGAAAAAATGTTATCATTAACACTTTAGCAGAAATACTAAAATTTCAAACCACTTTAATCTTAGTTACTAAGCATAACTTGGACCCATTCCAAAGTTTCCCCATCCATATATGGTGAGCAGCTACTATTTTTACCTCAATGGCTTCACCCACCAGCAGCAATACCCCCTAAGCTCAGATTTCAAGCAGTAAGAGAGTCTTTACACCAAGCACACCCGCTCTGTGCTACCCTTTAACTTGGTGACATCTCTACTATCTGACATTGTAAATTCCTCAACCCTGATGGGTTTTATCCTCTGAACCAGACAGAATGCTCCTTCTGGGCCAGGATAGCATGTCTTACACATCATGGCAGGCACAGAGTCTTCCACAGAATGGGAACTAAATAAAATGGTATCTAATATTTTGAAACTATGACAAACCAAAAAATTAGAAAGCATAGATAAATAAAAGGAAGGTAAATGAATTATCCATAATCCCAGCATCCACAATATATAACCAGATTTGTTTTATTGGGACACAATGACTATAGTTAATAATATTGTGTTGTATTCAGGATTTTTGCTAAATGAGTAGATTTTAGCTGCTCTTTACACACACACACACACACACACACACACACACACACACACACACATGAATGGGTAACTATGTTAGATAATGGATATGTTCATTTGCCTCATGATCTATGTGTATCTTGTAACATCGTATTGTGTATCTTAAATATATACAATAAAATTTATTTTTGTAAAGAAAGCAATGATGAGAAAGGGGGACTCGATTTTCCACTCTCCATATCTGAGGACTGAGCTCTGCACATGAGGAAGATGCCACCCTTAGAGAAAGTATTATGAATGTCCCAGAAAATCTGTCATTTCAGGAAAATACCTCAAAAGAGAAGATCATAATTTATTTCCAATTATATTCTTCCATACAGATAAATGTCATGAGTTTGTACTATTCTATAACTTAAAAACATTTTTCCTTGTTTTAGCAATTACACTTCTATGAATCTAGACACCCTCACCCGTGGGTGTAAAGCTGTATATTCAAGAATAATTATTGATGCACAGTCTATCATAGGAAAACACTGGAAACAACTAAATGCCCATGAGTAATGAGCTGGCTACATCCCTGTGCTAGATCCTGGCCATGAAATACACTGTACTCAAAATTTTAAATAAAAATAGGATCTGCCTCCACACTTGCATGATCCATCTTACTCACCCACCCTAGTTCCAAATCCTGCATTCTAGAAAAGGGAAATGTAGGTGGAGCAGGAGGAGGAGGAGGAAAGAAAGAGAGAGAGAATGAGAGTGAGGCAGGGTGTGGAGGAGGGTGGATCAGAGAATGAGACAGGGAGGGAGGGAGACAGAACTCAGCATTCAGAAGCAGGTCCTAGTCTGCAAGAGAGGAGAGTGGTTTGCCCAGAACATTCCCACAACATTGGAAATGAGCTGACCCTGCAAAAGGTAGGCAGGCTGCGTGCTAACGGGGGATTAGTGAAGGACCCTGAGGACATGCCTGAGTCTATGAGTTCTGCAACCAGCCACATTTAACAGCTCTAATAGTCTTGCACTTCCTAGAACTTTGACAAAATCATACCAGAAGTTGCACCCTGTGATTTCTTACTATTCTGCAATAGAGAGAAGTTGGGGTGCTAAACCTCAACCTGCCAGAGCTCCCACCCAAACCCTATTTATACTCACAGTGTTTTTCACTGACTCCACCTCCAATTAAAAAGTACTATGAAAATAGTATATATGAGAAGATGGCAGAAGAACACCATCAAAAATGTTCAGCCTAAATTGGGAAGGATCCTCTGATGATGTATATTTAAGATAATATTTAATGAATGAAAGAAACAGGTGCACTTACTATTTGTAGCTGGATAGATATCTTGACAAACAAAATTAGAAGGTGGTACAGTCCTTATCACAACAGAAAACAGAAAATCTACCAAAAAAAGTTTTTGTGAATAGAAAGTTCTGATAATATTTCCATTGACATTTTCTAGCCATTGGTTTGTAATCTGAGATACAATTGGGAATTATTGACCACCAAGTAAGAGAGCCTGTCAAAAAAGGAAATCCCCGAATAATACATTTCAGAAGAAAAGTAAAATTTATTTCAGAGGTTGAGCCTCAGCTCTGCTAATACACTTATTTTCTGCATACTTCTCAAAAATTAATAATTATACGTATTAGAAAGGAAGCAGAGAAATTACTAATTTGACATAATTAATTTGACATTTATTCATTGCTGTAAAATTATTATTGTCACATACTCATACTTTAATGTGCACATGTCAATAAGGCAGGCCAAGGATGGGGATTTTAAATAGTTTCAAAAAGGAACACAATTAATTTTTATGATTGTTGCATAAACATTGCATTAAGTGTCAAAGTAACACATTGGAGGAATTCAAATGGCTTCATAAAATCTAAGGGAAGGAGAGTCATAATTATACATATCAGAGAATGATTGACTATTCTTTTAACAGAATTCCTTTCCTGAAGATTAATGAACATTGGTTTTTGCCAGAATGTTCCAAAGTGTGCACCATTGGTGGGACAGAAGATAAATATGATTCTATTTTAATAACTATATATTTACTGAATGTATCTTAGAAATAAATATTTCTAGCTTATCAAGCCTGAGATGCCACCAATATTATTGATATGATAAACTTTTGTTTTAAAAGTTTATGTAACTAAAAATAGACTAACTCTTGATGCAAGTGTTACACGGGTTATAACAGATATCATTATACTGCCATATCTCTGTGGATTCCTTCCCCATTTTCCTGCACACAGACTCCCAGTGCGCTCCCACTACCAACAGCCAAGCATTTCTGGCTCTTTGTCCACTTCCAACTGGTGAAACCAGTTTTGCCTGGGATCAGGGGGAGCTAGAAATGCCTTAACCAATGCCCTTATCTAGGGACAGATGGGAGCAAGGGTATAAATTAGCACCATCCAATAGAAATATAATGCCATCTACCTGTGTAATTTTAAAGCTGCATTTTTTAAAAAGCAAAAATAAACAGGTGAAATAATTTTGATTACACATTTTATTCAACCAATTATAGTCTAAATATAATTTCAACATGTAATCAATATTAAAACTCACTAATGAGATGTTTTACATCCTTCTTTTTTATTTTTTTCGGACTGGTGTGTACTTCACACTGACAGCATATCTGACTTCGTACCGGCCACAGTTTGAGGGTTCCAAGGCCACAGGTGGCTCAGGGCTGCTACCTTAAACAGCACAGTTGGCAGCTGCTGAGGACTGAGTGTGTCCCTCAACCCCCACCCAAATTCATACATTAAAGACCTAATCCCCAATGTGAAGGTATTTGGGGGTGGGGCCTTTGAGAGAGAATTAGGTCATGATGGTGGAACCCTCACAGATAGGATTAGTGCCCTTATAAGAAGAGACATGAAAGAGATGACCCCTCTCTCCACCATGTGAAGATACAGAAGAGAGACTTCACCAACAACCAAATAGACCAGCACCTTGGTCTTGGATTTTCCAGCTTCCAGAATTGTGAGGAAGAAATTTCTCTTATTTAAGCCACCTATTCAATAGTACTTTTGTTATAGCAGCCTGAACCAACTAAGACAACAGCTGGGTATAATCTACACTGTCCACAGAGCTTTCTGGGGGTTTCAACCAAAGCTACCCTCTGTGGGAATGTGATTGATACTTATACCCTTTCTTGGCCTCTTTCCCTCCCCTTACTTGCTTCCCTGGGATTCACATCCTAAAAAATCACTGTCACACACTCTTTGTCTCAGGCTGTGCTTTGAGGAACTCAACCCAAGACATGAGCACAGAAAAAAAAAAGGTTTCTGTGGTAGTTTATCAGTACCTGTGGATCAAAGACTGCCTTAAAAATTGTCTTGGTATATATTGCTGTCATTGGCATCTGACCCAAACCTTTCATCATGTGCGTCTTTGGACTTTACATATGATTGAAATTACTTGCACAGGCTCTGCCCCTAAACTAGCCATATGGCCTTGGAGAAATTACATTTTTTGGCCCTCATTTTTCTTATGAATAAATCTAAGTCTTACTGCTCTGTGGGCTTCATGGATCCACGACATCAGCATCTCTTGGGAGCTTGTTAGAAATGTGGGACCCCACAGCTACTGAAACAGGATGCACACTTGAACATGATCACCAAATGTTTCATATATTCAGCACGGTGTGAAAAACATTGGTCTCCAGCACCTTCCCATCATCTCTTTTAACTCATAACCCAAATTTTAAATAGACTAAAAACCTATGGGAAGATTGTCAAAGAATTTGAAGGCGTATTTTCTAAATGATGTACTATATTAGTGTCTTTAAACTCACACTTTACTAGTTATATAACCTATGACAAGTTATTCAACCTTCTATGCCTCAATTTTTTATCTGTAACATGGGAATAACAATAGCAAAAATATTTTGTTGAATGGATCAATCCAAGTGCAAGAAAACTGTTTCTATGATGAGTCAGAGCTCTTAGGGATTATTCACATATCCATATTCCTAATATCTCTACTTCAACTTGAGTAAAATCATCCATCATCTTGGTGGATTTGCCCACCAAAAATCACTCAAGGAGGCTGTGCAAGATAGCCTCTGCTGTGCCTGAACTAGGACCTGTTTGTTAATAAATCTAGCCAGAGAAATCAGGCAAGAGAAAGATACAAAGGGCATCCAAATTGGAAAAGACAAAGTCTAATTGTCCATGTTTACAGATGACATGATCCCATATATTGAAAAGCCTAAAGACTCCACCAAAAATCTCCTAGAGCTGATAAACTCAGTAAAGTTGCAGGGATACAAAATCAATATGCAAAAATCAGTAATGTTTTTATACACCAACAACAAACTAGCAGAAAAAGAAATCAAGAAAGCAAGCCCATTTACAGTAGCTACCAAAAAAATAAAATACCTAGGAATTATTTAGCCAAGGAAGTGAAAGATCTCTACAATGAGAACTATAAAACAGCAATAAAATAAATTATTATTTTTTATTTTTTATTTTTTTGTCTTTTTCATGACCGGCACTCAGCCAGTGAGTGCACCGGCCATCCTTATATAGGATCCGAACCCGCGGCGGGAGCGTCGCCGCGCTCCCAGCGCCGCACTTTCCTGAGTGCGCCACAGGCTCGGCCCAATAAAAGAAATTATTAAAGACAACAAAAGATGAAAAGACATTCCATATTCATGGATTGGAAGAATTAATGATGTAAAAATGTCAATACTACCCAAAGCAATCTACAGATTTAATCCCCATCAAAACACCAATAACATTCTTCACAGAAGTTAAAAAAGCAATCCTAATATTCATATGGAACAAAAAAAGGCCCTGAATAGCCAAAGTAATCCTGAGAAAAAAACACAAAACAAAAAACCAGAGGCATTACAATACCTGACTTCAAATTATACTACAAAGCTATAGTAGCCAAAACAGCATGGTACAGGCATAAAAATGGACATATGGACCAATGGAACAGAATAGAGAATCCAAAAATCAATACATGTACCTACAGCCAACTGATCTTTGACAAAAGTGCCAAGAACATATATTGGGGAAAAGGCTGTTTCTTCAATAAATAGTGCTGGGAAAACTGGATATCCATGTGTAGAAGAATGAAATTAGACCCTTGACTCTCACCATATACCAAAATCAACTCAAAATGTATTAAAGACTTAAATATAATACCTGAAACTATAAAACTCCTAGAAGAAAACACAGGGGAAACACTTCAAGATGTAAGATGGGGCAAAAACTTTATGAATAAGATCTCAGAAGCACAGACAACAAAAGAAAAAATAAACAAATAGGAGCAAAGAAACCAATCAACAGAGTGAAAATACAACCTACAGAGTGGGAGAAAACAACTTCACAGTGAAAAAAACAGATAATCTGATTTTTAAAATGGGCAAAGGAGCTGCATAGACATTTCTCAGAAGAGGACATACAAATGGCTGACAGGTACATGAAAAAAATGCTCAGCATCACTAATTATCAGGGAAATGCAAATCAAAACTACATTGAAATATCATGTTGCCCCAGTTACTGTCTATTATCAAAGAGACAAAGAATAACAAATGCTGGTGAGGATGCAGAGAAAGGGGAGCCCTTATACACTGTTGGTGGGAATGTACATTAGCACAGCCATTATGGAAAACACTATGGAGGTTTCTTAAACAACTACAGATAGAGCTACCATATGATCCAGCAATCCCACTACTGGATATATATGCAAAGGAATAGAAATCATCATGTTGAAGGGATACCTGCACTCCCACATTTTTTGCAGCTCTATTTACAATAGACAAGATTCAAAGCCAACCTAAATGTCTATTGACAGATGACTGGATAAGAAAAAAATGTGAATACTACGATGGAATACTACTCGGCCATAAAAAAGAATAAAATTCTGCCATTCTCAGTGGCATGGATGATCTTGTAGAAAATTACTTAAGTGAAATAAGCCAGGCACAGAAAGAAATACTGCATGTACTCACTCATAAGTGGTAGGTACAAAATAAATAAATAAATAAATAAGAAAGAAAGAAAGAAAGAAAGAAAAGGAAGGAAGAAAACATATTCATAACGATAAGTTTAACTTTTAGATGGAGAGAATAGAATGGTTACTAGAGGCCAGAAAGAGGGAGGAGGAGGGGAATAGCAAGAAATGGGTTAATGGACACAAAACAGCTATTAAGGGAAAATAAGTTCTACTGATGTATAGTCGAGCCAGGCACCTATAATTAACATTAATCTACTGCATTTTATCACATGAATAGAAGAGAGGAGATCGAATGTTCTCAATACAAAGAAATGATTACATTTTGTAAAGATGAATATGCTAATTATCCTGATATGATCATCATACATTGTACACAGGTATTGATATTCAACTATGTACCCCATAAATATGTATAATCAATTACATTTCAATTTTTAAAAAGCATTAATGCATATATAATCCTTACAACAGTGCTTGATGCAATAACCTTGATGTTGCATATCATTATCATCATTGTAATCTCCATCATCATCATTGTCATTGGACAAAGATAAGATTTCTGTTCTATTCCCATGAAAAGAATATGCACATGCATAGACTTGTGGAAACTAACAAGGGTTTCCAATGTGTCCTAGTATGCCCAGGATTCAAGAGGTTCACTGGACATGGTCTTTCCATTTTAAAACCAGATCAAGTTGGTCACCTCACCACGCTCTGTAGATTCAGTTTCTGACATCAAAGCTATGGATCCACTTCTGCATCAACTCTGACACTATGGAGGAGAACAGAATTGCCATTTTAAAAAAGGACTCTGGAAGCAAATAGCCTCTGAATTTGAATCCTGGTTCAAAGTTATGTATACTCTACAAAACTCATACAACAGCAGCTAATACTCACTATATCCCTACCCAGGTTCTCAGATAAACCCTGATTGTGTTATCTCTTTTTAATTGCCACTTGAAACTTCAAGGGAGGTAGCATTATTTCCTCTATTTTACAGTGTTTCAGAGATGTTGAGCAACTTTCCTAAAGGTTTTTAGCAAGTCAGTGACAGGTCATGGAGAAGAGTGATTGTGCACATCCCAAAGACAGAAGTCCAACTTGTTGGTTCCATGTTCAAAGAAATTATTTCAGAGTCTGATATTTGTAAGCCCTCAGGATATAGCCCTAATTATTATCAGCTTCCATTTATGCAAACATTTACCAGAGTTAGGTGAAACACTTACTTCTGTATGTTTTGTTAGCTTGGTCAACTTAAAAGTATAATTGTAACCCAGAAGTTGTCTTTAATACACATAAAGAGCAAAAATAACTACACTTAAAATCATGTCATTTTTAGTGGTGTCAGAAAGATGGCACATTTGGAAGCCCACACCTCATTCTCCAACAGAGACACTGATTTAACATCATTTGTGACAAAATACCTTTATGATAAATCCAGAAAGCAATCAAGAAGTCACAATACCCAAGACAAGCTCTATACAAAGAACAGCTGCATTGAAAGAGGTAAGAAAAGCCATTTCACTTCACCCACTATTTCCTTTCCCCCAAACTGGCATAACTCAGTGCAGTCAGGAGAAAAATACCAGCTTATGGCTTCTCCATAAGTTGAAAGAGAAAGAGAAGGGTGAAATGTACACCAAATATCCTGGCTTTTCAGGGGGCTGCCTGAGGGACTGGTTTCTGTCTCACCTGACTCAGAGTGCTGATGGGAAACCAGCATGCTTGTGTTACTTGGTTACAGAGAGAATAAAAGAGAGCTCAGTGACTTGTTGCAATACCAGAGAACCTGTAGTATCTCAGACAGATACCAAGAAAGCAAAACATTACAAGCTCCTGAAACAGAAATCCACAAACTTCTATAATTGGGAAATTACATGCACAAACCCAGAGAAGACACATCCCAAAAAAGGTTAGTAAGGCTGCTGGGATGATTGGTGAAGGCCTTTCCCTGTATAAAGCCAGTTCATAAAGACTGGGAGTGATGGATTTTTTTTTTCAAGTGCACAAATCACAGTGAAAAATAACAAGGCACATGAATAAACAAGGAAATGTGGCCTAATTAAAGGATCAAAAGAAACCAACCCTAAAAAAATGTTCATCTGTGAATTATATGACAATTAATCCAAAAAAATTGTCTTGAAGAAGTTCAAAGCATTACAAGAGAGCACAGACAACTAAACAAAATAAGGAAAATAATACATGAACAAAATGAAACTATCAACAAGGAGAAAAAACTACATAAAAGAATCAAACAGAAATTCTGGGTATGAAGAATACAATAACTGAATTGAAAAATTCACTACAGGGGTTCAACATCAGACTTCATCAAGCAGAAGAAAGAGTCAGTGAACTCAAAAACAGATGATTTGAAATTATTGAGTCAGAGGAACAAAACAAAAAAAGGATATAGAAATGTGAAGAAAGTCTAAGTGACTTATGGGACCCCATCACTTGGATCAATATAGGCATTATAGAAGTCTCAGAAAAAGAATAGATACAGAAAGAGGCATAGAGCTTATATGAAGAAATAATGGCAAAAAACTTGCCAGACCTGAGAAAAGAAATACATATCCAAATTCAAGAATTTCAAAGAACTCCAACTAGGATGAACCCAAAGAGGCCAACTCTGAGACATTTTATAATCAAGCTGTCAAAAGTCAAAGACAAAGAGAAAGTCTTGCAAGCAGCAAGAAAAAAGAAACTCATCACATACAAGGGAGCTCTCATAAGATTGTCAGTGGATTTCTCACCAGAAACCTTTCAGGCCAGGAGAGGATGATATATTCAAAAGGCTAAAATTTAAAAACCCTGACAACCAAAAATATTATATCCAGCTAAACTGTTCTTCAAATGTGAGGGAGAAATTAAAACATTCCCACATAAAAGCTGAGGGAGTTTTTTACCACTAGCCCTTTCTTAGGAGAATTGCTAAGGGGAGGTCTTCAAGGGGAAATGAAAGGATGCTAGACAGCAACACAAAAGCATATGAAAATGCAAAACTCACTGGTAAAGGTAAATATATAGACAATTACAGAATACAGTAATATTGTAATGCTGGTACATGAATCACATTTAATTTTGGTATAGAGTTTTTAAAGTAAGAGCAAAAAAAGCATAACTATAAAACTATATTAATGGATACAAAATATAAAAGGATGTAATTTGTGACATTGATAACTTAAACTAAGGAGAATGTAGTCTGTGTATATGAATATATTATGGGTTTAAAATAGATTATTATAACTATAAGATGTTTTATGGGATCACCATTGGAAACACAAAGAAAATAACTATAAAACATATACAAAAGAAAAAGAGAAAGGAATCCAAAGCATGTCACTGGAAAAAATCAATGAAATACAAAAAAAGGCAGCAAGGGAGGAAAAAAGGGACAAAATGAGTACCAGACACAGAGAAAACATTTTTTTAAATGGCAGTAGTAAGTCCTTTCCTATCAGTAATTACTTTAAATCTAAATGGTTAAACGTCCCAATCAAAGACATAAAGTAGCTGAAAGGATTTTAAAAAAAAACAACTATATACAAATATATGCTGTCTATGAGAGACTCACTTTAGGTATAAGACACACATAGGCTGAAAGTAAAATGATGAAAAAAGATAGCCCATCCAAATGGTAACCTAAAGAAGCAGGCATGGCTGTACTTATATCAGACAAAACATATTTTGTCAAAACTGCCCTGAGACAGAGAAGTACATTATATAATGATAAAAGAGTCAATTTTGCAGGAAAATATAAAAATCATAAACATATATGCACCTAACAACAGCAATGAATACAAACATATGAAGCAAACATTGATGGAATTGAAGGGAGAAATAGATAGTAACACAATAACAGTAGGAATTTCAATACTCCACTTTCAGTAATG